>NC_091699.1:34270100-34895100 GCF_041296265.1 Equus caballus | reverse complement strand
GTCATGGAACCTTCACATGAGGTCAAAATAACACACACCCATCATTGTGACATTTCCAAACAGAACTGAACGATAACAAGGATCGGAAATGGAGAAGCTTAATAATGTTATTTATTAAAACAAATCAAGACATCTCTTTTGTAGATATCTGTGATGTTCATAGGGGATTTAGCAATATGTGTGGGGTATTGCATAACTTGACAATAAATCCATCATCCCTTTATTTCACCAGTGAGTTGAGCAAAATGCCAGGCATAAAGGTGACTGTATGTCTTCAACAACTGTGTCTTACAAGTGGGCAGTGTCAGCACTTGCTTCCTAGATAGATTCATAGCAAGAACAACAGGGAAAATGCCATATTTAAAAATCTAGTACCTCTTTTTCATTCCCTTTTCTCTCCACCCAATGCCTTGACCAAGACATTAAAGAAGACGACATGTGAAATACACACAGTATTTGCTGGTCTGGGTTTGATCAAGTGACATATTGAGGGTTCAGAATCAAACTGTCACCTCAGAGTCAGAGGCCAGAATTCTCAAAATTACTATCATTCATTCCAGAAGGCAAGGCCGAGCAGACACTATCTTTGTCTTCAAACAGTAATCCAATTTCGTCTTTCAAAACCCCTACAAAGAATCTTTATATGATTAATGACCATCTATCTTGCAGCTTTATCAAAGAGAATAAGTTAATCTAAATTAATTATAGTTAAAGTGCCAGGTGCACAGTTAACATCAAAACAAAGTCATCTAGATGGTGAAGCCTCATCCAACATTAGGCCAAATCATCCTCTGTATTAACGTTGAAAACGATCCCTATTTATGCCATCAATACACTTCTAAAAACTTTTATCCTCTGAAAAGATTCATCAGTAGTCAAACTATAATTGGCATTAAGCCCAAAAGAATATCCAACCATTGCAATTAATATCTCCCTGGAAACCAATTAATTATTCAACATTCCTTAGCTGTCAAGAAGCCCAGAGGTACCTGGTTATTCTGCAATGGAAACACTTGCCTGGCGCTCCTCCAACATGCAGAGCGATACAGACTCACATCCATTGCATTCCTACAACACTGGAGCAGGGGTGCTCAAAGAGGATCAGTAACACCCAACAGCCTGGCCGAGGAAGCCCCAGACACATCACATCTCTACTAGTTGTGGTATTTTTCTCCCCAAAGGAGGTGGCCAAAAGGCAAATGTTGCAACAGACCTCGAATTTAAACACGAGTAACATACTTAGCCAAGAAATAAAACTGAGGTCCCAGTCAAAACTGAAACTATCAAGATGTTTAATAATAATAATAATAATATCAACAGTAGTCACAATAATAAGAGCACAACCATGTCCAGTGCTGATGGGAAGGTTATCAATACAGGATAATTTGGTTATACATGATTCCAAAAAAAACCTTAGAATCATCAAAATCTTGGACTCAGCAATTCTGCATCCACGAAGTTCTTCCAGGAAAATCATTAATCTGTTGGGCAAAGATTTAGCTACAAGGATGTTCATCACAGACTTGTTTCAAATGTAAAAAACTGGAAACAACCAAGATACCCGACAATAAGGCAATAGTTATATGTATATAATATGTCCACATAAAGGTCATACTAAGCAAACCTTAAAAATGACAGTAAAATCATGAGGGGTTTTTTGACAAAGCAAAATGCTCATGACATTAGGAAGTGAAAATTCAAGTAGCAACACGTATACATGTCAAAATAAAATTTAATTTTATACACACATACACAGTACATCTAGAATAACATATCCCCAAAGAATAAAACTGGTTATATTTGATTGGTGGAATTACAGGTGATATTTTCAGATCTGTTCTAATATTTCTGTAATAAACATGTACCACTCTTTTGCATTAGAAAATTCATGGAAAGCATTTAAGCATTTCACCAACATTCTACCACATGGAATACTTTTAAAGACACACTGTTTTCAGAGAAGATAGATATTTGCTTCCTAAAATTAACTTGTAGACCAAATCCAAACATTTAACTCAAGATAACGCCATAAATAGCTCTTCTCTCTGTAGAATTCTTAAGAATAAATGCTTGAGATAAGACTGACCACGAGCCAGAGTCTGATATACCAGTCAGTCTAATGATTCTTTCTACGAAATCCCTGCTCAAAAGGACTCTATTCAGTTTATCTATTTTTGCCAGGTGTTTTCACCTGGAAATCCAACCTTAACTATGCCACAAAGGATCAAATCCTTATTCTTCCCAAATACTAGTCCATTGAAAACTTTAAATAAAAAGGTGAGGAGAAGGGTGAGGACAAAGCACTGTTTTTACACCTTAAGGAAAAGCAACAATCTAGAAGAGCTTAGTGTGGCATCATATGACGTAGGCATTTACTTATAAAAATCAAACACACATTTGTATATATGTATTCATGTATGTGTGTGTGCATAATTATACATACATACACATACGACAAAAACAGAAAGATAAGCTGAAATTCAAATTGTTGATAAGTACAGAAAACAGGAGTAAGTTGATAGCTCACTCATTTCTACAGTTCATTTCAGCAAAAGTTCCCATTACTATTTTGAAACACTTATTATATAAAGTCCTTCAAAATATACTGACCCAGAACAACAAATAAAAACAACAGAGTCAGTGACAAAGCAATATATTATAAACAGATGTCTTTCAGAAACAGAAAATGCTTTTACACTGTCAAATCCACATGGAGAGGATTCTGCGCCACAAAAACAGCCATCAGAGGCAGGAAGTTCATAATTACTCACGTCCATTTTCTCTCTATAATTCTTACTAATAAAATGTACCTTTATGATGTTTCATCTGAAGAAACCAGGCTTATCATGAAATGAAAACAGATCACAGGAAGTCAGAGGAGGAATGTCAACCTCAGGAAAAAAGGGGTCCTTTCAGAGGCACTGACAGATGATGGGAATGTCACCCATGCCAAAAACTACCATCCCTTTTGACATGACTGGGTTAAAACACCTTCTAGACAACAATACCAGAGGAATAAAACGAAGAGGGGTGGAAACAGAAGGAGCAATTACAAGCTGTCCTCATTTTTTATGCTGGAAACTTAATTTATAGCAAGGACATTGGCACCAACGTTAATTCTCCAAACATACACCAAAGACCCCCTGAGATTTTTAATACAATTTGTAATATACTTCAGCTAACTTGCTTATATTTTGAATTAGACTTGCAAAGGGGGATTAAAGTGAACTGGATTAAGGAATGCAAATCAAACCAAACTCTCCCTGATGCATTAATTTTCCATCCAATGAAGTCTTGGTCAAGTTCAAAGTGAGAGTGCTAAAATGGCCCTAGGTCCATGGAAATCCACATCGTGTTTCCAAAGAGAAAGGGACAGAAATGTTTTTCACACATCTTGCAGTTAATCACTCGTATGCTTAGATCAAAGAGAATAAATAAAGTTCCAAAAGGAATTCAGATCAGCTTTCATGTTATCATATGTCCCATGATTATAATTACCTGGACCAAAAATACAATGAGCTTCCTATCCTCCTGGGAAATGATGCACTTGTCTCTGGGACGAGTGATGGGCAGTCCACATTCAATCATCAAGCCTTGGTTATTACTGCAAGGACACATGCAGTTTCTTACGTATCTTATCTTTCTTATGTCATGCCTCTCTGAATTCATTAACTATTTAAAATCACACCCACCACCCAGGACACACAAGGTAGAAAGCAAACATCACTAACCAACCTTCAAAATAACTTTATTCACTACAACGAACATGATGGATAAGAAGTGGATAGAAAACATACAGTTAAAATTGGGAGGATGTAGTAAAGATATGGACGAAAGTAAAGTAAGTCATGTATTAGTTGTCTAGTATTAGACCTGAAACAGGGCTTAGCATACAGTAGGCACTCAAATGTTCACTTAGTAATAATATCCTAGACACAATTACTTTGCCATATCTGTCCAACACCATGCATATAAATACTCACCACTATTTGACTAGGTTCTGATGAAGTTGGAGTCGGGATGGGGAGGCAGTTAACAAGAAGTCTAATAAACAAGCATAAAATCCAACTGTGGTGAACACCATTGGGTGGCCAGGCAAACACACTGGTCCCCCACTTTTCTAGCCATTGCCATACCCCTATCTATTGGTTTCAACAGACACACTTCCAGCTACCACATCCGCATGGAACTCCATGACACTGGCCACAGGTTATAGATACAGACCCTTACAGACCAATCAGACAGAGCCCTTCTCCCTAGAATTCACAACAAGGACCAACAGATTCCAGCCTCAGTCTGGCTGAGCCTGTGAGAGGAAGAAATATATGCTAGGAGCTGAGGGCAGCCAGGCTCTGGGATGGAAGGCAGAGGAGTCTCTTTTTAAGAGAAGACTAGAAAAACAAAGCAAGAACATATCAAGGAGGAAAGGACGGACACCTGTAGAAAAAACAGATCAAGATCAAAGTCCTGAGTCTCAGCGTGTTCCTAAGGCTTGACTACATCCCTTACCTTGGGTATCCCTCAGGTACCTTCCACCCTTAACATATATACCCTCTGTTTATCTTTGCTCAAGAGGATATGGAACTTGCAACTTGAGTCCTACGCAAAAGACTGTCTAAGAAAAATAATCAACAGACAAGAAAGAAAAAGATGAGGCTGCGGGGAGGAGAGCAAATAACCCAGGGTGGCCCCTGAACAGATGAGGAATCCACCACACAGGGCCAGGACAGAGCCACGAGAGCTCGGAGAAAGTGTGTGAGTTACAGTTCTGTTCGTCCTCTGCGGAATAGTGAGAGGAGCATAGTGACTAAATTGGCTACAGATATCAGCGTTGTTTTTACAATGTTTTAGTATCTGTGAATACCACATTCTTTTCCTTTCTTGTACAGTCTTGTTTGAAACTCTGGCAAAATGCTGCACAGGGAAAGCAACTGGAAGTTGGCTGAGAAGAAGTTCTGTGATTTCAATTAAAAACATTCTCTCACTCGCCGCTTGCTACCGCTGTGGAAAATAAAAAACCGGAATGGCAAGGACTTTTTCCTATTGAAAAATATTTCTGTTAAACTTCAGAATGGTGAAAATCATTTATCTACATACACAAATAACTTCTGCTCAAGCTATACCAGGGCTCTCGTCCAACCCCCAGTTTCTGGGAAAACAGTAAATTTTGTATAGACTAAGTCTACTGTTCACTTTTCCTAAGAGACCTCCACGAATTTGCATTTATATATCCAAGAATGCCTAAAAACTCCCACATAGGCCTGCTATCCCAGAGTTCCAGTAACTATCATTTTTACTATCATTTTACATGCTCCTTCTGCTTCAGAAGATACCTACCAGGTTTAAAAATTCATTATTATTAAAAAAACACCACTTTCACCACACAAAAAGAACCACCAAGACTGTTCTCCCCCAAAAGACAACACACTTCTTAATCTTCCCCCATGATACTAAAGAGTACAACAATAAAATCTCTTTGTGAGAGTTCTTCGATATGAATGAATGATAACTTCAAATACAGCAATAGTGAGGAATAAATATCTGGATTTCCTTCTGCTTCCTGAACAATCTTACAGGTTGGTATGTTAGTACTATACAAACAGAAGGGAGGAGAGAGAGCTCTGCTGCATCTCTGAGCTTCCTCTTCCCAGAGAACATTCTCCTGCCTCCAGGGGATCTAACCAGGAGAGAAGCCCCAGACTGCCACCAGTGTCTATGGAAGCCCAACTTCAAAGAGTGGAACAAAAACAAAAAGAGCCAAGATGGCTCCTTCACAATGAAATTCCAAGCAATGCAGGAAGACAGCAGCCCACAGACACTGACTTCAGAAGGCAGGGATAGCTCCAGGCCCTGGAATATGTAAAAGTAAAGCCCCATCTGGAGTCATTCATTCCCGCAGGAAGCATGCACAGCCCTGCCGGAGTCACCAGCAGGAGGGCTGAGTTTTAGCTGTGAAGAAACAGACCGAGTTCGGGCTCTCTTACCTGTACCAGCCTGCGGCTCCCTCCCCCTTATTCCAATTTGGGAGAGGCTGTCAGGGCTCTTCTAGCAACTCTGCAAGGAGGAAGGGGGCGGGGCCGCCTGAGTTCCTGTGCATACCTGAGTGCAGGGAACTGAGCATGCTCCCCACCGGGGGAAGCCCTAGGGCCAGCATGCACGCCCTCATCCCAAGCTGGAGAGTAAGACCAGATCAGCTTCATTGACCTTGTCACATTACCATTAACCTTAGGAAACGTGAGAGAAAACTAAAATTGCTCTAAAGAGCATCAGAAATTAAAGATCAAAGGGAGAGAACAAAAGAGGTCGTGGGTGTCACTAAACAGCTGCAACAAGGCCATAGGGCCTATCAGGTAAAAGGAGCTGCGGAATTTGTCCACATTCAGCCAGGGGTTGTCACTTGATGTCTTAAGGTGGTGCAGGAGCAGTGGTAAGAGCTCAGGCTTTGGGACCTGGGTTTGTATCCTGATGACGCCGGTTCCTAGATGGGTGTGACCTTGGGCAAGTCACTTCTCTCTAGGGTGCAGCTTCCTCATATACAAAATAAGGATAATTGCAGTGCCTACCTCCCAGGGTGGAGCAAGAATTAAGAGAGTACATGTACATACATACACACACACACACACACACACACACACACACACACACACACACCCTTCCCCCAGAAATCAGTTTCCTTGAGAGGAAAGAAGGTACTTTACAAAAGGTTTTGGGTTTAATTCTCTGCTGGTTGGTTTGCCTTAATCAAAGTTCCTAAGGCACCTTTTATAAATGGCCCAGTTTTTGATTCGCCTAAAATCAGGCCCAGAAAATAACTTTAAATTCCTTGAAACCACGTAAATCTAGTGAATTGGGAAGGAGTACAGAATATTTAATCTTTGGGCAAGTCATCTGGATTGTGCAATAACTTTTTGATTCAGCTCTCACTTTTCCAACTAATTCCAGACAGGGCAGAAACGCTGTCACATTGACGGCTGGTTATTCTACAAAATTTGCAGCAAAGAGCCAGTGAGGGCCGGAGTGACCTACATCGACCAACCCCACTTTACTTTCTATTTTGCCTGCTTGGCCTGAAATCAGTCTCAGGATTAGAAGGGACAATAAGGCCACCCAACCTCAAGGCCCTTCTCACCTACCACGTCTCCAAAGCCTCTAAGATGTCAACCTGGGTGATGGAAACTCACCGCCTCCTTGAGCCCTCCAATGGTGACTGCTGCCCTTAGAACAAAATCCGAACCCCTTGGCATGGCCTTCAGGGTCCTGGGCTCTGGCCTCTGCTGCCCTTCCCAACTCAGTTCCCACCACTCTCCATGGGCCCACCCTCATCCAATACCCCGAGCTTCACCTACTTCTAGGACTTTTGTTCTCACTACCCCTCAGCCCAGGATGTCCTTTCTCTGTTACTCTCACTTGCCAGGTCTTAGACCACCCTGCCTAATATAGGCTGCCTACCCATTCAGTTCACAGCCTATTTACAACCTCCCCACCCCTACTGGACTGGAAGTTCCTCAAGGGCAGGGCCAGGTATGCAGATCCCCATGGAGAGAAAGCAACTGGCACATGATAAAGGTAAACAGGCAGATAAGGTAGTGACCTCCTCTGGTGGCTGCCCATCTTCTCTCTGGACAGCATATGGAGACAAAGCTTAAGCAGGTAACAAGAAAAGAAAAGGCCTCTCCTTGGAGACTTTCCATCTTCTATGGAAATGAACAAGTGTTCACAAACATCTCAGCAAAACGCCAGGGGATCTCAACCTTGACGCCACATTACAATAAGAAGGGGAGCTTTAAAAAGTATTTTGAGAAAATACTGATGCCTGGGTTATATTCCCAGGGGATTTCATTAAAAGCTCCCCCAGTTGCATTTATTCTGCAGCCAGGTTTGAAAGCCACTGGTTTAGAATACTGCTTCTCCAACTATTTGTGGGGGAGGACCAGTTCTTTCTTATTTCCAAAGTATAAAAATACAATAAAGATGAATTACTAGAAAAATTAAAAGAAAACGCATACAAAATACAAGGCTCAATTTTTTTTTATTATTAAGCTCAACAGATGTACAATTGCTCTGTGAAATTAATATTAAACGGCTAAGTGCTTACTCTCAATTTCTGTATTTATACCATTATACACCAGTAACAAAAACACAGTTTGCACCCCAGCCTGGGTCTACAGAGCATGTTTGGAGCAGTAGCACCCAGAGGGTAGAGAAAAAGGACAAAATGTTGTCTCACAAATGAGTTAAGGACTTCACACCCTTCAAATTATACCACGCAGCAGTAAACGGCTGTATATCTACACAAGAGAGCATGCCGCAATCATCAGGACAGACCTGTCATCTGACAGATTTTTGTGGCCCTCTGGGTATAAGAAAGAGCTCTCTGAGTGTTTCTAGAACCTGAAATAACGACATTTCTGGGATGGTTTATGCACAATTAAAGTATTTCCTTTTTAAAAACATAATCTTGCTTTTGTTCTCTTTTTTTGAATGTCTCTGTATTTGAACACGTGTTTTGCATTATCTAATAATGTAGAGGTGCGTCATTCTTCTCCCTGAAAACATGCTGTTATCATGAAGGCACATGTTGAAAATGACACCAGGATGGGAGAGATGGAGGCGGGTCAGAAGAGCAAGTGAACGCTTCATGAAGGAAGGATGGAGCCTGGAGTCATCAGGATTAGACAGGCCGATAGAAGCAAGGAAGGATTTCAGCCCAGTTTGAAGCAAGAAGGCTGGCTAGCTGTTGCACAAAGGCTGGGCCATAGCAAGGAAGAGATGTGGTAGACAGATATCTTCTCTGAGAGGGGACCATTTCCCAGGCTCCTGGGGCCATTCCTACCCTCCTCAGGATCCACAAAAGTCAGCGCTTTCATTAAACTCTCCAGGGAAATACCAAAGACAAAGAAAAGTTTAAGCATGATCTAAGCCAAAGTCCATGGTCATCCCAGTAAGTTTCAAAAAGAAGAACTTGATAATGTACTTCTGCACCTGAACCATGGCGAGAAAAAATGAGATTTCCCTACTGTCCCTAGCATTAATCCACAAACTCAGTGTGAAAAATCTTGCCTCTTGTTTACTTGAATCAAAACAAAACAACAACACACAAAAAAACCACTGAAAGAAGTTTCACTTGGTGAAGGTTAAGGATTTTTAAAAAGAAAAAGCTCCACTACAAAAATAACATTAGCTCTCTCTACTGCCTAAAGAGAGCCCTTAATTAGATTTTTCCAATTGCTAAGAATATTACTACCCAAAGTCCTATAGATTGTCAGTGACCGAACTCAACTCAGGTCGCTGGTGCCAAACCCTTCGAAGGTCACCACCCGCAAAGCACGTTCACTCCCACTGCCTTCCCTTCCTACATCTTATGACAACTCAGCCAGTCAAGCTTTGGCTATTGAAATATAAGCAAATTTGAAAGCAAAGAGGATACATTAAAAGCAAAGGCACACACTGGTTTAAATTCTAGAACACTCTGCTCTCTAGAAATGGCCAACGGAAAGGCTTGACATTTTTCAGGTTGAACTCTTCAGCAGACCTGGTGTTTCACGTTGCCCAGCCCTGAATCCTCATTTCGAGTCACCACGAATCCTCCAGGTAACTTCACTCGAATGTCCTTTGAGCCTGTTTCAAGCTATTCCTTCTCTACCCTAGCAAAACTTCCTCAAACATCCAGGGGCTTTTTCTGACTTGTTCCTGACTCAGGGCCTTGACACTTGCCATTCTCTCTGCAGGGAATACTCCTGTCCCCAGGGTCCATATGCCTGGCTTAGCCCTATATTTGTGTCTCAACTCAAACGTCACCTCCTCCAAGAGACCTACTAGGACTACCCTATCACATGTTCCCCGACTCTGTCACCCTCTATTGGCTTCGCCTGTTTTACTTTCCTTCTAGTGTTTATCACTATCTGAGATTCTTATTTATGCAAACTCCACACAGCACAACTTTAAAAGAGAGAGAAAGAAATCAAAGTTAACACAGGATAAACCAGATGCCACACATATCATACACAAACATGCCCTGAAGGAACAATCCTTGTAAATAAATTCAAAATAACAGAGGGCACCAAATATTGAGTATTTTGCTAGTCCGCATACAGCACACAATAAGAAACACTCGAAGGTGGTACACGCAGATAATTTCCAGCAAACGACAAACACCAATGTCCTCTTCCTTCCGCTTCACACTCTTCCCTCTGCCAATACTGCCCACGACAATCCTTAACGTTTCCAAAACAAAAAGCTCTTTAACTGTGTTAGCAAATTATCTCCCGTGTTGCTCCCACTATGCAATGTTGGGTTACTAAAATCAGCTTAGAAAAACCTGATAACGAAGCTGTCCGAGGTAAAGTAGATGAGGACTACCTGGCCAACTTCCCCCTCCAAAATACTTGCAACAGTCTTTTCAACAGACTGCTCAGGGCAGCTTTCCGGCGTCCTTACCATTAGAGGACAGATGCTCTTGGTCATCAGCCCTGACAACCATTCACAGGCCTCTCATTTCCGTCCACAATACAGTGGGGCTGAAACTCAAAAGTCTGCTCACTCTCAGTATGCTATGCTGATGTAGATCAATTTTTTTAATAAAAGTGGTAAGTTTATGGGTTTAAAATATAGAGGATGACTTCCAGCGATGATAAAATAACCCATTTTCTAGGCATGGCCTTTTATATTGCCAACCCCGTGCACAACTGGGAATCAAAGTGTGACTATTTCCAAGGAATATATGTGAATGGTTATTATGGGATGCTTTCTGCTCACAGTGCCTCCATCCCCCCGCCATGAGGCTACCCTCAAATTTATTCACATGCATAAAATCTCTCTTCCTGCACTGACACCATCAGTGAAGGGCTAGTGTCAAAATTATTTTCTACAGCCCACCTCTTCTCAAAGTAGCTGCTGTCGGCTTTACTTCAGAGATTTGGGGATTCCAAGCAAAATAAACAAACCCAGATAATATCTATACAACACTACTTCATAACAATACGTATGTGATTGGAAATTATACAGAATAGCTGAATATAAAACTATTTTTAAGTAGTTTTGGCTATTAAACTAAAGACTTCAGGAGTACCTTTGTTAAGAGATGGACATAACTGGGAATGTCAAATTTGGGAGGAGAATTTTTATCTCCTATGGAAAGAATATACCAGTTATTTCAAAGCAAATATGTGAAAAATGACAATAAATACAATATGCTGACAATATACAAGGCTGTCAATTGCACATTCCAGAGGAAAAACAAACAACCAATAAAATACGTCATCATTTGTGTCTTTCTTGTTTATGTACTAATCAAAGTGGTTACTAGGGCAGCACTGGGCTAAAAACTATTATGATGGGGACATGGAGGTATGTCATAGCTAGGGAAAACGATAAACTAATCTGAGAAAGGAGTCAGTGATACTTTTTAAAGAACCATTTCTTTAAAATATCTCGCTGTAAAAACCAGAAGTAACCCTCAACTTCCATCAAAATCCTACAATGGCTTCCCATTACCCTCAGGACTTAACCCCAAATTAACCTCTCAACTTTACTTCCCAAAATCCTCCAGACACACAGGGCTTGATCTAATCAAATCTCTGCTCTTCATCTATGCAACATCATGGAAGGATTTCTACATTGAGGTCTCTTTCGTACGTAGTGGACTTTGGCTCTCCAGCATCCATTTCTCCTGCTCCTGGTCAGGAGCAATCCAGTTTGTTGAAGAAAAATACCCTTTCTCTCCTGGCCTGTGGTTTAGTGAGACCACTAGTCAAGGTGCTCTGTGTGGGCATTTTACTCAAGCTGGGCCATTTGGACATTAGTTCATGGCATTTGAATATTGAGCAGAAAAAGACTGAAAATGGTTGAGTTGACTCATCCTCCAGATGTCAACAGAGATGGTGCATCAGTTCCCTCCATCCAGCAGCCCCAGAGCTGCCAACTTTCCATCTTTCTGATTCCATTTTTCAGGTGATCTCAGATGCTATAAGCTACTCCATGTCTCTATAGTTTGTTTGTAATAAATTTATTTTTTGCTTAAAGTGGATTCAGGGTAGATTTTCTGGTGCTTGCAACCCAAAGTCATTCTTGGTACTGAAACCCAGTTCCTGAAAATTTTCAAGCCCCTCAAAGCCACCCCCGCCCCGCAACACACTCACTTTGACCCTCTCTCCTCAAAACTTTTATATGTCCTATCATATATTCTCATTTTTTATTTACCCTGCTTCTCCAAATAAAATACAAAAGCATAACATTATAGCCCACCGACTTATGATTTTCCAGCAATAAATTTGCCCCTAGAAGGTGATACAATTTTTCATGTACCATTACTAAGTGCTTACTATGTATATGGCACTGTGCTAAGTGGCTTCCCATTCGTTATCGCATTTAATCCCCACAAAATATAGTGTTAGTCCATTGCACAGAAGAGCACACCAAGGCTGAAAGAGATTAACTTGCCCAAGGGCACACATATACAGCTACTAAACCCTCAAAAGCCTAAATTCTAATGGGTGGAGGGAGAGGCAAGGGGGGCAAAGATGGGTATGCAAATAATTATATCTTCGGAATTTTTATTTTGTTAACTAGCTACTGATGACCAAACTCCTATCTTCTTTTGGGTTTGTAGAGAAAAATTCTGCCATCTGAATGTCCATGCATCCAGTCTTGAAAACTACTTAGAGTTAAACAGAACAATCCATTACTTTGGCTAAACAAAAATATTAAACCCTGTCTTCTTACAAAACAGTTCTGCTCCTTAAATCATATATACACCATGTCCTTAAACTTTGGGGTTGGCTTCTCAGCTGCTCTGAGAAAATCAAGGCAGGGGTGAGGAGACGGAACAGCAGGAGGAGAGAGTGGGAAGAACACAGGCCGGGATTAAAAATTAGCTACAAGTGGATAATTCACATATGGATCCCTAAGATTCAGACATGGTTAAAAACAGCTCACATCTGGTTTTATTTGGGCTCCCTGTTTTTTCTAATAAACAAGTGCCAAAAACAGAAATTCTAACCTTGGGCTTAAAAAAAATTAGGTAACATAAAGGTATTTTTCAAGTCACACACAAAGTAGGGTTAGTTTCGGACCTGGCAACCTGCAGCTGGAAACCCTAATTCACTGAATTTACTCACCAACTCTCTCTGAGCAAGTGACTTAATCTCTTAGGACCAGTTTCCTTCATAAGATGGGGAAATACGTTTTTTGCGGTTACTTTACTAGATTATTATGAGAATCAAAAGAAAGCATTTATGTGGGAAAGACTTACCACTGCGACCAGATATTAACAAATACGTCCAGAGGAGGTAGAGGGGCCCTCTGCCACTACATTTAGACAAGTTTGTCCAACGTCTTAAACTGCAGCAGCAGCTACAAGTCACCAAAATAGAGAAGCACAGTCCCTGAATCATGCAATCCACCAGACATCACGAAGAATGGCATAAGTTTTTATCTAGTAGGATCATTTTAAATACTACCAAGCCATGGAGTTCAATTTCTCATTAATGGTTGTTTCACATTTGGCAAACTTGCATCTCACGAAATAAATCCATTTAAGTGAAATTGTAACTACGTCCCCACCCTTCCCCGCACCCCCCTGCCAAAAATCTAAGACATCGTTCCATGCTTTTAGGCAATTTCTACAGAGAGGCAATCTCAAAGTATGTCTGCAGAAAGCTAATAGGGACAGTTCGTTTTAAAGGACAGAGAAGTGGTGTACAGAAAGGACAGATTCTGTCTTTTCTGAGGGAGTTCCCTGGTCAGCTAAGTTTGGGAAACACTGTGTTAGGCAAAACAAAGTATGGTCCTTGAATAGAGTACTGACCTGTTATGCATTTCAAATCCATAAGTAGGTTTTGGAATAAAAAGCATTTCCCAAACTTATTTGTACAGTGCATCCTACGGGCAAGTGTTCCATGGGAAACATACTGAATGCATTTAAAAATGGAAAAACATGGAACAGAAATTCCTTCAAAATAGACTGCCTTTTGAGAAGGCAATGTACATAAATAGTAGCGTGGGGAGTTCTACACTGACCCGGTGTCCCAGGTTCTCTGCCCTCTATTCAAGAAGTCTCCTAAAGCTCTCAAATATTCTTGAGAGTTTAGTAGATGCTCACATGAGGCCAGAATGTAATTTGTCTAAAGCTGGAGAGTCAATCAGGAAAGAAGAAAGGGAGGAAGGAAAGGAAAATAAAAAAAGAATCACAGACTCTCATTTTTCTCCTAATGTTTATGAACAACTAACGCGCTTTCATGTTTTCCTTCAATAGATTTAGCCTTATGATAAAAATCACCTCAGGGCACAGTATTATAATGGACCAAACATCAGTCCTCAGGAGATGCACCATATGACTCCGTCCACAGGTCAGCAGACAGATGCCCAGCAAACATTAACGAGATGGGGAATTCTACCAACAAAGGGCCTTCTGTGAAAAATGTTAAAAGTGAATTGGTAATAAATTCAACTCATTGTTTTATACTGAGTAATGTAAATACCAGCAATGTTTATGTCAGGGCAAAAATCTATTTGTTAATGTTAATTAATCTGAACCCACAGAAGAACACATCCTAACTGGAATACTTCCTGCTTTAATGGTTTCCGCAATCACAAATTCCAATACGATCAGGGCCATGCAGGTAACCTTAATGAGTGAAGCAGGCAGGGCCCCAGGAAATGGGGAGTTATGGGGACTAAGGGGGAACTTGAGAGTACAAGCCGGGCCTTAAGGCATTCATGCTCAATTCAATTAAAACACAGTGCTGATTCCCCTCCTTCTTCCCCTCTCCAAATCAAAACAGGTGCAGTCCCAATTCTGCCCACAGGCTAGTTTAAGACCTCTGGGAGAGCCACCATCCTTAAGAGGATTTAAACTAACTCTTCTATACATGTGTAACAAGCACATTAAACTTACAAATCACCAAGTTGAGAACAGAGTGTCCACCCAGATGTGTCAAATAAATTTGCTTATGGTGGATGAATATTTGCAAGGTGTACGTACAAATATAATAGACTTTCAATGCTGTACAACTGAGTTGAAAACCTTACAGTAACCTGCTGAGCAACCGTGGGCAAGGTACGTCACCTCTCTGAGCCTCACTTCCCCATCTATAAAATGAAGATGATAATACCAGCCCCTCTGGGTAGTAGTGAAGGTTACAGAGGATACATTTGTAACACTCTTGGCATACTGTAGGCACTCAATTAAATAGTAGTTAATAATATTTATTACAAAGTATACTCCAGTTACTATTACAAGTGATGTAGAATAATTCAGGTGGGATAGAGTGAATTTCATAGGCAAACTATTAGGTAAACGATGTTGATCAGTCACATAGAAGAAGCTACTAATTTTGTGGCCAGTCTCAGCCACTTTCCAGAAGTCATGAAAAGATGCTGTTGCCATCTCATGGAAATGCTCAGAGCCCAGAGGAGATTAAAAAAACACCGGTACCACTCAAATCTGAACAACAGCTTGTACACTATTAGCATTAATTCTGTTAAATATTTTTAAACACTCACATTAAAAGTGCAAATCTAAACACACACAGGATGCTAACACACAGCTCCCTGCCAAACATCTTGCAGTGCACAGTCATCTGCCCTCCATAATTCATCCCAATTAAATGTTACTATTCTCACCTCAGCTTCCAGCAGATGATCGGCATACTCACCCTTTTTTAGACACTGAATGCTCTCCCCTAAAGAAAATTTAAATTCCAATTTGTTGGGTCTTTCTTCCTTTTTTTTAATCCCTAGAGAAATCGGCCTGGGAAGAGGAAAAATGATGAAGTAATAACACACAGGTGCTTCCTACCTAATTAAAAGAGAAGGTTACAGCTGCACTGCTAGTGACTCAACCCTGTGGGCTCTCCACGTGTACCCTTCAAGCGGCACGTAGCTCCATCAAGAGCCATATTCCATATGCTTTCCTGCAAACTGCCTCCTCTTAGCTTGATAAAATGATGACTATCAGGTAACTAATGGCATTTTCTGCTTCCTGGCTTTCCTCCCTATGGACATCTCAGTTCATTTGTGTTTCTTTAATTCTAAAAATAATTAAGTAACCTTGAAGCAAGAGGCTCAGAGCTTAGTAAATCAAGCTTTGATTCATATTGAATCAAAGTATACTGTCAGTTGAAAAAAGTTAGATGCGAAATTATGTATGTTATCATTTGTGCCATATATATAATTTATTTACTTATTTATTTAGGGTACGTGCACATACACATACACACACACACACACACACACACTCTCTCTCTCTCTCTCTCACACACCCTATCATTGCCTCCAGGAAAACCCACTGATGGAGCTGAGGGGGAAGCCAGCTGAGTGGGGCAGGAACTACACTTCATTGTATACCCTTTTTGTCTTTTGAAAATTGCACACCTGATGTATATATTAACGGTCCTAAAATTTTATTTTTTTTTTTAAGATTTTTAAATTTTTTTTCCTTTTTCTCCCCAAAGCCCCCCGGTACATAGTTGTATATTCTTAGCTGTGGGTCCTTCTAGTTGTGGCTGAAATTTTACTTTTGACTTTTTTCCATTTATCTGGACTGCCAGGTGTTTTCTTACATTTCAAGTTACTAACATCAAAAGTGTTTAATCTGTCTCGACTTCTTAAACGTATCCCTGGATATTTGAAAGATATACAACAGGCCATTAACTCTAAAGATGAGGAATTACCTGGGGCTAAAGATTTTGCTTTGTTCTCCTTCTGCAATATTATCGCTTTTAAAATTAAAAAATAAAATAAAATAAAAAGCTACACAAAGGAACAACGAGATACCACTACACATCCATGAGAATGGCCAAAATCCTGAACACTGACAACACCAAATGCTAGCGAGGATGTGGAGCGCAGAAACTCTCAACCATTCTGGTGGGAATGGAAAATGGTATGGTGACCCTAGAAGACATTTTGGCAGCTTCTTACAAAACTAAACATAGTCTTACCATACAATCGGGCTTCTTGGTATTTACCCAACGAAGCTGAAAGATTTAGATCCACACAAAAACCTACACAGGGATGTTAATAGCAGCTTTATTTACAACTGTAAAAACTTGGAGGCAATGAAGATGTCATTCAGTAGGTGAATGGGTAAATAAACTGTGATACACCCAGACAATGGAATACTATGCAGCACTAAAAAGAAATGAGCTATCAAGCCATGAGAAAACATGGAGGAACCTTAAATGCATATGACTACGTGAAAGAAGCCAATCTGAAAAGGCTCCATACTGTATGATTCCAATTATATAACATTCTGAAAAAGGCAAAACTATGGAAACAGTACAAAGATCAGTGGTTGCCAGGGGTTGGGAGGGGGGGAGAGATGAAAAGGTGGAGCAAAGAGAATTTTTAGAGCAGTGAAAATACTCTATATGATACCATAATGGTGGATACACAAAATTATACATTTGTCCAAACCCACAGAATGTACAACATCAAGAGTGAAACCAGGAGCCAGCCCGGTGGCGTAGTGGTTAAGTTCACGTGCTCTGCTTTGGCAGCCTGGGGTTCGTGGGTTTAAAAAAAGAAGCTATGCAAAAAATATCAGACTGAGACTGAATTAATTTTTTTTTCTTTTGAGGAAGATTATCCCTGAGCTAACATCTGCTGCCAATCCTCCTCTTTTTGCTGAGGAAGACTGGCCCTGAGCTCACATCTGTGCCCATCTTCATCTACTTTATATGTGGGACGCCTACCACAGCATGGCTTGCCAAGCAGTGCCATGTCCGCACCCGGGATCCAATCCGGGGAAACCCAGGCCGCAGAAGCAGAACGTTTGAACTTAACTGCTGCGCCACTGGGCCAGCCCGAGACTGAATTAATTTTATGGTTACAAAGAGAATGGCTATATACTGAGGTAGGGACAGAATCATTACAAATGTATTAAATGCCCAGAAGGACACCTGTAATTTAAACAGGAACTTAAATAATTATATCAGGTTAATTTTATGCACTCTTTACTTTTGCTTATCTTAATTAAAAATCTGGGGTTGAAAACTTTCACCTACACATTGTTCTCTTTTGAGGATCTGTAGAAATAACCAGCTCCACAACATGCTTCAACTGATCCCTTTTGGCAACAAATGAGTTGTTTTCATCCTATTGCTTGGTGGCTTCAACATGTCCGCTTAGAATTAACATTTGCTTAAAATCAGAATATTTACAATATTTTTCTCCTCTTCAAATTATCCCACCAACAAATAAATGCAAGATAAGGAGAATGCTTATACAAAGTGTTGGAGAGGTAAACTGTATCCCAGAGAGATCTGTTTTTCTTAAGGAAAGATAACAATCCTCATTTTGCAAAAAGCAAAACAACCAAAACAAAATGAAAACTAGCTGAAAGGGTATCAAATTTGAGCCCCATACTATTCTGGCAGACAACAGCAGCAGCCTACTGGGGCTCTCACTGCACAGCAAATCAGGTAATATGGTAAACGTTGATTTGAGGAGACTATCAGTTTTCATGACCGTTGCTCAACAGAATTTCATCAGCTTTTCCTCTAGAGAAGAGTGAATTAATTTCACCGAATTTGAGTGAGATTTTTTTCCACCCAGGAGATGAAATGCTGACTTCTCGTTCTGAAATTATGCATGTAAAAACAACTTGATTTTCCATTTCTTAACTCCCAAAATGCTTACACAAGAGAAAGCATCCAGGAGGAAACTTGGATATATTCTCATTGATATTCATTCATTCGTTCATTTTCTTCCCCTCTCTACCTCTGTCTCCGTCTCTCTCTCTCTCTCTATCCCCTACCCCTCTCTCATTGTGCCAAGTTATAAAAAGGCAGTTTTCCCCCAAATGAAGCTTTGTTAACAATGACCATTAAATACTGCTGGAATAACTTTCCTCATACACCCTCCTAGCCTCCTAGCTAATACCCAGCTACTGCTTTGAATACCAAATCTCTACTTTTTAGCCAAATATCCTAGACCTTCAATCATCTTGCCCCTTTCAACTTTTTGCAATCATATCCCATTAGTCAACTTGAAATTCCTGGAAAATCAGGAATGACAGAGATCTAAGTGGTCACCTGATCCACCTTCTAATCCAGTGTGTGAGCCCACTCATAACTTCTGCTTGGAATGACCCAGACTGGGCTTGGAGAGCTCATATGTCTATGAACGAACCCCCTCTCTTGGCAGCCACATCTCATTTTAGGGCATTTTGTCTGTCACCATTTACTCCCATAGTCCCGCTCACATCTCTTAGGGCCGCACAGAACAGACGGAACTTCTCTTACACATACCAGCCTGCCACCCATTTAAAATGTTAGTCTCCACCTTCATTCTGCTGTATTATTTTCTTCCAGCTAAATGTCTCAGACCGTGCCCTCATTTTCTCTAAGACCTCTGTGACAGTCATTAAAGATTGTGATATTCAAGAACAAGTGGTTCTAAAATTACCTTCCTTTTAGTTTTAAGCTGTGTGGAACAAAACATATTGGATCTTCAATGAAATTCTGACAGTCACATACAAACACCATATGAATTTCTACTCCTGACCCATGTCTTTTTAAAGTTATAATACATAGGTCAGGTAAAAACCCAATCTCTCTTCTCTTAGATTCAATCTCCTCAAGGTACTCCATATTCATAAAATTCATTCTCTCCTGGGACTTAAATATTTTTAAAACAATGCAGTATAATTAAATTTAGTCCATTTTGCCCCTTCTCAAAGAGATTCTTAACAACATTTATTAAATTACACATTTCAGGAGAAAATGAAAATTAACTTCTAATTGAATTATCCCTCATGATTATTTATACATGGGTTTTAATTTACATTACAACATTTACATTTGTTGAGTACAAAATGGAATTGGGATGCAATTTTACACTTATAATCTACTCCACTGCCAAACTAAGTTCAGTTCAAATTATAATTGCACAGAAAATGCAAACATATGATTTTGACTTTTATTACCATTTCAACCCACTGCAGAAATTTTTTAATGTGGTTTTGCCAAGTTGGAAGAACCCTACCACATAATATTTGCTCAAGCCAATGTGCAATCAGAAAAATCTGATTTGAAAAGACAATTTTCTTAACTCAGCCTGTGTTTTACCATTGACTTACAACTTTCTTAAAACCCTTACCACCATATTGGAATAACCTCCAGTCAACACAGAGGCAATTACTTTTCTTGTAATCCATTCCTCCTCAAGGAGTGACCATTCCATTCAATCAATCAAAGAAGAATCAAGGAAAATGATTGATAATTGGCTGTAACTTACTAATAAAAGTTAAAGAAGCACAGAAGAAAATCGGTAAAAAAAAAATTAGAAAATATCTTTGGTTCAGTTAGATATGAAGGAAAGGAATCATAAGAAAAATGTATTAAATGCTTTTACCATGTGCTGGCTATGTATTACACTGTTTATCTGCAACATCTCATTCAATCTCGAAAACCTCCCAAGATACAGGTACTATTACTAGTTCCTTTTTACAGAAATTGAGATTCTAAGAGATGACATGCACAAGGTCACATAAAGAACAGTAGAGCCTAGACCTAAAGTCATAGGCTAGCAGCCAAGGAAAGAGGTGAATCCTGGTGTACGAGTTGAACAGTGTCCACATCCCCCCAAAATTCGTGTCCATCTGGAACCTCAGTTGACTTTATTTAGAAACAGGATCTTTGCAGATATTATTTAAGATGAGGTCATCTGGATTAGGGCGGGCCCTAAATCCAATATGACTGATGTCCTTATAAGAAGAGAGAACTCTCAGATGTACAGAGGAAAGACAGCCATTAGGAGAGGGAGGCAGAAATTGGAATGATGTGGCTACAAACCAAGGAATGCCAAGGACCACCAGAGGCTAGGAAGAGAGAAGAAAGGGTTCTTCCCCAGAGCCTTGAGAGGGAGCACAGACCTAGACACAACTTGATCGCAGACTTCTAGCTTCCAGAACTGTGAGAGGATACATTTCTGTTGTTTTCAGCCACCCAGTTAGCGGTACTTTGTTATGGTAGCCCCAGGAAACCGTTACACCTGGGGAGAGAATGTAATGATTCAAGGTAGCACTCCATGCCAAAGAAAATCTGTGAACAGAGAGACAGTAATAGGAACTTGCAGGTCAGAAGATTGCCAGATTAGTGCTAAATAAGAACCACTGGAGTATTTCCAGCCCCTTCCAACAGTCACTGGAAGCCCAAGCTTGCAACTAGTCTATAACGAGCTGTGGTAGCACTGCACATTATAGGAAAACACAACATTTTTTCTTGATAGCAAGAACATCTGGTTCTGCCAAGCACAAGAGAGTCACAACAGAAGGGATTTGCAAAATACAGCCTCCCTAAGGGCTGAGAAGTGCTTAGATAAAACTTAATTATTCCACGCCAGCCTGCAAGTTTGATTCTAATATCCCAGGTTCATGTGCCCCAGGTAAAAGATTTCTAATTCTTCAAAGCTTGCTCCATTCCATTTGCATTCATCTGCCCACCTATGCAAGTAATTGTTAAGCCTGCATTCAATAAACATCATAAAGAGCCTACTAGGTACCCGGCACTTTGTCCTTAGAGATACAGTGGTAAATATGACAAATATAGGCCCACCTCTTAGGGAGTTTACCCTCTGGCAAGAATGAGAGACATTCAACAAGTCATTTTAACTGTGATGAAAATTACCAAGGAGACATGAAGGATGTTATAGGGAATATGAGATGAGGCTGGTCAGTCATGTGCAGCTCTAAAGGCTGTGCACTGCACAAGGGCACCTAGCCAAGGAATATACGAGAGCTAAAGTGTAGCCCTCTCTGTATGGACAGCCTGACCAAAAGAGTGTTATTTTCTTATTATTACAAAGAAGGAACTGGAACTAGCATCAGCCCTGAGGCTACAGAGGACAAGGGCCAGATCTTACAGGCAGCATTAATGAATTTGGATTTTACATTAAGAGTAATGGGAAATAATTGAAGAGTTTTCTAAGTATTAGGCTCAGCTGTCTGGGGGGGCCGAGGCAGTAATTTACCCAATATGATTTCATCACTTGTGTAATACTGAAATAATTCAAGGAAATGTATAAATAATTGAACCTAAGACCATCTGTAAAAATGCCTTTTTGGCTCTTTACCAATTGACATGCATTTAAAACCTTGATGAAAAATGTAGCTTTTCTCATTCTTTTAACTTAAGGAGGATTTAAATGGTTTATTAATCAGGTGCTCTTTCAATTGACTAAAGTAGGCTCACAGGCTCTATTCAAACCTGTCTTCTCTGTCCACATATCAAGTTCTTGCCTTCAAGAGACCCTACTAACGTGCTCAAATGAAAAAGGGTCGGTCTGCAGAAACGGGATCCATTCGCCCCATCCAGGAGATTGTAAAGCTGGAAAAATAAATGTGTCACTTTAACATATATGAGACCGGCTTCAAGAATTTCTAGCATCACATCAAGCAAGAATATCACTGGGAAACAAATCTATATACCATGTGAGTTCTAAGAGAAGTCATCATTTCCTGGGCAGAAACCAGGATGCTTAGTAACACGAGGTCTGAGTGAGGCCAGCCTACATCCAAAATTATCTACATGTGCATCAGTTTGCTTAAAGCATGACAGCAGGTTTCCCATTGCTTGAATCACACAAGGTGCATCACAAAACCTATCTCTGGTCCGATAAATTTAGGAAATCACACATCCTATGCTCCACGCTTCCATTTCCTCCTACATCAAATATGAATAAAGAGATGCACCAAAAAAAAGGCCATTGTGAGGATTTACAAGTTAATACATGTGAGATGCTCAGACTTGTGCCTGGGACATAGTAAGTGCTTAATAAAAGTTAACTGTTATTATTTTCATTTTTAGAGCATCATGATGGATTTCTGCACATAAAATCCTCCGAGAAGACGTGCAGTAGATAAATCTGCTGAGCTTTATGTATTCCAGTCTTTCCCAAACTTGTCTGGCCACAGGATCCTTTTATCTCCCCATAAAACCCTGTCTATCACCAGAAGGGCTCAAGTCCTCTAGAGCTCCCCATGCGATATGCTGCTCTGAGCCTGTGTCTCTGCCTTCTTTACTTCCACTGCTCATCCAGTAATCCAGGAGATTTTACTTATAATTTAAGCCATGAGATGGCAGAAGGAGAAAAAGCAGACCCATGTTTAACTTACCTTTAAATTTCCAGTGCCTCATCTATTGAATCGTCCTTGATATCTCTTTCGGAATTTAATTCCAAAGTAATAAAAGCCCTCAGTCCAGGTGGTGTTTTTATGTATTATTTATACATAAGAAATTGGCTGAAAGGTCAAATGAAATGACAATAAAGGGCACCTTGCCCAGACTTAGTGTGACAAAGCCCACCCTGACCCAACAAGGACAATTATAAACAACCCAGGGCCGGGGAAAACACAATTCCTCAGTTCAGAGCTGGGAGAAAAACAACGGGAACTTTGTTCATATTATTAACACCATACAGCTTATTCCTTTTTCTATTTACATAACCTAGAAAACTAAGTAACACTCCTTTAACAACCAGAACATGTTGGTTCAACTGATAAAAATAAAGAAGTTCATCCGCTTAAAAAAATATATAGTAATAATAATAGTTCATACCTATATAGCCGTAACTATCCTTAATGCATTAACTCATTTAATTTTCACAACTACCCTTTGCAGTAAATATTTTTATCCCCATTTTTCAGAGGAGCAAACTGAGACACCAGGCATTAAACACCTTACCCCAGATCACACAACTAGTAAAAGAGGGATCCAAATCAAGAGAGTTTGGCCCCAGAGTGCATGCTCATGACCACTATTCACATACATGATTATGATGAGATATTTTTCAGTTTGAAAATGTTATTACTTATTTTACAACCTGTGCTCTTAAAAGGATTTATGTCCACTTCTGACACTGTAGCATTATTTGGAGAAATATTAACCAAACTTCAAACATTGAAGAACCACCTTCATAATGTGTCATTCAAAAACCCCATTATTTATTTCATATTTCTTTAAATGAACACATTATTTGACGTGAATAGATTTAACTTGAAAGGAAATTTTACTTCATTATTGTGAGAGGAAAACCAGTATCATCTATTCTAAGTGAAAGGTAGCCCTGAAGAGAAATATCATGTAGGTAGAAGAATGTTATTAATTTCTAGTTGGAAACTTTCATCTACAGGGTCCAAGACTGAAGTTCTCTCTCTCTCTTTCTGTCTTCTCTTCTCTGAAAAGGTAGGTCAGCAAGTGCTAAAAGGTATTACAGACTCACTGGCACCAAAACGAGGCTGTCTCCTCAACACAGCCACACCCACTGAAGGTGAACTGCAAGGGGAGCGAACGTCGCATTGGAAGATTCGACGCCATTTAATGCCAATCCCCTCACGTACTGTGGGTGGTCCCACACTTTGGAAAACACTCCTTCCAGGAGCATTAAGAACTAGAGGTGTCACAAATGCAGATTTATTTGCCAATAAATCAAGTTGCCCCTGTAGGTTTTTTACATAATGAGAAACCACAGAGATAAACGTAAAGGACTGCTTCTAGGTTCACTCAATCTATGGTAAAATGTATGATGAGGAGAAGCTGGCTGGGCTGGCAGGTGTTCCTGTGGAAAGGGACTTGTGGTTTAGGCTGACCACAAGATCAACACCAGCCAAGAATGTGACACGGGTCCAAGGAGAGAGAAGGGCCTCTTAGGCGGCATTCCTAACCAAGGGACCAAACCAAGAGAAGGAAGGGAGCCCTGTCTGCACTGTGAGCCAGGCAGACCACCCCTGGAGCTCAAGAAACACAACTACTTAGCACAGTGTGTCCTTTTCAGAAAAGGCAATCAGCAATGGTGAAAGGTCTGAAAATTAAACCATTTGAGGAATATTATCACCTTACTTGAAATTGCAACCCAAGTCCCTCAGTATATTCTATTTTTCTCATAGCATTTTCACGTCCTAACATACAACACTCATTGCTTTCACGTCAATTTGTTGTCCATCTCCCTCCAGGAAGATGAAGATATTTTACAGTTTTGTTCACTGATGCGCCCGTAGTGCGTAGAACCATGCCTGACACATCACAGATGCTCAGTAAGCTGAACGAATTAATGCGTTATTTCATAAGAATTGTGGATGCTTTCAAGTGGAAAAGAGAAAGCTTAGATGAAATGCTATTAACTTTTAAACATTTGAACAATTATCTGTATTTTACAGTGATTACAAGTGCAGACTCTGGAATCATAAAGACCTGGGTTTGAATCTCAGATCTGAAACTTGTAAGCGACTACACTCAGAGTGTTTGGATAACCTCAGTTTTCACAGAGATAACTAAAGAAATTGAGAACCCAAGCATTTGGGATTAGAGACTGTATTAAAATGAGGAGAGTAACAGCACCTATTTCCCAGTGTTGTGGTGGTGCTTACATAAGATAATGTGTGTAAAATTAGAGCTTTTAAAATTCCTGACCTACAGTAAGATCCCAATGAAGCATTATCCATCCTCATTTACGGTTATTATGTTATCAATCATGCTACTTTACTGTGTATGGAACTCAGAGGTGGCAGGAGCCACCTGTATTAACACCAAAGAGCCAACTGTATGCAATTCTTCCCATCTGTATGTTCAGTGCCTTTACATTAGTCACTTAATATTGACCTTGGTGGAAGTATTTACACAATGGAAATTGGCAAACACTACAACTCACTGCTCCCTGCCCGGGGCAGGCTGTTAACCATTAACCAGCACACTGTTGATTACACTTGAGAACAGAATTAGGGGCAACTGCAACACAAGGACCAACTGACAAGTGAGAGAGTTATTCAAATTGGAACCAGTAGCATGTTTAAACAGAAACTGCATGACATCATTTCTCAGGAGCATAAGAGATGTAATCAATGCACTGTTTTCCCACTGGACTCAACTATTCTGTGGGGGCAGGACTACAACTGTGCATATCTCTGCATCTCCCCACACTGCCACAGTGGTAACCATGCTGCATATTGTGGCTGTATTCAACTCTTTCCTTCCACCTCAAGATTCTAAAATTCCATAATATACATCAAACTACAGTAGGTCTAATTTCCACAGTTCTAATTGTGGCTTTAATCTTTTAAAACCCATCTTTCAAATAAAAACGCAACAGCAATGGGAGCTGTTACAGAAGGAAAACCACACCTTGTAGTGTTCTTATCATTCCAGCCTGCAGGCAAAACAATGAAATCATTTCTGTTCTTCAAAAGGACCCTGAAAATGACTGAAACAGTTTTAATTAATGATGTAATTAGCATGAGCTTTCAGGGATACAAAGATAATGGGTGGGTGGGAAACAAGAGGTTATCATTGATGCTTTTCAAAGTATTCAATGAAAAAAGCCTGTGACAATGAACATGTTTCTAGAGCATGTGTCCTCCAACCTATCTACACTTCATTCATTCTTGCTCCTGAATCTAACTCAAAATCCATTTCATACAGTATCCTCTCTCAAACTTACAAAAATCCCACCATCACACAGAGAACAAGTTGGAATCCAAAGATCTATAACAAGAATTCATTGCAATCCACGTAAGATACTGGACAATTCTACCTTGAGTAAATGAGACACTTTCATGCTGCAAAAGCTATAAAAGTGAAAAACTAAAAGAAATCCCCACAAACAAGGTACCACAAACCACAAACCACAAACCAGGGGACCTCAGTACAAATCAACTCATGGTAATAATTCAGGGTGAGAAGCTGAAGGCATCAAAGGGCTGTAAATTGAGAAGAGAGCTGGATCAGAAATCCTAGGTTCTAGTCCATTCTTTGATGTACTAACAGTTATGTGACTTTGGGCAAGCAATTAGACCAAGTTGTTGTCTCCTTCACCAGCAAAAGGGGAAAACACTGGAAAGTACTTGCCTATGAACCTCACACCTTTCCTACAAGGGTAAATCACTTAAAGTGTATCAACTTAAGTTCTTTAAAAACAAACTCTGCATAACAAACAATCATATTTGTATCTAAAGTAAGCCTCGAGTTGTCCCAGTTGTGTTTTGGTCTTTACTACTAGCTTCTCCAAGCTGGATGGACTCAGTATTTATAAAAAAGACCACTTGCATTCTTGTGTTCTCTTCAACTTCTTTTCAAGTTATATTACAAGGTAAAAAAAAATATGCATTATTCCCCAGGGCACATAGAAATCTGCCATTATGTATGGACTTGAACCCAATTCTGGGTAATGCACAGAGAAAATCTCCACATGTATGTTCTTACAATTGACTTTCATTGCACTAAACCTAGAGTTTGTGTATATATGCACACACACAGAAAAGCCTTATGACACAAACGGAACCACATGTCTAAAATACCCCTCCACACTGGAATACCATTATATATAAAAATACTTCATTGAAACTTGGAGTTGCCAAATATTCCAGGAAATAAACCACAGAGATAAATCAAGATATTGAGAACCTAAGCAATTTGGAATGGAAAGAAACTTCATTCAATTACCTAACTTTTTGTGGACACAAATGCTTAGAAACATTGCAAAAGATTTCACTATTTTTATTTTTCAGGAAAGAAAACCTCAAACTTGCACTTTTTGATCTGATTTGCACGTCATTTTCTTGCTCAATTTCTCTTCCGTTCTGCTTAAAACAATGCAGAGAAGGACTTGTTGGAGATCTGTGGATTATGCTGTATTCAAATGACTTCATTATGTTGTTCAAGGAGGAAGTATTTCAGACATCCTGACCCTAAATCCTATGTGGCAAATAAGAGCATCAGAGCTGCCACGTGTCTTCAGCCCAAATTCCAAGGCAATGCTTGAGTTTACACTGACTGGAAGAAGACGACCTGTTCTTCCTCTCTTTCCTTTCATGAATGCATGTTTACAGCCTATGATCTGCAATAGGAAAGAACACTGCTTTCTTTAGAGATGTCATGAAAGTACCTTATCAATATAATCTTTGATTTTGGCTCTTAGGATGTGCAATAAGCTTGTATTTTATCCCAAAATACTAAAGCTCTTGCTAGTGAAAGGTATAACCCAGGATCTAAGTGGGAATGAGGAAGAGGGAATGAGGCAAATTACATTCAGGGTTTGATCACAGATTGCTGCTTTGTAGAACAATGGGTTGAGAATTTCCGGCCTCATAAAGCTTAGATAATACATTCTGTTTTCTAAAACTTGTTCTCTCCACTGGTAGCAGATAACTTTGAAGCCTCTGTCTGTCCCACAGCCTCCTTCTTTAGAACATAATCTCCCCCTTTAGCATCTCCTCTCAACATCCACACACCATCAACAGGAATGTGCTCCTGGCAGCCCTCCACAACCCCCTGGTAATGGCTGACTGGCTCAGGAATGGACCTCTGACTGAAGCTCTCATCAAATTCTCTCTTTTGAGGAAACCAGAACACAGAGCCTCTGTGTAACTAAAACTGCCACATAATAAATTAGGGACCCAAAGGGCTTCCAAATTCCACCTTGTAGATGGAAAATCAGAGAAAGAGCATCTGGAGGGAAAGATATTCAGAGCAAAGAAGAGAGAAAGCAAAAGTTCTCACAACTTTCTATTCCAGTTCCAGAGCCTTCCTGAGGCCCTACTCCATCCTTACTCTGGGGTCCCCTGAGATATTCCTTTTTCTATATAAGAAATTCTCCTTCCTGTTTATGCTGTTATTTACAACCAAAGCAGATTCATAACTAAGTTTTAGATAAAGTGCTATGCTATACTACCCCATACCAGACTTCATTTACTTAACATTTCTATCTGTTCAGAGTTTTAATCTTGTGAGGTATGAATGATGCGAAAGCTGACACAATCCCACCTACTTCTAAGTAGCACCTAACCAAATGCTCCTTTGAAAACTGGGCATCCAGGAAAGGTTACAGTTGCGCTTCTCTCAATAACTAGTTATACTGTGTAAACACTAACCACCAGGAGGATCTTTTCCAGGGCTAATTTCAGTTAATCCAGTTGTAGACAAAGGCCATGTTCATTTCTTGGAGTCCAGAGAATACAAAATGGCTGATATATTAGTTCTCTATTTCTGTGAAAGAAATTACTCCAAAGTGTAATAGCCTAAAACAACCATAAACATTTATTGTCTCACACAATTTCTGTGGGTCAGGAATTGGAAGCAGTTTAGCTCGGTGGTTCTGGTTTAGAGTCGCTCACGTGGTGGCAGTCAAGATGTTGGCCAGGGCTAAGTCATCTGAAGACTTGAGGGAGACTAGAAGATCTGCCTGTAAGATGCTTATTCACATGGCTGTTAGCAAGAGACCTGGGTTCCTCAGCACGCGGACCATTCCAAAAAGCTGCTTGCATATCCTAATACGGCGGCTGGCTTATCCCAGAGCAAGTGATCAGAAAACGCAAAGCGGACGTCACAGTGTCTTATATGACCTCACCTCGGGAGTGACACACTGTCATTTCCACCATGTTTTATTGGCTCAAATGTCAGTCCTATTTGGTGTGGAAGGGGACTATACAACACACGAATACTACAAGGAGGCAACAATTATTGAGAGGGGGAGGGGGTCTCGAAGGCTGGCTACCACAACTGGCTGCATTAGAATATATATTCATTGAAACTCTTAACACTAAACATAGTGCTCAGAGTAAAAGAAAAAAGAAGGAAGACATCTTGGATGAGACAGTGTTTATTAATTATTTATGACAGTATGCACTGTGAAGGAAATAAATGGGGTATAAAACATGCTTCTACTCCTTCAAAGAGTTGAATCTAGGTGAGAAGCTGAGACTTGCACATGAAATAATTAGAGAGCAATTAGGGTGACAAACTGATTCTAAATGCAATATAGATTCAGAAAAGGAAGAAATAATAGGGTGGCTGAGCTATCAGAAAGTCTTTCTCCACTCTTTACAAACAAAGGCTTAGCTTAAGTTAGCATCTTTAACCACCTATTTTATAGACTATAGGTAGGACTTCTTCCAACCATTCATTTGATGTTAGCAAGTGATTTAACAGGTCTAATGGCTCAGTAAGTCTAAGAAAAAGGCTTCCAACCTAATTATAAAACCAAGCTTTCTTCTATTGTGCTATTTCTTTGAGGTCAGATTGCTGGGCTGGGTTGAGCAGAAAAGGTGAAAAAAGAAAAAAAAAAACGGGGGGGGGGGGAGGGAGGGATATTCCAAAAGGGAACATCAAAACCATCTTGTGAGCAAACACCAATAAGGAATCTGCACCAATCTGATCTGCGTTCCACAAGCATTTATTTAACACCAGCTATTATAAGCCAGTCACTGGGCTGCGTATAGAACATGCAGTAAGAACAAGACGGACACCAGGCCTACCTCCTACGGTTTTCAGTTTATCAGGAAAGACAAAAAATTAAGAATTCTAATAAAGGAATGATGAGAGCTACTATGACAAGGAAAGCAAAGGAAATTATTAGATCACAGAGGAGGAATTATATTTCCCTAAATCTAGGTTACTGGCAAGGAATGGCACTCTTATTAAACAACAATGAGGCTTTTGTATGTGGTAGGAGTTAGCTGGAAAAATAGGCAAGAAAGAATATTCCAAGTAGAGAGAAATACACGTTTTAAGGCCAAAACTGGGAGAACTAGGTGAGTTTAAGAACTGAAAGGAGTTAGAGACTAGAATGTACAGCAGAGGGGCAAGTGGAAAGAGCAGAGAAGGGTTTGGCAGACTGAATTCTATGCAGCAAATCCCATCAAGAGGCGGGGTCTGTTTCCTCACCCTTAGAATTCTGGCTGGCCTTGGACATGCTTTGACCAATGAAACGTGGTAAAGGCGACTGTGTGACCACTATAGCTTGAGCCTCAAGGGACCTGCCACGTCACCTTCACTCTTTTGGAATGTTGCCCTTAAACCACCAGGTAAAGAAGTCAGTCCAGCCTAACGAAGGAAAAGAGACCACGTGGAAAAGAACCAAGATGTCCAGTGGACAGCCAGTACCAAAGACCAGACACATAAAGGAGACCACATTGACCATCTGGCTCCATCACTCTTCCAGTTGAACACAGCAGAGAGCGAACCCAGGTCAAACCCGCCCAAGAACCATCTGGCGAACCCAAAAAAATCATGTGAAATAACGAATTACTGAGGTTTTTTTTAAGCCACTAAGCTTTTGGGGGTTTTGTTAGGCATCAAACAGAAAGAGGCCAGAGGCCAGAATCATGCAGGACCAGGTTAAGGACTTGCACCTTCATCTTGAAATCAATGGAGAGCCATGGGAGGGTTTTAATTGAGAACGGAGTAACACAATCCATTAGCACTACAGACACAGAGCCTAGAGCAAAAGCTTTCCAAGGGCCTAAAAATCTTGTAAACGTGGTGGGAGAAAGGGGATGAATTAAGAAATACAAAACGAAAATGGCAGGGAGCAGCCCTGTGGCCGATTGGTTAACTTTGCGCACTCCACTTGGATGGCTCAGGGTTTCGCCAGTTCAGATCCTGAGCACAGACATGGCACCACTCATCAGGCCATGCTGAGGCAGCATCCCACATAGCAGAACCAGAAGGACCTACAACTAGAATATACACCTATGTACTGGGGGGCTTTGGGGAGAAGAAGGAGGAAAAAAAACAAGATTGGCAGCAGAAGTCGGCTCAGGTACCAATCTTTAAAAAAAAAAAAAGAAAGAAAATGGCATAATCAGAATTCATCCGTATTTCATTAGATGCCTGCAATCCACAGCAAGTCACCTGCAAATCAATTCTTACGTAGTTACATATATTATTTTTCACCTGGGAGGTGAGTACATTTTATTTGATTAATCATGGAGGGGGGTCTCTTCCAAGTACCTTGTTCCTTGACTGTCCTTAAATGGCAACAGTGGAAACAGAAGAGCTCAGAAGCAAGGCTAGCAAGCGGACAAAAAGGCTTATCACGCCAAGGTGTTGATCCATTAGTAGAGCAAAGAAAACATTATTATTTGCCTTGCAGGCCAAAAACAAAATAAAGAAAACTCAGCAACATTTGAGTCAAACTGCTAAAAAGAAAATCTCTACCAAACGTTCTCTACAGACAGCATCTTTCACTCTGATGATGAGCAAGTTTGCATAGTTTACTAAAAGCAAAGCCTATACCAGTGTGGGTATACCAGAGAGAGAACCTCATCAGGGTAGTAAACCAACGAGAGAGGAAGGCGATATTCTTGAATCTAAATTCCAAAAGCAAGTTATTACCGTTTGAGATTTCAAAGAGCTGTCAGAAGAATGGCAGCCAGACAAATACCTTGAAAATGCTTTCAGCCAATTTGCAGACCTGGGCCTGCCCCTCCCTGTCACATCTCCCTTGCCCTTTTCCCTCAAATTTCCAAGGCTCGCCAGCTTTGTATGTTTTGAATGGCAGGGCACAGTGTTCAGTGAGGAAATCCCCTTCTTCCCCAGCTGGCTCACCAGGAAATTGTTTGGAAGTCAGCTTTTTCCTGGAGGTGGCCTGACTGCCCATGGGGAGCTGAGAGCACTCTCCTGGCCGGACCATTCGTGGACGATGGGCTGAACACATGGCCACAGGCAGCCTCTGCAGTGTGAGGCATCTGCGTGTATGTCTGCTTGCTATATGGCCTCCTTTGGATAAGCACAACCCACAACTCACTATCCCTCACCTGCCAAATAGAATTTTTAAGCCACAGTTTTTATTTTATTTATTTTTTTACTTCCAACTTAACATCTGACAAACAGGAGAGCTATTTCAAAGGGTGATGTTTCTTTCAAAGAAAGGGGAAGAGATAGATAATGAAATTACATCAAAATTAAATAAGATTTTTACCTAAAAGACATTCTTCTTCTGTGAGATGATTACTTTAGACCAAAAGAGTTATAAAATAGGTAATGTCAGGCTATTAGTCAATTTACTGAAAAATAAAATACGGTGGGCCGGCCCAGTGGCGCAGCGGTTAAGTTCGCACGTTCCGCTTCTCGGCGGCCCGGGGTTCGCTGGTTCGGATCCCGGGTGCGGACATGGCACTGCTTGGCAGCCATGCTGTGGTAGGCGTCCCACGTATAAACTAGAGGAAGATGGGCACGGATGTTAGCTCAGAGCCAGGCTTCCTCAGCAAAAAGAGGAGGACTGGCAGTAGTTAGCTGAGGGCTAATCTTCCTCCAAAAAAATAAAATAAAATAAAAAAAATAAAATACGGCAATTCTTTTATTTGTTATTTAATTTTATTTATGTACTTAGCTTTTCTTTTTTTTTTTAGAAAAAAGAGCCGTTGTCAGAATCAAAAGAAGATGGACAAAAAATACTTTTCTAAGAAGTATATTCCATATTAAATGTCAATATGATCCTCCTTTCTCTCAAGTTCAAATACATACAAGGAAGACAAACTTCAAGCTACCGAGAATTTTTTTCAATTATCTAAGTTACAAATACAAACAGAACTGCCATGAGAAATAAAGAACTTGATAAGTGGAAAGGGGCAATGACATTCAATTTAGTTAATCAAAGTGTTAGGCGGCAAATTGTTCAACATGCTTCCTTAACAAAGGCTCTGTTCTCACTCACCTGCTCAAGGTGATTCAAGTACCACATAGAGGCTGGGAGTGGACAAGACAATCGACCTCTGAAATGTCCCCTACAGTCTTATGATGGCATTGCTAAAAATGACAACCTCCCCACTAGTCACATTCAGTGAGACTTGATAATTTTTCCCTTTCTCCATTTAGACAGGACAATTTCAAGCCCAGAATAAAATAAATTAAAATAAAATGTCAAACATACAACCCTCTGAATGCAGACTGCTTGTAATGAACGTAAGTGGGACATCCTAATTATGCAAGGCCTCGAGATTTACTTGTTCTTTGGTGTAACAGTGACATAAGACTTATTTATAGTTTTCCTGAGACTCATTAAACATTTCCTGAAGTGAGACACATCGCTGAAATCATTTTATTGTGGTAGGCTGGCAGAGCCCAAGGGGAAATCGGTTCTCAAAGACAACATGAAGGTTCTGCCTGCTGTCTTAGGGGTGAGGGGGCAAGCTATGGAGGATGGAGCCATTGTAGGTAAACAGCAAGAACTCTCTCCTGCTGTTATATTCTGCGCTGTTTAACTCATTAATTGAGGAGACTCTAAGCTGCTAAGACTAAGCACTAGCATTAGTAATTCTTTTGTGACCACCTATCAAATCATTTCATTATAACTATGTAGCTAAAGAGAAAAACACAAACCAGTTTACTTTAACACAAATCAGGCCCAGAATGGGCTCCTCAGATCATCAATGAGATACACTGTTTTGAACTTACTGTGGCTGCAGAGTTGGACATAAAGTGTTTTTATTTATCCTCCCCTCCTTTTTTTTAATTGCCTTTTTCAAATCCTGCAGGTTTCCACATTTCTATTATTATGGCCAGGAAGACCAAGATAATAGCAAAATGTATCATCTTTATTTTTCTTTAAACATACAGACTACATTTTACCACCAAGATCATTATTTCATATTCTTTTGTGTTTACACTGTGGGGAAAAAAAATCAATAACCAGAAAGATCACCAATGCTAATTCTGGACAAATTACAAACAGCTAAATGTACACCACTACAATTCATCTTGAATGACTCACAGACTGAATAATGTAAAAGCATCCCAAAGAAACACCGTCAAATGGTCTTAAAAATAATTCATTTTCCAACTTCAGAGAAAATATTTCTATGGTGACTGCTAAATTATGAGTCCCTCTAAATTATTAAGTAGGAGTGACATGGACCATATAAAACACCAACTCCTACTTCCCCATCACTCAGACCAGCCCCTCTGATCTTCCCTGAAATATGTCATCTGCATCTAAGACCCTTCAAGAAAGGAAAGGCTGATTGATTTGGGGAGTCAAAAGACTTAAGCAGTCACGGTATCAAGTACTTTGGGGCTAATGAGGATTTGGAAGCAAAGCTGACATTCCTCATATTCTTTGAACATTAGTAAGCACATTGTGGCCACTTGATAAATAGTCGTTCATGATATTACTAAGTTTCTGGATCATTTTATAGTCTCTGGAGATGAAAGAAGACTAAAATGAGAAAGAAGAGTCTTAAGTGACTAAAATGAAAAAATCAGAGAAGAATCTTAAAATATCAGTGTGGTCGAGGCTGTGAGATGTCCGTTGTCTGTAACACCCCTTGTACGTTAGTAACAGAACTTCCACCTCATTGGCAACCAAGCACCAGGAGCTGGGCTGGGCAACCATCACGGAGGGAAGGTCTTCAAGCACCAGAGTCATGCTCAGGAAGGACTTCTCCAAACCTCACTTCTCTTTATCACAAGCAAAGCAGAGCTCACAAGAAAAGAGACACTAGGAACACCCACTCAAAGGATTCACTATTTACACTACACTTCCACAAAGAATTAGGGAATCCAGTTACTTTACTACTGAGATTCTTTCCTCATCTTTAAAAACGGTAACATCTTGAATTTTATTGGATATTATGAGTAAGCAAAATAATATATGCAAAATGTTTATCACACTGCCCAACGTAGGGACAATCTAAAATGTATTAACTATGATTTACTTTGTTTATAGTACATGTTTCCGCAAAAGATCTCTCAATGTCTCAAAAACTCTAAACCTGGAACAGCCCCCTCTTATTCCAAAGTTCAACGATTGGAGACACTCTAAGAAGTACCACAATTTTCCTGGCAGCTGACACCATCTTCTACCTCTTCTCTCCACTGCAACACTGCTCCCAAAAATTTGTGATTGGATATGAAACTATATCCAAGAAAAAGATTTTAATGGAATCAAGGTGCAAAGAATTGGAATTCTATTGCCCCCAGTTAAAACCAAGATGGTTCACTAACACTGAATTGCATCGAATTGCTCCCAAGCCACCTTTCTCAGCCTTTCTTGGCACTATTTACATCTGTGGCTACAGAATTCTTTGTTCTGGGGAACTGTACCGTGTATTGTAGAATGTTTAAGCAGCATTCCTGGTCTCTACCCTCTAGGTGCCAACAGCACCCTCCCAGTTGTGACAACCAAATATGTGCCCAGATATTGCCAAATGTCCCCTGGGGACAACACTGACCCGATTGAGAACCACTGCTACTATACCACCACTGAAATGAGAACCACAACTCTTAAGTCTGAAGCTCTTGGGTTTGGCTTCTCTCATAAGAGAATAAAATAACCTCTTCAGAAATAAAAAGTGTTTCCCAATGGCTTTGAGGCATTAAAGGAAGAATATTAACTTTCTTAGAGAGTTCCACTTTGCTTTGTAGAGGAGGGGGGAAAAGATCTTTTCCTTCTACCCTTCCCAGTTCTCAGCTGGGGCTCTGAATCAAAAGGTAGACTAACCAGAGAAAAGTATACAAATTTATTTAATACGTTTTACATGACACAGGAGCCTTCATAAGGAAATGATAACCCAAAGAAGTAGTTAAACCTGAGTGTTTTTTTATACTAGGTTTGATAAAGAGTAGAAAGTTGTGGAAAAATGTGATAGCACAGAGAATATGGGGGAACCTTAGCAAGTCCTGCTCGTTCCTCTCCATGCCCCTCCATCTTCGGAGACAATGATGCTCCTTTCCTCCAGGTATAGGGAAGGCACCGCTCACAGAGAGTCACAAGACCTGCTATGGGGAAAGTCAGAGATTCCTTCCTGCAAATGCCATTTCTAAAACTCCTTCAGCTTAAAATAATCAACAAGCCAAGGTGTCATATTTTGGGGTAGTGTGTCCTGAACCCCGTCACCTTCCTCACTTGTGGCTGGGAGCCTCATCACTCAGCATGTCGCTTTATACATAGTACAATTCCTGAGAAGTGTTACTTTTACAAACGGTTTATACTATCTGCAGGAAGACAGGTACAAAACCAACAAAAGGTGCAATCCTGACACTAGTGAAATACTCAGTTATAAAACAAAAATATTCCTCACTGAGGATGACTGGCCTTCACATGTGGTGGCCAGAAACTGGAGAGCAATATCTGAAGAAGTGTTATTCATCTTCTGCAGAACTGTCATATTTTAATAGCCCTCAAACAGACAGATGATCATTCTAGGGTCTGAACATAATTTTCTTTGTCCCTCAACCCCATTACTAAGGGGCCAGAAAGAACATTTGGCATGATACCAACTCTAATATAATATGGTTAGCTTCTCTTTTTGGATTTTAATTACCATTATTAAATATGAGGTCAAAGTTATACATACTATTACTGTCATTTTATGATTTACAGTTAATTATATAGAATGCTAGCAAAAGCCTCACTTTTCTCACCTATAAAATGGGGATAATAATAGCATAAGGTTGTTCTGAGGATCAAAGTAATTAATATTTGTAAAATGCTCACAATCATGTTGGTACGTAGTGAGTACTACGTAAGTGCTTATTAAATAAATAAAATTAATATTGCCCTGTTATTTGAAAATGAAATTATAATGTTTATGCTTGCATTCTTCAGGTCAAATTGGCTGTATTTTTGTCTTGTTTTGTTTTTCTTTTGGTGGGAGGATATGCAGAAACAGTGTTTTAAAATGTCCCTTTCTGTCTCTGAACTCTCAGAACACACTCACACCTTGGAAAAAAAAAACATTTCAGGAAACAATATCCTAATATACGTGATGTACTAATTGTGTGCGTGTGTACGTGTATTTGTGTACATGTATATATACATTCTGGCTGCAATCCACTATATGGATTTCACTACCAAACCATCATGAATCTTGTCCTACAATTTGAATAACATCGCTTTAGATGAGTATTCCCCAAAGAGTGTCCTGTAGAAAAGTAAAAGTTATCAGGAAATATTAAAGAGTTCTGTGGTCAAATAAGTTTAGGAAATTGCATAGCCCAATGACACTACAAGTCTAAAGACACTCTACAATTAAGAAATGCAGGGGCCAGCCCCGTGGCCGAGGGGTTAAGTTCACATGCTCTGCTTCAGCAGCCCAGGGTTTCGCCGGTTCAGATCCTGGGCGTGGACCTAGCACTGCTCATCAAGCCACGCTGAGGTGGTGTCCCACATGCCACAACTAGAAGGACCCACAACTAAAATATACAACTATGTACTGGGGGACTTTGGAGAGAAGAAGGAAAAATAAAAATAAATAAAATAAAATAAAATAAAAAATAAAAATAAAAGTGAGTTAAAAAAAAAAAAGAAATGCATCAGGGGCCAGCCCAGTGGCATAGTGGTTAAGTTCGGGCGCTCTGCTTCAGCAGCCCAGGGTTCACCAGTTTGGATCCTGGGCGCAGAGCTATACACAGCTCATCAAGCCATGCTGTGGTGGCATCCCACACAGAAGAACTACAAGGACTTACAACTATGATACACAACTATGTACTGGGGCTTTGGGAGAAAAAAAAAAAAGCAAGACTGGCAACAGATGTTAGCTCAGGGCCAATCTTCCTCACCAAAGAGCATACCTTAAAAAAAAAGAAAGAAAAGAAAAGAAATGCATCAATTCTTTAGAACTCAAAGACTCCAAACTTATTTGTGAACTTGAAACCTTTCTTCTTGCATTATAACAAATTAGCATCACATAGATTGAGGAATCACAGCTAAGTTTTATATTTCTCAAATGAAAAAGAAGAGTGTGGTTCCCAGGGAGAAACATCCATCTTAACTCAGTTTAAAAGTAACTAAACCTGTGCTTAACTCAAGGGAGGGGCTTAGGAATCCTGCTCAACTCCACTAAACACTCATGCTATTTCTTAGTATCATTTAATGAAAAGTGACCCTGAATTGCTTTTCCCTTAAAAAGGAATGTCCTAGTTAAGGAAATAAGATAGCAGAGACTGAAAGTGCAATACAAATGCTAATAGCTTTCAAAAGTTTTTTTTTTTTTTATTGACTCATTCATCCATTTATTCATTCATCTAGTCAATAAATATTTATGTGCCACATGCTATACTAAGTGCCAGAAATATATATGTATTTTTCTTGAGGGGAGTTGAAATTTTTTCCAGTTTTATTAAGATATAATTGACATAAAACATTGTATTAGTTTAAGGTATACAACATAATGATTTGATATATGTTATATTGCAAGATGATTCCCACAATAAGTTAACATCCATCAACTCACATAGTCAGAAAACATTTTTTAACCAGTCTTTTAAACAAATAATTAAATAAAAAATTTAAAACCATGAAAGGAGCCCTTTGGATATTATATTTGCTGTCTACAAGAAACTCCCAGAAAGTTCGCAAAAAGAAAAGATACATACCTAAATTATTACTCTTTGTAGCATTAAATAATAAGGGACAATTTCGGGGGGGGGATCCAACAGTAGGGAAGTGGTTAGGTAATGCAATAGCCCCCCCTCATTCATAGTTTCACTTTCCGCAGTTTCCATTACCCCCCAGTCAACCATGGTCTGAAAATATTAAACGGAAAATTTCAGAAATAAACAATTCATAGGCTTTAAATTGTGCACCATTCTGAGTAGCTGATGAAATCTTGCGCCAGTCGGCTCTGTCCCGCCCAGGACGTGAATCATCCCTTTGTCCAGCATATCGACGCCATATACACTACCCGCTTTTTAGCCACTTAGTAGCCATCTCAGTTATAAGATAACTGTCACGCTATCGCAGTGCTTGGGTTCAAGTAACTCTTATTTTACTTAATAATGGCCCCAAAGTGCAAGAGTAGTGATGCTGGCAATTCACATATGCCAAAGAGAAGCCATAAAGTGCTTCCTTTAAGAGAAAACGCGAAAGTTCTTGACTTAATAAGGAAAGAAAAAAAATCATATGTGTAACTTGCTATGATATATGGTAACTTTTATTACAGCATACTCTTATAATTATTATATTTTATTATTAGTTACTTTAATCTCTTACTATGCCTAATTTATAAATTAAACTTTATCATAGGGATGTATGTATAGGAAAAAACATAGTATATAGGGCCAGCCCCGTGGCCAAGTGGGTAAGTTTGCATGCTTTGCTTTGGTGGCCCAGGGTTTCGCTGGTTCAGATCCTGGACGTGGACCCAGCACCACTCATCAAGCCACGCTGAGGCAGCGTCCCACATAAAGCAACTAGAAGAACCTGGAACTAGAATATACAACTATGTACTGGGGAGCTTTGGGGAGAGGAAGAAGAAAGAAAGAAAGAAAAAAAAAGATTGGCAACAGATGTTAGCTCAGATGCCAATCTTAAAAAAGAAAAAACATAGCATATAGAGGGTTCAGCACCATCTGGGATTTCAGGCATCCACTAGGGGTCTTGGAATGTATCCCCCACTGATAAGGGGGAACTTCTGTAAAGAGAGTGCCAATTTTGTTGGATAACATCAAAATGTCTAACAACTGAGTAAATATTCATTATATAATATTGACATTCATTCATTATATTGGGGATATGCATTATATAATATAGCTGTGGGGAGCTGGGGAGTGTGGAATAGAAAATAAGAACTAAAATCTCCATGTTACAATATATACAAAAAGTAACAAGGAAACTGAAAATTGGTATGTTAGGGCAGCGGTTCTCAAAGTGGAAGGCAACGTGAATCTCCTGGGGGAGCTGACCTTAAAATGCAGATTCTCGGGCTTCTCTCCCAGACATTCTGATGCTTAAGGCCTAGAGGGTGCCTGAGCATCCGCATTTGTAATGACCACCCAGGAGCTTCTGAGGCCAGTGGTCTGTGGACCAGACATTCTTTCAATGAAAATTTATTGGGTACCCAAGATATACCAATTTCTGCTCGAGGGGCTAAAACAGAGCAGTGAATAAAGCTACACTTGAGAAACAAGCATTAGGGTGGTATTTTTTTAATTCCTTAAAACTAAAATAGTGTTTCTCAAATAAATTCGAAGAAACGATTGAAGAGCCAAAATTTCCCTATCGTCTAACTTAATTTCTACATAAGAGAAAAAACAAGAGGCAGCTCCCCAGGGCTGACCTAAGGTGAGCCAATGGTGTGGACACTGGAAGAGAGTGGAGTTCACTGGCCACAGAGGGCTAGCAGCCACCTGGACAAGGCTCTATAGACGAGGCCCTAGCACTTCCTGCCAGTCCTGGGTGCCTGCCCAGGGAAGTAAGGGCGATGACTGGAAATCAGAAAGGGTGGTGATAGAGAGCAAACAAAAAATGTGTTACCTCACTTCTCAAGCAGCACAAGTTACGGAACTTTTAGAAACCGCAAGTTGTCCTCTGCCACTTTCTGGCTGTGGATGCTGACCTCTGAACTCTGTGCCAGGTCAAATTTACTCCCTGCCTTTTCTTCATTTTATCATTTACTCCCAGATTTGGAATATTAAAACTTCCCGAGAACCTGTTTTGGTCTTTTTTTTTTTCCCCCTTTGGGTACAAATTTCAGGAAGCTTCTCCAGGTTAGAGAAAAACAGAGCCAAGGGTGGAATAAAATTCAGCAGGGGCGGGAGCAGCCACCAATGGGGCAACTCAATCCTATTTGTCTTGGCAAGACATTCAATAAGCTGTTGGTTATGTCATTTGCCCACAAGTAGGCAGGCCTCACTGTTTTGCAGTCATCCATCTCCCAAAAACGGTACCCTAACACCACACACACAAACACACACACACACAGAGCAGCAGCGTCTCACCCCCACCTCCCTCATACCCCCCACTTCAGCCTGCTTTGACTCCAGAAGAAGCAGGGCCAGGAACAAGGGAAGGAAAACCAGAAAAGATACAATCCACGTGGAAAAAAACATTAAGAATTTTAAACACTAAAATATTTTTTCACCTACAGTGTAAGAAAGTACAGGAAAAAGTAGATAGCTGAAGAATTTTACCCAGTAAATGAGTTTATACAACACACTGTTGAAGTTAAATCTAAAATGACAAAACCGTGAAAGCTAAGCAGTACCCAAAATTCCACTGCTGAAGTGTTTCATCTCAGGTATTTTATCTGAATTAATTTCAATTTACAGCTAAATGTCGAGGAAAATTGGTTCATTCTCTATATTGAGTTACGTGTGTGGTGCCCTAAGGCCTTTAAGCCCCAAGTAACTTATAAATAAATAACATTTTATCCTGATTGTTATGTAAAATAATTCCCCAGCTTTTGCTTCCTGCAGTCCCTAAAGGAAACAGGATCCTAATGTTGCAAAGAGCATTAGATCTATAAGCCATAGCTGACAGTTCCTGAAACCACACCAACAAAATGCTAAGATAACAGGCCTCTGTCCTCTTATATTCATGGTCATATCTGTACGAACTCTGAGATTCAAATTTGGAAAACCCGAAATAGTACTGCAAGATCTAACTATCCCCTAAATATAATTAAGAACCTAGAAAAATCCTATGATCAACCTAAAATAGGGGAATGAGGAGAATAAACAGCAGCATTTTTCTAAAATCTAGCACAAGATAAATCATAAAGATTAAAAATCCCACATACTGAGCCAGCCCTAATGGCCTGCTGGTTAAAGTTTGGCACACTCTGCTTCAGCGGCCTGGGTTGGGTTCCTGGGCATGGAACCATGCTACTCATCTGTCAGTAGCCATGCTGTGAAGGAGACTCACATAGAAGAACTAGAAGGACTTACAACTAGAACATACAACTAGGTACTGGGCTTTGGGGAGGAAAAAAAAGAGAGAGGAAGATTGGCAAACAGATGTTAGCTCAGGGCAAATCTTCCCCAGCAAAAAAAATAATAATAATAATAATAATCCTATATATGGTAAAATCATCAAATGACTACATTGAGACAAGCTATCATGAAGTTATTACAAGCAAATTATACTAATTATAAATTGCACATTTCTGGGGCCGGCCCGGTGGTGCAGTGATTAAGTTCGCATGTTATGCTTCTCAGCAGCCCAGGGTTTGCTGGTTCGGACCCCGGGTGTGGACATGGCACTGCTTAGCAAAAGCCATGCTGTGGTAGGCATCCCTCATATAAAGTAGAGGAAGGTGGGCATGGATGTTAGCTCAGGGCCAGTCTTCCTCAGCCATAAGAGGAGGATTAGCAGTAGTTAGCTCAGGGCTAAGCTTCCTCAAAAAAAAAAAAAAAAAAATTGCACATTTCTGATTAACTGTTGAAGGCTTTTAAGGGAAAGCTTTAATCAGTAATACCTTTTTAAAAATACTTTGCGATGTGTGCTCTGACAGTGTTGAACTTTATCTGAGCCCTGTGCTTGAGGAACGGAGTCCTGTTCAAGACATGTGCCCTCCCTTTTGTGAGCCTTTGTGCTCAGAGAAAGGGCTAAAGGCAAAGGACCACTCTGCCCTGGAATATTCTGAGATAAGACCCACCCCCACTCTTCCTCAGTGATTCCCTTGTTTTACATAACCCCAAGCTTTCTCTTTGTGCTTTAAGACTTTTCCCATTAAGGAAAGTTCCCTCTATTGCCACAGTCTGAATAAAATGCCCCTGTGTATTTGCTCTTTCATTGTAGCAGATTCTCAACTGCCCAAGTAGAGCTTATGGTAACTTTGAAATGGGAATCAAAGTCACTTGGCCGACCTCACTAAATTACAGTTTGCGTTAGACCCAGAAACCCAAAAATTCTTGGAAAGTTCAGTAGGGTTCAGTAACTCAAAAAAAGCCAAAATCCATGTTTGAATTTTGGAAATCTTTCCTTTAAAAGATAAGGGCACGATTCAAATTGGCTCAGCTTATTGGGTATATTCCTAAAACAAATCACTATGTCACAGCGAAGACATCTATCCATAACCCACTGGTTTAAAAAGCCACATATGCCTAAAAATAATATTAAAGCAACTGCTTATATTACTTAAAATTTAAATTGCTTGAAATTGTTTTAACAATTTAAAACCTGTTTTGATTTTAGCCTCATAAAATCTCTTAGCAGTCATTTAGGAAACAAATTCTACAGGGATGAAGATGATGCTACAGATACACTCTCCATGAATCACGCAGCTCAATTTTACGTCCCAAAGCAAAATGACTGAACTGAATCATCCACAGTCTCCTTCAACTGCCCAGGAACCAACGTTAGAAGAGAGGAGAGCACAGAGAATGAAGCACAGAGAAAAAGATATTTGAAGAAGGCAAGTGTCACTCCAAGTTTGTCCTCACCAGACTTATCACTTCAAAGCATTTACCCCTTCCTGAGCGTGTTTCCATTGCAGCCTTGACATTGAGCTATAAATTTCTATTCCCTCCACTCATTAAAATGCAAGTGTGCACATGTCATCTCAGATCCGTGCCCAACACCTGCATAATAAACGTAAGCAAGCTCTGTGTCCATTGTGTTGGTCACTATATTCTAGAATAGTGCCTGTCACATAGTAAGCACCCACTAAACATTTGTTGAATGAATCAATAAATGCCAACTGCTATTTCTGTTGTTGTTGCTACTACTTGGCTAGAAATTGCTAAGCTTCTGTTAGATGTAGAATTTAAAAAAACAAAATAGAATCCACTGACAAATGTACCTTGTGTGTCAATCACCATTTAGACTTGTCCAAGATTACTCCTTCATTTCACCAAGACTACAACTCCTCAAGAGCAGGAAATGTACCTTTTATTCTCTTTCAGAAGCCACAGCACAGTCCAACATGCACACAGGCCCGGCATTCAGCTGAGGTATGAGACACGCGTCCAAGGTTTCTAAGGCCCACAAGCGGTCAACATTCTCACAAACACGCCATATACACCAGGAGTGACTCATGGGCAGCACTCGCTTACTGACAGTATCTGAATGCCCTCCCTATCTACATAACCCCCAACTATTTAAACTTTCATGTCTCGGAAACAGTAAACCGGATCAGGACTAGCAACTTCATTGGTTCACAATTTTTTCACAGCTTGTCAATTTGAAGCAAAAGAAATGAAAAAGCCATATTCAGTATCAAAAATTAGACACACAAGTTAGGATACGGAAGTAGAGCTCAATCGCCCAAGGAGCTACTGAGTACTGGCTGAAATCACCTAGCTTAACTTCAGAGACTCATTCCTGGAAGGGAAAAGACATTTCTAGCAACTTTAGCCAGTGAGGCAAGAATGGAGCCCCGCTGAACCTTCATGATAAAGGTCCTCCATGTGGCTTTGCATATCCTCTCAAGCCCCCAAAAGACTGAGAACACCAAGCTTGCACCTGCCCTAACTGGTGAATGAGAGTTAAAGAAAGCAGGCTGTGAATCCAGGAACCAAGGTAAAAGATTCAATTGAGTCCTGCAAGACACTACAGGGAGAGAGGGCGAATAAAAGTACTAAGAATTCACATGTAAAGTAAATTCCATTATTATGCCAAAGGATTGCTCAAGCAAAAAAAATTAGAACCATTCCTCTCCAAGAATTTGTAAATCCCTCTTCAACCAGTTGCAATGGAAATTACAAAATTCCACCCCCTACTGATCTGCGAAAGCCACCACTTAAATGGAAATGCCTCCCTGGAGTCACACAAGCCCCAGCCAGAGCTGTGCATTCTGTGTTGTCACTGCTGAAGGGGGGTCTACTCCAGACAGGCACAGGGCTGGGGAGACCTTAAGGAGAGGGTCTCAGCAAGCACTTGCTCCACTAAACAAAGGAACAAAAGAGCATGCGCTGTCCTAAAGACGTGTCGCCAAATGCCTCCTCCCAGAGGGTTCTGTGTCCAGTTAGACTTCAGAGCCAGGCTGTCTAATGTGGTAACCAGAGGCCACGTGCAGGCCTGAGTACTCGTAAGGCACCGTATGCCTGAGGAACTGAATTTTAAATTTTATTTCATCTCCATTGTCTATCTCCATCTCCACTGTCATTAAATTTAAACGACAATGCAGTTAATGCAAAACGTTTCATTGTATTTGGACCTGAATCTACTTTTTTTTTTTTTGAGGAAGATTAGCCCTGAGCTAACTACTGCCAATCCTCCTCTTTTTGCTGGGGAAGACTGGCCCTGAGCTAACATCCATGCCCATCTTCTTCTACTTTATATGTGGGACGCCTACCACAGCATGGCTTTTGCCAAGCAGTGCCATGTCTGCACCCAGGATCCAAACCAGCGAACCCAGGGCCGCCGAGAAGCGGAACGTGCTAACTTAACCACTGCACCACCGGGCTAGCCACTCCAAGTAAAATCTTAAAAAATATATATATATATACATATATATATACACACACACACACACACACACACACACACACACAGATCAAGTATTTCCAATGAAACTGTAGTATCCAAATTGAGATGTAAGGCTACACACCTGATTTTAAAGACTTGGTATGAAGAAAAAAATGTAAAATATCTCATTAGTAACTTAATATTGACTGCCTGTTGAAATAAGATTTTGAATTGATTCAGTTGAATAGAATCATTATTAAAATTAATTTGACTAATTTAATTAATTTATCAATTAAAATATATTTCATTTATTAAAATAAAATTATATTAGTAATATTCATTAAACCTTTTCTATTTTACTTTTTATAGTAGCTACTAGAAAAATTTTAATTACATGTGGTTCACATTATATTTATATTAGACAGCACCACTCTAGAGATTCAAATCAGCTTAAACTTTCAGCTTTAAAATTCTCTCTTCATCCTTGTTGTGCCTGGACTCCTTTGGCAGTCGGATGAAGTCTATAGGCCCTTCTCAAAATGATGCTCATAAATGAATAAAGCAAAATGTTTAAGACTACAGAGGAAACCAATTGTACTGAAATACAGTTAACAAAAGACTTTAAATTTATAATTATGATTTTCTTAATTAAGGCACAGAATAACAAATACATAGTGATGAGTCTAATAACTAGTATAATTTCTAAGCAGAGATAAGCATAAAGAAAACTGCAGTGTCATATTAAAACAGCTGAGATTTCTACCAATGACAAAGTCATGGGTACTGTTTACACTGCTGTGGTTTGTTGCCTATGGTCATAATTGAAGGAAATGCTCAAGTTCATTTGGGGGGAGGGAAAATGTGGATGTAATTTTTACTCTCCCCAAATGTATGGATCCTGTGATTTTTATCCACAGACCCCCTTGGGGATTGGAGAATCATGTTAAGAATGCTGTTTTAATACCTGGCAAGTTCCTGAGTCTGTTTGTCACAGATGACCCCCATCCTTAGGATGTCATTTTACCTCGGCTCATTCCTGTTAATTTGGAGTTCATGACTCACAATTCCTGTTTTTGACCACAACCAAACCAATATTATAAGGAAGCACTTGTACTTGTTTTTTTCCGATACTTTTGCTCTCCAAAGGGAACAGGAAGAGCGGTAAGGAATGTATATTTAAAAGGAAAAAAAAATCTTAACTACATACCAAAAAACAATTCTTTTGATCTAATGATTAATCTGTGTGTCAGAATATTCAGCAACCAGAAAGACTAAATAAATTTCAGTGGCACTTCATATAATTGTACCAAGTACTTCCCGGTTTATTTTTGTTGACAACACATCTACAACACTTACTGTGTGCTAGTACTGTTCTAAAGACTGCAAATAATAACTCCTTAATCCTTAATATAACCCCATGGGTTCAGTACTATTATACAGATGAGAAAACTGAGGCTCCGAGAAAGGTTAGGTCACTCGGCCAAGGACACATGGCTGGGCTTCCTATGGAGACCAGCTGCCTATGGTGTTTTCAAGGAGAGAGCAATATCAAACAACGGAACCTCAAGACTCATTACAAATAAGTAAAGGTTTTTGCTGCCTTCATTCCCTGCTTCTAAATCACTTGCTGAAAAATTAAACCTCGATGAGGTAAGGAAGGCCACCTTTACCCCTTCTGGCCTATTCACATGCACGTTGCAAAATTAAACCAAACGCCTCTCTTTGTGTTGAAAAATAAAGCTCCTCAGTATCTTAGGGCAGCAAATGCTGGGCCTGGCATTTTTTTTCCACTCTTATCTTAGATATGTTCCAGAAGAATCTAGGCCCAGTGATAAGCCAAGTTTCGACTTCACCACACCAGCTTGAGAGAGATTACACACACAGTCGGAACTCAACCAGACAGAGAAGGACACAGAAACCTCGGTTCCTCAGGGTCCAGTCCCTGTTGACACTGTTGCCAGGGCCAAGCAAACTCTGCCCGGGTCAGGAGCTCAGCAGTGAGGTTTCATCAGCAAAACCAGCCCTACAGGTGTACCCAGGGAGGCAGGTGTACAATGCCACATTCTTTCCTCCTGTGAACAAATGAAGGATTGTCTCCATGCTGTGCCAGGCTCCCAGGGCCAGATAAACCTCTCTCACACAATCATCTCAACACAGAAACATTTCAGCCAGCTGCCTCTTTATAACACCAAATAAAATGGTCTGGAACGCCAACACTAAAAGAAAGACGCAGATAATGTAAAAATAACGTTTATCTAGAAAGACAATGCTTGTCAGGTAAAACGTAACCACAGCAAGAATCTTTAGGGCAGATACGATCAATAAATATTTGCGGCTCCGAAAACCTACTGCTACCTTTGAAAAGGTTTCTTGGACTAACTTAAAAACTTCATCTTGGCTGTGTGAACTGCCATCCCCTTTCTGAAATGATAGAGTCCCACTGGTAGCTATAACATTAAGTAAAATGACTTCATTTCCTCCAGAGAAATATTTTTACCTCAATCCCTACACTCCAGCACTCAAATACACAAGACTCCAATATCAGGGGGCAAAAAGTCAGGCTTAATAGGCCTGGATCATTCTCAGATTAACAACCTTCAGGGAATAATCCTATAAGAAAATATTTTCAAGATTTTGGGTAATAACATTTTTGGGCCAGATGAAATTTGTTAGAGTTTGCACTTTTGTTTCTAAAAACCTCTGAAGTCATTTGTTTCCCACAGTTTTTCTCAGAAGCTACTTTGTGGGAAAGAAAGCCAGTTCCTAGGCAGTAAGCCAGCTAGAACTGGGTTGCTCTGAAAGCAAGCCAGCCCCCGCCAAGGCTGGGCTAAATGGCCAGCTCTTGCCAAGGTGGTTAATTTTTTACTGAGGTCAAGCTATAGGTACTGACATGGAAAAATGTTTGTGACATAGCATATCATAAAACAGGCTAGACATGCAGAGTGAATGGCAGGATCCCAGGTTTGTTTCTTCAAACTATGTAGAAAGAGTTACACCCAACTACAAAATGGTTATCTCTAGAGAGAAGAATGAGGAGTTTGGGTACACTGTTCAGAGAGGCAGTGGGAAAATAGCAATATTGTAATTAAGGACACAAATTCCAGAACTCAACTACCTACAGTTCAAATCACAGCTCTGCCACTGATCACCTGAGTAATCTTAGTCAAGTTACTTAAACACTCTCTGCCTCAGCGTCCTCCTCTGTAAATTACAGCCCACGACCCATAGAGCTGCTGTAAGGATTAATGAATTGCTGTATGCCAAATACGTTAGGGAAGCGCAGCTGCTATTATTTTTGCAATTCTCACATTTTACTTCGTAACGTCTGTCATTTTTAACCTACCCCTCATAACAAATGGTAGGATTATTGCCTCCATAGAGAGAGGAAAGAATTGAGGCTTAGAGAAATTAAGGCACTTGCCCCAAATCATGCAGCTAATAAGAGACTACACGGAGGGATGCACACCTGTAGTGTAAATTCAGAGCCCAGCTGTGTCCACCTCTCTTCTCTGGCTTTTCTTTCCTTCCTTACTTTCTCTTAAAAAGGAAAGAGAAGAGGGCAGTCAAGAAAACATATTAGGTATATACTTTTTTAAACTAATAAAAATAACCTTAACTAATTAAAAATGAAATTCCACCAGGTCAAACTCTCAGAAGCTGTGAGATAAGAGGCTACTCCCCTCCTAACCTCCTGGGCTGGCTTGCACCCCAATTCCCGCTAAGCCTTGCCAGGCAGAGCAAATGAAGCGGAGTAAGGCCACATAACCCACATAACTTCTCCACTTTTTCCTCCTTGAAATGTCTCCCAATTTCCCTCGAAAGAAAAACTTACCTTGTGGTTCTTATTTTTCTGTACTGTACTTTTTCATTTCTGGAATCACTACGCTTCTCTTTCGAACATCTGAATGACAACCACTGATCTTTTAAAATGCCACCCCTCGGTCACGGTGCAATGGTGGAAAAGCTAAAAACACCCCCACCAGGCTGCCAGTCACAATATTTACCAGTGCTGGAGTGTTTTGTTTGTTTTCGGTGGAGGATGCAGAGAGTCGACAAAGGAAAAACAAAACAACTCTGCGTCAAAACACAAGCTGAAGACGATTTCCTTCTCCGCTGCCCTTGTGTCAACCACACACAAATACAGGGCAGCCCCGGGCTGGAGGAGTGTTTATAGTCCTGCTGAGCCATAAACATGCCATGCTACAAAACAACACACAGAGCCACCAGCACATCAAACAAACAAGGTGGTTCCAGAAAGGATATACTGGGTTTTGACGTCTAATGCTCTGAATGAAATAACTTTGTTTCCTCTAAAAAAAGATAAACTAAAATAAATATAGGAGTGCACCAAAGCAATGTAGCTCGCCACTTCTTCCTGTGACTCACAACAACCTCATAACTTCTTTTTCACAAGGACTATGAGCCAGGAACTATGTGCTTGTTGGTGGACTGATTCATATACTCTTCCTACCAACTCCGTGAGGAATTTAACATTATTCTCATTTTGCAGATGAGGAGACTGAGGCTCACAAAGGTTAAATAACTGTGTAGGTTCACACAGTTTCCCACCGGCTTTGGACCCTGGTCTGTCAGATTCTGGGGACTGAGCTCTAAGAAGGCTGCTCCACATTCAGTGAAGGCCTCAAACAGTCACACTGCAGCCCTTACCTTATGGTTTAAGCTAACCTCACACAGGGCTCTGGGCTCCAAACCTCAGCCTCATTTCTTTTCAACAAAACGCCAGACACCATAACAATCAATTTAAAACACTTAAAGTAGGCATACTTTTAAATGGCTGAAATTTAAAAAGTTGCCAATACCAAGCACTGGTGAGAATGGTAAGCAACAGAAACTCATACACTACTGCCGGTGGGAATGTACACTGGAGCAAGCACCTTGGAACGGGGTTTGGAATTATCTACTGGAATTAGATAAATGCATACTCTGTGACCCAACCATCCAATTCCACTCCAGGGTACACCTCAAAGAAATGCGAGTACATTTCATGTGTACCAAAAGCCATGGATGGCCATAACAATAGTAACATTACTCATAATTATTTCCCAAATTACAAGCAACGCAAACGTCATCAAAAGTAGAATACGTGAGAAAACTGTTGGTGTCTTCATGCTATAACACTATACAAAAACAAAAATGAATGAACTATAGCTATAGGCAACACGGACAAACCTCAAGCGTAACATTGAGGCATTGAAGCCAAGTGCAAAAGAATACACACTGAACGAATCCATTGACACAAAATTCCAAAACAAGCAAAACTCATCAGTGGGAACAGAGGTCGGGTGAGCAGTCACCTGTGAGGAGGAGGTAGTGAGCCCAAGAGGGGGCTTCTTGGTTGTTGCTGTGTTCTAGTTCTAGACTGAGATGGTGTTACCAGATGGATTGACTTTTGGATAACTCATCAACTGGACACTTATAATTTATGTGACTCTCTTTCAAATTACCTCTCACACCCTCTCCTCCAAAAGAACAGGCAAGGAAATTCATAAAACCTTGAAATCTAAACCAAGTTTTTAAGACTTGCACAGGAAAAAACAGGTACAGCATAAGACATTCTAAACCTGGCTCAATATTCTTAACATGCGGGAACAACTCTATGGAGAAATCACTTCGACACTGTTTATAAACTACGTTTGTATTCAATAAAGACCTGCTTATTATGGCATCAAAGACACATACATGCAATCCTTCTGAGAAGAGGTGTACACGCACATGCCTAGGGTTTGAAAGTAGAACCCTCCTGTCGCAATAATAACGAAGTCATTTACTATTTTGGCATAAAACACCCTGAACCAGAGTAAAAAAATGAGCATTCTCTGTAGCAGCTACTAAGGGAAGCGAGGGCTAGCCTGGTCTTCTATGTCCTCCTCAGCATGGTAGCCTTACTTCTAACAGATCTACAGAAGGCAGTAGGGTTCTCCATGATATGGCCCATATATTTGAGCTAAAAAACTAATGCCCATGGTCCTAGTGAGGAAAAATATTCATTTTGTCCCTTGGCCAGGAAAGAAAGAACTCCAGTGCTTCTCACATCTGCCAAAGCACAAATAAGGTTTCAAACTCATCAGAAGCTCCTGAGGGCATGGTAGCTCCAAGACACAGACCCTGGGATTCTCAGCTAGCTTGTTTCTCCAGCCCCTTCATTTGGTTAACTCTCAAAAATATTTCGGACTCACCTCAAGCTCACTGCTTCCAAGCGTTCCCAGGCCTCCCCTTCCCCGGTATTGGGTCCCTTCATCTTCTGTTCCCTAAGAATGTTGTTCCTTTCCTGTCAGCCCTTTACTCACATTGTCATTATAGCCTTAAGCACCATTATTTGGTTCACCACAAAGATCATCACTTTTCTGCCCACCTTTGATTCCCCAGGGCAAAGCATAATGTCTGTGCATAATAGGTGCTTGACACAGCCTTAATGGACAAATGGATAAATTTTTTCTCAGTACCAACAACAGTAGAGGAAAATATCTTTCTGTTCTCAATCAACACAATCGCAACCCAGTACATTTTAGGGGTGATCTAAACACACTCCAGATGGGTTTTTAGACAGTCAAGATGATTCTCCTTTGAGCCTGGATTCCCTGAGAGGAAAAGCTAGCAGAAAAGCTTGCCTAGATAAGGAGAAAGTAATGTCTAGACAATTCTGCTTTAGGCTCTGCTGGGAAAATCTCCAGCTATTTCACTGAATCTCCTATAACCAAGTCATAGTTCACATTTCACAGATTCTTCTCGAGGGTTTTTTTTCTTCTTCTTCTTCTTCTTCTTCTCCTCCCCAAAGCCCCCCAGTACACGGTTGTATATTCTAGTTGCAGGTCCTTCTGGTTGTGCTATGTGGGATGCCACCTCAGCATGGCCTGATGAGTGGTGCCAGGCCCGCATCCAGGATCTGAAATGGTGAAACCCCGGGCAACTGATAAGGAGCACACGACCACGGGGAGGCCCCAACCTCACGCAGGTTTTGACATCTTTGGAGAAGAGAGCTGGGGGAAGGATGGGCAGACATCTGTCTTTAGAGTGGTTTCTAACAAACTGACAAGTATAGAAAACTAGGATGTCACTGGTCCCTAAGGCTGTCAAACCAAAAGGAGTTCTGTCCTATGGAGTGAGTCCAAAGGAGTGAAAAAGTGCCTAATCATGATCTAATTACAATATTTTATCCTGATATCAGAGGGGAAAATCACCTGCGTTTGAAGCTGGAATTGCGGATCTCATTGTCCACACAAATATACACAAGATTGCCCTTGAGCAGAACTATGCAAGGAGGTAGGTTCTTAGTACCCTTCACCCATTTCAATTCTCCCACTTCGCCCCTTTTAATTTTCCCACCTTTGTTTCCATATAATTTCCCCATCCTTCCTCCTATATAGCTGCAAGGAGAAAAATTCTGAGAATGAGTTTAAATGCTCCAGTTGCAAGCATTCCTCCCTTGTCTATTAATAACCCGCACTGTTACTGACTTTCTGTACCTTGTCTCTAAGCTATAAGCTTTCGGTGGGCAGGGATTCATCTGTCTTTTCCGTGCTATACACAGCACAGAGCATAGACCAGCCTGACATGGCACGCATGCAGATATTGACAGGCTAGAAGGATGAACTAGGTTCCTTTTATGCCTTGAAATAACATGAAATCCCAGAACAACCTTTTGAATCTCCATGACACCATGTTTCTAGGGACAAGGAGGGGTAGGGTTATTCCTGTTTCCACGTGGTATACCTCTGCATCAGGCTACTTCCACTTGCTGAGGTGCATCAGAGGTAGGACAAACAGACAGGAAACTAGCTGGTGTCTGTCCAGTCAAAAAAATTATTCAACACAAATCTGTAGAAATAAAAGTCACCTTGAGCTTGGTACTACTTACCCAGCATGCATTTCCCCTTACCTCTTTGAATTCAGCCCATCCCTGCCTGGGTGGTAGCTGCCATTGCTATTTTTATTTTTAACTCAAGCTTCTTAAGCAACACTGAACATGCATAAGTGAACTGTACACTGTCAGCAATGAATAATTGACTAAGATCTTGAAGATTCCTTATGTAAATTAAGAAAAAATATAAAACTAAAAAATTCATTGAAAAACAATTTGTGCATTCTCATGGCTGGCTATAACAGCAGAAATACCTTTATATCCGTGGTATGCTAACTATCTTGGGAAATAATATTAAAATAGAGACCGTTCAGAGATACCAATGAGATAAGGAAGGTCTAGTGCCTAGATGGTGCCTTAAAAGGCACTCTATGGAGAACAGGTATCTTCATTTCCAATACAGTCAAGAGCTGAACTGATAATAAAGAACTACATCCATTCGTGTCATTTTACATGTTCCAAAAAACAAACTTTCCAATAAAGACAGGCTCCATTCTCTTTCCCCTTGACCTTCCTGTCAGGCTTCCCTTAATAAAGTTTCTGCCTGATAAACATCATGAATGTTCCATTGTGCTGAGAAGAAAGAAGCTTACATCAAATTGCTTGGTTAGAGCTAAGAGCTTGGGAGCCACCTGAGCAATCAGCTAAGTTATTTTGAGAAGGTTATTTCTCCAATTGGGACAGTTTTCATGATCTGACTTGGCAGAATATTCACCAAGAGGTTGTTTCTCTTCTACTATCTTTCTCATAGAAGTAGTTTCAGGATAAGAAGTAGGCTTGTTTGTTCTCATGGACACTACTCGGAAATACATTATTCAAGTGTATTTCAGTTTTTCCAGGAGTTATACACCTGCACACATACATACACACAAAATAAATGTACTTTCCAATTCAGTTGCTTAGGAAGATGATCTTTGTTACATCAAAATGTCAATTAAAAAGTCACGACACAATGGGCAGAGAAATTAGGGTTCATCTCTTCAGCAGGCAAAAAAAAAAAAGAATGCTAAAAGATTATCAGGGGTTTTTTTAATGCTGTGTATAAAATAATGAAGTAATTTCTTCCAAGAGTTCTGTTGTTAAAATAATGACAACCTAATGTAGAATGGGCAGGTCATAACTTTTCCATAATAACTATTTTATAATTTTACGAAGAACCCTATGCCAAGCCCAAACATGCACTATTTTATTTAAATCTCACAACAATCCTAAATGAGAGGGAAAAGAATTCCACAAGGACAGAGCTTTACCTGCTTTTTTCACCTATTTATCTCAAGATCTGGCACTGTGCCAGGCATACAGTAGGTATTTAAGAAAAATTGTTGACTGAAGGTCAACATTTTTTCATCTGTTAGACAAATGTAGCTCATAAAACTTAAGCAACGTGTCTGAGACCAGGAGGCTGGCAAGTGGCTAAGCTAGGCTTCCAATGAAAGGCAGTGGGATGTTTGCATCCTGGCATGTAACCCCTCTGTGAGTCTGGGCCTTCCCATATCACTTTTAAGAGTATTAACATTAATCCTTATCACATCACATCTCTGAAAGACAGCTAGGAGACACCATCCTGCAGACTGAGAAACGAACACAATTTTCACCCATCAACCAAGTAACTCCCCTGCCCATGTCTTTCACTACCCTTTCACTGTCTCTTTCACAGAGTACCTCTGCCCCTAGTAACTACCTCGGAGTCAGCGATCCATGGGGGAACCTAAAGACCACCAGGACCTGAGAGAAGCCCCACCACTGACCTGCTGATATCACAGTCCCTCACAGCTGGAGGAAGTCACTTCCATAACGCTATCAAAATCAGACTTTGGGAGCAGGAAGAAGGGAGAGGGAGAGGCTCACCTGAAATCACCCTGACATCTCAAATGGGCCTCATCTCCCTGGGTGAAGGAGTCAAAGAAAGAAGTCTTCACAGAGCAGGGGCACGAGTCACTGGCTGCTCTCTTACCAAGAGATACAGAGAAAGAAGTCCCTTTCATATACCCAAAAATCTCTCAATCTTTCTCTCTCAATTTCAGTCTCTCTCATTTGCTCCCATTCTCAAGGCTCCATGAACTGCCAATAAGTTCTCTTTCCAAGGTAAGGATCTTGCCCGTACCTTCTCCCTCCTTTCCAAACTTCAGGTTTTTCAGAGCTAACGCAGCTCAGACAGATTTTTCGAGCAGCTGCACACCTTTATCTCTCTAAACAGAATCCCCAAGAATCATGCAAATCCTCAGGCTTATCCTGGATTCAATTTCAGGGAACTCCCTAAGGATACCCTTTTTTGAGGTTCCTCTGCCTCATGAAGCCACCCCAAGTCTAATAGATAGATATATAGTACCCATTTCTTGGATGTCCAGCCACATATAAAATGCAAAGAATTTCAATGAGAAGTTGGAAATATCTGCATCCAACTCACCTATTCTGGGTGCTGATGATACCAAGGACTGTTTCATGGAAACAAGTATGCTTGGCCAAAGCCCCAGGGCATAATTAGCCTTGCTCTGAAACCTTCCAAAGAGGCCAGAATCTACTACATGTCTTTTTCTTAGCCAAGAAACAGATGCAGGGTGTAAACGATTTTCCACTGAGCATCTTTGAAACAGATGCAACTATCTGAAAAATGTTCCTTCTGCCCAGAGCATCCACTGTCAGTGGAGACTGGATAGACAACCATGAGGATCATTTAGTGTTTTAAAAAAACTACCATCATTTGCATCCCCATTCTCATGATTTTTGCCACATCTGAGTACCATTCTACTATTCCATCTTAGCTTTCAAAAAAGAAAAAAGAGCTTCTTTTTATGTAATTAAATGTATTTTAAATGGAAACTTTATATCACCTCTATAAGTAGACATACAGAATCACAAAAATGTCATAAAAATTAGGTAACTCTAAAAGCAAATACAATGAAAGCAAATGATGTCATCAAAAACGATGGCCTTTCAATTAGAAAAGGAGATTAGCAAATGTTAAGGGGTGTTAAAGATATATTAGTACCTAGAATTAATGGGAAAGGGGGAAAGGATTGAATCTGAATTGAGGCAGGAACTCCAGTAAGAAGACAAAAGGCAAGGGCTGTATTTCAACCTCCTCTTTACTCCCTAAGGCATATGCAGAACACAGCTTACTGTGGACTACTTAGAGAAGTAAGATGCTATCGAGGCCACAACTTTCACGGTAAAGTGACCAACTGGGGCATGGCTTCTCAAAATGTCCAGGACTGGGAGACAGTCAATAGCCATATTTATTTCTATTTTCTACCCTTCTTTCCAAAAAAGATTTTGGACAGCAAACTAAGAGTAATTTTCTAGTATCTGAGATGTTACAACAGTTGACAAATGATGGTAATGCCAAAACACCCCAGGGTAATTGCTATCCAGCTAGGTCAGCGAGCTCCCAACAGCAAGAGGACTGAATTGGAAATGCTAATGCGAAGGAAAGTATTTTAACCAGATACAAAAAATAGCAAGGTATTCATTCTCCTGTAAGATTGACCTTTGATAGCTGAAAGTCACACAAAGTGATAAGAACTTGGCTACCTGTATCTCTTTCCCAGAGTTCAGATGAACATTTTTTCCAACCATAGAAATCTCTGCCACCTTATACTATCCTGAAATTCCTCTATCTTGTGATTAAAACAGAAAGGGCAAAGCCTGACCATTGAAGAGTGATAGATTTGTGATTAAATTCCAGTGCTGCCACTTACTATGTCTCAGTTTGCTCATTGGCAAATGGGATTAATCTGCTTAAGATTGGTTTGAGGATCAAATGATGCAACATACATAAAATGTCTTGCACAGTATTAGGCACAAAGTTACTTCCCCCTAAAATCCATGAAATCTATTAGATTAGCAAAAGAAAAAAAATCTATGAAATAAAAATTAATTTAGCACTGACTTTATGGCATGTACTAAATGGTTAAGATGTTATAGCCTCTGTTCTAAGTGGTGAACATGTATGGATTCATTTCATCTCACAAAACCCATGAATCAGCACTATTATTATTTCCATTTTACAGATAAGAACACTGAGGCACAAAGAGGTTTAGTACCTTGCTGGAGGTCAAAAGGTTAGTAAACGGCAGAGCCAGGATTCAAACCCATGCCATCTGGCTCCATAGCTCACCCTCCTAACCACCAGTGCCGTGATGACTGAAATGCCAGAGAAATACCACAAAAAGAGCCCCAAATGATGAACAGATGGACAGCTACACAATAAAACTAGTAAAATGTTCATGGAAGAATCTATTAGCAGGCATACGGGTGTTCACTATAAAATTCTTCCAACTTTACTATATGTTTAAAATTTTTCATAATAAAACATTGGGAGGAGAGAGGAAGAGCCCAGAATGTCATTTCCTGCTCAAAAATGGAAGAGCACTAAAGAGAGGATTTGCCAATAATGTCATGGTGAAAGGATTCAAGAAAAAAAGGTGTCCCAGTTAAACTCTATAGGCTACAGAATCAAGTTACAGATTACCCCAATTGGGGTCAAAGACTGGGAAAGACAGAGAAACAAGTGGGATGGAAACCTGGGTCCCCTGCCAGCCTAGCTGGAGAAACCATCTCCCCATTGAAAGCGTTAATGGAAATGCCAGGCCCACGCAGTCATCTGGAAACTGTTTCTTGACACTGTACATGCAAACAGATACTGCTTGTTCTGAAATGGCAAAGAATGCAGTGGTCCCACCATGCCTATCTTTAAGTACTGGCAAGCACCCAAGACAAGTGAACAGATTCCGACCTCTCGGGCGCTACAGATGAGTACCAGCTCTTAAAAGCCTCTCAGGGAGTGAAGAGAGGAAAGGCGGAGGAAGGGAATTTCACCCAGACAGAGCTGAGCCAGCAATTAAAGGGGGTACTCTAGCGGCACTGCACAGCCCCACCAGGGAGGAGATTCCAGCGGTGCTCACAAAGGGGTCAGGTTTGTATCTTTCAAGACTGCTCCCAAGATTTGTGTTCTACATACTTTGATGACATAAACCGTTCAACAGAAGGCCTCTCAACTTTAGAGTGGGTCTGGGGATAGGAAAGGAAGTTGGAGAGAGAAATGGGACGGAAAAGATGGTACAGAAATAAGGGGATGAAATTTTAGGCATGTCCAAACACAGCTGGCAAAGGTAGAAAATGGTGCATCTTTTTAGAAGGGCAACCTGGCAAAATGTAGTAAAATGATAAAATGTACCTACCTTTTGAACCAAAAAGTCCACTGCTGGAATTTTACTTCATAAAAACAATTATATGTCCATAAAGATCAAGGTACTTGGATTTATTACTTATTGTAGCATTATCTGTAAAAATAAAAGGCTGGAAAGAACACTAATGCTCATCAGCAGGGGACTGGTTAAATGAATTATGCATGGACACTGACACGAAGGTGAACTCCAAGCCACTGAAAAGAATGAAGCCAGTCTCGGTGCTAATGGAAAAAGAGCTTTGAAGTAGAATTGCAAATATTAACCGAAAATACTAAGGAGCAGAAACCAACATATACGTATCATCAAAAAATACACAGAATATGTGTGTGTGTGTATATACATTCCATATATTCTCTTTCTCTCTCAGTATATATATATGTACATACACAGTCATGTGCCGCATAACAACACTTGGGTCAACAACAGACGGCATATACGATGGTGGTCCCATACGATCAGTACCATATAGCCTAGGTGTGTAGTAGGCTATACTATCTAGGTTTGTGTAAGTACACTCTAGGATGTTCCCACAATGATGAAATCACCTAGCTACACATTTCTCAGAACGTGTCCCCATCATTAAGTGACATGACTATGTGTATAAGGAGCAGAAACTGATATATACATGTCACCAAAAAAAACCCCTGCATGTGCATGTGTGTATATATGTATATCTGTGTATATGTATGTATATGTGTGTGTGTGTATATATATAGATATACTGAGAAAGAGAGACTGTGTATATAGAGAGAGACTCTATGTATTTTTTTAAAAGCAGAGAGGGAAAGGGAAGAGGAAAACGAATATGCTTGTATATGTATAAACAATTTCCAGAAGAAGCAGCCATTAAAGGTGGTTGCATCTGGGAGAACTGGAGAAGTCAGGGGATCGGAGACTTTTCACTCTGTACCCTTTTGTACTGCTGGAACTTTTTATTCCACATATCTACTCTTTTTTCACTTTAAATAAAAGTAAATACATATGGATATTCCAAATCAGAACACTGCAATGATATTTTTTATATAGCTTCACAGTATATTTATTACATTGTTGATGAATTCATACTAAATTATTTTCTAGGGGGCTGTGGCAATTAGTGACATCTTAAAATACTTTGCCTTTGCATAGGACTTTACAGTTCCCTGTCATATGCATTAACTCCTCCTGATTAAAATCTCCAGGACAAAAATGTGTCACTGCCAGGGGGCCGGCCCAGTGGCCGAGTGGTTAAAATTCCACAAGCTCTGCTTCAGCCCAGGTTGATAAGTTCAGATCCCAGGCGTGGACCTACACCACTCATCAGCCACACTGTGGAGGCAACCCACACACAAAGTAGAGGAAGACTGGCACAGATGTTAGCTCACAGTGAATTTTCCTCACCAAAAAAAAAACAAAAAAGTGTCACTCCCATGGATATTCTGTCAAGGATTTCTTGAGTAATAAAATCAGTCTTGGGCTGTTTTTTGTTTTTGTTTTTGTTTTTGTTTTACTTCTTATTAAGATTATGATAGTTTACAACCTTGTGAAATTTCAGTTGTACATTATCATCAGTCATGTTGTAGGTGCACCACTTCACCCTTTGTGCCCACCTCTATCCCCCCTTTCCCCTGGTAACCACCAATCAGTTCTCTTTGTCTATATGTTTAACTTCCACCTATGAGTGGAGTCATACAGAGTTCATCTTTCTCTATCTGGCTTATTTCACTTAACATAATACCTTCAAGGTCCATCCATGTTTTATCCTTTTTTATGGCTGAGCAGTATTCCATTGTATATATATACCATATCTTCTTTATCCAATCATCAGTTGATGGGCATTTAGGTTGCTTCCACATCCTGGCTATTGTAAATAACGCTGCGATGAACATAGGGGTGCATGGGCCTTTTGGAATTGCTGATTTCAAGTTCTTTAGATAGATGCCCAGTAGTGGGATGGCTGGGTCATATGGTATTTCTATTTTTAATTTTTCGAGAAATCTCCATACTGTTTTCCATAGTGGCTGTACCAGTTTGCATTCCCACCAACAGTGTACAAGGGTTCCTTTTTCTCCACAACCTGTCCAACATTTGCCACTATTTGTTTTGGTTATTTTTGTTGGGCTGTTCATTTTTGGAAACCATGTAATTTACAGTTTCCAAGTGGTTAAAACTCAATCTTCTTTAAAAATCATGGATCTACCTTTAATTACATATAGATCTTTCAGTCCACACAGGTGATACAATGAAGAAAATCCTCCTATGCTACCTCTGCACGCTGAGAGGGTAAGAGTTTGAAAAGGCATTTTACTGATGCCTTTTGGTTTCCAGTAAAAATATGCTGGACTAAGATCATTACCATCCAAGAGGCCACAAGTAAAATATGATGAGGCCCCATTGTTTGTTTGTTTTTTAAAATAATATTTGAGGGGCCAGCCCCACGGCCGAGTGGTTAAGTTCGTGTGCTCTGCTTCGGCAACCCAGAGTATCACAAGTTCAGATCCTGGGCACGGACCTAGCACCACTCATTAGGCCATGCGAGGCAGCATCCCACATAGCAGAACTAGAAGGACCTACAACTAGAATACACAACTATGTACTGGGGGGCTTTGGGGAGAAGAAGAAAAAAAAAATATTGGCAACAGATGTTAGCTCAGGTGCCAATCTTTAAAATAATATTTGATTCATAGGAATGTACCAGTTCATTTGGAATTTAGTCATAACATTTCTGTGAGCTTGCTGCAACTGAATGCCTACTATGTGTTAGATATTTCACAGGACTACCTTAAATGTAATGCCCAAGTTACACAAGACATAACCAAAAGAAGGAACTGCTAAATAACTTGTTGTATTAGGAACATTTAGCAAAAGGCTAAAATCCAATTCAAAATAATTCAAGTGAAAGTGTAAAAGTTACATAACACTGAGGTCCTTCACAGAACCCAAGCAAAGGAGAGGCTGGTCTCGAAATAAAGAACTGGAGACTCGAACCCAGTCAGTAGTCTCTCCATCTCTGTGGCCTCATTTTCTGTCAGTGCACACCAACTTCTTCCACATGCTGGAAAACATGGCTCTCAGTTCCCAGTCCTTATCTGTAACCGTCTCACCAGAAGCAGGAACATATCTCAAGCTCGGAATTATTGGCATTTGGGGCAACATAGTTCTTTGCTGTGGGGGGCTGTCCTGCACATTGCAGGATGTTTAGCAGCATCCCTGGCCTTTACCCATTAGATGAGATGCCAGTAGCACTTCACTCTCCCCCCAAGCTGTGACAATCAAAACACTGCCAAATGCCTCCTGGGGGTAAAATTGCCAGTGATCTAGAGAAACTGCACTGCTTGCTCAGTTTACCTTCCTAAGTGCTGAAGAAGGGCTCTTATTGGCTGGCTCGTTGTTAAAAATTGGCTGAATAAACTATGATAAGCCTGCGCTCACAACATGAACCCTTGATAGGCTTGTGGTTTAAGAGGAGAGTTTCCAGGAGAGAGCTGTCACTCTACCACAGCTATGTGGCTTTCCTTAAATGCTAAGTCATGGCTGTTCAGTACAGTAACCACTAGCCACATACTACTATTAATCACTTGAAATGCAGCTACTACCACTGAGGAACAGCACTTTAAATTTTTATTTCACTTTAACATATATAAACAGCCACATGAACTACTGGCTAACAAATGGGACAGCACAACTCTAAGTATTGAGAGATTTTAAGTTCCTTCAGAACTGCTGGCACATAGTAGGTGCTTAGTAAGTACCTGTTAAATTAATGAGTAAATAAATGGACAAGGTTAGACCCAGGATCTGGGATGGAAACGATTACTAGACAAAGTCAGATGGCTCCAGCCATAGGGAAAATGGGAACTCAGCAACAAAGAATCAGGAAAGTAGAAGTAACCCAAGTGTCCACTGACAGATGAGTGGATAAACAAAATGTGGCATATACATGTAATGGAATATTATTCAGCCCTAAAAAGGAAGGCAATTTTGACACATGCTACAACGTGGATGACCCTTGAAAACATTATGCTAAGTGAAATAAGCCATCACAAAAGGATAAATATGGTATGATTCTACTTTTATAAGAATTCACAGAGACAGAAAGCAGAATGGTGGTCTCCAGGGCCTGGGGGAGGGGGAAATAAGGAGTTAGTGTTTAATGGGTACAGAGTTTCAGTCTGAAAAGACGAAAAAGCTCTGGAATTGGATGATGGTGATGGTTGCACAACAATGTGAATGTAATTAATTCCACAAAAAAGAACTATACATTTAGAAATGGTTAAAATGGCAATTTTTACATTACATATATTTTACTACAATTGAAAGAGAGACAGAGAATGAATGAACCAGGAAAGCTTAATACAGTATGGTAGACTGAACCATTGCTCATGATTCTTCATGCCATCCCATACTAAAACTATACATCCATGCCCTTTGCCATGTAACTTTGCAGTTCCTTCCATTATGGATGAAATATACCTCTTTGTACCATCAGTGTAGGGTTTGGTCATGCAGTCTACTTTGGCCAATGGAATGTGTCTGGGCATGGCATGACACAAGCAGAGGCCTCAAACGTGTTTTGAGGTCTGGCTTGCCCTCTTAAACCCTGGTGATTCACCATGAGAAGAATATATCAGAGTAGCTGCTAGTCAGAGAAGAAAGAGGACAGAAACAGAACAGACCCAAACCAAACCCCACACTCTGGAGGCCAAGAGCAGCCAATCCACAGCCTGTGACTGAGAGAAAGACATCCTTGTTGATGTAAGCTATTAGTCTGGGGGGCAGTATGTGACATATGTTTATAGCAAGAGCTACCTTGGTACAATGAGTTTCAATGGTCATGTCTTTGCCACCAAGATTATCACCAAAGAATAATGAATACTCGATACAAGGGTACTTAAGGATCAGCTGCATTCTAGAATTATAAATATTTCAGCTCTTTTAAATATAATGCCTTGAACTGTGAACTTTTACCAATCACTATTTAGAAGGCCCTCTAGGCCTCAGAGCCTTGAAGAAGGGGGTTTCAATGGAGAATTGTGCTTCACTCCTTAAAGGTCTGTGGCTTATGGTTTTAAGTGGTATTGAACCTGAGGAAAACAAATCCTGACACCTCTCATAACTCATTATCATCCCAAGAGACCATCTGATTTTAAAAGAATCCAATTTGAAATGCTCCCTGAAGCACTGCAGGCCTCACTCAGCATTCTCTTTCTAAAATTTCTCTTTTCAGCAATCTCTGGCCATCACTCTGAGCTGGCAGCCAACATACTCAACTATCTGAGACCCTTCACCCAGGGAGGAAATAAAATTCGCATCCAAGTCAAGCACATGTTTTTCTGCAATTCAAAGAAACCAAACCATGAACAACTGGAGGGCTCACAGGAGCCCTGTCATCATCCACAAAGATCTGTAAAGCAGACTCAGGCGCACCATGACTTCCACAAGACCCAGATGCTTCCTGCAACCTGCTGGGAGGAGGCCTTCCCACCTTCTTGCCTGATGTGCTCCCCTGGGCTTTAACCAGCTCCACACCCTATTCCAGCTTCCCTTCACCTCTGTCTGCATCAAGTGACCGAGGAGGAGGAGGAATGGTTTGGGTTTTTTTCCTCAAGGAGTAAAGTTCTTACCCTGCTACGCCCCAAGCTCAGTATAGCTTCCTCTTGGGCACACTCACTAATCAGCGGCACCCAGTAAAAAGAAGCAGAAGGAAAATCCAAGGGTAAGTGGGAAAAGACTCTATCCAGGGGGTGAGAGGGATAACACCAGGGAAAAGACTGATTCTCTGGACCAGAGGGAACGTATTAAGTCAAGGCTTTCTCAGGCCCATCCCTAATTCTCCCACCTCACATGGCAGAGCAGCTCCCATCCCTCATTTGTAAAACTGACAGGGACATAAGGCAGCAGACAGGAAGAACACACACATGACCAGCAGAGAAAGAAGTAGAAGGGAGAAGATCATTAAAAGAGAGATTTATGACATAAAGCCATTGTTTCCCATTCAAATTGTTAACTACTGTAAAAAAGAGCAGAAAATCTAAATACTTTAGAAAGAAGCTGACTGAAAGATGAAATTTTGCTGGCAATTTTAAGCATTTTCTGATGCAATAATGTTCCATATGCATATGACATACACATTTGTTTCTTCTTTTATTTAAATCCTAAGTTAGTTAAGCAGGTATTCCTTTTAACTTAGTTTCTATTGTGTAACCTCCTGGGCAGTCAGCACCGTCTGACCTTGCCCTGGCTAGAAGCGTTTTGTTCTCTCATTTTTATTTGAAGTTTCTATTCAGCCTGAAATCTCATGTATTCCTGCTAAAACCATTATGATCCCTCCGAAGGGTTAGGATTGGGTGTGATAGGCTGCTAATGATGAGGAGGATGATGAAGAGGAGGAGAAGGAAAAAGAAAAAAATCAAGAAAAGTGACCCTATATTCAACTATTAACGGTCAACATTTATTAAGTATGTATATGCATATACTTAATCCTCAGAACGACATAAAAGCATGTTAACATTACCCTAATTTTATATGCAGGAAAGTAAGACCCTGACTAAGGTCACACATCTGGTAAACAGTGGGGCTTGGATTAAAGCCAGGGCCGATTAATTCAAGTCCTGTTCTCTGAACAACTTCCCTTGTGCACTGCCCTCCAGGTGGGTGCCAAATACAGCTTTGTGAAGGCAAAAAGTCCTGGGCTCATTCTCCTCCCAGGAGACACTAGTCCATGCATCTCAGCCCCCTCTCTTAACAGTATCAAAATTTAACGAGATCAAGTAAATTTTCATGAGACCTCTGACATCTTTTTTTTTTTCAACTTCAGCACCTTTATGGGGAAGTACCAGAAAGTTCCTTTGGGTTGCACAGAATTTGACAAAATACCCCATTTAAGCCCTGACTCTTGCAGCTGCCATGATATTCTGATACAAATTTGGCCAAACCATGCTTTAAGGGCTCTGTTGACATACAGCAAAAAGTGCAACTGAATGTCTCCTGGCAAAACTATAAACTCCTGAAACACATAGCATGGTGTATCACTGTATATCAGTACATTGCACAAGAGCACACAAGCATACACAGTTATATATGGCAGAGTAGCTAAAACCTTGAGGTCTGAGTTTAAAACTCACCTCCAACTCATTGATTTGACTTTGTGCTAATTAACTGTTCTAAACCTTAGTTTCATTACTCATAAAATAGGGATAATAATTATAATACCTTATAAGGATTAACAGAAGAAATATACTTAAATTGCTTAACACAGAATCTGGCATAGAGAAAGCACTCCATCAATATTAGTATTTACTATTATGTATTCATTCAGCTAAATCAGATTTTCTTTCTCAAATTCCTTACTACCTTTTTATTTTTGGAACAATGCATACAGTCAGGGAAAAATGTAAACAATGCATATAAAGAATCCACTTAAAGCATTATACAACTTATAAATACTGATGCCATAAAACATATTTTGCATTAATTGCATCTAAAATTCATTTTTATAGTGTAAACCAAATATGATTTAAATTATTTATTGTTCCCTATTCTAAATTAGCATAAAGAACATAAAAAAGGAAAGATACTGAAAAATAAGAACTTTAAATATTTATTTACTTTTAAACTTCAAACTTAATCCTAGGAAAGTGGCAAGGCAGAATTCAACTAAGTTTTGCTGGAGAAAACTAGGCATTTTGCTCCTGAAGAACATGGATTGTGGCATTCATTTTAGCATCCTCTTCACCAAGCACAGTTCCTGGGACAGAGTAGGTCCTCAAATGTTGGATTGAAAGCATAGAGAGTGAGTGGGATGGATGGAAGGATGGATGGATGAATGGATGGATGGATGGATGGAGGGAAGGAGGGATGGAGTGGGTGAGTGGGTGGATGGATGGATAAAGTGGGTGGATGGGTGGGTGAGTGGGTGGATAAAGTGGGTAGGTAGGTGGGTAGATGGATGGATAAAGTGGGTGAGTGGGGGGATGGATGGATGAATGGGTAGATGGGTGGGTAGATAAATCAACCAACCTTATGTTATCAATTTGTATTGGTTATCTGGTTAACTATTATTGTGCAACAAACTACCCCTAACTTATTGGCTTCAAACAAGAAACATTTATTATCTCATAGTTTCTGTGGGGCAGGAACCCCAGTGTGGCTTTGCTGGGTGGTTCTGGGTCAGGATCTCTCACACCCTTGCAGTCAAATTGTGAGCGGGACTGCAGTCATCTGCAGCCTGACTAGGTCTGGAGGATACTCTTCCAAGCACACTCAGATGGCTGTTGGCAGGGGGCTGCAGTTCCTCACCACATGGGCCTCTCCAGAGGGCTGCTCACAACATGCTTTCCCCCAGAGTGAGGGACCCAAGTGAGAGGAAGAGAAAAGAATGCCCAGGACAGAAGGCAGATTTTTATAACATAATCCCAGAAGTGACCTACCATCACTTCTACCATCACTCTCCTGTTCATCACACAGACCAGCCCTGACAGTGCAGGAGAAGACTACAAAGAGCATGAGCACAAGGAATCACTGGGGGACATCTTGGAGGCCGGAAAGTTAGAAATCACGAAATTTTCTAAATCCTGGAGCCAAGCTCAGACAGTGACAAATTAACATAGCACCATAGGCAGAGATATTTTTGCACAGTTGCAAAAACTTATACAAATCATTCATACTACGTTGCAAAGATAAAAAGGGAAATATCTATAAAGAAGAAAAAGTAACTATCCATGAGAAACGTCAACTTTGATTTTCTTCCTGATCCAAAAATGACTGAAATGCTCTTGCTGCTTAACTTTCAATTCATAGTAATCGTGATTTCATTCTAAAAATTCAGGACTTGACTCAGCAAACACACCAGTTCCAGAAGGCAAATTAGCAAAATCACATCTCTCTCTTTCTGGAGCCCAGGCTAAACTTAAGTGAAAAAAGAGTTTAGAGTACAAAATGGTCTGTCATCTCTAGCCCTCATATAGATTACATTACATTTTATGTAAGGCATAAAATAGAAGGAACCACTTTTCTAGAATGCCTTATTAACCAAGTCTGAATTGGAAGATGAGTTTTACCTCACTAAAAGCTTTACAGTGATCTACGCTTCTTCACCCATAATCAAAAGCCACTCACACCTGGACTAAAATTAAGCCATAACCTGCAGATGTTGACTCTCCTGATTTTGAGCTCTTCCACGACTGGATCAAGCCCTTGGGTATCCTTATTTGGCACATTCTTCCTCATTTTACGTTTCCACGTTTCCAGAGGATGGGGGCAGTGGCCAGCATGTATGAATACAAAGCACTTCAAATTACATTTTTAAGCTGAAACTAAGAAGAAACAAATGCCAGGCAGAACTCAGTTGCCACTGAATGATGGAGCAGGTCTTTACACCAAAGGGCAGTCTTTATTTATGGCTGCTGCCTATGGGAGTGCCTTCAAAATTGCCCTTTGCAGGTGTTTCCTCATAGTTCTACTCTGAGCGCTAAGAAGCCAGAAGCAACTTGTGAACTCCACCGTGTCTCTCTGTGTGGACTGTCATTCCTTGCTGCCCCTGCTTAGCCAGCCCATATTTGACACTAGAGGATACTGTAAGAGCTGCTGAGTCATAAGGTATTCACAAATAATGCAAATCATCACCAACACCTTCAAATGATGGAATTTATTGTACACAACTACTTTTTAAACAGAGTTGAGGGGGTTGTTAAAATGTAGGCTATGCAAAATTTATTTAAAAGACCTTTCTCACTGATGAGTTTATTGATGTACAAAAAAACTTTTGATCATGTTCTAGAGTTAATTACTCTTGCATTTGACTTTGTTCTTCTTCTGAACCAAACTCAATTACACACAAGAATCAATCAAAACGCACTTAGCTTAAAGGACAGGTAAATCGTGAAAAGGCATTATAAGTTGTATGGTGTGATCCCAAATTAGCAGAAGCTTTATTACCTGCCCTAATACAAATCACACACTTTCACACTTGCTTTGTTCAAAACAAACAACAGGCAGAAGGCATCCTCAATTTCAAAACACCTTCATTCTCAGCGGTATCTCTTACAGGTATTTTCAAGCAGAAATCGTTTGAATAGTTCAAGTTAACAAGAAATGGAAATCTCTCCACAAGGCAATCTTTCAAATTCTAATTCCAGGAAACCAAAATGTCAATTAAAGCACTTAACCTTGGGCCTCTTTAGTGATGTTCAATACCTATTTATAAATGATGGTGGCATTATAGGGTTTCCTTCCATTTAATTTGTGCTTTAGGCATCTCAGCATTGAAATGGAAACCCAAGGTCATTGTGGAGTCTAACTCTGTCGTTCCCTGACACCCCCCACCACCATGGCACACTTGGGCGGTTGTCAACATCATCTTCTCCAGCGTCATCGTCACCCACAGCCTGCGGGCACTCCACTTGACTTCATCCTGAGAGCACATTCAGGTACAGGATCCAGAGTAGTTTTTTCAAAACCAGATCATGTCACTGCTCAGCTGAAAACCCACCTCCCTTACAACAAAATCCAAGTTTATCTCCAAGGCCTACAAAGCTCTACACCATCTGGCCGCTGCCTCATCTTTGAACCATCTCCCATTTATGTGCCACTTGAGCCACACTGGTCTTCTAGCTCCTCCTCAAACTTACTGAGTTCTTTTCTGCCTCAGGGCCTTTGCTGATGCTGTTCCCTTTGCACCCAGATCATCATGAGGCAGACTCCTCAGAATCCAGGCCCTGTCTCAAATACCAGCTTCTCGGGGAGGCCCTTCCTGACCACCCTATCTAATATTGCATCCCCCATTATTCCTTATCACTAGCTGTTACTTTTGTCTGCATTTATTCATTAACATGCCTATTATCTATCATATGGGGACACACAAGAAGGTAAGCTCTCGGGGCTGGCCCCATGGCCGAATGGTTAAGTTCACGTGCTCTGCTTCAGTGGCCCAGGGTTTCGCTGGTTCAGACCCTGGGAGCAGACATGGCACCACTCACCAGGCTATGCTGAGGCGGTGTCACACATAGCGCAATCAGAAGGACCCACAACTAGCACATAAAACTATGTACTTGGGGGCTTGGGGAAAAGAAGGAAAAAAAAGAGAAGAAGAAGGTAAGCGCTCTAGTAAGAGCAGTTAGCAAAAACTAAGGCTTATACTGCACATACGACTTACTAGGTGGCAGGCACAGTTCTAAGCACCTTAGATCTCACAACAACCCGGTAAGGCAGGTAATAACATTAGCCTCATCTCACAAATGAGAATACTAATGCACACAGAGGTTAAGTAATTTGTCCTACACACAGCTACTTAGTAAAGCTGGGATTCAAATCCAGAAGTGCGTGGCTCTAGAATCCATGCTCTTAATCATCACATCCTGCTTCCTCCCCATCAGGGCAGAGACCTTCTCCGTGCTGCTCACATCTGAATGCTTGGAAGACAGGGCAAGAGGAAGGGGGCTAACTCACCTCCTACCCCAGGGCAACTTCCTTCCCTCCAGATACCCCAAATACCTCCAACTCAGGGATCCTATCCTCCATGCCCACCAATGTACTCAGTTTCTTCACTGAAAGCGTAATCCGAAATCATACAACACGGGTGACTCAGGTCTATACCTCCCTCTTCACTCACAGGGCAATGACTGTGAGGATCCAGAAGCCTCTCTTCCTTCATTCAAAGAGCCCAAATACCCATTTCACTCACTCGCTGTTTTCTTTAATTCCAGAAAAAGGAGTCTAGTTAGAGAGAACAGCCACAGCGACACACAGAGATCTCAAGATCTCTGGAACAATAAATGAGAATTGAGCATTAAGCCCAGTCCAATTTTTGCACAGTAATTTATCAAACAAGGCATAAGCTCAGCCTACAAGTCCTTCCTGCTACTCCAGCTTCCATTTGGGCCATAATATTTCTGTCTTCAAGAGATCACATTCCCAAGGTTGGGACGTAGCCTGTTGCGTAATTAAAAGGCCATCCAACGAAAACCCTTCTAACGGGTTAAGTTGGGTTTCCTTCAGGAGCAGTTGGCTGAAAGCTCACTGAGACATGTGGTTTCAGCTGTTCTTACTCTTCAGGGTAGTGCTATTCTTCCTGAAAGCAACGTAGCCCAGCAACCCGGAGGAAACCTGATTAACTTCGTTGGAGATGTGCTTGTAAAACTCACAGCTCTCTTCACTTCAGGGAATTTTAATGGCCTACCTCTGTTTCCCTACAGCCTTAAAATATCCAGAAAAATATGAGCAAACTTTGATGCTTCTCTGGAACGTGCTTTCTCTTTCCCTGTTTCTCATTTTGTTCTCAGAATGCAGGTCAGCATTAGGAACTGGGAGCTATACCTCACCACTCGAAAGAATAGCTATGTTGATAAACTTGATGATATGGACTCCAAAGGAGTTCTTAATAAGTGAACAGCTTATGTGATAATAGGACCTGCCAATTACTCTAATATCTGCAGCAGTCTAGTTCAGATGGTTCTAGCACCAGGCCATGAGACCAAGGATACAGAATCAGTCTCCTTATAAACTGTGAGCTCAGCAATATTCCAGGATTCAGGTGCACCCTTGGCCCCAGAGAATCATCTCAAAAGTATGTGTTGATGACTCAAGAGGAACTGGCCTACAGACTGGGTCAGTACAAAGTGATCACCATTCTTAAAAAAGCCACCAAGCCCTTGGCCCTGGGGAACCACCAGGACTGGGATGAGAGTGATCAGTGAGGTAGGGGCATACAAGTGCAGGGTTGGATCCCGATTTTATTAAAAATGTGTTATTTTGTCCATCATGAATCTTTTCATTAGTTCTGAGTTTTTAAATAGTGCAGCCACTACTATTAACCTTCATTATTGGGGCTGTTGGCACCCCTTACATTTTGCACCCAAGGCCAGTGCCTCAGCTGCCTCATCCTTGTCCCTTCCCAGTATTCCATCCCTACAGACTAATTGCTTATATCTTGAGCTTCTTATGCCAGTTGACTTACTCATCTCTGCTCTGTAATTTGATTTAATCCTCAAAACCACCTTCTGAAGTAGGTGCTGCTGTCATCTCCATTTTACTCAGGATACGAAAGCACAAGTCAGGTGGCATCACTGGCCTGAGGTTGCAGACTAGTAACAGCAGGAAGTCCACGGGCTTTACCCCCAAAGCAGCCACAGTGGAATTTGTAGCTGTACAGGTATTCCTTGACAGGTAAGCTTAAAACCCCTTCCTTAACTGCATTGTCTACCTTCACCTAAAAGAAAGTGCAGCCCATGAATACAACATAATTCTCAAAGTATCAGCCCAAAAATAGCTTGAAAGAAGAAACAGCTTGTTGGACTATCACAAGCTAAACCTAAGTAATTTAACACTTATCCTTAAAAGAATATTTAAAACAAACAAGATTCTAAGGTTCCAACTGACATTTCAAATATGATTACTGAACCACAGGAGAAAACAATCTCAGTTCTCCCATCTGAACCAGAATCAAACTTGCAGAAATCCTGGTGAGGCATGCACATGCCTTAGAAACAGAAATCAACTGCATCAAAGGTGAAAGGCCCAGGGATGCGTGCACGTGCAGCCGAGAAACATCAAAGCAAGAGCTAATTTTAGGGGCGGCTGGCCTGTTCGAATTCCTTTACCTTAATTACACACTTCTGCTAACAGAACTTAGAGATTGGCCCTGATTCAGATGCAAGAGACAAATTCAGATGCACACCCCAACTCATCTATGGATAAAATTAGTATAGGTTGTAAATGTATTTATAGAATCTATTTCTTCAGCGGAACTTAAGGACCTCTGCAAATATTAACTCTTCTACTAAGAAAAGCCATCACTTTTTAAAAGTTAATTTAATATGGGTAAAATCTGGACCACATCAATAGAAAAAAACATCAGATATCATGAATAGCATACAGGTTTCATTTCATGTGCCAATTCCAATAAATGGAGAATAACTTTGCAAGCAGATCTATGTTTGCGGGGCAAAGGTGCCAGGATTGATCAGCTAGTCTCCCATGGGCATGGGAAAGCAATGACCACATAGATCTATTTGTTCCCCCTATCTTAAACCCTTGCCCCTGAGGTGAATATCCAAAAGCCAATGAAGGATAGGGAATCTATCAACTAGGCTAGAAGTCTTTACAAATATCTGCAGCATTTAATATATTCTTCTTGACTAACAGTTCTAAATCAAGTCATGGAGCATGTTCAAAATGGGCACTATTTTAATTATTTTAGTTTAAATATCTCAGTTTTCCATTTTGAGTTCTCTTCAATTTTCTGCAATGCTGCTATACTTTCACCTGAACTCAGAGATGCAAAAACTTTGAGCCAAATTGGGTCTATCCCAACTCAGTCTGAACTCACAGCCCTCTTGTGACCACAGCCCACATTGTTCTGAAACAATATGACATTTCCTCCAAATAGGTAGCTAGTAAATAAACAATCAAATACTGGAAATGAAGTTTATTTTAGCTTCTCAAAGTACCAAGGGAAAAATGGCAAGGGATTCGTACTTGAAACAGTCTATTAGTCTTTACTCACTTAAATAATCTTCAATTCCATTGAACCCTTTGGAATGCGACATGTAAAGGAATTTTCAATGGGACAGACAGATATGCATTTCCAACTTTTCCCAACTGTTTATCATGTATATTTCCAACGAGGAAGAGCCTGCATATCAACCAGTTCCAACTAACCCCTGAGCAGAGCCTTGCACATGACCAAAATGACCAGGCTACCAAACCGGCCACTGCGAACATTTTGGCCATTCTTAGAAGAGATTAAATTCATGAACAAAGTCTCAGCTTAAACGCTATCTCCTTCAGATCCTTGACCTGCCACCCCCATTCAGATGATGTAAGAACAACTGTCACATGTTCCTGAAACACTCTGACCTCCACCAATACTCAGCATGCTTCTAGTTACATGCTCAGGGTAAGAGAATGGGTATCTAATTTATCACGAAACTGGAGAGGCTGAAAGAGCCTTTCAAAAGTCACACATACTAAATAAACGAGGAAAGGGGGTGGCCATCAGTACCCGAAAGTCAGGTTGCAAGGGCTACTGCAGAGAACTAACTGGACTCAGGTAGAAGGCCTGGGGCCTCAGCCCTACTCTAAACCTAACCTGGGGCAAGAACCTCAATTATCTGTCCTCAAGTTGCTCCATCAACGAAACAAAGGTAAAAGCTCCCCTCCTCTCCAGGACACATTATTCTGAGAATAAAATGGTATTATACTTTGAAAAAACTATTTAAAAAAAGGAAGTGGGGGGGCTGGCCTGGTGGCATAGTGGTTAACTTCACACACGCCACTTCAGAGGCCCAGGGTTCGTGGGTTCAGATCCTGGGCACGGACATATACATCTCTCATCAAGCCATGCTATGGCAGTGTCCCACATACAAAATAGAGGAAGATTGCCACAGATGTTAGCTCAGCGATAATCTTCCTCAAGCAAAAAGAGGAAAATTGGCAACAGATGTTAGCTCAGGCCAATCATCCTCACAAAACAAAACAAAACAAAAAAGGTGGCTATAAACATGCAGACTGGCCATTACAATTCCATTAAGCATTCCCATCCCAGTATAAACAGAATTTTTAAAAACTAAATAAATATTAAGTTCAAGGATCCATGAAGGCAAAGACCACCTCTTTCTATTAACCACCAGATTCCCAGTACCCAGCACACTGCCTTTTAAGAAGACACTCAATTAATATTTGAGAAATGAAGAAGCAAGTGAATGAAAGGATGAGGATAATAATAATAGTGATAAAAAACAACAATAACAAAAATAATGGCAATGTACTAAGTACTTACTGGATGCCAGATACTATTCAAAATACTTGATATGCAGTAACTCATTTAAACCTCCCACCAACTTATAAACCGTACCTATGGTCCTTACCTCCCAGGGCCAGTACCATCACGACTCCCATTTTACAATCCAGAAAGCTGAGACAAAGAGAGGTTAGGTAATCTGGCAAAGTTATCCATGTAGGAAGTGGCTGCTCCCAACCAACGTTTCCGTCCACTCTAGGAGTGCTGAGTGATCACAGGAGCAAGGGCATGAGGGAATAACGAGAGGATAATTGGGAGGAAGAGGAGGATAAGGGAGGAGAGGGAAGGGACTTATTGAAAAGACTGGCCACCAAACCCTTCAATTTGATTTTTTTTAAAAAACACAATACTTATCTCAGAAAAAGGTATTTAGAGAAAAGCATTCAAATTTGGAAGCATGCTATCTAAATCTCATAGTCCACTCAAATTCTTTTAATCCAAATTATGTGAGCAAATTTTAAAAGACAGAAAAGTCCAGAGTTGCAAAGCTCACCAGTGGTTTTAAAGTCATTTCACGGAGACCTAGAGAACCGCACTGTACTCTACATTATTTGGATAAAAGGACTTCATTTAATTTTCACAACTTCAAAGAGGAGTACAAGTAAACAACGGTCCATAAATCAGTAACTACTGAAGCAGAAAGCAGACGAGAGAATAAATAGTAAGTCCACATAATAAAGAAAAGGGAAGCAAATATTTATGTCAGAAAGAAACCAAGTTTTTCCTTTTGATGTATCCTGGATTTTTCCTCTTCTCTAAGATACCCCATACATTAAAATATCCATGTTCCTTGCTGTTAAAAATTTATTTTAAATTTTTATAAGACAGAAGTTGCACTCTCGGGGCCCTTCATGAGGGCTTCTGAGAGCTTTCAGGCCGGGGCCTCTCCATCACAGAGGGCTTCAACTTGAGACTTCCAGCACTGTCTCAGACCGAGCTTAGAGATACAGTGACCATAACCTACTGACTGGATTGAAATTATACTACAGTGAATACAACTTTACACAGGAGCCCCATTACCAGACCACACATCCTCCGAGACATTGACAATTAATATTTTCATGGAACTGTAATTATCCAATAATGGCAGTCACTCCACGTGGCATATTATGTATGTATTAAAAGCCCAAATTTATTAGGCATAAATATTTAAAATATACCATCATTTTTATAGTCGTGTTTTGGCATTTCTTCCCTTTATGAATGCCCCGTGGAAGTTGCTCGCATAGCTCTTGACCTCTGCCCTCGGCTGGGGATGAAGCAGCTCACTCTCGAGGAGAAGACAAGTACCAGAACAGGAGTCTGCCTTTCTTCACAAAGCTGCACCTTGCATATAAAGATCTAGCACAAGACAAGGAGCACGTGGCTTGCCCAAGTGGAGCCTAGAGGTAAGCAGAGGGCAGGAATTAAACCCCATGCCGGTCTCAGGCTGAAGCAGTCATGGAAAGCCTCTCCCAAAGTCAAGACTTCACAAAGCCACTAGGAAGGGGCCAGATGCCCAAGGGACTGGGCCAAGAGGTGCCGACACTTGTCTTCAGATTAAATCCAGCTCCAGCCAAAATAGCACTGCAGGAAAAAATCCCTTTCTTAGCTTATTTTAAATTACATAACTAAGATCTCCACTCCTGCAAGGTCAGGAGGTACTGCACGGCGGTGGTGTTTAAAGACCTTGGAGTCTGAAGGCAGACAGAAGCCTCCACGTACAAGACCCGGGGCAAAGGCTAAGCTATACGTAAAATACATATATACCACCTTTTGAGCACTTAGTACATACGGGATCTTATGCAATATTTACAAGCAGTCTGTAAGGAGGTTATCATCATCCTGATTTTATAGATGATCACATTGAAGCTCAAAGCGGCTAAGTAGTTTGGCCAACATCAGTGAGATACTTAGTGAAGAAGCCAAGATAAGGACCGGAAGTCAGCCTAACTCCAAGATCATCCTCCTAATGGCCCTATTTTACCAAATCCCCCCAAAGCCAAACTATGGGCCGTAAGGGTCACCTACCTGCTACAGCAACACTGTCCATTCAGTGATGGCTGAAATGTCTGTGGCCAACCTCTCCACTATAGTAACCACCAGCTATATGGCTACAGAGCTTTTGAAATGTGGCTAGTGTGACAAAGGAAGTAAATTTATAATTTTATTTCAATTCACTTAATTGTAATTATCTAAATTTAAATAGCACATACATAGGACAGGGTAAACTCTAGAGCACATGGATGATGCAGGGCTCAGGCAGCACTAATAAGTGAGCACTCAAACTCTCGGGCCAGTGCTCTTCCCACAGTATCAAGCACTCATCATTTAACCAGTCTGAACCTCAGTATTCATTATCAACTCTGTGCTAAGTCACAAGGTTTTCCACGTGCTTTTTTTTCTTCATATACCCACGTACTGTATTATAACAGTCCATGAAAATGTGGCTCAGAGAGGGTAAGTAATTTGCTCCTGTCACACAGCTAATAAGAGGCAGGAGCCAGGATTCAAAACATTTACCTTCTGACTCCTTTCTTTAAAGCTGGACCTTAGCTGCCACCACCATTTACTTGCAGCAAATGAGGAAAATTCCTTTCCCAATTACCTCATAGTGTTAAAAGGATGAAATGAGATCATGGATCTGAAAATGCACTGAAGACACTAAGACAGGTGTAAGTTATTATCTGGATACTTTTTCAAGAGTTTGAAAAGCAAAACCAAAAGCCTCTCAACTTTTCAGCTTATTAATGGGGACTTATGATATTCCAATCAAATAAGAAACCTAAGTCAGTAAGGAATGAAAATATCCTGGAACCTCTCCAAGTCACTCAAATCTACACTCGTCTCAAAATTCAAGGTATTCGTTAATGTCTGTGAGATCTCATTTTTTTTCAGCCTATGCTTCCCAGCAACCAGAGCATCCAGCTATTTTCAAGTTGAAGGTTAAACCAGGCATAACTGTGCTCTTGACAGTGTCAACAAGTGGCCATAGTAAAAGGGGGATCCAGACAGCACCCTAAATCCAGTGGGAGATGGGGAGGGCAGATGTCTCTCATCTGCTGCAAAGCAAGTTTTCTACCAACAACGTGAAAAAGTGCAACTTCCAGGACTCTACCCACAAATGAGGGCAAATCCAGAGCTAACTCACTATCGTAAAAACAAAATAAACACATTAAGATACAGTGAAAAGGAGCCTAACCTCTAGACACCGTAATCAGACCAGCTTGTGTTTTCTGTTTCAGTTGTAATTAGCAGCCGCAGTTGAGTTCGAGCATTAAGGCGAGCCCAGCTGTCCCATTCTGAGGCCTATGAGCAGTCCAAGAGTAAAATATGGGGTAGCTTCTAAAATTATAATTGGCAAGAAGTCATTTTTTAAAATCATCACAGCGAATGTGAAATACATTCTGCTCAAATTCTTCCTACCCTATTTTTTATCTTCCCCTAGCCTTGTTAATTAATAATAGTTATAGGCCATAATACCCTCAAGAAAGTTGAGAGAGCATCTTAGAAATATATTTTCTCATTTAACCCTCATTCAACTCTGAGAGATACACACAGTAGAGATTAGTCTCTCCATTGGACAGTCGACTTAAGTAAGGCTCAGAAAGATGTAGTCAATCGCCTGCCATCCCCAAGTTAATAACAGGTGGCAGAACTGAGCCTAGAAACCAAACCTGCCCACTTTCACTCCAATGTCATATCACAAAATTAGGCATTTAAAATGTTCCCTATACTGAACCTATTCAGAGCATCATAATTACTTCTGTATAACCAGTAAGTCTTGAAAATGGCAGTTTTCAGAGGGTTATTATGGACATAATGTAAAACATGGATTAAAACAGGCAGAGACAAAAGATAGTAAGAATATTTGATCATATTCTGGGCTGTTTTTCAATTTGGGCTGCACATTAGACTCACCTAAGAAACCTTCTAGAAAACTTCTTTATACCTGTATCCCATTCCTAGAAATTTTGACCTAACTGGTGAAGCTTGAAACATAGGGTATTTTAAATATCTTTCTATTGAATCTAATGTAATGCTTCAGCTGAGAACCACTGCTATAGGGCAAAGGTTGGTACCAACAGTGCATGGGCAAGAAGTGGTATGTGAAATGATTCTGCGATACCAGATACAATTTTTTTAAAAAAATGTTAAAAGTTGTGTGTTCATTTTAATGAGGATTTGGAAAAAGTTAGTTAACTTGAAGTCAAGTTCTACAGCTTGCTCCAAGTACTATAAATACCCGGTGGGTGTTCAATAAGCATTCTACCATGGCAGGAATGGAAAAGTTAAAGATTAAGGATGTTATTGAGGTTAGACCAACATCAAAATCAACTGCTTAGGCTTGGTTCCCTTAGAGAGATCTACGAGTCCCTTGAGGATGACGCCACCTTCCATGGCTGTCTGCCAAAGAATGGCCCCACAGTAAGGGCGACTCCTTATTCAGCCGAAGCTTCTAAAATGGTATGAGCATAGCTGTCCGGCACATACTTGAGTTTCATTCTTCAAATTCACTTCCTGCCATGGTGCCATGTTAATACAAGGTAACTGATTAACACGAACTCAGTATAATATAACGCTCCTGAAGCCCAAGTGTGGTAATTGGATCACTTGCTCAGAGATGGCTCTAGAAAGAGAATTCCAACTATAAAAGCTTAGTTATCTTCGGTCATATTTGCCGATGTGTGGAAGAAGAATTTAGATGTATACAGATGTAGAAATAAATAACAGTGGAAAGCATTTTGAGAAAATTATTTCCTTTCTAATTCTCTTTCAACCCTTCAGATTTTGGATCTCAGAAGGTCACAGTTTGGCACTATAGGGGATTTTTTGACCTAACCTGGGTAACTGCACTCTTTTAATGAAGTGACAACAGGACTTAGGCTCAGAAGCTTGTATTTATGTGTGTGTTATATTCATGGCAAATAGTGCAGGATTCCACTTATGAGTACAATATAAAGTTTGCTCCTACAATACATTTATTTTATTTTTTAAAGATTGGCCCTGAGCTAACACCTGTTGCCAATCTTCCTTTCTTTTTTCTTCTCCCCACAGCCCCACAGCCCTTCTAGTTGCAGGTCCCTCTAGTTCTGCTATGTGGGAAGCCACTTCAGCATGGCCTGAGGAAGAGTGCCAGGTCCACGCCCAGGATCCAAACCAGCAAAACCCTGGGCCATCAAAGTAGAGTGCACAAACTTAACCACTTGGCCATGGGACCAACATCCATTTATTTGTTTGAGGTGAATCATTTATAGAAAAACAGGTCAATAGTACAGTAATAATATGTAAATATGGCAAAAATTATGAAGGTGGTTTCCAAGTGACTCACGTTTGAGGACTTCGGCTTCAGAGCTCATGTTTTAGTGTTCTTCAATGGTATTACACAAGTGTTTCTCTCCAGCTTCAGTGTGTATTTATGAAATGTAGGTGCTGGAAATACAGAACTAGAACCTCACTTTTTCTCGTTCCCAGGAAACCGAAGAAATAGCTTGGATGAGCTAATCTTAGCACACTGTCTCCTGGCCTGCTTCTGATGCAATGAAATTCAAATATTTACCAACCACTACTACATTTAAGACTTTGCCCTGACCTATCAAATATGAGTTTTGGGGTAGACTCATTTCTTGCTTAGGTTCTTTCTTAAATCACACGTTGATATCAGTTTAAAAAATAAGCCCTATGCCATCAGAAAGAAGTTTGCAGGAGGATGGCACAGAAGGTGTTAGGTGCCAGAGAGATGTGTGGTTTAATCATGGGCAAGTTAATTAATCCCAGGAAACCTGCACATCCTCACGAAGCTGTAAGAGGATTAAATGAAATAATGCACAGAAGGTGCCTCGTACACTAACTGACGTATAATAGGCACTTCATAAATGTCAGCTCTCTTTCTCTTTCTTGAATAACACAGCCAGCTATGCAGTTAAGGAAACAGTACCTCACCAATGTCCTGACAAAGACATTCATTCCATAAGTAATTTAGGACACGTATTTGCCCTCCTTCCCCAGGTGCCTGAGTATTATCCTTCATTCTCTGTAATGAAATAATATGGATTGAGTGCAGTTTGTACTAGAGAAAATCTGAGCCAAAAATAGTGAAAAGCTTGGGGATCAAAGTTCATTTTGTTAGTAGTAGTTGCGTCTGACTAAAAGTAGCACTTTTCCTTTAATATTCATCACTTTGCCTTCCCTTCAATACCAGGACCATCTAACCAAAACGTTCCAACTACCATCCTTAGCACAGGTTTAGGGAGCCAAGGCATCACTTGGGGATCTTGTTAAAATGCAGATTCTCATCTCACAGGTCTGGGAAGGGGACTGAGATTCTGTATTTAATAAGCTCCCAGGAGATGCTGAAGCTGCTAGTCGTCCACAGGCCACATTTTAAGTAGCAAAACCCTGAAGACCACCAACACCTTCCAGATCCAGCGAGAACAAGAGAAGGAAGGGCACAGATCTTAACAGGTTTTCACAAATTCCCTTCTCTTTCCAAGAGTCTGGCCATCATTTCAGCATTATTTCCACATGTTCCAGGCGGGGAACAAAATGTCTAACAGAACATCCCATTTAATGGAGAACCATTGCAACAGGCCTTATGGAGTTGGTTATAATGACACATTACTAATTTGCTTACTTCACATGATTTTACCAGCCACCCATCTGATGTCAGTTTCCCCACTGACGCTTCAAACTGACAGCTCTGCCTGTTATTCTGCAGGGTGTGGCCTTACAGAACTCACGTAGCCAGAGGCTGGTGAGTCCCTGTAGGAATCCACAGGCAATTAGAAGAACCAGCAAGCCCTTACCGAACACCTATTGACCAAGAATAATTTACATCCAAATAGACGTCACACATTAGCCATTCATTCACCAAATGCTCTGGGGACACTAAGTGTGTGCTAAGCACCATTCTAGGTTCCACAGACTGAACTCAAACACTTGTTCACCACTGTGGCCTTCACACCCTTAGTAGACACTTCACTTTTCTTCAATCAAATTGAATGAAGTTTGATCACAACAAGCCTGAGTTAGGCAGTTCAAATATTAACTCCTTAGACCCTGTGCCACATCATCTTAAATAATTTTCAGACTCCATGAGGTAAACATTATCTGTAGTTAAGAGAGCACACACACATACACAGCTTGGGGTAGTTAAGTAAATTTCTCGCAAGTAACACAGCGAGTAAATGCCCACTCCTTAGAAATGGAACAAAATCCCACGTGATTACAGAATCCATGCTCTTAATCTCCAGTCTGTGCTCCCTCCTCAGAGGAGAAAAGCAATTCTCTGCCTGCCCTTAAGAAGTTTATCATCCCATGAAAAAGAGGAAACAAACCCACAGCTGGGAAGCAGTTAAACAAATATAAAATGGTAAATGGTAAGCCAAAGTGAACACTTGCAACACAAAATGCTCTAGAACTCAGCATTCAGTGAGAAACCCATTGCCCTTTTCGAAAGACTTTTATCGTGGAAAAATTTATCTGTCTGTCTTCCTACCAACACACTAAGCTCCCTGAGGCAGAGAGACCAGCCCAGGCACCAGCCCACACTTGGTACTAACTAAATACCTCCTGAATGCATTTGTTTCAATTATATTTTTCATACCAAACTCTCCAAAACTTAGTGGCTTAGAATAAACAACCACCATTTCATTATTTCTCACAATTCTCTCAATTTGGAATTTGGGCAGCGAACAGCAGGATGTTCTGTCTCTGCTCCCTGTGATATCTGTTGGGGCTGGAGCATCCAAGATGCCTTCTACACTCACAAGTCTAGGGTCCCAGCTAGAATGGCTTAAACAGCCGAGGCTGACTGCAAATGCTTACAAAGGGTTAAGTAGTCAGCTGCTCAATGTGAGGGACAGAGTCCTCAGACAGGAAGCTCCTCCACCAACGGATAAGCCTCTTGGGGGCGAGACCATTGTCATGTTCCCCACTGATCCCCACCTCGCACTCACTGGACAAACACGGAAGGAACCGTGACCCATCGATGAGTCACTTAGCTTTGGCTTCTCCCTGGTGCAGACAGACAACAAGAAACACATTTCCATAAAGTTGCTGAGATCAGCAGCAACATAAATAACAAATGCAATATGGTCTCAGGATGGATTTGCTACCTGATGGTGCCTGTCCGGAGGGGTTCAGCAATAGCCAAGACACAACAATAAGTCATTAGTAGGTAAGTGGCTTGAGTTGTCCCAAAATGGGGACGCTGAGAAATAATAAGAGACACATAGATTTGGTCCCACTGAAAGCTCAAATGAATTTTTAAATGACATAGCTCATAGAAACAAGAGGACACACTCTTTTCACCCGTTTTCCCTATTGGGATTTATAGCTCCCTTAAAGGATTTTCGAGATAGGGGTCCCAAAGTGGGTCATCAGGCCCCAAACAATGAATTCAAATCCTACTCCAACTATAGACAGGGGAGGCAGGGGAAGGAAGGAACCAGCAAGCACATTCCTAAAACAGCCTACTTAACAACCTCCCATAATCTCTTCCAGCTGAGAGTACACTCTCAGCTGGGCCCCTCTATTCCCATTTGAAACTATTCAGGTGCGTTCGCTTCCACAGGACTTAATGTCTGCCTAAATCCATGCTCTGGGAATCCTAGAAACAGATTCTTTCAGACAAAAGTTTGTGCACCGACTTACAAGGTTCTTCTTCTGCTTTCTAAAAAGATAACCAGAGTTCTAAGAATTTGGGCCCCAGAGCATACAGGTGTGGATTAGAATCAAGGACCCACCACTCATTAGCTAGATAACCCTGGGCAACTACGGAACTTCTCTGAGCCTCAGTTTCCTCATCTATGATATGGGAATAATTACAGCACCCACCTCATAGGGTGGTTAGGAGGATAAAAAAAAAAATGATATCATGTCTCTTAAGCATTTCACCCAGGACATGGCCCCTAATAAGCTCTCAATAATCGCTAGCTACTATTATAACTTGGCTTTTTATACTGCACCTAACCCTAAATTAACAGTGAGACACTTCATTTTTTTTAAGTCTCATAATTCTACCCCATTCAAGTCAAACTGAATTAAAAATATACACCAAAAACTTAAAAAGGGATACAGGCACAGCTGCCAAATGGCAAGTAAGAAGCCGTAATTTTCCATCATTGGAATATATTTAGTGATAACTATAAATGAAAAACTAAGAAAAAAAAAATCCCCAACGGCAAGTCACTCTCCCCGTCTGACAGTCTGAAAACCAAAAATGAAGTTGGACTTCCGCTAGGTTTGCTCCTTTCCACTCCCGTCTGTCAAGGTTGGGTGGAGAACTCCCACATTTCCTGTTCTGAGCCGGGAGCTCTCTGCCAGGTAAAGCAAGAGACATTCTAGCTTGTGTTGGACAGCTGGGACCATTGGAGGGCTGGGAACTCAGGAAGCTTTCTACTATTCTTTCTGGGCTATTTCCGATGGTAGCAGCACCCTGAACTGTGAGAGGGCCCCAGCCAGACAGGGTAAAAAGTTCAATCACCATATGACTAGCATATCTGTATCTCAACCAGCAAGTCTTGTTTGGCCCTACACAGGATCAAATCACGTCATCTCCAACATACACACCTTGTTAGGTGTTCTACTCCCGATTTCTCACAGCTGGAAAGGAACTAGCCTGCTGGCTCCTCAATTTGCTCAGAGGAGGCAGACATTTAATTGGGATATACATGGTTCTTTAGATTTTCTTCCGCAGATTATGTTGCCTCCAGCACTGTACACTCCCTAGAGAAGCGTTTCTGATCTAGAGAGTACTTAAAAATGTGTATTTGTACACACCTCTGCCTTGATGGACAGGGTCTGGCAGTCAACTTCCTTACTTACGCTGACTAGCATGTGTGAAACTTTATACAAGATCCAAACCACTAAAACCTCCTCCAACTTATCCACAGACCAAAGTTCAGATCTGCCAAGATTTACAAAACTACAGCAATGTCACACTAGCAAGAAAAGAACACCAGCCCTAAAGAATTCAATAAAAGTGACAAAATATAATATATATGACCACATTTCATCCAGTCATATGGTACCACATCACCATGTCCATCATCTGAAATTATCTTGTTCAACCATTTGCTATTGTGTTTACTGTCTTTTCCCTCCACCCCATGCCCTCCAAAACAAGAACGTAAGATCCATGAGAGGAAGGGCTTTATCAACCTTGTTCACCATTGTAACTCTAGTCTCATAAGAAATGGTAAATAGTAGTCATGGTGGATTAGATTACTTTTTGGCAAATATTCTCTGCCTCCTCCAGCCTTTACAAGAGGAACATACTTCACTGACTTGCTTTGGATATGTGCTGAAATGGCAATGTCATGTCAGTTCCAAGACCAGGCTTCATCATCTATGCCTGTTCCTACTTGCCCCACTAGGAGCTTTGATTTTTGCCACAAGAAGAACCTGCCCCAGATAACCAACCGTGACCCACTCCAGCATGGGCCTCAGAATGAGGCAGATAGAAAAGAGCTCCTCAGCTAACCTGCAGACCTGGGAGTGTGAGAAGAAATACTTCATGCTCAATGCCACCGTTTCGATGATTTGTTACACAGCATTCTTGTGCCAACAGATAACTGATACAGCAGGTTCTCAACAAATCTGTTTAGTTATTAACAAATTAACAAACGAATTAATAAAAAATTTCACTTATCCTTAGTACTTCCAAAAATCCATTAATTGTAACAATTCTACAACACATCAAGTGTTAAGCCTGGTTTTTGCTTTGGAATACACACTTTTGTGTAATAAAGAATACATATTCAGAAATCGAGACTTAAGAGACCAAGACTGATCTGTTTGGCCTTCCTTATTTAACTGAAGCCAAAAGATAATGACCACTTCTTTCATTTGTAAATTATACTCTGAAACCATTGATGGGTTATTTTTTTTTACCCTCTCCTCTCCTAAAATGCTGGTGAAAGCTTTAAGCTCATAAGATACCAATTTTTATAGGATAGTATTCCTTCCATCTAGTGCAAAAAGCCTTGAAGCTCATAAAATTGAGGCTGTAAACTTTTAAGGCATATAGCTTAGGGTTATCATTGTAGGGTTAGTGTTGATGTATTTCCATTACCCGAAACATTTAATGGAAGTAGTTTTACAGTTCACTTACATATTGTATTTACAATTAATTCATTTCTTAGCAGAGAATAGAATCACATTTAAATGGGAGTAAAACCATGTTACATTTTATGAGTACCTTCTCATTTCGACCCTTCATCACTTAAGTCAATGACTATAAAAGAATCCGTTTTTAATGAAATTACAATTTGGGGCAGGCAGAGTGGAGAATAGACAGAAACGGGATAGGACCAATAAAATCTGAGACCAATGATTCTCATCTATGGTATTGATATGCTTAATTTGAATGTGCCAAGCACATGAAATTTCATATGTACAGATGGTTATAATCTATCAATGCCTTCAACCACTCCAAGTGTAAAAAAATATAGAAGTACCACCTAACAGAGAATCCAGGCCTTCTGGAGAATATGGTGAAATACTTGGTGAATAAAACAAGTCTATTTTAACATATATTTTAATGAGCTAAAACTCAGATTAATTCAAAATGCTTTCCAGGCCACCTTGGGGAGTCTATCATTTTTTCTATATCAGAAAGGTCAAATCACCCTTTGATACATGGCAGTAATGTTGGTTTATTCCCTTCTATATTACCAAGTTTCTAGGTTCCCTTTTAAGCCATGAGAAGACATACCAGCGGTCCACAATCTTCTTGCCATCAAGAACTGATTGCATCATGTTTCACAAATACAGCCCAGTTGTGAGAAACCTGTGCTCCCCACTGCACTTATGAACTAATGAGTAACTTATCCACCCCCCAGATAGCCAGTGTAACCAAGAGAGTTGAGATAATTCCATCTAAAAGTAAAGAAACTTGACATTTTAGTTAACCTAGGTCATCATATCTTTAGAAAATGTACTCTTACCAACCTGGGCAAATGGCCCGTCCCATGCCAAATCGTACCTGAAAATATCAGAGGTTTTCTCTTTTAATAATGAGAAAAACTTGAGAGTTCTCCCCTCTCAAAGGCCTTTTAAGGACTCCAAAGAGACTCAGGAAACCATGTGGGAGCCAAAGTTCAGTTTTGTTTTTTAGGGTTTTTTTTTTTTTCCAAGGAAGATTAGCCCTGAGCTAACTGCTGCCAATCCTCCTCTTTTTGCTGAGGAAGATGGCCCTGAGCTCACATCTGTGCCCACCTTCCTCTATTTTATATGTGGGATGCCTGCCATTGCATGGCTTGATGAGCAGTGTGTAGGTCTGTGTCTGGGATCCAAACCAGCAACCATAGGGCGCTGAAGCAGAGTGTACAAACTTAACCGCTGCACCACCAGGCCAGCCCCCAAAGTTCAGTTTTAATCCCTATTTCCCCTTCTCTTTCTTCCTCTCCTGATTAAATCTTGTTATTAAAATAAAAGTAGGTTTAAAAAAAAACCCAATATGACTGAGGCAAAAACATTCCCTGATGCTTCTACCCTGGCTATTTATCCAGAGTAAGTAACAGCACATGACGGGCCTTAGGGGCAATGAAACCTAAGACCATCCAAAGGCACCAGACACAATAAAAGGTGCTCCAAACCCGAGTATTTCAATAAGGAAGCCGGTGGGCTGACAACTTGACTTAACCCCTGTGCCTGCTCCAGTGGGACAGGACTTAGCACAGGGGCGGGGCCCGCAGTGGGCACTTAACGAATGTTTATTCCCTGTCATCGACAGGGCAATACCCTGTCTCGTGGGCTAACCCTTCCATAGCAGGTTTTTATAAAAGGACAGCAATGGGGCCAGCCCCATGGCACAGTGGCTAAGTTCGGCATGCTCTGCTTTGGGGGCTTGGGTTCGTGGGTTCAGATCCCAGGTGCAGACCTACACACCACTTGTCAGCCATGCTATGGCAGTGACCCACATATAAAGTGGAGGAAGACTGGCACAGATGTTGGCCCAGGGATAATCTTCCTCAAGCAAAAAAAAAAAAAAAAAAAGGCAGATTGGCAACAGATGTTAGCTCAAGGCTACTCTTCCTCAGCAAAAAAAAAAGGACAGCAGCTATTTATTATGTATTCTCAGTCCACCAACCTTAATGACAATCCACTGCACACTCAGCCCTGTCTAAAGTGCTTCATACCCTTTATTTCATTTAATCATCCCAGTGATCCAGTGAGCAAAAAGGAATTGAGGCTCAAGGGTTGCAGTCAGCATGTCGTAAGACATGAAGATACCTTGTTCTGGTGCTGGAGATGATGAAATGAAGAAGATGGAATTACTTTCTTCAAGGAATCTGCTACCAAATAGAGGAGACAGAAAGGTTTTCAGGGGCTGGCCCCGTGGCCGAGTGGTTAAGTTTGCGAGCTCCGCTGCAGGCGGCCCAGTGTTTCGTTGGTTCGAATCCTGGGCGCAGACATGGCACTGCTCATCAAACCACACTGAGGCAGCGTCCCACATGCCACAACTAGAAGGACCCACAACAAAGAATATAATATAACTATGCACTGGGGGGCTTTGGGGAGAAAAAGGAAAACAATAAAATGTTAAGAAAAAAAAAAAAAAGAAAGGTTTTCAGACAATAATTGAACACAGTAAGAACTAAGAAGCTAGTACAGGGTGTCCAGAGAAGGCCCCTAATCTGGCATTCAGGGGTGGAGGTTTCCAAGGCCACAGTATTGGAGCTCAGTCTTAAAGGACAAGCATGGGTTGGTTTGATTGGGATAGGGGAAAAAGGGGAAGACAAACTTCCAGGAAGAAATCACCTCCCTGGGACTTTCAAAAAAGAAAAATTTGAAATAAACTTCGAATATTCAAAAGTGATGTATAACATCAAAAAATTATTGTGATTTTTCTGTGCCAGGCATTGTCATGAATGCTTCACAGGCAGGATCTCTCTTATTCCTCACAATTAAAGGAGGTAGGTCATATAACTATTCCCATTTTACAGACGGGAAAACTGGGATTCAGAGAGGTTAAGTAATAGGCACGTAAGTGATTAGATTCTATTCCTACATAATGCAGAAACTTACATAATGAGGGCCTTAAAGATTGCTCCTACCTGCCCTTCAGATTTTGCTTTGTGTCCAGTTCATAATAATGTGTCTGCCTAATCAAAAACAAGTAGTCTGAGGAACAATGGCAAATTTTGGATATATCTGTGCCAATTTTAATGAAATAATTGCTTGCCCACAGGCCAAGCTGTGAAAGCCCTGAGACAATGATGGACACTGAGAGCTCTCATGTACATAAAACAAAAACCAACCTCTAGGATGACTGCTAAGGTCCAAATCTCCCCCTAGCCTCTATACTTGTTCCCAACAGAGGGCTCCGGGTTGATAAACCACTTCCTGCCTGACGTCTTCTAAGCCCCAGGGTGCTCAGACCCTCTGAAGCCATCTGACACGGTTTGCTGCCTCTGTTTCAGAGTGTGTCTCATAAACAAAAACCCGGCCAGCACAGGAATCTCTTGCCTGTAAAAGGACTCGCATTAGTTCCCAGACTCAGACACATTAACTTCAATAATTAGCTCAGAAATAAAGCATTTTTAATTAGCATTTTTGGAAACAAAGGGCAAATTCGCAGAAAAGAGAAAATATGTTTGGATGGGGGAGTGGCATCTCACTATGTTAAAAGTCTCTACAGTAAAGAATTCCCTAGGCTACCAATTTTAATCACTGGATGTTTTGTTTCCTTTTAATGCAAATATACCGAAGACAACACTACAACCCCAATTTTATTGGTAAGGATATAGGTCTTAGGCAAGAACAGAGCCAATTTTGAAGACATTTTGGAGGGAAAAAGATCTGTGATTTTTCCAAAATGACTCGAGACTACTTAAGACTCATCTGCCCCACATGGACTCTTTTTCAAAAGTGGTGCTTCTGATTCACTACACTTCAAAGCTGGCCTCTGATATATTCCGGTACAACTGGCACAGGAAGGGTCATTTGCCCAGGTCGGTAAATTACATCTAATGATTGAGAATAACAGGAGAACCAGTACAGGGCTGGAACTGACAATAACCATACATACAGAGGCAGTATTAGATCTATAACCATATATTCATATTCAGATATTACGCAAAACTTTTCCTTGAACGACTTTGACCTGTCCGCCATGAACATGTGGAAGAAGAAGAAATGATAACTTTGATATCTGTAAATCGATGAAGATGAACAAGACACTTGGTGTCAAACTGTAAAGCCCTTTTTTTTCCCCTTGAACAGCAGCATCATAGGAAGGCCATAAACTCAAATCCAAACCCTTACTTCCCTTCCATCCCCTCTCCTTTCTCATCAGCCATTTGCACTGTGCATGAAGACAAGGACACACCACAGCAATGGCGATCTAGCCACAGTGTAATAGAAAGTGTAGATTTGGTTTGTGGGCTCTTAAGGTTAAAAGGGAGTAGGAATGAGAGAAAACTATTACATTACAGAAAAGGGTGAAATCTATTGTCCTATTGTTTGTTTCTCTCACTCAGAGAGACATAATTTTTTAAATGTACTTATATATATATTTACTAGGAAAGAAAGGAATGCATTAGTTCCCAGGGCATCTCCTATGAACGCAATATTTACTAGGAAAGAAAGGAATGCATTAGTTCCCAGGGCATCTCCTATGAACGCAAAGAGCCTTTGCTGACACACAGCCCAGCTTGAAGCCACTCCTGCCTGAAGGACAGTGTGGAAAAGACAGGAAAAGTGCTGGCCTGAGAGCCAAGAGGCCAGAACCCCAGTCTGAGCTCTGCCTCATCTTACCTGTGTGACCTCATGCAAATCACTTCTCTCAGGGCATGGGTTTCTGTAAGATAAAGTAATGGATGAGGTGACCACTAAGGTCCCTTCCAGCCCTGAGACTCTTTACCAGAAAATGCTCTTCTACCAAATATGTCAAATCTGGTTTAGAAAAATCATCATGCATAGGAAGCTTTGAAGGAAGATAACAACTCAAAACCAGGAACTTAGGGATGCCAGGAAACCAAATACATAAGTTCCAAGTTAGGGAGAAGCTTCAACTGTTTTTAAGGCTAACCTGGTAAATGTCTGGAACAAATTCTCACTTTTTTGTTTGAACAGTACCAAGAGAAGGTGACTACATCACAATAATCTACCTCTACCCTCTTTTTAAGCTGGCAATGGTATTTCCCTTATATTTGGGAGGCAATCTAAAACAATTCATACAGTGATGCTTCATGATCCCAAAAAAACAAATGTAGGGGGAAAAAATCCCACTCAGATTTCGTTTGAAGGGAATGCCTTTTTCTAGTCTCTCTCTCTCTCTCTGGTTACTAAGACTCCAGAACAAACCACCCTAAGACTTTGTGGTACAAAACCATCATTTTATTATGCTCCCAGTTTCCAGGGTTCAGGAATTCAGACGGAGCACAGTGGGGAGAGTTGTACTCCACAGTGTCTAGGTCCTCAGCTGAGGGTGACTTTACAGATGGGAGCTGGAATATCTGGAAGTATCTTCATTCACAAGTCTGGAGGCTGACATGAGCTATCGGCTAGAACACCTACACATGGCCTCCCCATGTGGTCTCTCTGTGTAGGCTAGTTTGGGCTTCCTCATGGCATGGTGGCTGGGTTCCAAAAGTAAGCATCCCAAGAGAGCAAAGCAGAAGCACATGGCATTGTTATGGTCTTGCCTCAAAAGTCCCAGTATGACTTCTATCATACTGTTTGTCAAGACAGTCACAAAGGTCTGCCCAGGTTCAAGAGGAGGGGATACAGATGCCCCCTCCTCACTCTATGGAAGGAAAGTCAAGGTCACGTTATAAGATGAGTACGTGGGATGGGACACAGTTTTGCCGCCATCTTTGGAAAATGCAATCTGCCGTGCTGACAGACTACTGACAGATGAATCCCACAAACAAGATAAGTACAAAAATCTGGGTCTCAAGCACCTTTGACTACTGCAGATTTAAAGCAAACACTTTGCTAGGCGAAAGATCACAGCCAAGAGCTAGAAGAGCAGGATTTTAGCTACATCAACTTGCCTTTGAAGCCATGATTACAAACATGGTCCTGGTAACAATTAGAAGGGTCCTTGACATATATTACATACCTTTGCTGTTTTATGACATCTTGGTTCCTTCTGTATCCCATTGACATTTGATTTAAACGTACAAGAGTATTAAAACGTGCTGAATTATAATTCCAAAGTTCAGATGACACTGAGATGAAATCCATGAAACTATGAATTCATCATGTTAAATAGATTTTTCTATTTTTAATGGAATACAGAGAGCAGCTGTTTATAAAGCAGCCCCGTACGCAAAGCCATGGGTTAGGTTTAATTTGGAACTGATATGACCTACAGATCTTTGGATATGTTGCAAGGGAGACCTCAGTCTTCAATAATGCAGCACCTCACAGAAGTTCTGCTCCTGGGGACAGCAGGGAAGGGAAGGCAGAGGAGATGATTGACATTGAGTATCCCACGATTTTCAGTGTCTTTTTCCCATTCTTAAACCTAAAAATCATACTTCAGCCTCTTCTTCTGTTTTAAGGATGTAACGGACCCACCCTTTAGGTTTCTAGTTCCATCACTAACCAGGACCACCATCACTATCAGATATTAAGTTAATATCTTTATTTTATGTGTCCCACTCCTTATTGTTCAATAAGCAATATTCATAGTCTCTTTGCCTCTCCTCACCTGCTAAGGAAATCTTTGGCATTTCCCACGCAGCACTGGGCCCATTCCTAAATCTTTCACCCCTTCCCCTTGTGTCTTACTACATATATTGAGGCAATCAGTGTGTGTGAGTGGAGAAGGGGAAAGCAAAGGGAGATAAATAAGAAAAGGGCAGCTGGAGGACAAAGAAAAAGAGAGGGAAGAAGAGACGAAGAGGAAAGGCAGCATGACGTCAGGGAGAGATCTGGTGGAAAATAAGGAACACACAATGAAGAAAGCTTCAAAGCATCTACCCAGGACCAAGAATTGGATTGAAGACAAATAGGCAAGATGGAAGGGAATCACCTGAGTTCCTCTAAATGTTCTTCAAGAGACATAAGATTGAAATCACTGACTACTGTTGGCCCCCGGAGCCTATTTCTTTGGATGAGATATTGCGCCAAGAGTCAGTCACGTGGATCTCTGGATTTCCTTGGGTTTCATACAGCTGATAAAAACGAGGCTCAGAGAGGTAAGCAATTGGTAAAGTGACAACTCAATTCTGCCTGTCACTAAAGTTTGTGATTTACCACAATATCACATAGCCAGGTAAACAGAAATCTATACCAATTAATTTCACTATTATCATCAATTGCGCATGAGGATTAGCTATTCACCAGGCCAGAACCAGCAACCAGGATGGAAGCATTTGTCTTGTTACTATACAAATAATGTCAGCAAATGAGAATTAACTCAGGAGAGGCTGAAAAATTATTACTGCCAGTGGTGGATGCGAAATAAAAGGAATTCCCACCTTCTAACATAGAAAATTGCCAAGGATTTTATTTGGAGTTTTCAAGTCTTAAAAATGACACATAAAGTCAAGTAATTTTTTAATGGCAATACAAACATATACACATATATACATATATATGTGTTTATACAGAGCTACATATATGTAAATTTTTGGGTATATATGTATGTGTGTGTATGTATGCCTAAGTCAAACTAGAATGATTTACTTTCAGCAAAGGCTAAACCCTAGGCAAAGTTGAAGTACAGCTTTTTTGTTGTTGTTTAGACTCTAACCATCCCTTGGTACCAGAACTTAAAGAAGTTTCTAATGATGTCACATATTATACTGTTTAAAGAGTATGACATAAACATATCTGAACACACAGACACATAAATATTATTGCAGAAGGTAATTATGAGTTTTTAAATTTTGCCCTGGTTTGCTTTTAGCTCAGCAGTCTTATCCTTAAAGAGCATGAACTCCATGTGAACTGTACCGAGTTCAACTCGGCTCAGGGCACAGCGCAAGAGGCCAGCTCCCACGATGCTGGGAAGGGAGTAAGGCCATGGTCCTGCCATGGTAGAAGTTTATCAGTTCTATCTGGTTACCTCTTTTAAGCCCCAGGTCACAGTGGCGTTCCCCTTTCCCAATGATTCACTGTCTCCTTTCCTATATTACTAATTAACAGGCAAGAACCAAGTGCAAACAAGACTATTAGGAAAACAAGAAGCAGAAAAGCTGGGTCACACACTCGGAACAGAATGGGTGCCTGGGAAATCAGGCATTGCCACCAAACCCTCTGACACAACATGTCACCCACACAGTCCAAGCCTGATGGGGAGGAGGAGAGTGGAAGAAGAAACTCAACAGCGTAAATGTGCAAGGATAAGAACAAGGGTGGAAGTGCTGAGGAGAAATTCCTTAATTGCTTCCTAAAGAGCTGTTGTCAGTAAGGTCTGTTATTGCTGAGTTGTTTCAGAGGAAACATTTTAGGACCAATTATCAAGGATGCTGGAACAGTAACATGAATAAGCGTGATACAAAAGAGAAAATATACTGCAGACAAGAAAAAAAAGAGAACTAAATGTGACAAGCCACAGCATACTCATTTCGATGTATTTACTACATTTTCCTCAGAAGCAGGTTAGAGATGCCCAACCTGAACACACTGAATCCGAATCTACATCCCCAGGTAATTCATATGCATGTCCAAGGTGTGGATTAACTATGCTGGGCCCTACACCATCTGGCGAATTCAGAGGGGTCAGTCTTGCCCTCATCTCTTCCTTCATTTAGTCTCCAAAATGTGAGCACCCACTATGTGCAGGCACCGTTCCCAGCAGGGACTGTGGCTATAGTGGAGATGTAAAAAACAGTGACACTCCAGGCCTGCCTGCAGCTTAGAATTGAGCCCTGGGGAAACAAACACGATTCATACACTCACAAACACACATATAAGTATAACTACGTGAGGAGTGCTGCAAAAGGGAAGCATGTGGTCTTACAAGAGCATAAAACAAGGCGATCAGACCCTGGCAGGGCCGGTTCCCTGGAAAAACTGAAGACAGAATTGAGACCCAAGAATAACTAGGTATGGAGGGGAGGGAACAGTATCCAGCTAGAGAGGAAAGGCATAAGGCCCCAAGACGTGAAGGTACACCGCACATTAAAGAAACTATAAGGGAACAGCATGTGCAGAATGAGACTGGCAAGGAGGCGGGGACCAGACCAAGCAGGCTCTTGTAGATCCATGAAGGATTTGATTCTAAGAATAGAGGGAACCCCCTCTGTTTTAAAGTTTTAAGCAGGTTATGCCAGATTATGCCAGATTAGAAAAAAGAGGGTGAAGTAACGTGGACAGATCCCAGGGATTTTTACTAAGGAAGTAATAGGACTCAGATCCCAGACAACCCTGTTTGTACAATTTACCTTGCCTCCCTTTTGACTCTGGGCTATATCCTGCCTCCCACCGACCCCACAAGACAACCTGAGCCTCTCTGCTAACCAAGAAATAAACAAGAAGTGCCCCAATGCTAAAGCAAAAAGAACATATATACATAGCTTGTGAGTAAGCCTGGGCGGCCACCCCAGGACATTGAAGGGACCGTTGAGAGTCGTACCTAAGACTCTTAGAAGTAAGGAAAATCTGAATTCAGACTTGATTCTACCACTGACTACCTGGACAAGCCTCCATCTACTCAAAGGGCCTCATAACGCCTACATCACAAAAGTACTTGAATTAAACAAGGTAGAGTCTACAAAACCCTGAGCACGGCACTTAACACACAGTAGGTGTTCAATGAAAGATGTATTATCTTTACATGCCACTGTGGTTCTCAACCTGGTCTCATGAGCACATTAACTCTTGAAGCTAAAATAAATTGTTTCTTTATTAAAAAGTAATCATCACTGGCATGTAGCAAACGCTTAGACACAATGCTAAGCCCCCCCTCACATTTATTATTTCATTAAGTCATCACAGTAACTCTCTGAAGTGGGTACTGGTATTAACCCCATTTTACAATGAAGCACAAGAGGGTAAGTAGCCTGCTCAGGCATGAAGTGTGAGTCCAGGTTCAAGCAGGCTTTGTGACTCCTTGGGGCTCCTAGGGGCATAACCCTACCCAAGAAGTTGGCAATGGACAAAGGGCTCTCCCTCTCACCCGTGAGCTCCTTGAAGCATGGGACTCTAATCAGCATGATGTTCACTGATGCCCAACAAGGCCTGGTGCACTCAAATTCTCGCTGAGTGAAAGCGTGAGTGGAGGAAGCTGCCCACTAAAAGAATCCTACACTGACCAGGGGTGGAGGCACGTGAATGGTAAGAAAGACAGGTGGACTTCCTAGGAATGCCATACTTACACCTTTCTGGTAAAGAGCAGCTTTCTCTGGCTTGGCTGAACTCTAGTCTTAGTAGGCCAACTACCTGAAAATCCCTAAGGACTGAGTTTTGGTAAAATGTAACTTCCCCTTCAGAATTTCCTGTTTGGGGTGTTTGAGGGAATTGCCTCATCCCTGCTTTATTTCAACCATGAAGTGAACTGCCTTTATGTCCCAATTTTTTGCACATCACTGCTGCCACCAACTTGGTATTTACAAAACACCTCTGCCCTCAGGATTTCCAGGCAGGGATGAAAGCATAGAGGAAGTATTTCACAGCTAGTCCCATTCTAGGGCTGCAGGGGGTGTGCAGAACGCCAGCCAGCTGTAAGCAAAGGACTGAGACTTGAAAGCTTTCTCAGAGGACGCCAAGTGTTACCTGTGGCATTTAGACGGTAAGGAGCCGGGTAGGTCAAGCACTTCCCCAGGGAATTGGAGGGGCACCAATTTACTCAAACTCATCCCTGGCTGGGGTACATAATAGAGGGCTAGAGTTGTGACTTTTATTCCAGCTGATGATTCATTTAGGACAAACAATTTTCCCTTTGTGAAAGATGACATGAGTAGAGCCACATTAAAATAGAGCTGGAACAGCCTTTTCAGAGGAATTGCCTCGCATGTCTTGTTTTCTTTATCTTCCAAACTCTGGGGGGTTTTTTTGTTGTTGTTCTGCTTTTTTCTCCCCAAATCTCCCCAGTACATAGTTGTATATATTTTTTTAGTTGTGGGTCCTTTAGTTGGGGCATGTGGGACGCCGGCTCAGTGTGGCCTCACGAGTGGTGCCATGTCTGTGCCTAGGATCCGAACCCGTGAAACCCTGTGCCGCCGAAGAGGAGTGCACAAACTTAACCACTTGGCCATGGGGCCGGCCCCTTCTTTATCTTCCAAATTTGACCGAACACCAACATTCCAAGAAGTCAGTAAGGACCAGCAGACCCTGTTTATATGGACTGGTAAAACTGGACTTTACTGATGACTAAATCTCAACCATCTATGAAGGACAAACCTAGCCTTACCTCATCTGGCACCAATGAACACTTCTTTAATACTACTCACCTCATCCTCCCTTTTTCCCATAAAAACCATAAGCCCTTCTCTTGTAATGGGGACACTATTTTGTTTTCTACCTGAATCTGTGCTCCCCGAATGGTAATTCTTTTATCCCAAATAAGTGCTTTTCCTCTTAAACTGGTTTCTCTTTTTGTAGGTTGACACTTTCAACCCCATGACAAAAAGTATGCTGGAGAAGGCCAATTCAGCAGCAGAAGTAAAACCATAGGGGAAACACAAGGGACTGCCCAAGGTATTGCTTTCTGTGGCAACTAACACTGCAACAGTCCCACGGCAGCAAAAGTAGAGGCTGGCAATAGACCTGAATAGTCGTTAAGGAGAAATGTGTGCCATAAAGGCCAAACACCACTGAATAATTTCACCAAATGCTCTAAGCAGCACTTTTAAAGCGTCTTGCTATAACTCTGAATGGAGTCATATGAAATTCCTAACATGAGCCTTCTTGCTTATGGCACATCCCTAACTGACCAGGGCAAAGAAGAACAGAGGATGAGCGAGATTAATAAACTAAGAAACGTTTTCCTAGTTCAACATTTTCAACCATTCAACATTTTGACCCGAGGCAATAACGGACTAACAGGATTTTTGGCTACTTTTTTCTCCTTCCCCAGGTAATAAACAAAAACGAAAAGCAAAGAAAATTAGACTAGAAGAGTATTCAAACTGGCAAGACTAAGAGTCTCGATTTGCCTGACTCTTCTTAACCCTTGATTTGTCTGGATCCTACGATGTGCTTCAATTTGGGTGTGGTATAGTCATTCTCACCAGGGAGTATTCTGGCCCCCAGGGGACTTGTAACAATCTCTAAAGACATTTATCAGTTACTATAACTTGGGGGGGTGGGGGAGCGTTTACTGGCATCTAATGGGTAGAGGCCAAGGATATGGCTAAATGTCTTACAATACCCACCCCAGACCCCAACCACAAAGAATTGTCCAGCTGCAAGTGTCAAGAGGGCTGAGGTTGAGAAACTCCAGTGGAGTGGAGTGAGCACTAAAATTCCAAATCAAAGGAGCCCCATGTGAATCCCAAGTACCTTGGGCAGGTTTTCTGAGCCATGGTTTCCATATGTATAAAATGAGGCTAATAATACTCTTCAAGACTTTTGGCAAAGAATAAAGAGGATGACAGATGACAAATCACCTAGCACCGTGCCTGGCACATCAAAGGTGCCCGTGATGTCTGGTAAATCTGAATCACTGCTATTTTTTAACTGCAGCTATTTCCCACCCAGCCCCATTTCCTCTAGGATTTTAATGGGAAGCAAAGAAAAGAGGAACCCAGCCAACTCTAAAGCCCACTCTAGGTCAACAGTTTGCATGTAGCTCATTTAATAATTTTGATTCCTATTGTGTCTAAATTTATGTTTGAGGAACCTGGGGGTGGAAAGGCGACAATTTTTACATTTTTTTTAAAGGTGTGTTGTTTTTTCAAAGGATAATTCCAATTCAATGACCTAGGAGCCAAATGAAAGAAGGAAATGCAAAAATCCCCAGTAGGTCTTTGAGAAAGCCACAAGAAACATGCTAATAAGCCCTTTTCCCAGACAATGAATATCTTCAATGAGTTAACTGAAGACTTACTTAAGTAGAACAAAGCAGAAGCCCAGATATCAGACAAAAAGAAAAAAAAGAACTTCTCCCTTAGTAATGACCATGCATGGCGGCTCGGCGGAGAACCACGACATGATGTATTAGGGCCACAATCCTCCATTTACCTTACAGAAATCCTGCTTGCCTGCTGTAAACTACACCAACAAGTCACATGTGTAACAGCCAGTTTCCTGTTGCTCTTGCCCAAATTCCAATCCTCAGAGGAAGGCAGGGTAACCATACAACTCATCATCCAAGCCAAGACACTGATGACCAAAAGACGCGCTATGAATAATTACACCAGGACAACAGGTGTAAACCAGATATTTCTCAAACAAACTGGGACATATAACCACCCTAGTCAGAGGGAGCCATGGGTAACAGTTCCCCATTGTTCTAGACCTTTTTATTTTTAAGGCACACACAAACGCACCCACCCAGGTCAGTGGTGAACAAGTTACACGAATGGCATCATCCCACAGATGCTGTTCTGTCTTTTGTGGGTTTTTTTTATTTAACATATGATATGTTTATATGTCAGGGCACAGAGATTGACCTCATTTTTTTAACTGACTGTAGAATATGCCCTGGCAGGGAGGTGCCATCATTTTTCAATCACCCACAACACACGTAAGTCGACTTCTAATTTTTGTCATTACGAGCAATGCCATAGAGAACATAGCCCCACATACATCTTTTAGGAGTTTGAGTATTCAGGAGAATAAGCTTCTAGTGTGAAGATGCCAGGTCAAAATGTTTCCATTTTTGATGAGTTCTTCTCAAATGCTCTCCAAAAAGGCTGTCAAGTCATATCAAGACCACCAGTTAATGAACACTTCTGAATTTCTGCCAAGCTGATAAAGAGAGCATACTCTCTCTCTCACTCCATTATTTCCTTATATGTTCTCTCAACTCCAGACAGTCTGGGCCGTGGGCCTGCTTGGAATTTTCCTGCCTCTAGGCCTTTGCTCCTACTGTTCCCTCCACTTAGAATAACATTCCACCTCACCTCTATAAATAACCTACTAATGACAAATACAACCTCCTGATATGGCCTGTCCTGAGCCTGATCAACTAGATGATGTCTTCCCGTCATCTTTTCCTCCCGGGAATGCCCACAGCACTGTTTATTCCCTCCTACTGCAGCCCCACCCCCTAACCTGAATCAGAGTCCACAATTACCCCCTAAATCATGGGGACTCAAGAGACAAGCGTCTACAGGCATGCGCAGGCACGGAGTCACAGACCTAACCTGCCCCATTTTCCCTATCTGTAAAATGGGCATTTAAAATAGTACCTACCCCAAGTACCTATATTTTCCTATAATACTGAAAATTATATGAGCAATGTACAGAAAGCGCTTAACATAGAAGAGGAAATAAAGAAATTCTAACAATTTAATTTATTACTGTTTAATAGCAGAATTGATCCTCTGAGGGCATGCTTCATTCAACTGAGTCCTATGGAATCCAGCACAATAATTTGCACACAGAAATAATACAGCATACGTATTTGCTGAATGGAGTCCTTAATCACTGTTGCTCACTGGATCAAATAATAATAATAATGGTAGTTAGTAAGTATTGAGCACTTACTCTGTAGTTGGCACTCTGATGAATATTTCTCATTTAATCCTCACAATGAATTCTATGAGGTAGGTCTTTACAGATAAGAAAAGTGAAGTTTGAAGAGGTTATAAATCTCACCCAAAGCCAGAGGTAGACAGGAGGTTGAGATCCACAGTTGCCTGACTACCGAGTCTATACCCTTAACAGTCCCAGAGTCTGTGCCCTTAAGCTGTAGCCCACACTGCATCAAATATCACTTAGAGAGAGAAGTCAACAGAGTCCCAAGATCTCCTAGTCTTACTCACAGATTCATTCATAGAATATAAATACCTTTATAAACTTAGTGCAGTCACTATTCAGGCCCCCCTATACCATAGTCACCCAACCATCCACCAGATCTCCCCTCCAATGAAACCAAATATTTACTTTAAAAATCAAATGAGCACAGAAGGTGGGGACAGATAAATGATCTTACAGAGGAGGAATACCAGGTCTCCATGGCAAGGCTCAACTGAGGTTTCTTCCAGTCCAGTGGATCCTGGACCTGACCCACACTGTAGCCTACAGGTCCAAGTACATATTCATAGGGCTCCACTGCAGTACGCTACCCTGAGATAGGACACAGGGCTGGGCACTGTGACAGTTTTGGGAACAATTCAAAAGTGAGCCTTACACGATCACCATGTCAGGATCTTCTAGCCCAACAATGGATTACTACAGATCCTTGGGCCACGGAGCCCTCACTACACTGTAGAAGCAGAGATCCCATGTCCTTATGACAGCTGGTTGGGCTCAGTAGACATGCAATTAACTGTTCAGTGAATTCCAGAAATTTCTCCTCACTTTTATAAATATGGCATTCCGCTCGTTCTACAGATGAAGAAATTGAAGCACAGGTATTAGTAAGTAGCAGGATCCTGGGTCACTTGAAAAGTAGAAATAAAATAAGACAGCCAGTAAGCGCAGTGTTTTCCCCACAACAGTCACACTGATTTGTTGCTCCGTGTGCAGGGCTTCTCCTAATTGCCCCCGGCATACATTGGATGGCCTTTCTTGGTTTGGAAAAGGTATAAACGGAAAGACATAATGCGCATGTACTAATTGATAAATGAAGACAGCTGCGGTAAATCAAAATCAGCTCAGGATGTGGCATCAAAGACCTGGATAGAAAGCTCTGGCTCCGCCGACCCAGGAGAAGTTCATTTCCTCTTCAATAACTAAAGATGCAGCCAACCACCGCCCAGCGCTTGTAAGAGCACCCATCATTCCTGGACCTGAGCACCTGGTTTGTATCCGGCTCTGCCATTAACAGCAGTGGCAGAGAATACGTTCACTTCTCAGAGCGTCAATAGCTTCTTCTGTCAAATGGGAGTGATCACAGAGCTGTTGAAGGAGTAAATGCATTGATACAGAGCACTTACAACAAAGCATGGCATACAATAAGGGCTACAAAGTTTACTGGAAAATGCCTACATGTACTTGCTATCCTTCTGTCTTTAGACCAATCATTCTAGAATTCTAAAGACTCAGGAATCATTTACTTGCTCTATCATCATTTGTAGCTTCCTACAGAGCGGTGACTAAATTCAGACTTCAAGCAAGAGATCTAATGGCAATAACATGAAGACATAAAGATAGTGTACTCAGAATGCGTTTCTATCAAATCCGCTCCATATTTGGTCCAACAAATTCAGTTCCACAAAATCTAAGAGGAGGTAGTAGTGCCAGGAAAGAAGATAAAAACCCAGAGTGTTAAACAGAAGTGTTTTGAGTCAACTACGCAATCAGTTCAGCGCCTCCACAAACCTAAAATCAAAAGTTATCAGATTCAAAAGAGGAAAACTGACAAACTTAATATCATAATAACTATCATTTATTAAACGTTGCCTATGCTCTCCGTCCCACGCTGAGAGCTTCAGTCAACATTCCGTGTAACCCCTGTAGCAACCATACAAGGTGCGTGTTCTTATTGTCACCGCTTCACAGAAGTAAAAGCAGTACCCTAAGTCACATGGCAAGTGAGCAGTGGGACTGGATTTGAACTGGACTACTGAAAGGCAAAGCTTGTGAGGGTAACTACTAGACTGCGGTCTCCAACCCAGAAAGGTGGAATATTAGCCAGGTCAAACCTGATGGTGGGACTGAAGCCCCTAAGACCAGATGAGAAACATGCACACTCTTAGCAGACTGCTGTAAGTGCCAGAGATGACAAGAAAGGACAGCTGGCAAAACTCTACCCGGGAAATACACTCCCCATCCTCAGAGCCAGATACATGAGGCAAGCGGTGCTCCTGATAGACCTGGGAAGCTCAGGAAAGGCTGAGAAGGGAAGAAAAGCAGAAGGGAGGGCCAAGACATCAAGAAAATCTAACTAAACCTGCTTCTGAGGGCAGTAAGAAGACCAAAGTCAAACAGAAAAAGATGGAAACAATGCAAATGTCCATTGACAGATGAATGGATAAACACAATGTGATATATCCATACAATGGAATATTATTCAGCCTTTAAAAGGAAGGAAATTATGACACACACTTTAACATAGAAGAACCTTGAAGACCTTACACTAAGTGAAACAAGCCAAACACAAAAGGACAGATACCACATGATTCCACTTATATGAGGTACCTAGAGTAGTCAGATTTATGGAGACAGAAAGTAGAAGGGTAGTTGCCAGGAGCTGGGGAAGCAGGCAGGATGGGGAGTTAGTATTTAATGGGTACAGAGTTTTAGTTTGGGAAGATGAAAAAGTTCTGGCAATGGATGGTGGGGATGGTTGCACAATAATGTGAATGTACTTAATGTCACTGAACTGTATATTTAAAATATGGTTAAAATGGTAAATTGGATGTTATGTATATTTTATCACAATATTTTTTTTTTAAGTCTAATAGAACCTTGTGAAGTCCATAAGTGCAAGCTGCATCCCTGGAACCACATCTGAGGAAAAGTCTGTGTTCTCAGTGCTGGAAGATGCAGGTACTGTGTCTGCACCCATGCAGGGTGCACCTGCACACGCACAAACAGAAATCTGAGCTACGGTGGATCAGGCTTCCCGCACACCTACCCGCCGAGGCACAGATGTCTCCTTTCCCTCAGAGGGCACAAGGACCATGGCCTGCCCGAGGACAAGGCAGGGCACCTGGCTTCCAGCCTTCCTCAGACCACGCTCTGGAAGGTTCCATGCCCTGAATTGACAGAATAGTGTGGTGCAGTCTGAAGTGGATCCCACATGTACCACAAGGCAATAATGCTATCCTGGTGAAAGCCTGGAGCATTTCCAAGGTGGAGGAAACCCATCACTATCACTTACTCAGCTGGGTACCCTGGGGCAAGTAACAACTTCTCAAGCCTTAGAGTCCTGACCTCGACAATGGGAGGATGGTACACACACTTCTCAGCTCACGCTGGGGATTAAAGACCATGCACATGTGGCCCTCACCCGACAAGCACTAACCCTAGTTCTGCTATAGTTGGCATCGCTGGTATTAGTCTTCTCTCCTCGGTCTTCACTCCCATCCTTGAAGCCCCATAGGCAGATGATATGACCAGCTACGGAGGTGAGGCCTGGAAGGCTTCCCAACTTTGACAAGAAAGAAAGATTGTCAGTCACACATGAGGAAGCAGGAGAAAGCCATTAGAGTAGGCAAACAGTGAGGATGCGGGAACCAGCATGATAAAAGAAAAAGCAAACATCTTTACTCCTCTCTGGGAGTTAATATCTGTAAATTGCTTTGTTATCTTGGATTCATTTATTTTTCCTCCTTTTATCTTGGTCAGAGATGGGGTCCCTAATTATTGCTGGCTGTACTATATACACACACATACAAACACACACACAAACAACCACGAGACAAAGATAAGGTTAGGACACTTTTGTGTTTGTGTGTGTGCGCGCCTGTGCACGCAAATGTGCATGTACGCACATTTGATGTTGCTGTATTTTACAAGCCTACAAGAAAATATCTTTACTACTCCCCCATACACACACAAACACACACACAAGCAGCCCCTGTATATTTTCACATTTTTAACTTTCAGCTACCACACTCATGCGATGTAAAAGCTATTTTACTCCAAAGACTGTACACCTGGTTAACAGCATTTGGCCATGCTCTCTTTCCCTAAAAATGACATCCCCCTCTCCACCTCCTAACCATGGTACTCACAGCCAGGATTTGAACCCAATCTGCAATTCCAAAACTCTTTAAGCACTAAGCCGTGTGGCCTCCAGCCAGGCACTATCATCGTCATCGTCGTCATCGTCGTCATCGTCATCATCATCATCATCATAATCATCGAATCGCTGTTTTCTACAGATGAGGAAACTGAAGCACAGAAGGTAGACTGCCCAAGGTCACAGAGCTGGTAAGGGGTGGAGCTGGAATTGAAACCAGTGCAGCCAAATGCACCCACTAAGCTTTCTTCCTTCACATGGATCACTGCCCCTTGTGGCCCGGGTTCCAAGTGTACCTGCTACAGCCTTTGGTGGCCACTGATGGGGCTGGTGACCTTCTTTGCATCCACTTGCATTGAGTGCTCAGGGTCTTAATCAGCCAACTCGAGCTCAGTCTCTCACCTCACTCAGCTCAGTAAGGGTTGGGCCTGGTTACTTATCTCCCATTCTCCGCTTTCAAGTCATTACTTGTCAAGTTTTGCCAGCAGACTGAAAACTTGTTTGCTCATCTCCCACTCTGCCCTTTGGGAATCCACAGTGTCTCTCCAGAGTCTCCAGCACTGTTGAAAGCTTCTAATTAATTCTCATATCCTTCCCGAGCCATTTCCATATCTGAAAGCACTTAACTACCCGAGGAGGAAGCCATTCGGGTTGATTCATTCATTCATTCATTCACTCACTCATTCAACAAACGTTTCTGCTGCTCACCTGCCAGGTGCCAGGTACTGCCTAGCCATTAAGAATAGTACAGTATATGACTCAGATTCCTGTTCTCAAGGTAATTACACTGCAGTGGGACAGATAATAAACAAAAGGGCTAATTTCATGTGGTGATGAGTGCTAAGACGAAAATAAAGTAGAGTGATGAAGTGGTGAGCAAGTAGAAAGCGGAAGGTTCTATGAGAAGGGAACACTTAAGACTGGACCAGGGTTTCTAAATCTTGGTACTAGCGGTATTTGGGGCCAGGTAATCCTTTGTCATGGGGGATTGTCCTGTGCATTGTAGGATGTTTAGCAGCATCCCTGGTCTCTATTCGCAATATGCCAGCAGACCCTTGCCTGTTATAACAACAAACTGTCTTCAGACATTGCCAAATGTCCCCTGGTGGGGGGAAGCAAAACTGCTCCCAGTTGACAACCAGTGGTCTTGAATAATATTTAACAGCATGCGCTCGAGTTAGAACCACATTAGAATTGCTGCTTATTAGCTGTTGAGTTGAGGCAAATTACTTAACCTAAGATTCAGTTTTTTCATCATAAAATTGGTAAAATAATATCTACCTCTGAAGTTAATGCGTAGAAAAATAAGACAATGTCTGTTGTTATGGGCTGAATGTTTGTGTCCCCCAAAATTGATACATTGAAGTCCTAACCTCCAGTGCAGCTATATTTGGAGAAGTGACCCCTAAGGAAGTAATTAAGGTTAAATGAGGTCATAAGGGTGGGGCCCTGATCTAATAGGATTAATGCCCTTGTAAGAAAAGACACCAAAAGTAATAGGCAGTCATCTGCAAGGCCGGAAAAGAGCCCTCACCAGAAATCAGAATTTGCTGGCACCTTGATCATAGATTTCTAGCCCAGAACTGTGAGAAAATAAATGTCTGTTGTTTAAACCACCCAGTCTGTGGTATTTGGTTATGGCAGCCCAAGAGACTAACATAGATTTTCTGTAAAAAGCCTAATACAGGGGTACAATAACAAAGGGTCAATAAACAACCCATCAGCCAATGAACTCATATCCCCAAGGAGTCCACTCTTCCCTCATCTATACTCAATTACAATTGAATTTTCCGTGGCGTCTGTCTAATTTGACTCCCTCTAAATCCACCATCACTCACCCTGGGGGTAGGTGCAAGAATCAGACATCGACTGGCTACTCTACCCAGCATCCATTCCATGGCTTCTCTCTTCTTAACAGCACCTAGGTGTTCCTTAGGGAACCATGTCTCTCCTACTCTAACAGCCACAGGGCCCAGATGAGGACTGACCTCGCCCTCACCGCAAGTAGACAATGATTTACTTAAGACGCAACGACTGGTTTAGAGATTACAGATGGAAGACACTTGGCATATAGCATCTGACATTCCTCTGGGCCTCTCTCTCCCTGGCTGTAAATAAGCAGGCATGTCACCCCTTTGCCACAGTCACCCATCTGCAAACAAGAGAAGCCATCCTGAAGCCAAAGCAAGCACAGTGAAGAGAGCAGCACTGAGCGAATTAAGGCTGTCCCTTACAACATCTAAGTTGTGTCCACATAGGTGGTGAGTATGGGCTGGAATTCTAGCCCAGACTCTACTCATTAGAAACTACCTACCCCCAGCTCTCACATTTAACAAGCATCAACGGAAAGTGTCACTCCAGCCTCTTCTTGGAGAAGCTGGATGTGACACCAAAGAACTGTGACTATCCTCACCATTTGACATGGCATTGTCTCCTGCACTACTCAATCTGGTAGACACTAGCCACATATGTCTTAGAGTTTAATTTAAATTAATTATATGTAAGTAAAATGAAAATTTTCATTTTCATTTTCATAATGTGGCTAATGAAGTACAGCCACACTAGCCACATTACAAGTACACAATCTCCACACGTGACTAGTGAGTAAAATACTGGACAGTGTAGATAAAGAACATTTCCATCATCACAGAAAGTTCTAGTGGATAGTGCTGTGTTTCCTCCAGAGTTCCTTTTCTATTTTAAAAAGGCAGATGTGGCTGAGGAAGTCTCTAAATTAACAGACTAATGCTAGGATCCTAAAGCAAGAAAATTACCTTCCACATATACATACGCACACACCAGGACTTGCCACCCTAGAAGAACCAGTAGCTCAAATAACTAGTCTTTCTATTCTTGACTTCCTCCCCCAAACAGAGTTCATTCAAGTGTAGAGCAGGGTTTGTTACCATCATTTCTTAGGTAACTGGAACTGAAAAGGCAAGTATTTTAGAGCCCAGAGTCTCAAACTTTAAACTTCCCACAGTCAGCCAGAATTTTTTTTAAATGCTGTGGATTCACAGGGCCCACCACCTAGGACTCTGATTCCACAGGTCTGAGCTGGGGCCTAGTGATCACCATAGTTAATAAACACCCTGCATGATTCTGGGTCAGTGGCCGTTTTGTGGACCACTCTTTGGAGTTGGGGCATCAGGACTCTGCTGGGCAGGAAGACATCAGTCAGGATCACTCACAAAGTCACCCCCAGATGCCCAAAGCTTGAAAACTCTCCCAGGTAATTCTGATGCACTTTCCATTCACCTAAACCCAATTTGTGGGCCCCTGTTTCCAAAGCTGATCATTTTCTCCAAGCAGCTCTGCCTGCAATCTGTTAGCAGCCAAGGGGTGAACACAAGTGCGTGGTAACAGGTGCACACGGCCGCAAATTTCCCCCACAGCCTTCTCAGAATGTCTCTGTTCCCTCAGGAATCCCAGCGCAGGGTGACTCACCATGTTTTATTAAACCCCATGGATTGGCTCCTTTCACAAAAAAGACTCCAATAGTAACAACCAGCTATCATATTCCCATTAATGCCTCTCACAATCATCTTTCTTTCAGATAATTAGTTCACATAGAATAGCTTGCGCTTACATTTTTAGCTAAAACATCTCAGAAAAAGATTCACATTGCTTAAGAAAGCCGGGGCCTTTCTTCCTTACGGCAATATTTCCCCCAGGCTTAGAGAGACAGAAATAGGCAACAGCTACATGAATTTTTCCTTTGCTGGGCATCCTATTTCCCTGACTTTTCTCTTATAAATAACGATATCTGTACAATATATCAATATTGAGACAACACACTATGCTCTCTAACGTGTCTTCACTTGCACTGTGGAGGTGCTGTGACCGGGCACTGTGCAGGATTCACTGTGGCTAGACTCCTCTCTTCAACAAAGACCAAAGCTCACGAATTTTATCAAGGCTCACCTGGCCAAAAACACCATGGAATATAAACTTTTCCTGCAATATCTCATCCTCGAGTATTTTAAAGTACAACAGAAGCCAAATGTCATGCCAACTTGGGGAATTCTGGGTGCCCTAAAGTGGTTATCATAATGAAGGAAGTGGATCAGAGCATACAGTGGGCAAACCTGAAAACTCTCCTTAGTTTTGTCTCACATCCAAAGTCCTGGGTTACATGTAGACAACCCTATCTAACATTGGAATTCCTAGACAGCCTATTGGAATGTTCTTACTCTGATACAGGTATGGAGAGAGGGAAGGGGATGAGGGAAAAGAAAGAAAAGAAACACAGTCCAAATCCAAACCTAGCAAAATCTGAACTCCATGTTGGCTTTTGCTGCCAACTTTATAGTTTTCATTTTACAGAGGCCCTTCCTTGTTTGGCTTCTTGGGAGAAAAACTGCATTGACTAAACTTCTAGTCTGAATTACCTGAGTGCCTTTCCCCATCCTAGCGCTACAGACCTGGTGCCCAACATGAATTATGAAACACAGAACAATCCATTACTCAGGCAGGAAAGCAAGAAGGGCTGCACTGATTTCCAAAAAACAAAATTCTACCCTAAAATGCTGGCCCTGAAGAACAGATGCCCCCTGGTCTTAGAGGTTAATCGTGTTCTAAAGCATCCGCTCTTGGAGTAAAGGTTAGCATCCTGATTTATCTGTAGAATGTCCAAACAAGTCGCGTTATTAAGGACTTTCCTGCTAGATTTAAAACCTCCCTAAGACATATACATAAAATTCATTCTTTTTTTTATTTCTAAGGCTACACATTTCACAGTAAAATGACCTCAGAGTAGAGAATATATACTGTTCCCAGTACATATTCATATAAATATCATCAAGATGACATTTTGCACCCAGTTCTAAGACTCAGCAGACCAGGAGGCTGAGACAAAATATTCTAAGAATTATAATTCTAAGAATTATGTTAAAATATACCCTCTCCCCAGCTCCTCACAATTAGAATGGGGGATGCCATTACCAGGTGGGCCTCAAATAAACTTACATGGACCAGAGTGAAAAAGTGGACCACTTCTGGAACTTATTACTCACTTCATCACACGTTTATTGACCCTCACTGCAAGCTGGTCACCATCCTGGGCCCTGAGAATACAGACAAGAGTAAGAAATGGGATTCCTGAAGAGATGAGGTGTGAGAGACATCTAGTGAGAGAGACAAATACAAAACAAGAGGTTGCAAGCTTGTCGCATCAGGACCAAATAAGGCTCCCAGATGTGTTTTGTTTGATTCATCCAAGCTTTTGAGAGAACCTTGAACCAACATTTTTAAATTGGCAAAGCTCATTTTTTTAACAAACTCAAGCTTCTGGATTCTCTTGAAAACTTGAAGAATCTGGCAACACTGGACTAGTGTTCCCACATGAGAGTAACAGGGTGAAGCTGAGTGGCAACTGCTCCCTTTGAAAAGACATGCCCTTCCAGTTGACCACAGTTCCCACCACTCCCTAATGTCTTTTAAAATACCTACTCAATACCATCGTCAAAGCATGGTTTAATATATTGGAGAACATCCAAAAATTGATCCCACAGCCCTTGAAATGGTAAAGCAGATCTATATGCAGTGTAGAAAAAACAGTCCATGATATATTGTTAGGCCCAAAGAAAAATCCCACAGAAACAACGTGTGTTGTATTATCCAATTTTCATAAGAAAAAGACCCTTCGAAAAAAATCTACCAAAAAGAAAAATGTGTGTGTGTATCTATATATGTAAGGGTCTGGATAAAAACAGTGTTAACACATGCATTTCTCTGAGGTGGGATTATGGACAATGCGGATACAGTTTCCTTTCATATTCACATCTTTCTGAATTGCACACATTGTTTAAATGAAGAAAAAAATTAAATTTCACCAGGAAAAAAACATAAGCTGTGGAAGCACAGACCAACTATGGATAGTGATTGACAGTCATACCAGGTCACAATACTATTTGAGTTTTTAAAAGATTAGAAACCAAAATCTAGATGCCTATGCTTTCTTTAAAAAACAAAAAACAAAAAACAAAAAAACACACATGACTCCAACACCAAAGAAAGTTTTTTTTTCAACTTCATCTTGAGTTTTGAATTCTTAACCAAGTCACACAGACTTAAACAGGCTGATAGTTGGAGGAGGAAATGAACATGCTCTCTCTATCAGATGTAAATTCTAACACTTGGCCAAGAATCCAGGTGGTAAAATACTGACTCTATTTAAATCAGGCCACAGCGATGCCTTCCGTGGCCGCATTACATAGGCAATAGGCTCAATGGCTGCACACATCTGGTCAGAATAAAGGCTCTCTAAGACCTTCAACACAATTAATTCAATATTTTCTCTACAGTTCAAAATGCTACAACAACTGGCAGACAACCATCTGAAATCGGCACAGAAAAGTCAGACATATGGCTAAGTATATTTAATATGCCTTAAAAATAAGCCACGGATTTTCTAGCCAACAAGATCTTAGCAAGGATTTTTTTTTTTTATTTAGTTACAAGTTATGCCAACTCGTTACCCTCAAAAGAATTCAATTCAACAGATATTTCTTGAACACCTACAGAGGGCAGAGATGACAGGGAGATATAAAACAGGAATGCTGCCTTCAAGAATTCACGAAACACATAACCCAGGACAGGAGACAGACAGGCGAATCTAGAATTACAAGACACTATTGTGACTCTTGAAATCATGTGTGTGGAGAAAAAAAGAGAGTACAGAGGAAGAAGGAACCAACGGTGTCGGTGAGAGAGAACAGGGAAAACAGAAGGCCAGGAAGCAGAATTGCTTGAAGATACATAGCAGCAGGCTCTGTGTTCTGGCCGCTAAACACTTACGGAATCCATTTTTATTTTCAGGACTATCTTCACTGGGGTCACCAGGCCTGTTGTGCTGTCTTAGGTAGCAATGGTACAGCCTAAAAGAGGTGCATCCACGTTGAGCCTCACAGTAAAAGAACATGGGGCTTCAGCCTACGGAGTCAGTACACTTCCAGTGCAGAAACCTAGGAACTGAATGTTGGAACCAGGCAGAGCTGAGCTTGAATCTCACCTGTGTCAGCCGCCTGGGGGCCAGGATAAAGTACTTGACCTCTCCAGCTAATTTTCTCAGGGCTAACATGAGAATGACATCATCTACCCAGGTAACCCCCTAACCTGGGTGTCAGTGACACATCAGAAGATCAATAAATAACAGTCATGATTAGTTTATCACTCCTAATTCTGATTCCCAGTCTCAACCACAGAGTTATACCCTAAAGCAAAGTTTCTCAATGTCAGCCTTATTGCCATTTGGGGCTGCGTAAACGCTCTGTTGTGGGGCTGTATTGTGCATCGTAGGATGTTCAGCAGCATCCCTGGCCTCTATTCCCTAAATGCCAGTAGCACACCCAAATCCTGTGTCGTGACAACCAAAAATGTTTCCAGGCATTGCCAAAGGTCCCCTGGGGAGCAAAATCACCCCTGGTTGAGAACCCCTGCTCCAGAGAAACTCTCTATGGGTCTCCATTTCTCAACTGAAAATGATCGCAGCTGCTTATACAGGTATTTCAGTAAGTGGCATTTATGTGCCAAGCAGAACACTAAGCGTTTGCATACATTTTCTCATTACATCTTCACAAACACCCTATGAGGTGGATATTATTGCCATTTTCAACTGGGAGAACCAAGGTTCTGGGAGGTTGACGTGCCCATGGTCACTCAGCTGGAAAGTGGCAGAGCCTGGATTTGAACACAACCGGTCTGACTCCAAACCGTTATACCGCCAAGCCCCCCAGCCTCCCCAGCCATTCCTGATGTGGGAGCCCAGGTATCGTGCAAGGATGATCAGAGGACCTCAGGGTCCAGTTCTCAAGGATCATCCTTGCTGGTAGTGGCCTGCCCAGGACCCCAGGAAACAGGGAGAGGACTTGTCCTCCCTCTGCGCCTTACTGCAATCTGGGCCCTGATGACAGTCATTAGAATCAATTTATCACCAGTGCCAACATGGGAGAAGTTCAGGCAGCTCAGACCTCCACCGACACACGACGCAGTCTAGAGGTTTCCTTCTTACTTGTCTGCACTAATCCAGTCTCAGAGTTTTAAAAAAGCAGCATCTGAATCATGCAGAAAAATGAAGAGTTTCTTCTAGACTTGAAAAGCTCTCCAGGGAACTGTGCACCACAATCTCCATCTCTCAAGAGATTCTTCTCTCTCCAGTGTTTTCAAACGGGGAACATTCAAACAATAACAGATGCCAACATTTTTGAGCACTCGCTACATGCCAGGCCCTGTGCCTTGTGGTTTACCAAATCTCATTTTATTCCTCCATCAACCCAGGAAGTAGGCATCATTATCTCCATTTTCAGAAGGGGAAACAGTAGCACTAAAAGGTGAAGTATCTTACCCTGATTCACCCAGCTAATAAGCTGAAAAGCCTGGCTGCTAATCCAGGCGAGCCTGAGCCCAAAACCTGTGAATCTGCAACACATCAATAAATCGCTATTTGTGGATTATCTTACGGACAGCGCTGCAGTCCTGCTAACACATAGAGGGGAATAATTTTGAAACATGGCTCATAATCAGGGCATAATCGCCTTTTAATTGCACCATGATGCCACTGTCCATAAAAGAGAGCTTCGAGTCTTGTTTCACAATGGACTAAAAGATTAGCCTTATTGTGGAAAACATAACTGCCTCCCATTAAAGGCGTACACAAATGCCTCCTCTGGCAATAATGGTGGGGTTGACACCTTAGCCAGGAGAATGTAATTCTCTTATGTAACTCAGTCTCACAACACTGGAGATGGTAACAGAAAAGTCTACGCACACAGCTGACAGTGCCCAGAACGACCTCTCACAGTCCACGTGAGGCTGACAGAGTTTGCTATGTTCCCTGACACACTCAGCCCAGTGCTGCCCCAAACCCGTAATACAAAGACCAATTGAAACAGGCCAGCAATGCTCATTGTCTTCAAGAATATTCCTAGGTCAATCAGCTAAGCTCTGTTTAGCCCCAGTCATAGACTGCAAATGTTATAAACCTTATCAAGTTGTTTTGCTTTTTGCTGAGGAAAATTCACCCTCAGCTAACATCCGCTGCCAATCTTCCTCTTTTTGTATGTGAGCTGCTGCCACAGCACAGCCACTAACAGATAAGTGATGCAGTCCGAACCCGGGCTGCCGAAGTGGAGTGCCCTGAACTTAACCACTAGGCCGCTGGTGATAAGGCCCAAAACCTTATCAAGTTTAATGTGATCTATCACACATTAGTACCTACACTTCCAATTTCAAATACTAGAATTTTCACAGGCAACTGAGCTCGGGAGAGATTTATTCCAGTTCTAACTTGGACAGTGGATGTTCAACAAATACTTCAGCAACTGTTTTGCACCAAGCACTGTCCTCAGTACTGGGGATGGAGCAGTGAATAGTCCTACACCATATCCCTGCCCTCTTGGAGCTTATATTCTATCTAGAAGCAGAGACAAAACAAGGAACTCACTGATTTTGAAATGATCTACAGACCACAGAGTAAAACAAAGCAGAGAAGGGGAAGAGGGAATGACAAGTGGCAGTGGAGTTATGCTTTTAAATAATGTGATCAGAGGAGGTGTCACTGAGAAGGTGACATTTGGGAAAGACATGAAGGTCATGAGGGAGCAAGCCTTCCCGATGTCTAGGTGGCAGGCCACGGATGGGGAGAGAGAAGAAATGTCCCAACCAGATCATGGGGGTCCTTGTGAGTCACTGTAAGGACCTGAGTTTTCACTCTGAGATAGGGACTCCAGAAATGATAATAAGTAACAGATTACTCCCTTCTTGAATTGCTTGGCTATAAAAAGAGAAGACTATTATTTAATCATGAAAGACAGGGTTCAAATGACATCTTCTAATTTTGCTAGATGCCTCCAGAAAGGTTGACATCAGAACACACTGGACCCTCCACAGGACACTTTACTGTAAAGCAGAAGTCCATATGATAGGCGTGTCCTTGATGTCCACGGGGGTTCAGCTGTAGAAACACCACAATTCACAATTAATACCATATCAATGCAGATATCCATAGGGGTGCAGGACAGCAAAGCTCCAGTGTTCACTAGGGATTTTTCAAGGTTATAGATCTCACATATGAGCTGCATAAAGACAGGCAGGAACGCAGTAACCTACTTTTTTAGGATGTGAATGTCAGCCCTTAACGAATTTGACAGCCTTTATTCTCAGTGTATACAAAATCAGTATATCCTGTTACACATATATACAAACTCAAGGAAGGGACCACTAACATCAGACACTAGTGTTTTGCATTAAATAACCATCGTTTATAAAGCAACATCCTTCATGTAAACCCTTGTGGTAAGGAGATGTCAGAATGTTTTCTCTTATAAACCACTTAATTCCCCTCAGTGGATATCATCAATTCTGCCATCCGAAACTAGCTAGGTAATGAATGCCAACACGTGGAGTGAGCCAACTGTATGCCGCTGCATCATAAGGTCAAGTTAATCTATTTTTAAATAACACAGCCATTAGCAAAGGGTGGCCACTGGAAACAATGGACAAGTTGGGTTGCCTGTCCTTGCATTATTTTTTGTAAAAGCTGTGGAATATTCCATAGGGTAACCTAAAAATATCCTTTGGAGAGTGGTCTTTTGGCACCAAGAACAAAAACAGATTGGTTTTTGGAAGTTTAAGTTAAAGGGAAAAAAAAGACATATAAACACAAAGCACAATTTAAGAGCAGGAGAGGACAAAAATCAGACTGTTTTCTGTAGCAAAGATCTGATTTGCTGTTGGCTGGGAAAACTGTACACAGGGACAATTCTACAAGAAAACGGAGGTAAAGTGTCATTCTTATGGATGGTGACATAGAGCAGGTCTCACATCAACAGAAAACAGAAAAGTCCCTCATCATCCTGCCTGTTAAACATCTGAAATTTCACTTCTGAAAGTCTAGTCAGAGTCAACAGGCAGAAATACTCAAAAATAATTCATTAAGCCTTGTCGGTCATATATTTATTTATAGCTCAGTATAAATTATTAGACAAGGGAAATCAGCTGATTGGAAGATCCGGTGATGAGAAAATGAACATATTAGGATCCTAAATGAGAAGAAATAAAAGACGAATAAGGAGAAAAGGGGGAAAGATGTTGTGGACGGCCTAGTCTGCACTTCTTCTGAGTAAGAAGTGACAATGGAAAACCCATTCACACATCAAACAAATTTTTGTGAGCACCTATGATTTGCTGGGTACTATTTTAGGCCCTGGGAAACAGAGAGGCAAACAAGTGAGATAAGCTTCTTGCTTGCATGGACCTTACATTCTAGCGGGAGGGGAGACAGACAAGAAGAAGAAGAAACAGAAGACAATGTGAAATTGTGACAAGGCTATGAAGACACAAAACAGGATGAGGGGATGGCACATAACTCAGGGAGCTATCTTATATGGGGTCAATGGCATGCTGGGACCAGCTCTTAGTGGCTCTGGAGAACCGATTATATGCATCTCTTCCCAACTCCAGCGATGCTACAAAATCAGGGTCTTCCCTCTGCCAGAGCCGGTTGTTAAGCTTTAGCAGAACACCACTTGATGAGGCGCTCAGTGAACGTCTCTCTGAAGAGACACTAAGGAGAGGAATCAATCTTGTGACCACCTGGGGGGAAAGAAAAAGCAAACCCAGAGACCCTGAAACAGAACTCTCGGGAAACCAAGAACGACAAGGTGCTGTGTTTTAAAATGATAACAGAATTATTTTGTCACAGAGCTGTTGTAATATATCCCAACTGGTCAAAATAAACACACAACATCAAAACAAAACACAAAAGGGCACAAAGAACTATATTGAATTGTATGTGGTCATAATTCCCTCTTTACGGTGAGCGGAAGGGTCTGGAGGCGGTGTTGTGGTTTTTAAATTGCGTCCTATTTATTGTCTCCATTCTGTCTATAAAAAAGTAGAGGGATAGTTTCAGTTCCTGGGTAATTTGCAAAACCACAAAATTCACCTACAAAAATATGTAGGCATGACCTATAATATTACCAGTTTGGGAAACTACAATCACACCATTTTAAAATCTTGGAGTCTGGGTTATTCATGGAATCGCAGCATTTTATGAGTGCAAAGGACCTGAAGAGGCACATCCACTTATTTTTGGCATGAAGAAATTTAGGCCCAAAGAGGATGACTTGCCGAAGATGACAGCACTAGCTGGCAGAGCTTGTTCTGGAACCCAGGTCACCTGCCTCGTTTGACATCAGATTCTCAATGTCAGTTTATACCCTAGGGCAGTGGTTCTCAAAAGGAGCATGCATCAGAATCACCTGAGGGCTCACCCCACAGGCTCCACCTGCTGAGTTTCGGAATCAGTAGGGCTGGGAATCTGCATGTCTAACCAGTTCCCAGGTGAGGCTGACACCACCAGTATGGGGACCCTACTTTGAGACCCACTGTCCCAGGAATTAGGAGTATGGGTTTTGTTATCCAACATGGCTGAGGTCCAGCTCTGCTTCTGCCACTTGTATGACCCTTGGAAAAGCCACCCAAATTCTCCGGACCTCAGTTTCTGATATCTGACTCCAGCTGTGAGGAATAAAGAACAACATGCCCATAAAGCTCTAGTCATCCAAGGGCCTGGCACATTCTAAAGTAAGCGCTTAATCAGTACTAGCTACATCTTAGAGCAATCTAATTCACTAGAATGGCTAAAATCCAAAAGATAGACAAGATCAAAGACTGGCAAAGAGGTGGAGCAACTGGAACATTATAGCAGCTTTGTTCATAATAAAAATGATAAACAGTCCAAATGTCCACTGACAAGCAAAAAATATAAACAAACTGGTATTTGTATACAATGGAATACTACTCAACAATAAAAAAGAACGATACACACAACAATATGACATCTCCAAAATATTTTGAGTGAAAAAACCCAGACACAAAGGAGTACATGCTGCATTATTTCATTTATGTGAATTTCAGTAATAGACAAGACTAACCCACCATAAAAGAAATCAAACAGCCTCTGACTTTGGAGGAGGTGGGGGGAACTGACCGGAAGAGGACATGAGGGAAATTTCTGGGGTACGGAAATGTTCTACATCTTGATTTAGATGAAGATAACACGAGCGTGTGCATTTGTCAAAACTCATCAAACTGTATACTTAAGATCTGTGCATTTTACTATAGGCAGGTATATACTTAAGTATATATTTATGCTTTATTATATATGTAAAATAACAAATATACGTATATGTAAATTTTTTAGGCACTTTGTGACCAAAAAACTGTCTTCTCCATTTAAAATGAACCCACTGCAACCTGGTAGATACATTTAGCTTAATTCCATCACAATCCAGTCCTGCTTCATATAATACCATTTGCTACAGACTATTTTGGTCTGTGCAACTTTCCAGAGAGCTGCCGTGAAATAGAAACAGCAGAATTGTCTCCCACAAGAAGACCGTGACATTTCCGTACAGACAACACCCAGAGTGACCCATGTCCCTGGGAGTGGCTAGCTTAGGGTAAGACAACACAAAAGTAACATTTTCCTCTACCAAGCACCAAGTATGAGCCTATCCAACAGGATCAAAACACACTAATAAGACATAGTAAGAGCAATTCTGTCGTATAAGTTAAATCATATTCTCGACGTGAAAGAGGGAACAGAAAACTGGTGAAATCCTTTCTAGTGCCATCTTTCTGTAATGAAGATGTCAGAAGAGATAATCTCCTGGTTAATTATTACATAAATAGTAGCGTTCAGATTGTAGTGGATTCCAGGCCATTCGAGTGTCCCCATCCACATCTTCATTCTATCCTATTACAAGGAGAACAGGTAGATTTACACACACACGCCTGCTATGAACATTCCTGTGCAGCAAACAGAATGGTTCTGGGGAAAGGGAGAGAAGATCTGGAGACATTACAGTTTCCCTCAAACCCAGAGGCATCTGATTCCAAACTCACCTGATTATCTGACCAACCTTCCTAAACCCCATGATGAGGCAGAGCTGGGACAAGGCCTCCCTGATCTCCCTGATGGAGGTGGTTCGGCCACATCAGCATCTTGCAAGTGAAAACAAGCCCCCATACAGGACCCATTAGACACCAGTAGACTCCCCACCAGAGAGGCAGGAACCCCTACCTGCCCTTCCTCCAGGCCTTTCTCCAAAATGCCCCTAAACTGAGAACTGTAGATGACCCTATCAAACGCTTTGACACAGTATTTTCTCTATAGTTCTATCAAGTCCTAATAATCCAGGTACTGGCATTAAATTTATAACCCAGGTTCCCAACACCAAAAGCTAGATTTAGAAATAAATAACTGCTCAAATTCAGTTTAAACGTAACAATAATAGTTCATCTTTATTGAGCACTTACCATGTGCCAGGCTCTGTTCTGCACACCTTCCATTTATTAGCTTATTTATTACCCCCAGGAGAGCCAGTTTACAGATGAGGACATTCTTAGGTGAGGCAAGGTGTTGGACAAAGCACAGCCTGGGGGGACGTGCCATGATTGAGGCACAGCCTCTCCCAACAATGAGTATACCACCTTGGATGGAAATGAGGGGATGGACCTAACTCACTGTTCAGAGTAAGTAAAAAGCTACAAGGTACATATTTAGGAGGAGGAGGAAGGATTTGCTTATCCTGGCGGGATGCTGGAGGGCTTCTTGGAGGAGGTGTCCAAGTGGAAGATGAGGACATAAATGGAAGGAGCTTTCTTTAACTGTCAACTCCTCTGCTCCCAAATCTACCAAAAGGCCCAATTATTGCCCCTGCCCACTCCTCTGTTTCATCCAGAACAAGCCTGTTTCCAGGAGAGGACCAGCTCAGCCTAGCCCAGCCCTCCTTTCCTTTGACACATTCCTCCAGCTGCTGCTGCCCTTCCGGGCCTGCAGGCACATATGGGAACTTTTCACCACGCTCAACTTTGCCACCTTCTCTGGGGCTTTCATGGGGGAGAACCTGCATCACAACCCTTGGTCCTACAAGTGATCCCTTTAATGGAATCGAGTCCTTCTCTGTTGGATTGACATAAGGACAGCCTCTCGCCTGCACCAAACTGACATGTAAGGGACTCCTCACCACCAGCAGCCACCAAAGAGGTCATCACCCCGCCACAAGCTTCTGAGAGAGGAATTGGCTTCCACTCCCTCCTCACAAGTCAGCCCCTCCAATCCCCCAGGGGCACCCCCCACCTCCTCCTCCTCAGTCTTAAGGCTCTGCAGCAAGGGCTCAAACCCTCACTTTCGGTATCTGTGTGACCTTGGGCAAGTAACTCAACCAACCTCAGTCCCAGTTTCCCTATCTGTAATATGGGCTCTATAAAAACAACTGGCTCTCAGGATTGCGAATCAGAACAAGATAGCGCAAGTAAAGCATTTTACGCAGAGCCTGCCACGCAGCAAGCTAACCAAGAATAGCAGCTATCATTATCAATAATGGCGAGTGATGGTGGTGGCGGCATAAACTTGCGCTTGATTTGCGCTAAAGAGAGAAATACCCCCTCTCTCCCCACCCCCCACGCCTGGGGCTGGGCCACAAGGTGGAGACACATGCGTCATCCAGCTGTAAGGTGAATGCAAGATCTTCAGGCGGCAGGACTTAGGAACCACCAGGCAGTCAGGCCCCAACCCACCTGGAGCAGGGCAAGGTGAAGCCGATTTTCTGGTGTAGGAGGTTCTATAACTAAACCCCCTCTCCTCGTTCATACCCATTCTCCAGGTCTGGAAACAGACAAGTGGCAAAAGCACGCAGCAGCTGCGCCTGGCTGCACCACTCCCCCAGGGAGCCAGCAGAGCGCCCACCTCTGCCCCTGCCTCAGTTCCCCCGACTCTTCTCCAGGCGCAGCGGCGCTACACTTGGTGGCTGAGATAACAGGTTGGCAAACCAGGCCTGAGAAACATCTCCCGCTTCCCTGCGCAAACCCAACCCCCTCTTCCCAACGCAGGTGGGCAAACAACCCACAACCTCGCAACAACTCTGTGTATTTCACCATGACAGGGCGCGTGGCCTCAACTTCCCCTCTTCGCTGCGCTCGGAGGAGGAAAGCGGGAAATCGAGATGGGGTGGAGGGAGGCACTCCAAAGGCCGCTCCCCTTTTCTGGGGGCGCCTCCCGGAGGCGCGTCCCGTCCTACCTTGTCTGACGGCTTTGAAGGTGACGGCCTCCTTGCAGCTGTCGATGACTCCCAGCACGTCATAGCGGGGCAAGCCGGACACCCGGATCCCCTGCACCTCCAGAAGCAGCTCCCCCTCGCCCAGTCTCGGGCCCTCGCCGCCGCCGGGGAGCCCCGCCGCCGCCGCCGCCACCGCTCCGACATACGGAAACTCCCCGTTCTCCGCGCCCCCGAGCACCGTCACCCCAAGCTCGCCCTGGGGTCCCCGCTTCACGGTGCATTCGTGAACCTTGCTAGTCCAGTGGTTCTTCTTCTGGATCACTTTCGACATGATGAGTTACACCCCTCCTCCCCCCCCCAAAAAATAATCAGAAAATGAGAGACAGGTGCCCCCCACAGCACAAGCCCCCAAGCCTCCGCTGGTTCATGGGAGAGACATCTCCCCTCAAATAAGGCAACGGGAGAGAGAAACTTGGCAGCCTCGCTCCCCTGCACACACTCGCGCACTCAAGCCATCATAAAACAAACTTTCTGGGCTTCCCCGCGAGCCCTGCACAAGCGCCCGCGAGCTTTGTTTGCATTCCGGTGCCTCTAGGTCCACGTTCCGGCGCCCGACCGTGCTCTCCGGGACCAGAGTCCACTCTGCGCCGCTCGGGTTATTTTTTTCCTTCCTTCCTTTCTTTCTTGCCTCTTAGAAACGCGGTGTCCTCTTTGCCTCCCGCCTGGCTCGCCTTTCCTCGCTGGCGGGCTGTTCCTGAGGGTGAGGGAAGCCCTTCCAGCCAGTTGCTGGGAGCCCTGGAGACGCGGTTGCGGAGCGGGGGTGGAGGGGGACGGGAGGGAAGTGCCCGCGGCCCCTTTAAGCAGATACAAAGGCTCGGCTTGTTTTGTTACAGTTCATTCTATTCCGCGCCGCCGAGCGCGGCGGCCGGCGAGAGGAGACGCGCGCGCATGCGCCCCGCGGCCGCCTGCCGGCCGGCCCGCCCCACCCCTCCTTCCCGAAGGGAGAGATTCCAATGTGATTCCCGTTGGGTCCTAGAACCGACCGTCAGGAGAAAGCAGCTTACCCCCTTTCATACACCCCTTTTATTCCTCCCTCTTTTCTTTCAGTGTCCTCGCCTCTGCAAATCCCTTTGCGGATAGGGGAACACGCTCGTGTTTTACTCCAACTGTTTGAAACTTTTGATACACGGGCGATCTGGCGTTGGCATTTTAAAACCATTTCAAACAGGTGGGGGTTGGGGAGGCTCGCACACTCACTCTCGCGCTCACACTCACGCACACAGGCACGCACTCACGCCGGCCTAAGCCTCCTAACCGCCCTCGGCCAGTGGCTGGCCTCGCTGTCGGTCACCAGCCCGGCTTGTCCGCCGCTCCGCGCCACATTCCCCTCTAACACCCCTGAGCCTGACCCGGAGGCGCGCGCCTGCTCTGAGCCTGCCGGTTCGGGTCCTGGAACCGGGTCAGCCAGTATCTCTACGATCCTGGGGAGAGGGGCAGTGGGGGTCCCCTGGGCCCCCCAACTGGGATCCCTATTAGCGTCACACGTTCCCACACACACATGTCCTCACCCTTAAACTTTGGGGCCAACTTTTTAGGACCATGGAAAACTATAGGCGAGGGAAAGAAACCAAAAGGCTAGAGGGAGGTCGGGTCTTCAACCCAAAAGGGATCTGGCTTTTTAACTGCCCTTCCAGCAAAGACTTCTGGAGCCAGTCATCTGTCCCGGGCTCCAGTTCCTGGCTGAGCCAGGAAGCCTTGGGACCCGCTGGGGCCAGGAGATAAGGATCACCCCCGGGTCTGGGATCTGCACCCGCGGGGGCGTGGGCGTGGGCGCGGCAGCCACCTCGGAATTCGCAACCCGGGGGTGGGTGTAGAGAGAGCCTACACCTCCGGCGCCGGCCCGGGGCTGGGGTAGAGCAAGTGTCTGTCCCGGCGAGGTTGCGGAACGAGCTCGGGGGCTGCGGAGCGAAAAAATATCCTGCATCGGGAAGGCTGCCCTCCCCAAATACTCCCCAAATCGGCCTGGGCGGTAGTCTCTCAAGCAATTTCTTTTCCTTAGTGATTTATAACTTGTTTGTTCATCTTTGGTCACAGGAGAGATTCCAAGTGCTAAATAAGGGAGGTAAGTGGAAGGGACTCAGAAAGGACGCCATGCCGCAGCAGTGGGGGTTAAGAGCTGGCCTCTGGGGTTTAGAGTCCCCCTGGTCCACTCTCGTGTGACCTTGAGCAAGCTCCGTGACCCCACAGAGCCTCGATTTCTCCCCTGGTGAGTGAATATAACAATACTTCACAAGGTTCTTGCGAGTGTTACATGGGAGAACACTTGTAAAGTGCCCAGCTTGTAAAATGAATCCTTGTAAAGTGGCATATAATAACTTACATGATTATTAGTAGTCGTAGTATTTAGAAAGAGCATTAGGAAATCATTTGGGGTTTCAAGTTAGATGATGATGATAATTATAATTCATTCTCACCTTTCTAAAGCTTAAAATATATAGCCATACATTTAAATATTTTTAAAGCGCTGTTTGTAGGTTGCTAGTCTAAGCTAATAAAAACAAGAGAAGACTGTTGATGCTTCTCTCTTGGGATATCCAGAACTGAAAATCTCGTTGCCTTGTAGTGTTTGTGAAAGAAGGAAGTGGCCAGTTTTCTTTGGTTCTTCTTGGGGAGGAAAACATCATATCCAGCCTATTTTCTCAGAAGTGATCAGTGTGTTTCAAGCTTGACTGGATCAAAACGAATGGAAGCTTCAAAACTTTTATTCTCAAGCCAACACAAATCCGGCCAATCAGAATTTCAGGGGGGGGCTGTTATCATCTACCTTTTTAAAGTTCCCTTTAAGTGGTCCTGGTACCCAGTGTTGAGGACCACAGGTCTACCATCTTGATTCGTGAGCATTTTTTATGTCACAGATCCTTTTGGAGAATAAACCTGTGGTCCACATCTTCCTGTAGAATGTAAGCTCCACGAGGGCAGGGAACTTTGGCAGTTTGGTTTACTGATGTATTCCCAGTTCCTAGAACAGTGCCTGGTACCTAGTTAATACTCAAGTATTTGCTGAATGATCTTCCCACAAAAATGCACATTTTTTGCATACCACCTTAGAATGGAGTCACGGATTCCCCTACAAATCACTAGTAAACTTAATCTTGAGTGTTTCCCCGCTCTATATCCTAGTAGTCTGATTGCTTGTCAAGAATTCCCCCACCTGCCTAGAATCAATGGTTCGCCAGCTCCCCTCTCAACTCTCACTCCCACCTGGAGGAGTCCAGAGGTTGGGCCACACCAAGTGTTTTGTGATTCCTCCCATGGCAGCAACACCGTCTCCCCACTCCCTGATTCCAGGTGTCTCTGAAGCTGAGAGGGGAAAGAATTTGGAATGTAGCACACTTCAGACTTTAGATATTGAACAGCCCCAAGAAAAAAAGGGATACCTGAGGGTACAGAGGGCGGGATGGAGAGCAGTATAGAGAGACATACTGTAATCCAGGAACATAAAAGCAATAATTGGAACCTCCAAAGCAGCTAAGACCACCAATTTCCAGGCACTAAGTTTGGGATGTTCTCACTCTCTGCTCCTCCCCTGACCCTTTCTGTCTCCTCTGTTTCACCTGGTCCAGTTCCTGTGTTCCAGACTGGAAGCAACTTCAGGGCAGAAATCATATCTATCCTATCCAACTTTTGAATCCTTTGCACCTAAACCCATGCTTTGGGTGGAGTGTGCACCATACACACTTGTTGAATGAATACGTGAACGCATTGATTAAGTGTGATGTTAAATTGTGTGATATGTGACCTTTGACACAAAGTCTACTCAGATTTGCTGCCTAGAACCCAGGTGTTTATAGATTGTTTCCCTGCAATAGCTTATAGTTACCTCATCTTGAAGGAGATTTTTCCCGAGTAGAGGTAAAGTGGGATCCTAGTGTCATGGCTTCTCTCACTTATGCTATGACTTTGGCAAGGCATCCCACTGGGGAAAATAATGCCATAAAATACCTAGTTTTGAGGCTTATCGTGTGTGTCAGGGTAGTTATATGCTTCATTTAATCATCACAACTACCATGTGAAGTACGTATGACCTTGATTTGACGTGAATGACCTTGATTTTACAATTCAAGATTCAAGGAAAGTGAAGCCAGGGAAGTAAAGAAACTTGCTCAAGAGCTTGGAAGTGAGAAAGCTTGGATGGGAACCCAGAAGCACGACCCAAAGCCCACGCTCAGAACCACTGTGCTATGCGGGTGTAGGATGTGGCCATCTGCCATTTAGCATATTTGGGTAACAATGTTGTTTTTTTGGCTCCTGAATCTGCCACATAGTGTGTGCACAATAATTAAGCACCCTCCTCTCTCTACCCTTTCATCTGAAAGGATACAGTGTTCCACTCTGGAATCCAGTCTCCTGTTCCCTGTCTGTGGGCTCTGACAATCGAACGATTTACTGGAATGTAAAGAGGATTAATTTGCAAACATTTCTAAAGTGTTTGGAGATCCGTGGGTTATGGTACAGGTGACGTGCCAAATGTCCTTATACTGTTATTGCATAAGCATTTGCACAATGAACTCTTAATAAACACTGTAGGCTCTGATGAGAAGTAAACCATAACACAATAAACTCTGCACAAATTAAGATCCTATTTTCCTATAGCTCATTCCACTAAAGGGAAGAAAAAAAACACAAGTATAAAATGTGCATTTCTTCTCTTTCTCCCAAATACATTTCTTCCCGAAGCTTTCCCATTGTGATTAAAGAAATTTATCATTGCAGTCTGAAGTGGTATTTTACCGAAAATGTGAGGATGGGAAATAAGTTGGTCAGCTGTGAGGAAAAGGAAGACACATAAATTGGTTATTTCTTAATTTCTGAGGAATGCCATCAAGAGGCATATATTATAGATGTCAATATATAAATACTTTGTATTCCATAAGGTAAACTACTCCAGACTGGTAACCAACGGTTACAGAACTGAGCAGAAGACCAACGGGGAGGTTGAAGCCATTAGTTGAGATAGAAAGTAAATGGCAGTGAGGGCCATTTTCCTACTCATCTCCCAGAGGCACTTTTGTGATTCATTTGATAACTTGTTCTTTTCCTCACAAGGAGGAGGATGGGTGGTTTTCTCTGACCATAGTATTCCTCCCTTTAGTACTTTCACCTAGGCAAGAATAAATACGATGTTAATTCTGATGACATTTCAAGACCTCTCTTGTGAAGTATTATTTTAAGACCCCAGAGCTGCAACTCCAGGAAGAAAGTTAAAATCCTTGCTATTGCTCTGGTTCACTTCCAACAGAAAAATGAATACTGGTAACTGAAAGATTTGAAATTTGATGTTGGGTCTGAAGAACCAAGAGAAACCCAAGAATTTATCATGGGAATCTCTCTTAAAATTTCCAAATGGTTCAGCAGTATAAAACACTAAGTATCGACAATTATCATGTCATTTTGCATAATTCCACTGAAAATACGCCTGATGGTATTTTTAATTTTCTTGAGAACAGGATGTTTGCATTTTCTTGATGACAGACATTTGTATCTCTTTTATTCCATGTCCTACCAACTCTATGAAACCATAGTAATCCGAACATGATAGATGCTTAAACAATACAGGGTTTTATTATTGAAAGTGTTTGCTCTATTTCTTCTTTCTTATTATGTATCTTTAACAATTTACTGCACCAAAACAAACTGAATGAGAGAGGAGGAAAGTACACGTTGAAACATAGGGTGGAATGCCCATATTTTTAAAAAATACCCTAGTAATAAAAGTTTTTGCAGAACAATTTAAAAAATAGATAAGTAAAAAGGCAGCATTAAATTAAGTCATTCAAAATTCTGTTACCAAGAGATAACTACTTCTTACATTTGGGTGTATCTCCCCCTGGACTTTGGTCAATACAGATATGCACACACACAGTCTACCCTCTTAAGTTCTCTTTATCTCTTTTCATTTTGGATTTATAGTTAATTTGTGGAATAAGATAATCCTTTTTATCCTTTTTCACTCACCAATATATTATCAATTTCCTATTTGTAATCATACACCTATATTTGTCACTTTCAATGGCTCAACAATATTCCATTCTTTAAATATTCCAAAATGTGTTTAACCAATGCCCTATTCATGATCATTTAGGATTCTGAAGGGGACTAAAGTAATTATTTGTATTAGGATGTTTTTGTTGCCAGTTGAACTAGTTTAAGCAAAAAAAGGAAATTATTATCCTACATTTCTGGCAAGACCAGAGGTGAGACTAGTTTTCAGCATGGCTAGATGAGCAGGCTCAAGCGATGCCCTCAGCTTCCTCTCTCTCCATCTCTTGGTTCTGCTTTCCTCTATTGCCTTCATCCTCTCCTACTACATACAGATTGGCCTTCTCCAGACAGCCAGGAAAGAGCCACAAGCAGCTTACATCATCCAGGTTTAGCAACCCCAGAAGAAAGGAGATTTTCAGTAACAGATGGGAAAAGCAATCAGAGAAATTTCAGTCTATATTAAAGCTTTCAGTTTCAATTGCTGCCTACTTTTCAGTGGCTTTGACAATAAACGCAAGTGCGTCACAAACATCCTCAGCTGCCTGATGAAGCCTGGCAGAGGGTGTGTGGACTTGGTCTACGCAGGGAAAGCTACCTAGGAGGGTTTCTCTGCAGGTTCTTATCATGGTCTCCCTTTTCTACAGTTGACTAAAAGTTCCAAGAATTCAAATGGAGTGGGAGTTTGATTTTAGTCAAAGCTGCAGTGGTTACCCACATTTTGGCAGATGTTTTGAAGATATCCTGAAGCTGGCAACAGTGCAGGATGGAACCCTTTACAAAGGAAGCCAGTCAAGACTTATACTTGTTTAATTCACATGGTTTGTTAAACTACATAACATCAATTTCAAATGTTCTGAAATGAGTCTTAAGTTTCTCTGACGCCAAACTGAAAAGGAGATTTAATATTCTAAGATGACACGTGACAGTTGGTAGATTGTTTTCATTCATTTGTACGTTCAACGAATGTTGATTAAATGCTTATTTTGTCAATGCCTAGTAGGTACTCATAGTACTGACTAAAAGTCACACTTTTTTTTTTCTTTGCCAGAGGAAGTTTACCTCCTAGTTGGAGACTCAGACAAGAAAACAAACCAGTCCAATAGTATTTGGTAAGTTCCCTGACAGGGAACCCAGGGTGATCCTGGAGGACATCTCATTACAGAGGAATGTAATTTGTAAGCGTGGTTTCAGAAATTAAGGTGCCATTATTAGGAGAACTTCTTGCCTCCTCGCCCTCTAATTTATTTTAATAGTATTTTAAGAAGTGAAAGATGAAGTCCAGTTTTATGATCACATTATGGTACTCAAAGGTGTGTTTTATAGAGCCATTCATAGAGTTCCCAGATGGTTACAGTCGCCCACAGTGTGAATATGTGGTGCCATAAAGCACAACTCTGTCTTGCCACAAAGCTGATCCAGCAAACGCTAGTTAGGGTTTTGGAAAATGACTCAGGATAAGGAAGCAATCTGGAATCTGAGCAACCTTGCTCCTTGAACTGTGCCATCTTTGGAAAATTGTTCCCCATAAAATCTTGTGACCAGATGAATGAGAACCCAGAAAATGTATTATTCACTTTCCAGATTTAGCACGTTCCTAGAATTTTAAACTCATTTTTATGGACTGTTGCCCAGGTGAGGGGAGGCTTAGCCAAACCCAGAGTGGTTACGAGCAACAAGCCCCAGAGAGTCAGTGCCCAAATTTGGAGTCTTTCTATCCTGAACATTTCTGACATTCCTGGCTGAGAAATTCAGCATGCCTGGCTTCGGGTACCCCAAGGATTTTACATGCAGCAGAGAACTGCTGAATTAAGCTAAGTGGTGGAAGACACTGCAGTTTTAATTATTAAGTTAGCCCTCTGCTTTAGTGAATGCACAAGCTGGCATATGCTTGGGAATGTTTCTGCTTCCAAACTCACAGCATCTGCATTTTTCAGATGTTTGACCTTGATCTTGTGACCTTTCCTCTAGAATCCTGAGACTGCTGGGAACACTCACAGCTGAGTGATGGGAGCAAAAACCAGAGAGATAGCAATTCTTTTTTTGTTTTCTTTTTTCCACTTGAATCCTAGGTTAACCTATTTCAGACTAGTCTCAACTTCCCCTTTAGTTACTAATTTTATTTTAACATATCATCTCAGTGTGACTTTACTTTTTGAATTGACACCGATGAAGCCTAAAACTATTAAAGGTATGTGATCCACTTGCTAAGGCAAGCTAGTGTTTCTTGACACTGCTCTCCAGATAACTGAAACTCTTCTCTAGGTTACTGTTTTCAAACTTTTTTGATCACTGTTAAGAATAAGAAATGAACATAGTTTCACTATCCAGCACACATACACATATATACATATGATTGGAACACAAGTTTCATGAAACCGTATTTATCCTTTCTGTGTCTGGGTTATGGCCCACAGCAAATCTATTCCTTAATCTTTCTCTGTATGACCAACGAGCTAAGAATGGTTTTACGTTTTTAAATGGTTGAAAAACAACTCAAAAGAAGAATGACATTTATATTGAGACATATTTATAATATGTCATACACTGTTCTAAATCTTTGCATTTATTGTCTCATTAAATATTTGCAATAACTTGTCTTCATCTTAATCAAAATCATGACCGTAATAGAAATGGTGGTTACCATTTTTTGAGCGAGGGCTCATTGTGCCAGGCACTTTGGTAAATGCTTTAGATGATGCATTTATTTAATCCTCTCTACTCTATGAGGCAGGGAGTATTAATATCCCCATTTTAGAGATGAGGAAACAGAGCCTTGACAAGGGTGTGTAACTTGCACAGGGCCACATACCTCGGAAGTGGCAGTTGGGATTTGATACTAGGTTTCTCTGCTTCCAGACCTATGATTTTGATGACTGTTCACCTTTGCAGCTTCTTGCCCACAACTTGACACATAGCATGGGCCCTATCCATATTTGAAGAATGAATGAATGCGTGCATGAATGAATTAATGATGCAGAGATACAATGATGGTCTCTCATGGACCCAGACCAAACATGGGAACACAGACAAATTAGGTGATTGCTCTGTGCTTTAAAAAGCAAACAAACACGGTAAATGTCTCATTTATTGAGTGCCAAACACTGCATGTAAGTGCTTTCAATATGTTTTCTTATTTGATCCTCATAATGACAGTATGAAGTAGATGCTATCCCTATTTTATAGAAGAAGAGACTGAGGTTCAAAGAGGTTAAGTACCTTGCCTAAGATGACGCAACTAGTATTTAGATCTGTGTGGCTAAGACCATGTTCTTAATCACTGTGCTATGTGCCTCCATTTATTCACTTCTAATGTCACTGTAATACTATCTATCCCATGGTTTTGTAGGCAAAATAAACAGTATATCAGAGGCTTCAATACTAACTGTAATGTTTCCCAATGACATATTTATCAAAAACTTCAAAACCCAAGGTGGAAGAAGTAGAGGAGACACGGAAATGCCTTCCAGTACATTTGACATAGAGATCGTGTTATTAAAATATTGTTTTATAATCTTTGCTAGTTTTCTGCAAATCTAAAACTCTTCTAAAATTAAAAGTTTATTTAAAAAAAACTCTGAAACACATGAAAAGATGTTTAACATCATTAGTCATTAGAGAAATGCAAATCAAAACCACAATGAGATACCACTATACACCCACTAGGATGGGTATCATTTTTTTTTAATAGAAAATAACAAATATTGATTCAGATGTGAAGAAATTGGAACCCTTATATAGTACTGATGTAACAGACTGTAACATGACACAGACACTGTGGAAAACAGTTTGGTGGTTCCTCAATAAGTTAAACATAGAATTGCTATGTGACCCAGCAATTTCACTCATAGGTATATATACCCAAAAGAATTGAAAACAGGTATACAAACAAAAATTTGTGCATGAATGTTCAGAGCAGCAATATTTGCAATAGCTAAAGGTGGAAACAACCTGATTGTCCATCAACAGATGAATGTATAAACAAACTCTGATTATCCATACAATGGAATATTATTCAGCTATAAAAAGGAATGAACTAGTGATATATGCTGTAACATGGAGAAACCTTGAAAATATGATGTTAAGTGAAAGAAGTTGCATGCAAAGACCACATATTGTATGATCCCATTTATCTGAAATGTCCAGAATAGTCAGATCTGTAGAGACAGGAAATAAATTAGTGGTTACCTGGAGCTGTGGGGCAGAGGAAGAGTGAGCTGCTTCATGGATAGGGGATTTCTTTTTGGAGTGATGAAAATATTCCGGACCTAAATAGTGGTGATGGTCGCACAACATTGTGAATGTACTAAATGCCACTGAATTGTATACTTTAAAATGGTTACAATGGTGAACTTTACATTATGTGAATTTTACCTAAATTTAAAAAAAAACCTCTGACACCATTAAAAATTGTGATATACTGAAATAATATAGAATGTGCTGGGATATACAATAAATAACGTATAAGGGAAAAAAATATTACATGAAATACCAGTGCTCAGTACAGCATCTTGTTTAAGAGCATGGATTTTCATAACTGCCAGCTCTAGAACCAAGGCCCTGCACTGTCGCCTAATAGCTAGATGTCCTCAGGCAAGTTTTATAACCTGTCTGAGACTCACTGTCCTCATTCATAAACTGAGTATTATTGCTGTTAGTTCTGATGAAATACTTTTTGCATAGTTGTCCCTTAGCCTAACAATGATGATGATGATGATTAATATATGCCTCATTCTTTTTTCCCTTGTATATGAATTGAGTGTTGCTAATCTGCCTAGTGATCATTACATTAAAAGCAAAGTGATTTGGGTTTAGGGAGATAACAATCATTTTTGTCTCCATATGGGACTTTCTATACCCAGGAAAAGTATCCTGTGAACAGGTCTTTAAAGTAGTTTCCAAAGGAGTATAGCAATCGACTATAACTATTATACAGGGTCATGTTGAAATTTAAGCTAAATTGCTATTACTAAAATTTCTAGGCCGGTCTCAATCTGTTACCAAGTAAGAACAGTTATGGAATCTAGGAGTTGATGGGAAAGACTTTATTAAGAAAAAAGATATCTACTTCTCCTTCCTTTCCCCTTGAGGATAACTAAGCTGGCACCATGAATATCAAGACTGCTATTTCTTCTTGCATTTGCATATGGCATCCTCCCAGGTAATTTATGGAGCAAATCCTGACACAGCTCCAGAAGAAACTGTATAGCTCCTTTAGTATCATTAGTAACTAAAAGGCCAAAACGTTTAAAGAGGCAGAGAAAATTCATCTCCCGAAGGATTCAGACACAAGACTCTCTGCTCCCTACTGTATAGGATTCCTCCACCCACACAGCCCAGCCTTCCTAAGTAAGAGAGTGACACTTCTAGAACCCTGCCCTCTAACCCCTGATCCTTTTCCTCTCGGGCTCTCTTGGGAGTTGAGGAACGCTGGAAAATAGCTGCAGGGTTTGGCTTCCAGTTGGTCAACCCTGATGCTAATTTCTCTATGGGACATTTTCAATCTCTGTTCTTGGCAAGAAACTGCAGGACAATGAAAGCTGCCGGCTGAGTGAGTGTATGTGGAAGAGTATAGGGTGAGTCAGATGGATATCTGGGGAATGAAGGGTTTCACAGAATTCCCATGCTGCTCGTACATTCTAGTCTTACCAACAACTGTAACAAAGTTTGAGTGACCTTTGACCTATTGGATTAATACAATCAAAATGGCTGAAACCCTCTTTCTTACTTTATATACCTTACGTGACTCCTCCAACTGGGTTAAATGCCCTATATTTGTTTTGGTTCACCTATACTTCTTCATTCAGGCATTCATTCATTCAAAAATACTTACTGAGTGCCTACTATGTGCCAATGATTTGCTAAGCACCAGGTATTGATTCAGCCTTTCACTGAATAAATATTTATTGAGCATCTAATACCTGCTGGGCATTGGAGCTACGAGGGAAAAAGTAGTCAACTAAATGGACACAGGTCTGTTCTCCTGGAGGTTACATTTTAGAGAGCAAAACTCAAATGAGAAAATACAGGGGCCAGCCTGGTGGCTAAGTTCACATGCTCCTCTTTGGTGGCCCAGGGTTCGTGGGTTCGGATCCCAGGCATGGACCTGCACCACTGCCCATCAAGCCATGCTGTGCCTGCATCCCACATGCGAAGCAGAGGAAGATTGGCACAGATGTTAGCTCAGGGGCAGTCTTCCTCAAGCAAAAAGAGAAAGATTGGCAACAGATGTTAGCTCAGGGCCAATCCTCCTTACCAAAAAAAAAGGAAACTATGGAGTCTTTGATAGCATATGTGCTATGGAGGAAGGTAAAAAAAGGAATTGTGGTGCCAGAGTAGGGATTGCTATTATGTTTAAGGGGGTCAGGGAAGGCCCCATGACTAAGTAACATATTTGAGCAGAGACCTGAAGGAAGTCAGAGAGGGGATTAAGTGGCTTTCTGGGAAATAGTGTTCCAGGAAGAAGGAAAAGCAAGGGCAAATGCCCTGAGGCAGGAGTGTGCTCAGTGTGGCATGGAAATACAAAACTGAAAGCAATGGACAATGCTCTTAACTTCATGGAGCATAGAGTCTGGTTGGGGAGACAGACAGTAATCAAATATCTCCCAAATAGATGTCTAATTCTGAAGGGTCTGTGTGCCAGAAGCAAACACAGATGAGGCTGGAAGACCCAATGAGAACACCTGATTGAATCTGAGGGAAAGATTCCCTTAGGAAATGAGGTTTAGACAGAAATCCAAAGAAGAAGGAGAGGTTAATATGGTCAAGGGGAATGAGACTGTGGGGATTAAGGAGGGTATTTCCTGTAAAGAGAACAGCGTGTGTTCAAAGGGGTGGAAAGGAACAGGGCTAGTTGTAAGAAATGTAAAATCCAGGCGTCCACCTTGCAGAGAATGAGGGGGAAAGCATCTTTGATAAGTTGGAAGATGAACAGAGGACAAGACGCACAGGGTCTCTGAAGTTTATATTTACTTAACTGTTTAAATAAGCATGTTTTCTGTCTGCCTTCCCAGGGGGCCTGGGACCCCATCTTGTTCGCCAGCTCCTACCCCGAGTGAGGTCCACAGCAAGGGCACAGTTTGTGTTTATGGGCTGGTTGGCCGGCAGTCTAACATCTCAAGCAACCTAACCACCATCTGAAAGTCTCCTAGTGAAGCCGCAGCTTGCGTTTTGCGAGTCATTGGCTCTGCCAGATTCTGGGCTTAGAAAAGGCCAGCACACTTGGCAGTATTCAAAGCTGTGATTTCTGTTTCAAAACCATCGACAAAAGCTGACCATGATCACGGAGAACTTCTCCTCCTGAGAAGCGGAGTCCAAATGGCACCTTTCTACCTTAGTCACGCAGAGAGGGGGCGGCGTTCTCATCTGGGCTTGGCAATACAGCGCTTCTTGGAGGGGTGCTCATTTGCACAGTGTTAAAGAGTAAACCTGTCAGACAGGAGACAATATTGTTCTTTTATTCTGAGAACATGTGTGACGTTACCTAAGATACCTGTTGCCTACCCAGGAGACTGATTGCTGAGGCATCGTCACTGTGAGAAAAAAAAATAGTGTAACATAACTCTGGGACAAAATGCAGAGATTTAGGCAAGTCCTCATTTTTGTAAGCCTGAAGATCGATCTTTTGGGGGCAATTCCTCCTATTTGTCTTCTGGCACTGGTGTAATAGACAACGCGTTTCTCCTCAGCCTCCACTTCCCCCTTCTCTCTTTCCCAACAGCCCTCATCTTCCGCTTGAAGATGCCTGTGGTTCCGGGGGAATGGATTCTGTTCTCCCCAGGGCAGAGGCAGGTAACCCAGCTGCAGCCTAGAGGCCCGTTCTGTTCACCTGGCCACGGTCACGAATTCAGGGCTGCACAGGTGACCCTGGTTGGTTCCTTGGAGTGAACCTCGGGCATTGCACTTGGAATGCTGGGACGGATGCTCCCTTCAGTCTGGACTGTGTGGTGCTGTTGCAGATACAGGGCCTGCGACAGCAGTGGCTGTTTTTGCCACCAGCAGAGTGCACCAGCCTGGGGCCAGGGCTTCTTCTGAAGAGGCCGGAATTGAGAGAATTGAAGGGAAAGAGTGGTGGAGCCCAAAAAACATTGGGAACCTCGGAATCAAATCGCACCTCAATCCTGCCCTGCTTCTGGAATCTTCCATTCAGTAAGTCCATACATTCTGTTTATTGTTTAAGTTGAGACGTCTGCAATTGGTGGTCAAATCGTTCTAGATACTGGGGATGATGGAAATCCAGAAAGAATTTTTTGTCCTCTAAAAATATAGCAGCATATATAGGAAAGCAGAATGCGGGTGGAATTGCTCCAAGATCCATCTTTTCTTAATTTTTTAAGTAAAATCTTCCAGGAGTTAATGCCTTAAATATATTAATGAAATTCTGAGTAAGTAAGTAAAAATGCATGTGTTTTTGTTTAAGATGCCAAGAGCAGGCAGGGGTATACAATGAGCAGAGGCTCTCCATCCCACTCTTCTTGATTCCCCTCCCAAAGGCAACGTTTTACCTACTTTACACAATTTCTTACGTATACTTCTAAGATATTCTGTACATAGATCCCCCTTTTAATTTACGTAAATGGCGCTACACACAGTCAGCCCCTTTTTATGCTTAGAAATATATCTCAGAAGTTGCTCCATATTAGAAAATATTTAAGTTGCTTCTTAAATATGGCAACATAGCTTGGAATTTTTCATTCTTCATTTCACTGCTACCTGCAAACAATGGCCAGTAAATTAGTTTAATCAGGGAAATGAAGCAACAGTAGTAAATACCTTCACAGACTTATAAAAGAATTCATTTAAAATTATTAAACAGCTCCAAACTATCCCATGTTTTGGTTCTGTAATTTATTTAATCAAGCTACCATAGAGGGTCATTTAGGCCATAACCTTTAGCAAACTTATACAAAGCTGCAACAACGTTGCTGTGTATGCTTCTTTGTTTGAAAGCTGTATAAGATGTTTTAAACAACAGTCTAAAGATAGGTTATTGAACCGAAAGATTTAAATTTGGGACCCTGAGTAAAAGAATTCAAAAATTGATTCTTGTAGCTGTTGTTTTGTGTTTTTGGGGGGCATTTAACCCTCTGTTTTCCTACAAATAGATGGATTCCTTTTTCTCATTCATTTATCCATCCACTTATTTATCCAACAAATATTTATTTGGCACTTACTATGTGCCAGGGAATATTCTGGGTGCTGACCCTTATCTCAAGGGCCTAACATTACATGTTCGTTTGAGAAAAAGGTAATAGGTCCAATGACTATCCAGTCCTCTGTGGTTATTTAGACACACTAGTATATAAGGGACTTTGTAACAGCTTTCCAGTTATTGTGGGGCCAGCCCAGCGGCATAGTGGTTAAGTTCGTGTGCTGCACTTTGGCAGTCTTGTGTTTGCAGGTTCAGATCCCAGGTGCAGACCTACACACCACTCATCAAGCCAAGCTGTAGCAGCATCCCACATACAAAATAGAGGAAGATGGGCACAGATGTTAACTCAGGGACAATCTTCCTCAAGCAAAAAGAGGAAGACTGGCAACAGCTCTTAGCTCAGGGCCAATCTTCCTCACCCCAAAATAAAAAATAAATAAAAATACAGTTATTTCAGTACACACAACACAGTCTTGGATCTGTCTTAGAAGGGGTCATTTCTATGCTAGATCATTCAATATTTCTAAGTGAAAAAAGCACGGGACCTAGAACCCCTTTCTAGGGGAGCCTTCCCCGTGATCCCTTCCTGCAAGAAACAGCTCCACCCGTTCATCAAGCATCAGTGCCCACACTGGTTCCCTGCAACCGTAACTCTCTGCCCATGGCTGATTGGACCAGGGATGGGCATGGGACCTAAGGACAGCCACTTTATAAGTAGCCTGACTCCAGAGCTTTGTCCAATAGGAATAATGGTAACAACATTCCACCAATCAGATCCTCTCCTTGAATGGAGATACAGAGAAAACAGAATACATGTCAGCTAAGGAAGCAACATCAAAGGAGAGTGGTAGCTGAGTCATGTAACAGTTGAAACCCTGTGGTCAAGGTTTTCAGACCCAGTGACTACCCAGTAGTAACCAGCTCAGGGATCCAGCTGCCTCACTTCAAGGGCAATTATTCTCAAACTTGAGCATGCAGTAGAATCACCTGGAGGGCCTGTTGAGACGCAGATGCTCATCCTACGCCTGAGTTTCTGATTCAGTAGCTCCCGAGGGGGTGGTGTGGGGGGAGAAAATTTGAATTTCTAACAAGTTCCTTGCTGGTGCTGATGCTGGTGATCCAAGGACCACACTTTGAGAACCACTGCTCTAGAGAAATCTTCCATCCATTCAAGTCTCTGTGAAGTACTGTGGTTCCTATTCTTACCGTTGGGTCTAAGTGTTCCTTTTCCTGGGTCCCTATGAGGTCATTCTTCCGCAGAGCTGCAATTTTTGGTTGCCTTATTTTTCTGCAGGTCCATGTAACATCTCCACATGATTTGAGCTAATCTGAGCGAGTCCTTACCACAAAAGCAGCCCAAGAAATACAGCGTAGTAATAAGTATCACTTATTGAGCCCTTTGTTCAGATAGAAGGCATTCAATAAATGATAACTAGATGGTCTCTCTGGAATTGCAGTCTTATAAATATTTTATCTCTAAATTCATGATTGCAATATTGTTTATTTTGTATTTTTCTTTTGAAAAATGTTTAATTTCCTCTTGATTCTTACCATCAAGTATACAAGAACCAATTTTGGCTCAGCATTTGCAGTTTTTTCTACAGTTGCAATGTTCTGTTCCATCATATCCTCAAAAATATTAAAATTCTGAGAAAAGAATTGCTAATAAAATGGGACTGAACACTTCCTGTAGCCTACATACACTGTTCCTGACAAATTAGTGTTATTAAAATATCTTACGTATGAGGAAATTTGTGATCACATTTGTTACAAACAGAAGTAGAAAGATGTGCTAGAACTTCCTTTCTATCGGACCCCATCTTTATGATCTCAGGGCTCATCATTTATTTTCTGTTTATGTCTTTCGTCAAACTTTAAAATGGAGTATTTATTATACGATTATTTCTTGTGTTTCTCCTCCGCTGGACTTGGAGCTTCCCGAGATCAGTGACTGAGTCTATTTGCCCACTGATTTTGTCTCAGTGGCTAACACATGGCAGGTGCTCAATAAATATTAGTGGACATTATGGACTAAATGTGTCCGCCCTAAATCCTAACTCCCATGGAATTCGGAGGTGGACACTTTGGTGACTAGGGAGGTGACTAGGTCAGGAGAGCGGAGCCCTCTTGAGTGGGATTAGTGACCTTATAAAAGGGACCCCAGAGAGCTCTCTCCCCTCTCTCTGTGCTGTGAAATCAGAGCCCAAAGAGGGTCCTCACCAGAACCTGACCGGGCTGGCACCTGGTCTCAGGCTTCTAGGCTCCAGAAGTGTGAGAAATAAATTTCTGTTGTTTATAAGCCACCCAATCTATGGTACTTTGTCATGGCAGCCTGAGCAGAGTAAGACAGTGGAATTGAACTTATCTGGTGATGCTCTTATTAAAATATACTAAGGCAAGATTAGTTTGTATAATAAAAATAACATGAAAATAAAGTAAAATAATAAATTGAAAACAAATAGCCCATTTAGTAAGCAGGTGAAAAGAAGGGAAAAGCGGCATGGGTAGGAATTTCTTTCTTTCTTTCTTTCTTTCTTTCTTTCTTTCTTTCTTTCTTTCTTTCTTATTTTTTAAAGGAAGATTAGCCCTGAGCTAACATCTGCTGCCAATTCTCCTCTTTTTGCTGAGGAAGACTGGCCCTGAGCTAACATCCATGCCCATCTTCCTCTGCTTTCTATGTGGGATGCCTACTACAGCATGGCTTGCCAAGCGGCGCCATGTCCGCACCCGGGATCCGAACTGGTGAACCCGGGGCCACTGAAGCAGAACGTGCGAACTTAACCACTGCACCACCGGGCCAGCCCCTAGGAATTTCTTTATTCTTCATTCCACTGATAGGAACCCTACCTGTGGCCAAGGGCAAGTGAATTAGTTTGTTTAATCGGTGAAATGAGGTGACCATCCTCACAGGCTTCTGAGGAGACGATTCTTTTAAAATGGCTGTGCTCCACGTACTGTAAGAGAAATGTAAGAGAACCCATAATAAAAATGACAGCCCGATACACCGAAATGGCCCCTTTCATCTCAAGACCTTGAGGCATTTTGAAAATGATAATTATCTCTGACATCATCCCCTCTGAGGTAAGAATTATTTTCCCCATTTATTACTGAGCTTACATAAAATTATTTCTCCCAAAGTCCCAAGTCATGACTGCTCTTTGAATCCCTCACCTCCTGAGATATGTGTAAGTCAGCACATAAATCACATTGTTAGAGAAAAACTTTAAATCAGGGCAAAGTTATGTTTGAGCTATAAAGAGACTGTGTGTGTTATTTATGTATGTATCAAGAGGCTAAGCTCATTAGGGATTTCAGATTTCAAGTAAAAATTCTCCAGTGATGAGTGGAAACAGGAATGGACTGAAAAAAATTTCAAGACAGAAACTGTTCAGTTCCACGTCATATTTTAATGACATTTTCAATATTTGGATGGCCTAAGAGATGAATTGACTTCAAAACACGGTCTGAAATTGCAGGTGACCTGGAGCCAAAATCAAGAATATCTGACCAAGCATACATTCTCAGAGGAATGATAATAAAATCCTAGACTGGGAGAATGTTTCATTTTATTGCCCAAATCCATAGAAATTCACCATGGCGGATCAAACTTTTAATATCTGGTCACAACAGGACATCATTCTTAACGATACCCAGCTGCAGAGAGTATGTGCTTGGAATTCTCATCCCTACCTTGGTATGATTAGGGATCGTACATTTTAAAGTTATAAAACTTTAAACTTTTATTTGCAAATAATTACAAGTGGCAAGAAAAATCACAAGGACAGTACAAAAAACTCCCCATGCTCTTTACTTGGATTCACCAATAGTTAACAGTTTTCCCTATTTACCCGGTCATTTGTCATATATAAATTTTTTTCCCAAAGCCATTAGCAATTAAGTTTCATTCATCATGCCACCTTACCGTTGAATTCTTCAGTGTGTATTTCTTAAGAACAAGGACATCCTCTTACATAACTGTGCTACAGTTACCTACTTTAGGTAATTAAACATTGATCAATACTTTTACTTACTGTCCATATTTCTATTTTATTGACTGATCCAATAAGGACCTTTACTGCATTTTTTTCCTCCAGTATGGGATTCAGACCAAGATTGGGTGTTACATTTCGTTATGATGTCTCCTTTAATTTCGATCAATTTTTCAGCCTTTCTTTGTCTTTTGTGACAATAAAATCTTTGAAGAACACAAGTGCATTTTTAAATAGATTACAAAAAATTTTTTTTGAGAAATGTAGGCATTTTGGTTGTTATTGTTCTCCAATTAACAACTTTTGATGGTAACTACAAAAAAAAGGAGAGATGAGAATTGCGTAGTTTCTAATTCAGTACTGTCAGTGACGTCCATGACAAATCCGTCCACATGGAATGTGTTAAAGCTGAGCCTGCCCAATAAATGTCCTTGAAAGTGCCTTTTCTTCCCCCTCCAAACGTGCATGTTCCACGTGAGTGAGGCCATGGATGAGTCTTGTTGGTGATTTTATCCTCGTCATCTAACACAATAGGCTGGCAGTCAGTAGAGTTCTGTTGAATAAATGACCACGAAGGCGAAGAGGAGGTATACTCAGATGGTAAATGGCAGCATCTCCTTTTTTTTTCCTTTTCATCACCTCAAAGTAATGACAAGGCACAAAATCATTGAGCAGGTACGAAAACCTTCCCCTTCTTGGGAAAGTAGGTTTTCCCAGGAGGCATCAAGCTTACTCCTGCAAAGAATACTTTGTTTTCTCCTCCGATGCTTAAAATCCACTGAGATGGTGTGTGTTCTATTATCTTTAACGGTCACTACATACGATTTTCTTCTTTTCTTTCTCCGCACTTTGGGTTACCAAAAACTCATTAACTTGAATTCTGCTAAGTTGAAATGTGTGGATGAGTTTTTAGTAAATTCTCTCATCTGGACAAGCAAATTTTTACAAAATAAACAGATGTGGGGTGCCCATTTAGTCTACTTAATGGAATCAATAGTGCTTTGCTCAGGCATCATTTGTATACGAGTGATGAGTTCATTGCAAATGGCTGTATAATATCACTGAGTTGCCAAATTAAGGGGACAATTACTGTGTTTCTGTTTACTTGTTCTAAGCCCCACACAACCATGGTTCAACCACAGAGGAGGTGACCGATACTCAGAGAGGAAGAACAAGCCTAGGGTCACACAGCTAGTAAGGGACTCAGCTGGGATTTGAATCCAGATCTCTTAAGTTCTGCATTGGTTGGGCTAGACTGTGAAAGGTCCTTACGGTTCTGAACCCCTGGTAGGCAGACTAAGTATGCTCAGGCACCAGCAAGGCAATTTCACCAAAAAGAATATTTTGAGAAAGAATTAAATATATGCTATTTGAAAAAAAATCAACAGTCTGGTAATTGTGGGGAAAAGTGGAACTTCGGCCTTCTTTTCTCTTATTTTAGGGTTGTTTTTATTTTGAAACACCGGGCAGGGTAAGGCAGGTAGCCACCATAGTCTCTGCGGTCCTCAGAGCTGCCTACAGTTCTAACTCCAGCCCTGGGTCCTTTAAAAGTAATAAAATGGCATTTCACTTAAAAATGTTCTTTTGATTACTTTGGAGAAAGCTTCCCTCACATTGAGTTAATGAGCTTTTCCTGCAAAATACAGTTGTGAGAGACTTTGCTTTTGAATTACCCAGCTCAGAGCACATTTTGAGCAGTTAGAGACAGCCCCTGAAATAAAAGGAATCGCCTGATAGAAAACACGCGCGTGCACACATGCGCGCGCGCGCACACACAGACACACAGACACACACACACACACACACACACACAAAGAAAACACACATTTCTGTCTAGAGGGAGTTAACAGTGGAGATTTCAGGGTAGCATGACTTTCTGACTTTTCATTGTTTATATTTAGTCAGCTAGGGATTAAATTCTTTCTTCATATTCTGATAAAGTGCCCTTCTGAATACTTAATAGCCCACTCTACTCATAATTGATTTTTGTTTCTTTAAATTTTTTGTTTATTTGTTTTTTACTGGGGGCCATGAGGGGATAAATCGTGGGAAGGGTCTGTTAGGCACAGGAAAGGAATTATTGACTTCCTTAAAGGCAGACTTGAAATGGTCCATCTACTCATATTCTGAATGCTCCTTTTATATCCATGATTTAGACTGTTCAGAAGTATGATTGATTTCTTTAGGTTATATGTATTTTCTCCTACTTGTAATGGCCTCAAAAATTATGGGAAAGAAAAGACAGAAACCTCCTTTTGCTCTTTACATAAACAGATGAATGAATGCTGTATAGTAAACACGTGCATATTTATAATGGGGTTGGGATTGTCCTAACTCGCTGGCTGGCGGACAGGCCAAGTCGTAATAGTAACAACACTGACATTTCCTAAGCAGTTGCTATTTGTGGGCGCTGAGGGAAGCACTTAGCTTTGGCTTAATCCTACCTCAAATCTAGAGGCAGTGACTGTTATTATTAGTTTTGCAGATGAAGATAATGAGGCTCAGAAAAGTTACGGATGAGCGAAAGTCCCACAGCTAATGATCCCATTCAATCTGACTCTAGAGGCTACGCTTCGTTTTAGACAAATCCCACTGGCCGTTGTCAAGAGGGTGAATTGGAAGGACACTGAATGGATTCAGGAAACAAGAGAAGGAACTGTTAGAGTAGTCCAGGTAAGAGGTGATGGTAGGCAGGACTAGAATTTTGAGGGTGAAAATAGAGGGAAGTAGATGGAGATGGTCAGATTTGGGTGATGGATTCAACAGCAATATGTGGGATAGGGCAGTTTTAAGGATCAGTCTGGGTTTTTCCCTGACACGGCAGGTAGGTGGTAGACAAGCAGCTCTAGAGGAAAAGATCCATCATACCTTAGTCATTCTGACTCCTTGTTAGAGGAAAGCCAGTCAGAATCAATGGAAAGCTGAATGATGAAACATTTTAAAGGAAGCAGTTTCATTATGTCCAGGAAATAGAACCAGGCTATAAAATTATTCCCTGTCCTGCCCTGAGCACTTGTTTAGTAAAGAATTAGAAATCGTTTGCAATTCACCAATGAGTTGGACTGAAGTGGTGCTTCTCAAGCGTTTGAAGGTGATTAAACGCAGTTAGTTTTTCTAAGCAGCTTAAATGTTCCCTCTGGAAATCTTGTTAAACTCTTCATTTGCTTCTCAAATTCTTTCTCTTTAAAAAAAAAAAAAAGGAAAATATAAACTTCGGTTGAGCCTCTGTCCCAATTAATGAGGCTTGACTCAGTTAGGAAATATTGACCAGCTGCGTTAGCCTGTGTCTTCCTTGGCCATCCATAGAAGCTCCTTTCACTAGGCTCTGAAACCTTAGCTGGTGTTAGTGATTATTTTAATGACTGCTCCAGTTAGTATTTTGCATTCTGCCAAATAGATTGATGGGGTGGGATAAGGGGCAGAGTCTCAGAGCCTACCTTGCCTGGGAAACAAACCCCGGATCATGGCACTACAAAGTGGTGGAAATGTTTCCTCCAACATCTGTTGAATACCTACACATGCCAGGCTTCCACAGACGCTATCTTCTTTAGTCCTAACAGCCACCAGACATGGAATATTTCCTTCTGTCCAATTTGCAAATGATAGAACCAAAACTTTAAACCTGGGTATCCAACTGCCTGCTGATCATCTTGACCTGTCCATTCCATGAGCAACAGCCCAAACAATTTGTTCTGTTCCTGACCTCCTCCTCCAATTGGTGTCAGCGGCATCGATCCATGATTAGAAATCTAGACTCATTCTTGATTCCTCCTTCTCCCTCTCCGTTTTTTTTTTTTTACCTTGTATATCCTGTAAATTGCCAAATCTTCATGGTTTCACTCCTACATATTTCTGTATTAATTTTTTAAATTCTCAATATTAGTTTCCGATGGCTACTATAACAAATAACCACAAATATAGTGGCTTAAAACAACACAAATTTATTCTCTTACAATTTTGGAGGCCAGAAATCAGAAACGGGTCTTATGATCTAAAATCAAAGTGTCAGTAGGGCTGGTTCCTTCTAGAGACTTCAGGGCAGAATCCATTTCCTCATCTTTTCTGGTTTCTGGAAGCCACCTGCATTCATTGACTTATGGCTTCTTCCTCTTCCGCAGTTAAATCTCCCCATCCTTCCCTCGTATAAGGATATTGTGATTACATTTAGGGACCACCCAGATAATCCAGGATAATCTCTCCATCTCAAGATCCTTAATCACATCTGCCAAGTCCTTTCTGCCAGGGCAGGTACCATTCACAGGCTCGAGGGACTAGGGCATGGAGGTCTTGGGGGGCTCTCTGTCATCCCTCCAGTCCTAGCTCGCTCTGTCCTCATCTCTCACCTCCTAGCTGGTCTCCTTGTCTTTAATTTAGTCCGTCCTCCCTCCCTGCTATCCATGACTTAGAGAGGTGGTTCCCAAAAAGCAGGTCCATAAACTGGACCCCAGGGCAGGTTGTTAAAAATCCAGGGACTCTACCCCTGGAATTCTGATTCAGAAAGTCTAGAGGGTCTATATTTTATAAGTCTACCATCATATTGATTTAAATAAGTAAATAAACAAGCCAAGCTTTATACGTTGATGACAGCCCCCAAATTTCTAAATATGGGAAACCCAGGATAGGCGTTTGTCTTGGGAGTAACCCCCTAGGGAACTTCCCTGAGACTGTGTTTGCACAGCAAGCGTACTGATTTTGCATTGATTGCATGTTACAGATCAATGAAAATCACAAAGTTTTATAAAGATTTTTTAATGCAGGGGCTGGCCTGGTGACACAGTGGTTAAGTGCACACATTCCTTTTCAGCGGCCCAGGGTTCGCCGGCTTGGGTCCCGGGTTAGGACACGGCACTGCTTGGCAAGTCATGCTGTGGTAGGCGTCCTACATATAAAGTAGAGGAAGACGGGCATGGATGTTAGCTCAGGGCCAGTCTTCCTCAGCAAAAAGAGGAGGATTGATAGCAGTTAGCTCAGGGCTAATCTTCCTCAAAAAAAAAAAAAAAAGATTTTTTAATGCAGATATTACATTAATTTTTTAAAAAACTGTTTTTACATTAGCAGTAGCTTTATGGGGTTGATTGAGGTTATAGGATGGGGAGTGGTGCTAAAACCTTCCTTCTCCATCCCACACCTTATCACCCTACTGTTCTTCCAGGTCATTCTGAGGCCCAGTGAGTTTGGGAACCTCTGATTCTGACCATAAACTACTTGAGGACAGGGGATGTATCTTGTTCTCTATTTAATCCCCATCTCTTAGGACAGAGGCACATAGTCAGCATTCAGTTAATGTATACTAATGAACGATTCAATGAATTAATGAGTAAATTAATGGAATGAATACTAGTACAAAAGAGTTTGTTGAGTTGTTACTAAATGACAACCTACTTTGATGAGAAACTGAGGCAAGGGATTAAAGGATCTGTTGGGAGCAGCAGAAACAACCAGGTTGTTCAGAGGTCAAGGCAAGCGTTTGCTGTTGGAAAGTCTTACTAATGCTGGTTAGTGGTGATGCACGTTTAGAGCAAACACAAACACTCCTGGGAAGTGGAAAGCCAAGCAGATATATGTTATTTGAGTATGTCTGGATATGGGATACACAGTTAATAGCTAACACCTATACAGCACTTATTACGGGCTGGGCAATGTTCTAAACACTGTGTATGTATTGGCATATATGTGCATCATCTCATTAAATTTTCACAAGGACCTCAGTATCTCACAAAAACTCTCTTTTCCAATGATGAAAGGGTATGGTTAAATAACTTGCCCATGGTCACACAGCTGGAGAATGGATTCAAACCCAAGCACCCTGGCTCCAGGGTTCTCACCCACTGTGCTGTAATGCCCAGAGGTCTGTGCTGTGTCCCTGGGTGAGATACAGGAGGGATGGAAGAATAGGCCCTCAATGCATGGTCTGGTTTGGTAGAAAGGACACAAACTCAGACAACATGCTGAGACTATGAGGAATAATTTAATGCAAATATACTTGTTCCCCGAAGTCTTAAGAACTTAAGGAAGGCAAGTGACTTGTCCAAGATCATGCTAGTAAATGTCACAGCTGAGACTAGAATCCATGTGTCTGAGACCAAATCAAAATACTTTGACATGTGATGAGGCTTTCTAAATTAGGTGCCAAGGGGAGGTATAGCAAAGGCATTTTAATCTCAGGTTAAGAAAGGCCTGGCCTTATTATTTTTTAAATTTCTATTGTACAATTCAGTGATTTATATTAAATTTACTGAGTTGTAGAGCTATCACCAAAATCTAATTTTAGAACGTTCTCATCACCCCAGTAAGATCCCTCATTCCCATTTACAGTGAATTTCTGTTTTACCTCCAGCTATAGGCAACCACTAATCTACTTTCTGTCTCTATAGATTTGCTTTTTCCAGACATTTAACATAAATAGAATCATAAAAAATGTGATCTTTTCTGTTGGCTTCTTGCATTTAGCATAATGTTATTTAGGTTCATCCATGGCGTAGTATCTATCAGTACTTTTTTCCTTTTTATGGCTGAATAATATTCCATTATGGCTACACCACATTTTGTTTATCCATTTGCCAGTTGACAAATCTTTGGATGTTTTCCACTTTTCAGTTCTTATGAATTATGTTGCTATGAACATTCCCGAACAAGGTTTTGTGTGGACATATGTTTTCATTTCTCTTGGGCACATGCCTAGAAATGGAATTGCTCAGTTGTATGGTGACTTTGTTTGCTTTTTCTTGTGTTTAGTTTTTAAGAAACTCTGGCCTGACATTTAAGTCAAGATCTGAAGGCTGAAAAAAGAAAGAACCAAGGGAGAGGAAAGGGACAGTGTTCTAGGCAGTGGGAAAAGCACCAGTTTCTTTGTTCCATATGTGGTACCCAGAAAGCAATAATTATTGTATTTTGTATCTTAAACTTAAGGAAAAAGAGTGTTATCAAAGGAAAACTGTCAGTTTCTTGAAGGTGATAAACGTGTGTGCATCACAGCAAGGTTGACTTTTCTTAGTTTTAATTAAACTATTCTATGAGCAATCACTAAAAAGACAGACAGAAAACCACCCAAACTAACTTAAAAAACAAAAAAAAGCAAGCAAACAAGAAACAAAGCTGTGGCCTTGATAATCTGGTATGAGAAAGACATATGCCGAAAGAGGGTCCACGCTACTCCTTAAATTCTGCTATTTTCTGTTTTTTTTCAGCCAGTTAATCTCCTCACATGCATAGCAATAATATTTGCAGAGTTGGAGAGCCACAGCTCTGTTTGCATTGCTGCCCAGAAGACAAATGGTGTTCAGGAAAATAATCATACCCAAGCCATCTTTCTCCAATATGCTTTCTTCCTTTTTGTAAGATTTAGTCGAAGTTGTTCTGTGTGCATGTGTGTTTTCCCTCTCCGTGTGCCTTTTATTGCAAGACAGAGCAAGTATTCGTGACTCCAGCAGTTCAGCCAATCGGGTGAGCACACTACACATTGGTTAATCCAAGGTGACCTGCAGGTTTAAACTTTGTTTGCAAAGTCAGCTGCAGTACAAGCATGGAGGCAATTATGACATTACAAACCACGGACATAAAGTTGGAGAGATGATTTCTAAAAGGCCCGAAGAGAGTTTTTACTTCTTAGGCTTATGACCAGAAGTTCATGGCACATTAAGTTTTCCATTTGAAAGCTAAGAGAATCCCTTGCCACAGGTTCTAACTTCTAAAAGAGATTGGAGAGAGAAAATGTCAGGATTTCTCTTCGCGAAAAGTATTCTCCAAGTGTAGTGACAGAATGCCAGGTTTCTCTCTGTCGTTTAAGTAGGAGGTAGAAATTGGCGGTATATGTGGATAGAGGTCAACAGTGGCCATTTTTTCATTATCTACAAAAATTCTTACCCCTAACTTTTGGAAATGGGCCCTTCATTTTCCTTTGTGAAGCAATGCCATTCTCTTGTTCCCATAGTTCGGTTAATCTAACACCATCACTATGCCCCAAGGGTAGCCACATGATCCAGACTCAACCAATTGGAGCAAAGCATATCCCTAGTCTCCATGATGGGTTCAGGAATGGGCATGTGACCCAAGCTGGAATAATCAGAAGCCTAAAGCTTTTGATGAAATAATCAAGAAAGAGGTTCCTCTTTCCTTTGGGTTGTTAGGCTGGAAGAATTTAAGCTTAGAGCTGCTAATGAATATCTTCTCTGGCTGCAAGGAGGGATCCTGTCTGTTCCAGGAAAGAATGGAGCCAATAGAGGGGAAAGTAGAACCCAGAGATGGAGGAAGACATGTTACCATGCCATCGTCTCAGCATCCAGAGCCAGCTATGCTGAAACCAACACAGCCCTTGGACTAGTCCACTGTTCGAACCAACAATTTCTTGTGTGTGTGTTGAGTGGAGGGAGAATTCTGATAAATGAAATAAAAAAAATTGTGACTGGCTTAGGGGCCACCGAAAGTTGTGTTTAGTACTATAAGACAATGGACTTTCTCTCTATCTTAACCCCAACTCTGAATCAACACAGGAATTCCAAAATAGCCTCAGCACATATAGATGGTTTCAGCAGATTTTTCTTTATCTGTGCATAGGTGCCATACATAAAAATCTCAGCATGATAAAACTGGAAGAATCCCAGGTTTGGGACCTAAAAATGTGAAGTGACTGTCCCGGAGCCATGTGTTGTGGTATAACTGAAGTGTCCTGGTGTCTGAGTCTCCCGTTCTCTTTTACAATCTATTAGTGAAATGCATTTCAAAATTTAAGATCCTACACATAAATGGGTTGTAAAATCAACATATTGGGTAGTGACCATCTTTTAAGAATAAGTGAAATTGAATAGAATACATCAGAATACATCACATATAATAAGGGTAAGTAATATTTTATGAAGTTTTATTTCAGTTATATATGAAAATAAATATATATCCACATATACATAGATATCAATGTAGTGAGTCTGACATGAATTATGTACTTCTTTTGAAGAGAAATTTGAAAGCCTCTTTAGTGCATGCTTAGATTTCTTTTATGAGCATGTTTTCATCTGAAAGGGAAGAAATATTTTTCATAACAGGAAAGGGTCACCTGGCATCCCAGTCAAGCTAGCCCTTTCTGGATGGCATAGATTCTAACAAAGCTCTCAGCCTGAGTTATGAACACATTTTCTCTGTTTGTCTTCCACATCGCTGAGCTACCAGTAATAAGAGCATTCTTTTGGAATGCTTTTGGAATTCTTTGGGGGATGAAAGTGCTGCATAAAATCAAGTCTGGTCTGTTTATGGATGTAATTCCCTGTGCCCAGAGTTCAGGACAAGCACTGCGGTCTGAATTACACTGCATCTGATTCTCATTAACTGCCCATGATTTCCCTGCTGGATCCGGCTTCTCTGCCCTCTCTGAATGACTGTGCACACGGCTGGCTTCCGCAGATTGCTCAGTCCCAGTCATCTGCAATCGAGTTCGCTGTTCTGTTATAACCCACGCTGCAATTCGAGTGGACCCGTATCAGGAGTGTTTTAGACATAAAAATTCTGTCTAATGATTAAAGGAACTCCCTGAACTAAATGCTGCTGACTTTACAGAGTTTATTACCAAACACTGTGGAGAAGGGGGAGATTTGATTTCCCAGGCCTGGAGAAAGAAAACTGGACAATAAATGTTTATTACCAAAACTTGGACAGCAAACAAGGCCTATCTCGATCCCTTTTTAGTAATAAAAGGGCATTGCAGACTTTTTCTTAACCTAATAAATACTTCTGTCGTGCCTGCTATGTACCAGGCATGTTCTCAATGCTAAATAATTATTAACTCATGCAATCTTCATAACAAGTCAGTCAGGGTGGGCCAAATTATGCTGCAGTAACAAACAACTCCCAAATTTCAGTTTAAAGCTACAAGTCTTTCAACTGGGAGAAAAATAGTTGCAAACCGTGTATCCGACAAGCGGTTAATCTCCAAAATATATAAAGAATTCATACAACTCAACAACATAAAAACAGACAACCCGATCAAAAAATGGGTAGAGGATATGAGCAGACATTTTCCCAAAGAAGATATACAGATGGCCAACAGGCACATGAAAAGATATTCAACATAGCTAATTATTAGGGAAATGCAAATCAAAACTACGATGAACTGTCACCTTACACCTGTTAGAATGGCTATAATTACCAAGACAAAAAACAGCAAATGTTGGAGAGGATGTGGAGAAAAGGGAACCCTCATGCACTGCTGGTGGGAACGCAAACTGTTGCAGCCATGATGGAAAACAGTATGGAGATTTCTCAAAAAATTAAAAATGGAAATACCATATGATCCAGCTATCCTACTACTAGGTATTTATCCAATGAACTTGACATCAACAATGCAAAGAGACTTATGTCCCTGCTATGTTCATTGCAGCATTATTCACAATAGCCAAGATATGGAAGCAACCCAAGTGTCCTTTGACTGATGAACAGATAAAGAAGATGCACTATATATATATATAATAGAATACTACTCAGCCATAAAAAAATACAAAATTGTCCCATTTGCAACAACATGGGTGGACCTTGATGGTATTATGTTAAGTGAAATAAGCCACACAGAGAAAGACAAACACTGTATGGTTTCACTCATTTGTGGAAGATAAACAAATGCACAGACAAAGAGAATGGATTAGTGGTTACCAGAGGGGAAAGGAGTTGGGGGGTGGGCATAAGGGGTAAAGGGGCACATACATATGGTGACTGACAAATAATAATGTACAAGTGAAGTTTCACAATGATATAAACTATTACGACCTCAATAAAATAAACATTTTTTTAAGAAACCCTACAGGTGTTTATTTCTGCCTCACACTTGTGTCTTCCTTGGTTTGGTGGATGTGGGGGCTCCTCTCGGTGTTGTCCCCTGTGGCAGAGGAGGGAGAGTAGCACTGGTTCTTAAAGACTTCTACCTGGAAGTGACACACCCCTCCTGCTCACTTTTCATTGGCTAAAGCAAGTCATAGGCCTCAACTAACTTCAGGAGGACTAGGAAGTGCTATCCTCTCCCATTTCTGGAAGGAAGAGAAGGAGACATATTTATTGAACAATACGAGTGACTACTGCAACCGTTCTGTGAAGAATGTGCTTTTACTATTCCTATCCTACAGATGAGAAAACTAAAGCACAGAGTTTATGTAACTTGCCCTAGGCCACAAAACTAGTAAAAGGAGTTGGGTTACCAGGTTTAGCAAATAAAAATACAGGACGCTCAGTTAAATTGGACTTTCAGGCAAACAACAAACCATTTTTTAAGTACAAACATGTCTCATATGCAGATTTGGGACATAGTTTTGCTAAAAATTTATTTTATTGTTCATATGAAATTTAAATTTAACTGAGCGTCCTGTATTTTATCTGGCAACTCTAAAATGGAGCTGTCAGGATTTGAACCCAAGTACTCTGGCTCCAGAGATGAATATTGCGTTCAGTACCATTCTCTTGCTTTTGTGACTTTCTATTGTTGTTCCTCTGTCAATGTTGATTTAAGACTTGTTCCCAGTGCTGGCCCAGTGGCGCAGCAGTTAAGTGAGCACGTTCCAATTTGGCGGCCAAGGGTTCGCTGGTTTGGATCCTGGGTGCGGACATGGCACCACTTGGCATGCCATGCTGTGGTAGGCGTGCCACATATAAAGTAGAGGAAGATGGGCATGGATGTGAGCTCAGGGCCAGTCTTCCTCAGCAAAAAGAGGAGAATTGGCAGCAGATGTTAGCTCAGGGCTAATCTTCCTCAAAAAAAAAAGCTTTTGCCAAAAAAAAAAAAAAGACTTGTTCCCTAAGCATATGAGTAAGGCTGAAAGTAAATTCTTCTCTAAATTTGAAGCAAAGACTTCTCTGTCAAGAGAAAAAGTATTCTGGAAGTGTTTTCTCACCGATAGTTTACTGAAGAGTTCTGGGAGCTGGCAGGGTGTCGGGGCTGGTGATCTGCCCCCTAATATTTCTTAGCTAATGGAAGGGGAAATGTGGGGCAGATAATCAAAATGGCAGTTAATCCCCCCAAACTTTCCTCTGTGACTTTGAAATGTGGAGTATTTGCCTTTCAAACTACGAAGGACTTAAGCTGGTAATGAAATTAGTTTGCATTCTCTGACCACAATAATTGAGGGTACAGGCTCGAGGAGTTGGGTTCACACGGGTGGTAGACAGCGGGCGTAGGATCTTACAAGTGTGTGGATGTGAGCTTGAGAGGGGAGTATGAAGCCAGCCTGACTCCAGATTTTTCAGATACTTTCCCACAAGGTGGATAGTTGACATGCAAATAATCGTGTTGACCATAATAATAGCCGATGCGTGATTAACATTCAATAAATACTTATTAATTGCCTGACACAGAGCCTGGCGTGTAATGGCAATTAAATATTTGTTGAAGCAATGACTATTTGATAACCCTAAGACAGATGCCATTATTTGCACTATTTTGCAAATGAGGAATTGGAAGTTTCGAGAGGCTAAGTGACCATGCATTAAAGTGAGGCCACGCTCTGAGAGCTCTAGGTCCAGGCAAGGATATGATTTACCAAAAGGATGGTTTTGCAGAGCTCCCTGTTACTATCCCCTTTGATTTGAGTTGGCCTTCTGAGGCCTTGTAGGAAACAGCTGAACCCGGTGACTCATCGCCGCCATCAGGAATAACGACAGCAAACATTTAGGAAGAGCTGATTAGTATGCCTGGGGCCTTGGATAAAAAGACAACCAAGTACAGAGATTAGCCTTTCTTTGCCACTAAGTGGCCTGGGTTTCACAGTCCTAACTCCTGCCAAAGGGGACAAAAATCTTTCCCTAGGCGAGGTTTTAAAGCAGAGTATTTCTTGTGGTTTGATGATCCCACTAACAGAACAGTAGGCCCCCCTTATCCTGGGGGGATACACAGACACGTTCCCAGACCCCCAGTGGATGCCTAAGATGTTGGATAGTACCAAACCCTATATATGCTATGTTCTTTCCTATACCTACATACCTATGATGAAGCTTAATTTATAAATTAGGCACAGTAAGAGATTAACAACAATAACTAACAATAAAATAGAACAATTATGATAATATATTGCAATAAAAGTTACCGTAGATGTTAGCAACCTCAGCATGTGATTTTTTTTGTTGCCTTAAGTGGAGAAGTTTCACCTTTTCATTTAAAGGAAGCACTTTATGGCTTCTCTTTGGCGTATCTGAACTGCCAGCATCACTACTCTTGCTCTTTGGAGCCATTATTAAGTAAAATAAGAGTTACTTGGGGGGCTGGCCCCATGGCTGAGTGGTTAAGTTCTTGCGTTCCACTTCAGTAGCCCAGGGTTTCGTCAGTTCGGATCTTTGGCACGGACATGGTACCGCTTGTTGTCAGGCCATGTTGAGGCAGCGTCTCACATGTCACAACTGGAAGGACCCACAACTAAAACGTACAACTACGTGTTGGGGGGATTTGGGGAGAAAAGCAAGAAAAAAAAAAAAGAAGATTGGCAACAGTTAGCTCAGGTACCAATCTTTTTAAAAAAAGAGTTACTTGAACACAAGCACTGCAATACTACGATCTGATAACCCAGAGGGCTACTAAGTAACTAACAGGTGTGTAGCGTATACAGCGTGGATACACTCGACGAAGGGATGATTCACATCCAGGACGGGATGGAGTGAGATTTCATCACGCTACTCAGAACGGTGAGCACTTTAAAATTTATGAATTGTTTGTTTCTGGAACTTTCCATTTAATGTTTTCAGACCACAGTTGATGGAGGGTAAATGAAAGCTGGGAAAGCAAAACCAGGGGTAAGGGAGGACTACTATACCTTTCTTTAAATCTTGTCCTGCAGAGTCAAGTGGTCTTGTCTCTGAGCGTTCTTTGTTCTAGGAATAGCTGCTATGTGTGAAAACACTATCGTGCTTTGTTCTAATTTTGCTACCTGGCTTGTAGTTCAAAGAAACTACCTTCTCAGTGAGGCCTGTTAGACTAATTTCAGATCTGAGCAGTGGAGAGTCCTTGGTATCTTCCTCCTGTGTGCCTTGGTGCATGAGCAGGGACAAGGAAAGGAAATACAAGTCTGAAGAAGTTGTTCTCAATCAGGAAGCTACTCAATGTTGATGTGTTCCGTAGACTACTTAACACATTTGAGGTAGGCACTAGGAGCATGTCAAGAAGCTGGACGTACAGATCTCAAAGACTTTTTTTTAAGGGTCTGGACAACAATCATTGTTTTATTCCAGCACCTAGCACAGTAGCGGATATATATTCCTTAAATTTTGTAGTTTTGGTTTTTTTCCCCAAAGACTTTGTCTAACAGAAAATAACATTCAGCATTAATTTCTATTGAGATTACTTACTGTTATTTAGTCATTACTACATCCCAGGTGTTGTCCCGTGTTCTTTATTGTGATCATGTTTTATAACCCTCAAAACAGCCTTGTGGAATATTGCTAGTAGGTGTACAGCAGTGTACAGGTTCCTTTTGCCTGACGTGTGATTATGCCAATCACTGAGATGACTAGTTTGCAGCAGAGAAAAGGCTTAATTCACAAGGCAGCCAAGTGAGGAGACAGGAGAACCAACCTCAGATCTACCTCCCCGAAAAAGTGAGGATTAGGGATATTTATGGGCTAAGGGGGCAGGGTAGTCTGAAGTGTGGGAATAGATGATTGGAGGAGAGAAGTGAGGTAATTGATGACCTGCGCAAGTGTAGTCAAGTTTCATGGCTCTTCATAGGACACATGTTCACAAAATGGCGGCATCACCATGATCTGAGGGGAGAGTTTTCAACTCCTTGATGTCAAAGGGTCACCTATCAGTCATCAGCGTAGGCCCAGTTGATGAGTCGGTAGTCTTTTTTTTAATCTTTTTAAAAATTCATTCATTTAATTCTTTGACTAGATATTCCATGGGGTTCAAAAGTCAGAGTATAGACATTACACAGTGAAACATCTCCCTTACTGAGTATGGCCTGGTTTACTTAACCATTCTCCTATTGAACATTTAGTTTCCTTCTGCTATTTTTACTATTATAAATAATAATAATAATATTTTTTTATCGAGGTAATGTTGGTTTAGAACATTATATAATGAGTCAGTAGTCTTTTTTTTTTCAGATTTTATTTTTACTATTTCTCCCCAAAGCCCCCCAGTACATAGTTGTGTATTTTTCATTGTGGGTCCTTCTAGTTGTGGCATATAGGATGCCGCCTCAGCGTGGCTTGATGAGCAGTGTCATGTCTGCACTCAGGATTCAAACCAATGAAACCCTGGGCCACTGAAGCGGAGAGTGAGAACTTAACCACTCAGCCACGGGGCCAGCCCCCTTAGTCAGTAGTCTTAACCAGCCAGAATTGGACAAAGAGTCAACTCTCAGTTCCTGAAAAACTTACGCACCTGTTACCATGGTGACCCAAGCATCAGAGACGTTATCTCAAGGGTGGGTTTTAGTAACACATTAACTAACTACTTTTGCAAATAGACAACTAACTGAGTATGAAATTGGCCCCCAGTTTCAAAGCCACTTTGGAAAACTGTTTGGTATTATCTCCCAAGCTGAACATATGCATACCTTATTCCCTAGCAATTCCGTTCCTTGGTAAATACCCAACACAGATGTGTACTACATGTGTGCTTACCAAAAGATGTGTTCTGGAGTGTTCATAGCAACACTGTTAGTAATAGCCCCAAAATAGAAACTACCCAAATGTCCATCAACTTTTAAATGGGTAAATAAATTGTGGTATATTCACACTTGCAGCAATGCAAGTGAGCCATCTGCAACTACATACAGACGAATGAGTGTATTTCACAAACATAGTATTGAAGAAGCCAGACACAAGAGCCATACTCTATGATTACATTTTTAGAAAGTTTAAAAATAGGTAAAACTCCTGTGTTAGACATCAGATAGTGGTTTCTCTGAGAGGATGATGCGGTAGGCAGAATTCTAAGGTGGTCACATGATCTCTGCTGGCAGTGTTACTCCATTGTATAATCCCTGCCCCTTGAGTACAGGTGGAACCTATGATTTGATGGGATATTTCTCCTGTAATTAAGGTCCCTAGTCACCCAGGAGATTATTCTGGTGGGCCTGACCTTATCAGGGGAGCTCTCTAGAGCATTTAGAGGTCAGGGAGACAAAATACTGCTGGCCTGAAAAACCGACAGTGTGGACTGCCTGTAGGGGTCACATGGCAAGAACTGTGGGTAGCCTGTAGGAGCTGAGTGTGGTCTCTGGCCAATAGCTAGTAAGAAAATAGGGACCTCAGCTATACAGCTATAAGGAATTGAATTCTGCCAATGACCTGAATGAGCTCGAGCTTCATATGAGACAACAAGCCTTGGCTGACACCTCGATTGTCACCTTGAGACCTGAGCAGAAGATCTAGCTAAGTCATGCCCAGACGCCTGACCTACGGAAACTGAGATAAGAAATTTGTGTCTTCTTCAGCCACTGTTTGCTTAGAAAGCTAAAACAGATGAAAGGGACTGGAAGGGAGCTCCCGGGGCACTGAGTGTTCTATTTCCTGATCTAGGTGATGGTTACATGAGTATATTTTTAATTCGTGAAGATTCCTTGTGCTTTGTACTTAGGATGTGTGCACTTTTCTCTATGTGTAATATACTTGATACAAAGTATGCATATAATATTATGAAGTATTCCTAAAATTATGGTACAATCTTATGTGGTAACTTGAATATTATGATCTCTGTTTTATAGTTGAGGAAATGGAAGCCCAGAGACATGCAAATCCAGGTACACCTGATTACACTGTGCTACGATGTCTACACTGCAGCCTGTCCCTCTTGTTGATGGTCAAGGAAATAAAAATATCCCCTTGGTGGTGCAAATGCACACACAAAAAAAAGGGAGTAACTCTTTACAATGAATCAGACCTTTGAGATGTGTCATTTTAATTATTCAGGGAACCTTGATAACACTTCTAGTCATTCTCTAGTTATGCAGCAAATGATCTCTGATAAGTGTGGCCTTTTATTGCTGTCTCACTGCCACTCCTTTCAGAGACCAGCAAAACTTGTAGCTACTGATGATTCTGACTTTTGACCCCTCCTGTCAGCAACTGGGAATGAAAGTAGAGATAAGGTTGAGAGGTAAGAGTTCTCCCAAGGTGTGTGTGTTCCCTTAGAGCAGCAGTTTCTTTAAACAAGCAAACCAAGACCCAACAACTGTCTTTTAAAGATGACCAATATAATATACAATCATTTTAACAGAATCAAGCAACTGCAGAAATTAAAAACCCTGTAAATTAAAGGCTCTCCTCCTAAAAATAGCCATAACCACTGTTAACTCTTGGGCATGTCTTTCCCTTTTTTTTTTTTTTTTAATGATGTAACTATCTGTTTGAAATAAAAAAGCAAATGGAATGTTACCAAAGCACAGAATTGGCTATCCTATTATTATGCAGAATGACAGCACATGAATATCGAAAACTACACTGTCCAATACAGTAGCCACGAGCCACATTGAGATGTCCTATGGAAAATACACAAAGGATTTCGAAGACTTAGAAATGAAAGATCACAAATATCTCAGTGGTATTATATCAATTGTATGTTAAAATTATAATCTTTTGGATATATTGGGTTAAATAAAATATATTACTACTAGAATAAAATTTTCTCTGTGGCTCATATTATATTTCCATCAGATGGGCTAATCAAGCATATTGTAGGTCCTCACAAAAGATACCTACAAAGGAAAAAATGGGTTTTAATTCAATGGCATCATTTTTTTCTTAATAATCTTTTTCTCATTATAAATGTATCATAATGTAGTAAAAAAAATCAGAAATACAGAAAAGAATAAATTAGAAAGCAAAAGCTCTCTCATAATCTGAATTACCATTTTTGTTAACATTATGGCTTATACTTGTACAAACTGCATATACACATACATTTTACATATAGTCTGTTCTATAAACATTTTTTTCAGTAAATCTGTCATGGCCTTCTTTCCATAATAATGTACAGGTGGGTATTTCAATATACGAATGTACCACGAGATTAATATTCTATATGATACATTTTTCATAGGGAAAAAAATTAAAATGTCACCTACTATAATTCTAATAGTACTTCCATCATTAATTCATTGCAATTTTATGATGTTAGCTCTTGAAGGAGTACCTAGATATTAGTAGGCGCTCGATTGCTGTAAATAACTGAATTGGAAGAAACATTCAATGCCATCCACTCAATCTTTAGGTTAGTAGGACTTGCACCATTTTATTAGAAATATAAAACCATTGTGTATTCAGGAAACATGCTTCAGTCTACGAATATACACCTCTGGGGATTTAAGACTCTTAGCGTAACATGCTATACTGTACAGTTCTTCGTGAGATTAAAAAAAAGGCAAAATGTCACCTACTGGAGCACAAAGGAAATATCCTTAGACAGGCTTGACTAGTTTTTCCTGGAGTTTGGAGGGCCTAGAACCAGACCTACACGGAAAAGCCCAAAAACGAGTGTCTGAGGGACCATCCCTCCTGGCAGCATATAGAGTGGGCTGTGGACCAAGACTGTGGATGCCCCATCGGCTTTGGTAACCTTGTTTGAATCTCTTTAAAGAATTCCACTCTGAAGAAGAGGGCAGCCAGATGTGACGGTGTGGGCTGTACCACCAGAGCAGGCCAGCAGGGGACACAGAAGCTGTTGGGGAGAGTGCACTAACTAAGGAAATAGGGCACTTCCAGAAGTCCCAGTTTTTTGGCCGGGGGTGGGGTGGGGTGGGAGGAGACAGTGAGTCTCTAAAGAACATAAAACTGCCCCAAAGGGAAGGAGCCAGTGTTTGAGATTTTATGTCACCAGTTCAGTAAGACCGTATTGTCCCCTTCTGTAAGCTCTTTTTCCTCCCCCTGCTCCAACGCTGTGGGGCCCAGGAGTAGCCAAGAGTGGTTAGAATTGGAGGCAGAACAAAGAGAGAAACAACTGATCATTTTGCTTTCCCATCTGGGGTTAGATTTGAGCTACTGGGGAGAAAAGTTTGAATTGGATGAGAAAATGAAGTTTTGATATTCAAACCACATTGGACATTTTTGTGCCTGAAAATGAGATTGTTAATATTTGAATATTCCTGAACAAGTCATGGGATCTGCCCTAGATGTTTACTTGGGTTAGGGGAGAAAAACACTGCAGAGAAGATTTGAAGATAGCAATGGGGGAAATGATTTTGCTTCCTTTTGTATCTTGTCAAGTCCAATTCATTTAGTTAGTTTAAATTAAACTAATTTCTCCCATAAACAGTTTCTCCCGTTAATCTTTATTCCTGTGTAAACAGTATCTCACTTTTTAACAGCCTGTGATAACCCGATTGACAAAACGATCGTATGTGACTCGTTAGTTTGGGATCCGGTAAAAATTCTCTACTAGAACCACATGGTTCTGTTTTGAATAAACAGGACTATTCCATGGATCAGCAGCATCAGTGCCACGTGGGAGCTGTTAGAAATGGAGACTGACAGGCTCCATCCCAAACCTACATCATGTGACTCTATAGTTTAACAAGATCCCCAGGTGATTCAGTTTGAGAAGCATTGATTAGAGAACTCAGTATGTTTTAGATTATCAGCCAGACAGGGAATTGCTCTTTTTTTTGTTGAGGAAGATTAGCCCTGAGCTAACATCTGCTGCCAGTCCTCCTCTTTTGCTGAGGAAGACTGGCCCTGAGCTAACATCCATGCCCATCTTCCTCTATTTTATATGTGGGTTGCCTCCTACGGCATGGCTTGACAAGCAGTGCGTAGGTCCTCCTTACCTGGGATCCAAACCAGCGAACCCTGGGGTTCCAAAGAGGAACATGTGAAATTAACCGCTGTGCCACTGGGCCAGCCCCAGGAATTGCTCATTTTGATCTCAGGGTTGTGGGATGCACAGTTAGAAGGAGCTTAGAATTATGAGACCTGACCCTAACTGTGTTACCCTGAGCAAATCATTTCTAGGACTCTGCTTCTGCTTTCTCAGAGTTGTTTAATCAGATAAATGGTAAGGTCCCGTCTGGCTGTGACATTCTGTAATTCTAATAAATTTCAGTTGAAGCGAAAAATAAAAGCCCAGTCGAAATTTAATAAACACTGTAATAAACTGATTAAAGACTCAGTGCAGCTTTACCATGTCATTGTGTAACTGTGATGGGAAGTATTGTCCATGCATCCAAGCTCATCACACAGTCCTTTGTGTTAGCCCAAATGAAAAGTAATTTCCTGTTTAATAACAATTACCTCTTCTTCAATGAGGATGCATAGCTGACGGGAAAAGTAGATTATTGCTAAAACAAAATGATGTTTAGAGCAGCAAGCTGCCAGGAGCTTCTGTATCATTTGTATTGAAATGGTTAGTAAATTCTTTATTTGAAAAACAGAGCTAATTGGGATCATTTGGGTATGTAAGGATTTCTTTTAAAGAAATGAGGGATACTCAGTTGAAAAATAAAACAAAACCACACCCACACAAAACAAACTCATAGTTGACCTTCTGAATACAAGCCATGTGTTGGTGTAGATATAGGATCTGTACTTCGGAACGTTTCAGATGCATCCTTGACTCACTGTGGGACCGTGGCAACATCTCTTTGCTCTTCTGTGGTTCACATCTGTTATCTCAAAAGTGACTGGATTGGACTATTCCATCCTGCATGTTAATTGCTGCTCCTTAATAGAGGGTACCTGGAACTTAGAGCTGTGCAGTACAGCAGGACGCAAGCAAGCTCAGTGGAAACGAGCTGATCGGTTAGTAATGTCTGCTGTGGGCAAGGAAACAGCTGGTGAGAAAGTAAGTTCCATTTGTTTGCAAATTCCTGGGCTAGAGGCTTTCTGAGGACATTGACTATTTTAAATCTCTCCTCCTGAAAACATCTATAAAAAGGTCCTATTATAGGATAAAATGAAGGAGAAATAGACTGATTACTAGGTTTACTATTGCTGTTTTGGCGTCTTTCAAAGGCTTGAAGTATGTCTTTCTGTTCTTGATAGCAACATGCAGAACAAGCTCTGAGGAAAAGAAAAATGTGCCTGGATTTAAGAGAAATTCAGTGTGAGATATCTGATGGGTTGAAAGTGATTTATGAAATGAGTCCTCTGTTTTGTTAGAATATAGATTGTTGTTCCATTCGGGGCCCTTTATATGAAACAGATGCCCAATCTATAAATCAGACACCCTGCAGTAAGGGAGATGGCATTTTTGTATAAATTATTGTGGATCCAGGAAGTAAAAGCATGGATGAACAAATGTTTTTTGGCTTCTTGGCATAGAAGTCATTTTATCAGTCATCTGTCTGGGGCGATCCTTCCCCCCATTTTTGCTCTGGAATTGGTGATGACGAAAGAGTTGAAAGTTCTGTGGAGAAACCTGTTCTTTGACCTAACAAGTCAGGTCTCAGGTTTATCATGACGGGGTGGATAAGTGCCTCTTTCGCGGCCTGTTGAGAGAGCACTGCTGTTGCATCTGGGTTTCAGTTTCAAATGTAAATCCTCCAAAGGAAGCGGGATTAAAATATTCTGTAGGCTTCAGAGAAGGATACATCTCTAGTTTTCTTTTTTACTTTTAGGTCATTGAGTTCTCACTTCACTGGTCTACTTTCTACTTCCCATTTAAAGAAAGAAAATGTCATTGTTTTCATGTCATTCCTTGATTCTGTGATAGCTTTTGATAGTCAACTAATCATCGTTCTCTCTGCACTTGAAAGCAGCAAGCTTATTCACTTATTCATTAGATCAGTAAAAAAGTATGCATTTAACTCCCTGACTGGGAGTAAGCCACGTGGCTGGCACCCAGGTTACTGTGCTACATAAGACATGCCCCATCTTCGAGATTTACAGCCCAGCACAGGGCCATAAATATATTCAAAATGGCAGAGAATTCAAATATGGGTTCTAACTGATTTTGGAAGTCCTTATTCATTTTAGAAGATGTTAATTATTTTCATTTTGGTTTTATTATTTGAGTTGGTAATATATTCACATGGTTCAAAAATCAAAATGAAGTCAGAAGAAGTCTTATTCTAACTCCTGACCCCACATACCCAATTTCCCGCCCTTCACTGCTGTACATAACCACTCGCATTAATTTCTTGGGTAGCCTTCTAGTGTTTTCCTTTGTGCAGATATAGGCAAGTACAAATATATTCTTCTTTTCTCCTTTTTTACACAGAGATTAGGATACTACATGGATTGTTTTGCAACCTGCCTTTTGCACTTCATAGTTTTCAAGAGATGTTTCCACGGGGCGTAGAGAACTGCATTCTTTTGTTCATAGCTGTGTAATATTGTGGAGAAGTACCGTGGTTTATTTCTCTGCTCCTCTCTGCATGGACACTTGGGTATTTCCAGCCTCTTGCTCACACACGCACACAACTCTGCAATCAAGTGGGGTTTATCTGTCACTTTACTTCATGCTGGTTTAAGGATAGCTGTAAAAAAAACTCTCAGGAGTGAAATTGCTGAGTCAAAAAGTAAATGCATTTATAATTTCAGTAGTGATCGCCGGCGAGCTCCCCAAAGGGTTGTACCATTTTGTACTCTTGCCAGCAATGTACCAGAGTGCCTAATTCCACTATTTATTTCAGGACGTTTTAAAATTTTTGAATTGGATTTTTGCCAACTTGATAGGTGAAAAATGATATCCCTGTATAGTTTTGACTTGCATTTTTGTTATTATAAATGAGGTCAGACATCTTTTCATATGGGTAAGAGCCATTTATATTTATTTTTCTATGAGCTGTTCATGTTACTTGCTCATATTTTCTATTGCCTTGTTTGTATTTTTTTTTTCACAATTTCTCAGTGCAAACTTTACTCTTATTCACAAACGTTTATTCTAAGGATCTGAGCTAAGTCCTCTTTATATGTGCTATACTCATTTAATCCTTACAGCAAGCCTGGGAGTTGGGTATTGCCATCTCATTTTACAAACGAGCAAACTGAGATTCAGAACAGTTAGGTTACTGACCTCAGGCCACACAGCTGGTAAGAAGCAAATCTGATGTTCAGATGCAAGTTTATCTTGCTCCTTAAGTCTTTTCTTCTACTTCTTCTTTTTTTTTTTTTGAGGAAGATTAGTCCTGAACTAACTGCTGCCAATCCTCCTGTTTTTGCTGAGGAAGACTGGCCCTGAGCTAACATCCGTGACCGTCTTCCCCCAGTTTACATGTGGGACGCCTGCCACAGCATGGCTTGACAAGCTGGTGCGTAGTTCAGCGGACAGGATCCAAACCCAGTGAACTCCAGGTTTCCAAAGTGGAACGTGTCAACTCAACCGCTGTACCACCAGGCCTGCCCCCTAAAGTCTTTTCTTTTTTTTTTTTTTTAAAGATTTTATTTTTTCCTTTTTCTCCCCAAAGCCCCCCGGTACATAGTTGTGTATTCTTCGTTGTGGGTTCTTCTAGTTGTGGCATGTGGGACGCTGCCTCAGCGTGGTCTGATGAGCAGTGCCGTGTCCGCGCCCAGGATTCGAACTAACGAAACACTGGACCGCCTGCAGCGGAGCGCGCGAACTTAACCACTCGGCCACGGGGCCAGCCCCCTAAAGTCTTTTCTTTTAATCAACCAGTATTACTATTTTTTCTTAGGTAGAGACCAGAGTTAACTAATTCAAACTGGCTTTCATTTCCCACGCACAGAGGAGAGTTTTGCTGAGATCGTGCTGGGTGGCATGTGGAAGCCCAGCTGGGATTAGAAACATGCCATGCATAATCTACCCAGTGAATAATCCACAGGGAGATTGATTGTACCTCCCCCCAGGAAAGCCTTGCCACCATGCAACTGAAGCCAAGAGGAAACAGAAATGACAAGTGGCTGAAATTATACAGGAAAAGCATCACACTGAGTCAGGCATCAAAGTGTGTGTGGCCACTGTGAACCAAGCACAGAAACCAAACTTTACCAAGCGTGGCTTCCTATTAGGAGCCAAGAAAAGTGTCTAATATCACAGCCCCTTCTTCCCCTGCTGTCTTAAAGGAGGCTTTGGGGAAACCTGGGTTATGGGCAGTGTCTGAAATCCCTCGCTTAGTTCTTTTTCAGACAGTGTGGGCCAGCACCTGGAGGCTCAGGCCTTCTTGGAAAGGATGGTTTCCCTTTCCAGATGTCCTCTCTGTTTAAAGTTGCTCGTGTTGCAGATGAAAAATAGAGCTGGCCCCCAAAAGAAAAAAATAGAGATAAAACTGTGGTTCATTTATGGCATTTGACAAATTTGCAAGATTCGGTGAAAGCGCCTTACCAAATGATTAAAACCCCAGGTTCTCCCCCAAGAGAATAAGTGCATGAGAACAGTATATTCTTTGCTGAATAATGTAATCACTGCAATTTTCTGCCAGTTCAAAAATATAGCCAAGATGCCCTTTTTCATTCTATTTAACAATTCCATTCTAAAAGCCATCTACCTTACGGGAAGTTTCCCCATTTTCTTTCACTTTAGTTTGTTTTGACTCTGTAAAATATGAATCCAGTGGATTTCAACTTCATTAAAGCTACAATCATGTTTTTAAGCAAGATAGCAGGTGTGGGCAAGGCTGTGGGCTAAGAAGATTCAAGAGACGTCTCCTGATATACAGACTGATGACTCACACAGGAGGGAAGTCTGAACGGGTTTGGTTTTGCTGAGCGTTTAATGAAAGTTTTCATTAGGATACAGAGGTCTAGCATCTCCCCTGAATGTTGAGAAGTGGAAAAAATCCTGGAAACAGATTTTTACTGTTATTCCCAATGCTTCGGCTTGATGTCCTAGGAGAGCTGGGATAATATAGGCAGGAAGATCCTTGAACTGTAGCCACACCATAGAGCAGAGGGTGGCAAGCTTTTCTGTAAAGGGCCAGACCAGATAGTAAATATTTAAGGTTTTAAGGTCTCTATCACACCTGCTCAGCTCTGTCATTGTAGAGCAAAAGCAGCCATAGATGACACATACATGAACAGCCAGGGCCTTGTGCCAATAAAACTTCATTTTAAAAAGACTGAGGGGTTGGCCCAGTGGCACAGCGATTAAGTTCGCACGTTCTGCTTCTCGGCAGCCAGGGGTTCGCCGGTTCGGATCCCGGGTGCGGACATGGCACTGCTTGGCACGCCATGCTGTGGCAGGTGTCCCAAATATAAAGTAGAGGAAGATGGGCATGGATGTTAGCTCAGGGCCAGTCTTCCTCAGCAAAAAGAGGAGGATTGGCAGTAGTTAGCTCAGGGCTAATCTTCCTCAAAAAAAAAAATAAGTGAGCATTGGGCAGGACTTGACGTGAGAGCCGCATCTAAGCTTGCCGTAGAGCAAAGCAGGAGCGTATTCTTCCCTAGGTGGGGAATCCTGCTCTGGGCAGTACCCTCAAGTCATAAGAATTTGCAAACATAATTGACTCCAGCCACAAAGTTAGAACTAGACACTACTGAGAGGACCATGGAGGAGGGTCTTCCAGCAATTCTTTATTTTCCTCGTTCTTTTTGCTTTTGGGTCCTTTTATTCATAAGCCATTTATTTAGTACTGCCTCCATCCCTGTCATGAGCCTCTGTCTTTTCAGTTTACTTTCTCTACTTTCCTGCTGACCGAAGAGATGGTGTGGGGGAAGGGGCACAAGTTTGGGCTTGAGGCTCACTCACGCCTGGATTTCAGTTTTGGCTTACACTTATTTAAGAAGCTGCTTAACTACTGGGATTGTGCTTGTCTTTCAAATGAGGCTTGAGGTAGATAATCCATAAAGTTACGGTGATGTTCATAAATGAGTATGAATGAAGCTTCATAAATTAGTACTCAGAAAGTACTAATAAGTATACAAAATAGGTCAAAATTATTACTAGTCAGTAGTCTCTGGCATTCTCTCTACTTTTATGAATCAAATTCAAGATTTCTTCCAGACTTCCATTGTTGGTAAGGTTGGAAGCAGAAAAGTACTCAGAAGAGAATAAGTAATTGTTTTGGTTACTATTAAGTTTAGGTGCGAGTACCAAAACGCAAAATAGCATTGGCTTGGACAAGAGAAGCTGGTGCGGCACGTCCCCTAGGATCGAGGCCCCTTCCATCTTGTGTTTCCCACTTCCATGTCATTGTCCAATGTGGCTGCTCTGTCTCTGTCAGCAGTTAAGCAATGCGGAGGGGGGTGGGGCAGAAAGGACGAGAGCAGGAGCCTTTGCAAAAATCGACTGGTGGCTCCCTCGGGGACTCTCCATCATGTAAGCCTGCTTTACCTTCTCCACTAGCTCTAGTCATCTTGTGTCTGTGTTTACGTGTTTCCTGTCTGTTTCCTCCCAACAGAACATAAGCTTCAGGAGTTTGGGAACTTTGTCTTACTTGCCACCGTGTCCCACCATACCTGATGCAATGGCTGGCGCGAGGTAGATGCACATTAAATATCTCTGGAATGAATTCCAGAGTCAAATTATTTCACTTTGACAAACTGAAAGGATTAATCTTTGTACCCCTCAGAGTGCTTTATAGATCATAGGTCCTCGGTACAAATACCTGGAGTGAACACTTGAACAGTGACCAGAATATCAGTCAGCTTGGATTAGTGCCAGGAAGTAATATTTGTTAACAATGATTACATGCTGAAGAATGGCAGCAGGTGGTGGTAGTAGTGTCAGTCATAGCCATCTCATTTAATGATAAGGAAACTGAACTTAGGGAAGTTAAATAACATGCCCAAGGTCATACCACTGAAAACAATAGACTTGACCCAGGTGTATCAGATTTTAAGGTCTGTCGTTTTCAACACCAGATTGTATCATCTACAGAGGAGAGTGCTAAACTATGTGGATAGATTGAGATGATTTCAGGATTCCTGGACTAATTGGAGCGAGAGATGATTCAGGTGCAATAGAGCAGTCTCTAATTTGTGTGGCAAGAGATACAAAGCAGCACTTTGCGAAGGAATTACTTAGTCATTGTCCATTGACTCGACAATGCCTCTGTCTGAACTCACCCTATTATCTTATTATGATTAGTGATAGGCGTTCAACTTAAATGAAAGGGAAAGTTAATGAAGTGGAGCCCAAAAGTTAGCAAAAGGAGAAAAATAAATCAAGCTGATAAAAAGCTAAACTTGAAGACATTTCCCCAACATTTAAAGTCACATTTCTAATTTTTAAAAAAAAATTTTTTAAAAGATTTTATTTTTCCTTCTTTTCCCCAAAGACCCCCACTACATAGTTGTATATTTTAGTTGTGGGTCCTTCTAGTTGTGGTATGTGGGACGCTGCCTCAGCATGGCCTGCCTGATGAGCGGTGCTGGGTCCTCACCCAGGATCCAAACCGGTGAAACCCTGGGTCACCAGAGCAGAGTGTGCGAATCCAACCACTCAGCCATGGGGCCGGCCCCTGAAGTCACATTTCTTTATAGAGGGAGAAGTGTCCAAACTTTTCTTTGATTAGGCTTTTTTTTTTGACAGCGTGCAGCTAAAAATCATGACCATAATACAGATTTTAACAACTATAACTATAAAATGAATTGAAATTCATTTTTTTAAAAATACAAGTCAAAATCTTCCTGTTTGAGGCAGTGTGGGAGAGCAGGAAACATCCAGAACTTAGAAGTCTGGCTTTGACATGCTGGCTTTGCTAGTTTCTGCCTGAGTAGCCCATGTCTTCTCACTTCTCTGAGACTTGGTTTCTTTATCTTTAAAAAAAGGGGGAGATGAGCACTAAAATCCGCCTTCACTAGTCTGTCATGAAGTATCTGTGAAATAAAAAGTCACCTTATGGGGCCATCCTGGTGGCGTAGTGGTTAGGTTCACACGCTCTGCTTTGGCAACCCAGGGTTTGCTAGTTCAGATCCTAGGCATGGACCTAGCACCGCTCATCAAGCCATGCTGAGGTGGCATCCCACATAGAAGAACTAGAAGAATTAGATGGACGTACGACTAGGATATACAGCTATGTACTGGGGCTTTGGAGAGGAAAAAAAAGAAGAAGCTTGGCAACAGATGTTAGCTCAGGGCCAATCATCCTCAGCAAAAAAAAACCCCAAAGAAAAGCATAAGTTAAAAAAATGATATTATATTAAAAAAATCATCTCACATAGTGTCAATTATAAGCACCCTTGAAATGCTGAAGTGGGCTGTGAATTTGACATCTGATGTGTCTCCTGGGGACTTGCTATATTCATTGCAAGCACCATGATGATAAATAGTATATTTCTGGATTTTTTTTTTTTTGAGGAAGATTAGCCCTGAGCTAACATCTGCTGCCAATCCTCCTCTTTTTGCTGAGGAAGACTGGCCCTGGGCTAACATCCATGCCCATCTTCCTCTACTTTATATGTGGGATACCTGCCACAGCATGGCCTGCTTAGCAGTGCTATGTCCACACCTGGGATCCGAACCCACGAACCTCAGCTACGGAAGCAGAATCTGTGCACTTAACCACTGTGCCACTGGGCCAGCCCCTATTTCTGGATTTTTACTGCGAGCCTAGTCCAATGCAAATCACTCAGCTTGCTCATCAGTTTTACTAGATCAAAGCTGATTTGGTGTTTTTTTTTTAAAGATTTAAAGATTTTATTTTTTTCCTTTATCTCCCCAAAGCCCCCCAGTACATAGTTGTATATTCTTAGTTGTGGGTCCTTCTACTTGTGGCATGTGGGATGCTGCCTCAGCATGGCTTGATGGGCGGTGCCGTGTCCATGTCCAGGATCCGAACCGGCAAAACCCTGGACTGCTGAAGCAGAGTGCGTGAACTTAACCACTTGGCCATGGGGCAGCCCCCTGATTTTTTTTAACACTTTTTTTTAAAATTGAGGAATATCATACCTACCGCAGAGCACACATATGTTAAACATACTGCTCAGTGAAATGTACATATGTATGCACCCACGTACCCCCAACTCAGATCAACACAGAGAATATTTCCAGTACCCCAGGTTTCCTCACACCCTGCTTGGTTGATACCTCCCCCAAGTAGCCAATATTCTTTTACTTATTTTTTTTTTCCTTTTCCTTTTGAAATAATTTCAGCTCACAAAAAAATTGCAAAAGTAGGACAAAGAATTCCTGCCTACCCTTCACCTGCCTTTCCCAAGCATTAACGTATTTCCTAATCTCAGGACAATTATCAAAACCTGGAAATTAACATCGATACAATACTATTAACTATGCTACAGGTCTTATCTCCATTATTCCACTAACGTTCTTTTTCTGGTCCAGGATCCAAGCCAGGTTCACACATTGCATCCTGTTGTCATGTCTCTCCAGTCTACCCCAATCTGGGACAGTTCCTCCATCTTTCCTGTCTCATGACATTTTAAGAGAGACTGGTCCATTATTTTGTATAATGTCCCTCAGTGTAGGTTTGTGTGATGTTTCCTCATGATTAAATTCAGGTTATGCATTTTTGGCAAGTATGCCATAGAAATGTTGTGCTCTTCTTAGTGCTTTTTGTCTGTGGATACATGATAATGTCTCATTATTAGTGATATTAGTCTTAATCATATGATGAAGGTGCTGTCTGCCAAATTTCTTAACTGTAAAGTTATTATTTTCCCCTTTTAGATTAATAAATATCTTGGTGGGAAATATTTTGAGACCATGCAAATATCTTGTTACTCATCATCCATTTACCCACTAATTTTAGCATCCACTATTACTGTTTGCCAATGGTGTTTTTCTATTTTTATCATTTCTTCTACATTTATGAATTGGAAGTCTGCTGTAAGGAAAAGCTATCTTTTCTCCCCGATTTATTTCTTTACCGAATTATTTATTAATATCAGTCAGTACTCATGGAGGTTTTTTCTATGCATTAGAATTCATGGCTATCAGTCTTTATTTTATTGGTCATATTGTTCCAGTTTTGAGCATTGGAAGTGCCTTCATGCTGGCCTCTGTGTCCTTTAAACATGCCCCGTCATCTTTTTGAGCAGTTTCTTACTTTCTGGAACCATAAGATTTTCCAAGCTCGTCTTGTGCTTTCCCTGTCCCAGCCCCGGAATCAACCATTCCTTTAAGAAGTCCTGGTTCCTCTTGTTGAGGAATGGCATAGAGACCACAGTCTGGCAATTACATGTGCTCATTGCCACTGGAATGTCATTGTTTTCACTGCTTCTGGATCCTCTCAGCAGAACACGCTAGGAAATATATCTGTGTATACTAACACACACACACACATACATCTACATTTATCTCTACATCTGTCTTCATGTGTGTGTGTGTGTGTGTGTGTGTACATGCCGTGGTTTCATACTGATAACTCCAATTTCAATCCAACACTATAGAGTTTATTCTAGGCTTCCTCCTTTGCATATTTGTAACTCTTTTCTCCGACACTGAGCAACCCTTATCTCATCCATGACATATTCACTAACTTGCTCAATCCTTGAATACACGTAAGATGGCTTCAGAATTGCTAACCCATATCCCTGTTTAAAACAATTCTTTAGTGTTACAACATGCAGTAAAAGTACTGTTTCCAAAGTTATTCAGTTGCAATCCTGAGTTCATTTGTTACTGTTTGTATTCCGTTTGGGTTCCCCCCACATCCCAGTTGATTTCAATTATGTAGTTTTTGTGTGTGTGTGTGTGAGAATGCAAAACATTAACATGGTTCTAAAATCCAGAACTGTGTTCAGTAGTGTCACTCCCCTTGCATCTCCTCCACCCCATTCCTACCCATCTCCTCAAGGGAGCCATTTTCATTAGTTTCCATTTACCTTCCCTGTGTTTCTTTTTGTACAAGAGAGAGATGTGTTTTCTTACATCGCCTTATTTCTTACATGAAAGTTGGCATAGTACAGATATTCGTTTGTGCTTTGCCTTTTTCACTGAAAACAAACTCTGGAAATCACTTTATATCAGTTCATTGAGACCTTCCTCATTCCTTTTTTTACAGCAGCACAGCACTGCGTCGTGTGGGTGTACCTTGTTTATTCAACTGCTCTCCTGTGTGCGGGCACATAGGGCATTGCCAATATTTTGCAATTACACACACTACTGTGATCAATAACTTGTGTGTACGTATTTTTGTATTATTGGAAATTTAGCTTCAGTGTAAATTCCTAGAACTGGGATTTCTGGGTCCACAGGTGAGCGCGTATGTAGTTGTTTAGATATTTCCAAATTCTTCTCCATGGGACTTGTACCAGGGTGTGTTCCCACCAGCAATGTATGAGCGCTCCCATTTTCCTCACAATCTTGCTAACAGAATGAGTTGTCACCATTTTCAATCTTCACATAGTGACAGGTAGGAAATGGTGTTTCAATATTTTAGTTTATATTTATTTAATTATCTAATTAGGAGGGCGTTTGAACATCTTTTCATAAGTGTAGGGGCCATTTATATATATATTTATTTGGATGTGTGTGTGTGGTCTGTTCATGTGTGTTTCTCCTTCTTTTGTCAGGTTTTTAAGCCAGTTTTTAGATGTTCTTTTTTTTTGGAAGATCAGCCCTGAGCTAACTGCTGCCAATCCTACTCTTTTTTTTTGCTAAGGAAGACTAGCCCTGAGCTAACATCCATGCCCATCTTCCTCTACTTTATATGTGGGACACTTGCCACAGCATGGCGTGCCAAGCAGTGCTATGTCTGCACCTGGGATCTGAACCGGCGAACCCCAGGCCGCCGAAGCAGAACATGCGCACTTAACCGCTGCACCAGCACTTCAGCCCCTAGATGTTCTTCATGTTTTAGAGGTATTAGTCATTGTGATATATGTTGTAAACATTTTCTCCCAGTTTGTCAGTTGTCTTTTCACTTTGTTTATAGTGTTTCTTGGCTGTGAAAATTTTTAAATGTTTATGCAGTCAAATTTATCAGTCTTTTATTGCCTCTGGATTTTCGAGTCATTGTTAGAAATCCTTTCCTTACATTGAGGTTAATGAGGAATTCACTCATGTTTTCTTCTAGTACTTGTACAGTCTGATTTTTATTTCGTTTTTCCATTTTCCATTTGGCTCTCTAATCCATTGGGAGTTTATTCGTGTGTGTGTGTGTGTGTGTGTGTGTGTGTGTGTGGTGTGAGGGATGCATTTAATTTAATTTTATCTTTTACAATTGGTTACCCAATTATCTCAGCATCATGTGTTAAAAATCTATCTCTTGCCTTAGTGATGTGAGATGCCACCTTTATTGTATGCTAAAGTCTCACATACTTGAGCCTATTATTTGAGGGCTTTCTATTCTTTACCACAGGTCTATGTGACTTTTCATTTGCAAGTAACATACTGTTTTAATTATAAAGTCTATTCATCTGGTAGAGAAAGCCCACACTCAAAGTTTTCTTTTCCAGTGTGTGTAATAACTATTCTGACTTCTCTCACTATAGTGTAATTTTGCCTGTTTTTGGTCTTCATGTGAATTGAATCATACAGGGTGTATTATTTTGTGTCTGACTTCTTTCATTTAATCTTACATCTGTGAGATGCATCCATGTAGTTGGAAGTATCAGAAACTTGTTTATTTTCATTACTGTGTAGTAGTATTCTTTTGTATGCCTGTGCCACAATTTCTTTATCTATTTTTCTGTTGATGGCATTTGAGTTGTTTCCACTTTGGACTGTTGGGAAGAAAGCTGCTGCGGACATTCATATGAATGTCCATGCACACATGTCTTTGGAATCCTTAGGAGTGAAACTGCTAGGTCATGGAATAAGTGTATGTTTAGCTTTAATAAATACTACCAAACAGTTTTTCAAGGTATTTTTACAAATTTATGCTCCTACCAGCAATGTGTGAGATTTCCAGTTGCTCCACAGCCTTGTCAGCACTTGATATTGTCAGTTTTTTAAGTTACCTTAAAAGAAACAAAAATGAAAACCTTGCATGACATAAATCCTTCTTCTTGAGATTCAAGAGTCATTTCCAAAGCAAGGAACATCCTGGAAAGAAAAAAGCACACACACAGCAGGCCCCATTTTCCAACACACTTAACAAGTTACTCATGGCAGTGATGAAGAATTCAGTTTTGTAGAAAAGTATTAAAAAACAGTTATTAGACTAGATTCAGTGTAGCAGACAGTTTGTCATCTGCTCAAAAGCCATTTCCTGTCTTCCTCCTTACTGGCTGGACTTCAGTTTTGTTTAGCACCCATCCTTCTGGGAAGATGAACCTACCTTCAGCTTGAGGAGGAATCCTGATTAATTGAAGCTAATCATGGTTTTCCTATTCCTTTCACCAGTAATTAGCTGAGGAATGAGCACACAGCTCAGGTCTAGCCAATGAAAAATGGGGAAAGCTCTACTGAAGGAGAGGAAGGCTCCTAGGAAAGTTTCCTTACTGTTAAGAAAAAGATTCCAGAAGAAATGGTCCCTGTTTGCCCTTGAATATGATACATGGAACTGCAACAGCCATCTGACTGCCAGGCTAACAACTAAGGACTTTCATGAAAGAATTACAGGAATTGGAGACGGAGGCTTAGATATATGTCCTGGAACCTGCCCTATCCAAGCTTACATGAAGTAATAAATTCATTTATTGTTTAAGGCCATTTGGGCTAGGGTTTTCTTTTACTGGCCACTATACCTAATAACCCTGATATTGGATTGTGTTAGAATAAAAGGGAAAATAGTGTTCTTACTCATCCCTTATAAATATGTATGGCAACCTTCTCTTTGTTCTAGAGCAGTGGTTCTCAATCTTTAGCGTACATTAGAATTGCCTGGAAGGCTTAGTTAAAAAGGCTGCTGGAATCCACTGCAAGAGTTTCTGATTCAGTATGTCTAGGGTAGGGTCAAGAACTTGCATTTTCCCAAGTGATACTGATGGGACCACACTTTGAGAAGCACTGTTCTTGAATATAGATACCATCTTAATGTATTTAGAAACACGCATTTCAAAAGCTCAGATCTTTCATGGACTTTTTTTCATGTCAATGAAAACAAATCTTTATCATCATTTTGAGTGACAGCCTAGTATTACATTCAGTGGATATACCAGAATTTGCAAAACAATGTTACTATTAATAGATACTGCTGTTATTTGGGATTTTTATACTATTACATCAACATGAAAAGTCCTATCATAAACATCATTTTATAGTAATCCTGACTATTTAGTGATTTCCTTAATGTAAATTCCTAGAAGTAGAATTGCTGATCAAAGGGAGATATTTGGGTTTTTCCCCTTCTTATATTATCTTCCTAACTCCTCTAGTCTCTGCTTCCAAATAAATTGTCCTTAGGTCTAGGTATTTTGCCAGAGGACTTTTGGATGATCCTGTCTCAGCAGGCCAAGACTCTGTCATTTGCCTTGCAGTGGTCTTTCTTTCATGTTAGAAGAGTGGGACACCAAAGACCATGGCACTGCCGGGCGCAGGCTCTTCCATTCCTAAGAGTTAATTTAGTAATTTTTACCAGGGGAAGTGAATGGAAGCCTGAGAGCTTCTTAAGTCTCTCTATCTTTCTCTATATCATGAGAATGTGAGCAAGGTTTCTATCTTTGTCATATTTTTATTTGAGAATAAAGGAAACCAACTGCTCAATGCTCCAAAGATCAATGCTTGCGTTTGGATGTCCTCTGTCGATCATCTCAGACATAAAAGAAGGTCACCCTGCAGGTGGATGACCCTGCTGGGTCCAAGTTATGGCTGTGATGCTTGACCATGGAAGCATTTCTTCTCAGATGAATCTGCCCTCCTAAGTCAGAGTAGCATCCTTAGTTCAGCCAGGATGTTTAAGTGTAATTCAACGGAAGAGTGTTCACCAGAAGAAAGCTGGCAAGTAAAATGCAGATAATATCTGATTATTACTGGTCTTGACTTGAGTTCTTTAGAAAGTAGAGCCTGAGGCAAATATTGAGGCAACTAATACATTTTCATTTTAAATGTAGAAGTTAATTTCTCACTCACTTAACAACCCAGTGATGAATGGTCCAGTACTAGCATGGCAGCTCAGCCATCATTTGTAGCCTCCAAAACTGTTTGAATTGTTGCTACTTCCCAGCCAGTGGGGAGTATGGTGATGAAGAGAGAGAGAAAGAAAGACAGAGGGAGAGAGGAAAGAGAGGGAAGGAGGTATATATTCAGTTGTTTTTAAGGACAAGACATAGAATTTGTATATACTACTTCTGCTCACATCCCATTTGCAAGAACTTGGTCAAATAGCCACACCCAACTCCAAGGGTTTTGTCTCTAGCTGTGCAGCCCTGTGTAAGGCACTAAAAGGTTGATTGGGGAGACTCAAAACCAGGGAGGTGATAGCAAGCGGAAAAGTGAAGCGAGGCAAGGAAAGATGTGAAGCAATGTGATGCTTTGCATTATGAGCCAGTCATGAAGAAACGTGTGGACCTGGAAGGAGTCCATGGAAGAGGAAAAGGAAGGGGAATTTATCTGTTCTTCTCCCTCCTGGCTCCTGTTTCCCATTGATCAAGGTTGACCCTCATGAGGAGCAAATTCTCCTCTCTTCCTGTTGTACAATCCAACCCCTTGGCAACTGCTCAGGAAGCAGATCCCTTGCCCCGGAAGTGGAACAATGACCCCATGTGAATGAGGCACTAATCAGGAAAGAGGAAGAGGCAGTTTGGAGAATCTGAGAAGGTGTATAAGATCTGTGTTTCAATACATTCCTTAATGTCATTTGGAGTGGTAAATAAAAGGGACTTTGTTGTAAAGTGTTCTAACTGAAGTTTATCTCTAGAGTTCTGAGCCTGTTGCTCAGTGCCTTACAAAATGAACTAATAGATCAGAGGCTGGTAGAGAGAAGGGAGTCTCCCTTTATCTTTGGCCAAGAACTCTCCTAACATAGGGATGCTTTTGTCAGGCATCTCAAAACCTAAAGGACGGTGTCCTCCTCCTGCTCTCCCCCCATGGATGTCAATTAGGATACTATGAGAGGTTGTCATTCCTCCTCTCCTCCCTCCCTTCCTCATTCCTCCCTCCTTTCCATCTTTCCAGTAGATTTATGTGTCATTACTTTTGTTTTGATAAGAAGTTTAAACTCCTTCATGGCATTTTTCCTGGAGAACAAGTAGTGTGCAAACCGACCATTCCAAGTGGCATAGAATGTGGACTGCCAGCCAACCAAATTAGTATATACTTTGGATTGTCTTTGACTGAGCTTGACACGTTTGTTTACTGTGAATCTATGAATTTAGAAAATCAACTAAATCAAAACAGAGCCAAAAGCCTCCTCTCCAGTGAGAAACAGGCTCAGTGGATTTTGAAACTCCTAACTCTGTTTTCCAAGGATCTTTAAAAACAGAAATCTGATCATATTGGTACAAATGTTTTTTAAGGGGCAGAATGCTCAGTGGTTAAGCCCACTTACTCCAGAACCTGAAGGACTGGAATTATCTCAGTGACCTCGGGTATGTTACCAAATATTTAAACTCTTTGCTTTATTTTCTGCATAATGGGGATTATAGCAGTATCTAGTGTTATAATAGTATCTGTTATTGTACTAGTGTCTACCTCACAAGAATCTTGTGAGAGCAAAATGAGATGAAATATGTCAAGTTCCTGGCACATAATATGCTCTCAATAAATGGCAGAAGCCATCGTGGTGGTGGTCATCATCATCATCAACATCATCATTTTATTGTATGGTTCACTATTATTCCAGTTGTTGATGCATTGTTCCCTATTGTTGACATTTGGAGTTTTTTAGTGACCCTTCTTTCGTAAAGGGATAATGGCAGTTCTCATAAGACGTGAGACTGTGCAGGATGGTGCTTGCAGTGTCAGTCCTTTGATCACTGGTTTGTGACTGACTATACTACCACCATGTAAACTTCCTCTAAAAGTCATTTTAGCTCTCATATCAAAGGACAAGTGTGGTTACCTCAAGTTTATTTCCCAATGTCTTGTTACGAAGCCTTATACATAGTGCTTGGGAATTGTTGAAAACCCTGTGGAGATTCCAGGTCTCACCTGCACGCTGAAAGATTCTCCTTGTCCATTGGAGCTTTCTGATGCTCTGGCTTAAAAGGGTCGCATCTAACCTTCAAATTCCACCCTTTATCTTACTGAAAAACAAAACAAAACAAAAGAAAATCTCCTACCTCATGTTAATAGAGTTTGTTGGGGCAGTAATCCTGTGGAATTGCTAATTGTTGGCAGACATCATTAATCAATATGATTATACTTGGCCTGGGGTGATTCACCAGATATAAAGTCTGTTCATTGGTTTCTAACAGAAACCAAGGGCTTATCCAATAAATTCTGCAGCTGTGGAACTGAGCATATTAGGGCTCTCCCTTCATATTTTGGAGCATATTTCACTGCAGTGTCTCCCCACCCCTCCACCTCAAGATAGATGTATTATGGAGGGAGTGTACATCCCGTAAAGTAAAGAGTCATATTTTCTTGAGTCAGCAATTCTTAGCCGCAAAGACAGTGATTCATTTGGTCAATGCCAGCTTCCAAATAAGATGGACAAAAAGAAAGAGCATTGGGAAGATTCATCCGTAGACTCTCTCTTACCATTTCTCCAGTAGGCCTACTTTTATAAAACACTTGCGTTCCAGAATCAGCATCATTGCGTATGACCTTCTAACTCTCCACCCTCAAAGAAGACAAGGGTGAAACCAGAGTGAGTCCTATGAAAAGGATCGTGAGGAAGGTGAGGATTGAGAAGTAGACAGTTGTGGAGAAATGGCTTCTGTTGACCTCTCTGACCACTCCACTTGACTCAGTTCTTCTCCCTCCCTCGGGTCCAACCACACTCGTCTCCTTACACTTCCTCAAATATGCAAGTTCTTTGATGGTGACCTAGAGCTCTTCCCCCTGGGTCTTCTCATAGCTGGCTCTTTCTCAGCTCAGTGGCCACTTCTTCAGAGAGGCTTCCCCAATCACCTAGCCAAAAGGAGTCCCTCACCTCATCTCAACACTATTCTTTCAGCACCTACCCTTGTTTTATTGTTTTCTTAATCCATTATACCATCTGAAATTAAGGCTTTTTTCATTTACTAGCTTGTTTATTGTATGTCCTTTCCCATCTAGAACATTAGGCCTGTGAGAGCAAGAACCTCACTTGACTTGTTCTTCAGTCTATTCCCAGCTTCTAGAAGAGACCATGGTTCTTAGTAGGTGCAAAGAGCACTTGACATGGGGTCAGTTGATTTGGGTGGCATTGCCAGCACTTTGTGACCTTGGCTGGTTCACTCATCTTCCTGAGCCTTATTCCCTCATCTGTAAAATGGGAGTAATAATACCTACTTCACAAAGTACTTCTGAAGATCATTGAAACAATGATCTTGAAAATATTTTATAAGCCTTGATTATTACATATGGCAAAGATACCAGGGCTTCCTAAAAGAGTTTGATAAGTGAATGAATGAATGATAAGTAAATGAATGAAATGAATGAACAAAATCTCATGGTACCGAGAAGGAGGACTCTTACCATTTGAAACAGATAAAATTTAAGATGCAAAATAAAAAGTATGGAACTTAATACCTCAAAAAATTACATCATGGGGCCAGCCCCGTGGCCAAGTGGTTAAGTTCACACATTCTGCTTCGGCATCCCAGGGTCTTTCCGGTTCAGATCCTGGGTGTGGACATGGCACAAGTCATCAGGCCATGCTGAGGTGGCATCCCACATGCCACATCTAGAAGGACCCACAACTAGAATATACAACTATGTACCGGGGGCATTTGGGGAGAAGAAGGAAAAAAAAATTATACCAATTGACTGTACAGATTCTAGAATTTTATAGCAGGAAGAGATGTCAAAATATAGTCAAGTGATTTTTAGACTTGGCTTCTGGAGTCCTGAGGTCTTCTGGGAGGACCCTTGGAGTCTCACTGTGGTAGAGAGAAGGGGAGGCTGAGTTAACGGGAATCGTGCCCCTCTTTGCCTAATTCACTCAGATCAGCTCTGTTTTCGTGCTTTTCACATTGTGTCAGAAGTGAGTTATCTATTGCTCAATACCCATCCCCTACTTCTTCCTTCCTACACCCTGATTTTGTGTGCAGTAGCAATGTGCTCAACTTCAAGCTGTGGAGTATGATCCTTCATGACAATCCTGTCCCTTCATTTCTCAGTCTTGCTGGCAGCTATGGATTGGCATATAACCCAATTTTGGCCCGTGAAACCTAAGAAGTCCCTGATGCTGAAGTTTTGGGGAAACTTTGATTTCCTTATTAAAAAGGGACATATGTGGCAGGTACTGAGCTTCCCTTTCTTCCTTCCTCCTCCCTTCAATGCCAACATCATGTCTGCTACGACATCAGCAATCTTGTGACCATGTGGCCATAAGCATGATGAGAATGCCTGGAATCACAGAAACGTTAAATCTGACCTTAATAAGCCACTGAACCAATTCCAGCAAACATCTGGCCCCAGAATTCTTGCCATGTGATGAAAGGAACCCGCTATTGTCTAAGCTACTTCAGTTGGGTTTTTGTCACTTGCATCCAAAAAAGCATTCCTAACAGATGTACCCACATTGTGCTTCCAGATAAGATTCCAAGGATTCCGGAGGCTAAAAAGAATTTGAGATATCGTGGTCTTGTCCCATCTTTTCATTTGAAAGATAAGGAAACAGTTTTAATTGTCAATTGCTGTGTAACAAACTACCTCAAAACTTAGCGGCTTAAAACAACAGCCTCTTTGTTATCTCTTACCATTTTGTGAGCTGGCTGGGCTCAGCCAGGCAGTTCCTCTGCTTCTTGTGATGTCTGCTGGGGCTACAGTTGTCTGGGGGCTCAGGGGCTCACTTGTCTAATGCCTTGACGTGAGCAGCTGGAAGCTGGGCTCTGCTGCCACACGGGGCCTCTCTCTTTCCCTGTAGCCTGGAGCCCCTGCCTGTTCGTGTGACCTCTCCATGTAACCTCTCCGTTTGGTCCCCTTAGCCGGGTAGCTGGACTTCTTACATGGTACCCCAGGGCTCCCCAGAGCACGAAATTAGAAGCCACCAGGCCTTCTTCAGGCTTAGGCCGGGGCCTGAAAAAGTGTTGTATTTGCCTATTCTATTGGTTCCAAGGAGTCACAGAGACATTTAGATTCAACAGTAGAGGACTACACAAGGGTGTGAATACCAAGAAGCATGTTTTATTAGGGGCACTCTTGACAGATTAGCTACTGAAGAAACTGAGATCCAGACTGTGAAAGCTGGTTGTCTAAGCGACTAGAGTCATGACTATTTAATTTAGAAGATCATTGAAGGGATGAGAGATCCAAGGTGGGATGGAGAGGGGGTGGGGAAGGAGAGAAGGTACTCGGGGAAAGAGAGCAGGGTTTTTCAACCTCAGCAGTCTTGACATTTGGGGCCAGATAGTTCTTTGCTGTGGGGACTGTCCTGTGCATTGTAGGATGTTTCACAGCATCCCTGGCCTTTGCCTACTAGATGCCAGTAGCACTTCCCCTCCAACTGTAACTACAAAAAATGTCTCCAGACATTGCCAAATGTCCCCCGGAGACAAAAGAGCCCCATGTGAGAACAACGGCCCTAGGCTTAGGAGTGTTTGGAAGTTCTGTTTCTTCACAGAAGCCCGGCTGGGCTGGGGAACCTGATCTCACATGTGGGCCAGTGGAGCATATATAAACTCTTAAGTTCTTCCAGTGGGAAATGACTCTCTGTAATAGGAAAAGATGGGATAATCAATTTCACGCTCTGGGCTGCTTCTTCTAGGTGGAGCCTTTACTTTAGATAAAGGCTTTTGACTTTCTGCTATAAGTTCACCAAGGAATACTTTTAAGATTGTGCCCCCAAGTAAAACCTGAACTGGTCACCTTCTTCACTGTCAGTACCTAGTACTAAGCAATTCCTTTACTGTTTTCCCTTTTTCCTTTACCAAAAGTTGTCCACAAATAAGTACGTGGATTTTAAAGCCGTGGGATTGGGTGAGATCAGCTAGTGAAATAGGCAGATGAAGAAAGAAGAAAAGATGGTGACCTAGGCCAGGATCCATCCAACATTTAGAGTTGGGTAGAAAAGGAAGAAAATCAGAAAAAATGTTCATACGAATACACTCTCACACACACACGTACAGACACATATACAAATATATACATATGTATGTATCTGTATTTTCCTATTCAATTGGAGACCAATTGAATATATAAAGGAAGAAGGAAGAATCTAAAATAATTCTGACTCACACTTAGATAAGGCAAGGGAATGGATCTTGTCACTGCTGAGTCTGGACTTGTCACTGCCCCCTCTAGAATATGCGAGGGCGTATTCATGAGCTCCACGAAACTTGCCTGCCTTTTCATCTTGTGTCTACAGTGCCTGGAAAGGTGCATGGCGTGCCGTAGGTGCTCACGACATGTTTGCAGAATGAATGGGTGTCTGTGCTGTGAGGCAAAGCACTTTGGCATGGAGAGCGAGATGACTTGGGTGATAGGTGCCAGCCCGTGTGATGTCACTGCAACAGGCTGCCCAAATTCTCTTTACCTAGAGGGGCCTCCTCCTTCCAGCAGCTGCAAGCATTGGCTTCATCCAGGCGAGAGATGGTGGTGATTTGGACCAGGATATTGTCAGTAGAGGTGTTAGAAGGGATTGCATTCTGGATTGTATTGTTTATATTTTTGGTTTTCTGTCTGTTACGATTTGACATCTGACAAAAACATTTCTGGCTGAGGAGAGACCACCCCTCTCAGGGCTAGCCAATTCTTAGAGATAGGAAAGAGCTCAGCATGACTTCGATATGGAAACTAACCAATGCAGAGCCATCCCTCCTTTCTGGGTCCCTGCACCCCAGGAGGCCACGTTCCTCTACCTTAATTATTGCAGGGTCAGGCAACTAGGGCCCACCTTCATAGCTTAAAGCCAAAGCAATTAATCAAACTAGCCAGTCCTCAACTATTTACCCTGCCCTGACTTGCTTTCCAGCAGAAACACCAGTAAAGGCTCTGACCTGGATTTTCCCCTTCTTCCTCCTGATGAAAACTTGGTGTTTGTCACATGGCCCTGTGTGGCGTGCCGTGCCTCCTGCTTCCAGGACTGTGAGTGTATCAGACTTTGTTTTCCTGAACCTCTCTTGCGTCTCTTCTTCCCACCATCTGTAACTGACCATCACATAAAAGAACACAGACCATGGATACATTTTGATGGTAGAGCCAATAGGGTTTCCTGGTGGGTAGGATGCGGGAAGTGAGACAGAGAGGAGGCAAGGATGAATCCAAGGTTTGCCAGGGCAATGGGAGAGAGGAAGTTGAAATTTGCTGAGATATGGAAGACTGCATGTAGGACAAGTCCGGGGTGAAGTCGAGGAACGGGAATGAAGTTTGGCCATCTTAGCTTCAACATCTCTATTAGACATCCCAGAGGAGAAATTGAGTAGGTAGCTGAATAAGTAAGTCTGGAGTTCCAGAGAAAGGTCTGAGCTATAGGTATAGCTTGAGAGTTACTGGTATAGAGATGATGGTTAAAGCCACGGGACTGAAAGAAATCACCAAGAGAGTGAGTATTTAGAGAAGAGCAGAGGACCGAGGACTGAGCCCCAGGACCACCAAACTCTAAAGTTAAAAGTTGGTTCCAGTGGTTCTCTAAGGTTCATTTCCATTGTCTTATTCTATAATCATCATGGGGCTAGAAATTTCTCAGTCTTTTCCCAAATCTGCAAATTCAATGTATTCCTTTTAATAATTCATCATTTTGATCAAATTGTTACTGTTCCGATTTTCAATTGCTACATAACAAACTTCACCAAAACATGATGACATAAAACAATAATATTTATTATGACATAATTTATTATGACATAAAATAATAATATTTTCTTATATCTCATGATTTTGTAGGTGCAGGATGTAGGCTGCGCTGGGCAGGACTGACTGATTTTTCTGAGCCATTTGGGGAAGCTGGAGATCTGTTGTGCGTCTTCAGCTGGTGGTTGAGTTCATATGTTCCTTGAGGAGAGATGTAAACTGACTCTTGCAGCCAAGCATGTAAGAGCAGATGAAAAGAAGTTAAACTATATTTTGCAAGAAGAGAAGTTTGGGCATTCCTGGAGAGAAGACTTCAGTCTTTTCAGCCCCTAGGGCTGTTAGAGAAGTGAGGGGAAATGCCCAGGAGTTTGGTAAATTGCAGCATAAATAGGAAGAGACAACTTTACTAGTTTACAGAGGAAACAGAATCCCATTGGAGCGTGGGGCTTCCTCTAGCTCATCACTCTCATTTCATCTGATAATTGAGCCCTGACCTCATGAACTATGCATCCTTGTGCTGGAAGCTGCTGTCCTACACACTTCTCAGGGAATACTTTCCAGACTTCTCCAGACGGAAGTGGTTGCTTCTTCTGCTGTGCTCCTGCAGTGTTTTGCACCCACAGGAGGTTCTCATTATCTGAGGAAAACTGGCACAAGATAAAGACTCCAAGTGAGGAGCGAACTTCAGGGCGTAGTATGGATGTGTGCTTGGGCTGAGGGCAGGTTTAATGGGAATTGACCTTGAAAGAAAAGGAAAATAAACTTATAAAAAGAAATAGTTTCTTACTCAATAAAATGTTATTTCTGATTGCAACTACATGCAAGAGGTGAAGAATAAATCAAGTGTTTATTGTTTTGTTTGCAGAAAATTTTAATAAACAAAATTTTATGATAGGGACCAGCTGCAGTGGCCTAGTGGTTAAGTTCAGCGTGCTTCGCATCGGGGGCCCAGGTTTGGTCCCCTGGCGTGGACCTACACTGCTCTGTTAGTGGCCATGCTGTGCTGGTGGCCCACATACTAAAAAATAAGGGAAGATTGGCATGGATGTTAGCTCAGAGCGAATCTTCCTTGGGGGGAAAAATTATGATAAATGGCATGACAGGCCATCCTTTATTCGAGTCACTTTTTTTGCCTAATAAAAAAAAGAGGAGTTTTGAATTTATATATATGGACACCTATGTATGTGTTTGTGTGTATGTGTGTATATATATATATATGTATAATCTAGAGCTTCAATATTTTAAACTTTTTAAATCTATAATATACCTACAGAAAAGTGCACAAGTCATAAGTGTATAGCTCAATGAATGTTCATTTTCATAAACTGTTCACACCCAGGCAGTCTGCACCCAGTTCCAGAAACAGAACATTGCCAGCACCTGGATGTTCCTCTTTTGCCCAAATCCAGTTCTTATCTGCCCTTCCCTCTCAACTAATATCTCTTCTGACTTCTAACAGCATAGATGAGTTTTGCTTGTTCTTGAACTTCACCTAAATGGAATTACAGTTTGTATCTGGCTTTCTTTTTTCCATAGTACGTCTGTGAGATTTATATGTGTTGTTGTTTGCAGTCATTTATTTATTCTCATTACTGTGTATTCCATAGTATGTATATAACAAAATGTATCCGTTCCACCACTGATGGATCTTTGGGAAGTTTCCAGTTTGAGGCTCTTAGGGAAACATTTTAGTACATGAGTTTTGGTAACACAAGTATCCATTTCAGTTGGGTCATGATGTAGTTGTTCTTGCCTCTGAATCTAACTTGGTCATATCTGTTCAAAATTGTTGCTTCAACAACATTTTGGACATTGTTGGAACTATACATGTTGGGCTTAATTGATGTTTGATATACTTTACGAAAGAGTATACAATGATTCAGCATTGAAATGAAAAATTAGATCCACAGTTTTTGTGGATTCAGAAACAGAGTAGCAGAGTGCAAATGATGTTATTGAAACAAATATTTGTCAAGGGAGATATATGTCGATTCTCCTAAATGTTGGTGGAGGGAGCTAAGAAGACAGATCTCCTCAAGGAGATGAAGCTGCCAATTATACTCGAGTTCATGCTGTTTCTCAGATATGTGCAAAAGCACCTCCCCTCACACATCAAGCCATGTAGCTGAAGGAAGGAGAAATGGCCAAATTCCTTGAAATGGATGAGAGAAATTTCAAAGCAAGAAGCTGGTATGTCTTATTTATGTGTCACACAGGACTGTCATTAAGGCCTTGTGTCATAGTTTAATTGGCAGCATTTTTATTCTTCCTTTATGTAGCTAAAATGGTGTCTTATATTTGATGAAATACGGTAATTAGAATGCTAATAGTAAGGCTGTAATTTATTGATCCAAGCATAGTACTCAGCAATTTACAAACATTCTCTCATTTAATTTGATCTTCACAGCAGCACTATGTGGTAGGTAATATTTTTAGTCCTGGATAAATTAGGTACCCTGTGCAAAGCTCCACTGATAGTGATGGAACCAGGGCTCAAACCCAGGTATATGTAACTTAACGCTGACTCTACTCAGTGCTGGGAGGTCTGAGGTTTTCCAGCTGCTCTGCTTGGAGGATAAATTCAACTGAGGTGAGGAGGGACAGGAAGATCATTTTGGCATTGTGTCTAGGCCATAGACACTTCGGCTTTAACAGCCATAAAGCTAACACTCTGCTCCAAGCTGTCATCATCTATTACCTGTATTACTTGTAATGAGTTCTTGATAAGTCTCCCTGCTTCCGATACTATAATCTGTTCTCGACACAGCAGCTAGAGTGAGCATTTAAAACATAAGTCAGAGCACGTCATCCCTCTACCGCAAACCTCCAATGGCTTCCCATCTCCTTGGGGCAGAAGCTAAGGTCTACGGGCCGGCAGGCCTTGTGCCACATGACCTGGTGTTACTCTCTGACTTTCTCTCTTATCACTCCCCGCCCCCTCCCTCCTGCAGCCACAGCAATACTGGCCTCCTTACATGCCCAAACTCAGGGGCTGTCTCAGTTTGTCTCCCCCCTGGAGCAGACTAGACACAAAGATTGAGTGTAAATCATTTATTTGGGAAGCAAAGGAAATACCTGTAGGACATTGGGATGGGAGATAGGAAGAGGGAGACTCCTAATAATGGTGTGCTGCTGAGCCAGCTACCACTGTGGGAGAGTGATCTCCATTCCACTGGAAAATTCTGGGAGCCCCTAGAACATGCACCTCTGCATTAGCCCTCCCAAGAGGCACAGGGGCTGGGGTGTTGATACACCAACTCTCTCCTGTCCCTGGTGGACGTTAATCTCAATATTGACAGCCAGCAGTGTGTGTGTGTGTGGGCAGAGCAGGCTCCAGTGCTCAGAGAAAGCCCTCAGGCAAAAAAGGTGAAGGTGCTGGTCAGGCTGGCACTCAAATGGTAAAGCCTGAGGCATATGGGGTCTTCCCTGAAAGTATCCACTACAGAGCCATGCATTTGCTGTTCCTCTGCCTAGAACACTCTTCGCTCGGATAGCCACAAATTACTCTTTCCAGTCTATGCTCAAATGACTCCTCAGGGACACTTTTTCTGATCACCTTCTTTAAATTGTCCCCCAACTTCTAACATACACACATATAGTCATGTGCTGCATAACGACATTTCGGTCTATGACAGACTGCATATATGACCATATATGACGGTGGCCCCCTAAGATTAGTACCATATAGCCTAGGTGTGTAGTAGGCTATACCGTCTAGGTTTGTGTAAGTCAGTCTATCATGTTTGCACAACAGCGAAATCCCCTAACAACATATTTCTTACAACAAATCCTCGTCGTTAAACAACACGACTGTATCTTATTTATTGTCTTTCTTTCCCCACTAAATAGAGGCACCACAAGGGCAAGAATTCTGGTCTGTTATGTTTGTTGCTTTATTTTCAATACCTAGCATGGTGTCTGGTACATAGTAGGAGTTCAATAAATATTAAATGAATGAATGAAAGTTCATTTTAAAAAAATCTCTGTCTTCTGTGTCTATTTGTCAATTGATTTATAATCCTTAAAGATGAAAAATGTGATTGGCATCTACAAATGCCAGCATCTGCCTCTTAGGAACTGATTATGGATGGACTTAGGTGGCCTTCCTTCTCTCTCTCCCATAAATGTTGAACATCTACCACGAGCCAGGCACTGCTCAAAGTACTAGGAATACTGCTACGTATCGGCTAGGAATGACTTTTGGCAGGAAGTGATAGAATCATCAAAAGCAATGGCTTAACCAAGTAAAGGTTTTACCTTTCTCATGTAATTAGAAGTCTAGACATACGCAGTCCAGCGCTCATACGGTGGCTCCAAGGGGCCATCGGGGATTCTGTCTGCTTCTACCTTCTTCTTGTCATCCCCGGCTTGTTGCCCCAACTCCTGCAGTGTCTGCATTCCAGGCAGGAAGGGGAAAATGGCAAAGGGAAAACGTGTGTTCCAGAGGATTCCTCACTCTGTGATCGTGCATTCCTGCAAAGCTCCACCTGACAATTCCTGCTTCTGTCTTCTTACCCATCTCTTGGCCGCCTAGCAGCAAGGGAGCTGAGAAACGTAGCATTGTTTTGTTAGTTTGTTTTCTTTGGTGGGCTACTTGCTTCTGTAAACACCATTGGGAAGAGGGGTACAATTAAATGCATCCTTGAGTAAGCGACTAGCAATACCTGCTGCCACGAGACCAATAAGAGCCATGTTCTCCTGAAGCTGTCATCGTAGTGCAGGCAAACAGAAAGACAGAAAGCACACACAACAGTCATGACTACATATGTACTCACGACTACATACATACCCCCTTTGCAAAAAATGCCAGATACCACGAGTGCTGTGCAAAGCGGTAAGATAAGGGAAGGAGTTACAGTGACTGAGGCTCCTTGTTACACCTAGAAGTCAGGGACATGACACTGGAGCTGAATCCTGAATGACGAAACAGAGGCAACCTTTCCAAGATCAACTACAATTTTACTGATCCGTCGTTGGTTCTAATTTAATTTGGGACAAGAAGTCGGTATAATCATGTCTGCCTAGTTCTATAAAATCCAGCTTTCAAGATGTAGAATAAATCATCCTTGTTTTTCCTGATCATGCTCTCAGAGCCATGAGGAGGCCTTATCTCCTTCTGATGCTGTTTTTCCTCCTCTCCTCTGTTTTACACATAGAGCAAAAAGGACATTGTTCCTTGACAATAATGGTAAATGATCATGGACTGAAGGGTTGGGAGGGAGTTTGGGGTTTTTTTAAAGCCTGGCAAAGCCTAATGCCAGAAAAAATATTTCAGGGAAATAAGCCAGATGTGGGCAATTTATAAAAGACGGAGTAATTCTAGAGAAATTCTGTTCAACTGGTAAGCCAGTCTGGTGACTGCAGGTATTATTAAAGAAGATGCATTGTGAGAGCTCGGTGTCGTGGCTTCAAGAGGCTGGCTGTGGCACTGGGCAAAACTCTGTCCATGCGTTACTTTCTCGTTCACACAAAGTCTTAGAAAGGCTCTCAAGTGCTCACGTATTGCAAGTCAGTTCTTACATAGAAATGCGATTTTTACATCTAGAGGGTTTGCTGGCCACAATAAGGAGTTCAAAAGTTAGTGGATTTCTTTTTTCTGGAGTCTCTGCTGATGTATGGTCTCTTGCTGCTGGTTCTTTCCTCCCAGCATTTTAATGCTATAATTAGTAATCCTTTATTTAATATGTGCTATAGATGGAAACACCTTTGTGCAAGTTGATAACTATGGCTCCTAAAAACCCTGGCTAGACCAAAATCAGCAGGTGCCTGCAAATCCCCTTTCAAGGGAATCAACAGGCAGGAGGGTGGGAAAATGTCAGCGAACACTGTGGCTATAACACTACCTTCCATTACAATTACCAGTGCCTTTTTATGCTTCATATATTCAAACATTTAAAATGTTTCCAGTTGCGTTTCATCTTTAGGTTGCAGTTTGGTGGTACTGTTTTTCCCCTTTTCCTTTAAAAATGAAATACTCTTTCACCTCAGATATTTCCAAGATTGCATGGATGATTCAGCACTTCTACAAAACTGCCTCATCCAGATGATTTTTCATTCTTTATCTTAATATTTTGGTATTGTGTAAATGCTGCCTCAGTGGAAAATTTTCCTTTTCTTCTTCTTTTTCTTCTTCTTTTTTTTAGCTGAGGAAGATTTGCCTTAAGCTAACATCCATTGTCAATCTTCCTTTTTTTTGCTTGAGGAAAATTAGCCCTGAGCTAACGTCTGTGCCAATCTTCTTCTATTTTGTATGTGGGGCATGGCTGACAAGTAGCGTAGGTCTACGCCCAGGATCCAAACCCATGAACCTGGGTTGCCGAAGTGGAGCACGCTGACCTTAACCACTATGCCACAGGGCCAGCCCCGGAAAATTTTTCTTTTTAATTGTAAGAAATCTGTATTATAATGGATTCAGACATGTTAATGTCTTTATTATACATAACTCTCTTTTTTCGTAATGATGGTCTTCATAGAGTCCCTGCCGTTTATTCTGTTGCTCTTGCAACTGCTGATAAAACTCTCTGTTCTTAATTTCTGATTTCCATAAACTGTTCATACAATAATTCCACTTATGGAATAAACATCTAAGATGAAAGATTTTGATAACCGAAATTGTTTTAAGATGCTCCTTGAATGGTTTAAATGAACTGGTACATTAATACAAAGGAATTCTTCGCAATGATTAGCAACCATGTTCTTAAAATATTTAATAAGAAAATGGTGTTAATGTTATGTTGAATAAAAATAAGGAAGATAGAGAATAATGTAATTACTGGATGATTCTAATTTTGTGAGATGCATAAAAAAACTGGAAAACAATATGTAAGTAGTAGCCACCATATGGTGGGAATTTGAGGAATCTTTACTTATTTTGCATTTTCCTGCATAGTTTGAATTATTTTTACAATAAACATGGAAAATAAATTTCAAAAGGAATACGAATTTATTTTTCAGTGGGGAAGCAATGCATGAAGGAGAATGAAATTGGCTTAGGAAGTCAACAGATGTGAGTTCAAATCCAACTGACCATTTAGTACATATGCAATCTACACCTCTCTAAGCTTCGATGTCTGTCATCTCTAAGCCTAGGAGAGGGAAGAGTGATTCTCAAGAGCCATGCCTTTTTTCAGTAAATATAAAGACGAAGGATTGAAATAATAGTTGTTGGAATCATGATGAGAAGATATTAGAGGAATCTTGTGAAAAAGCAAGACCACAAGATGAGGTATGTAGAGAAGGTGGCCAAAGTGAAGACTTGATGACATTCATGGTCCCCAAACAACCATCAAGACAGGCTCACCATCCCTGTTTTCAGACGGCTTCTAGAACCTCCTTCTACAAGACGGGAATGAAAATGCATACTACATACAGAGTGTGAGAAGAAGCCAGTGAAATATACTACACATTGCAGGCTCTCAGTTAGAATTGCTATATCCTAGTGTTTGCTTTGGTCACCCGCCATTGGAAGGAATGATGGGCTAGAACGTTAAAATTACCATTTGTGCTGAGAAGGCAGCTTTAGGTATTTAGAAGTCTATTTTAGCAGACTTCCCTCCAGTTGGAAAACAAAACAGGGATAACTAGCTTCACTTTGTCTCTTTATCTCTTTCCATTTAAACACAGATATATCCTGTTGTGATAACCTTTGACACTTTATTACATGGCCAGGGTAAATAACAACTGCCCCTATTTTGTAATGTCATTCCTGGTTAAACAGCGCCATTAATTACTGAACATAAAAGTTGAAGTTTTTGTGAATAGAAGGAAATGTCATTGGATTCCTTTGCTTTGTTCACTAAATTTATTTGAAAGCTTGGGTGGTTTGAGTGGCTAAGAGAGAGTCATTGACTTGTTGGTCTGTCACTGAGAACTGCCATTATACTGACAATAATTTCCAGCCAATTTGGGGGCAGTGGTGAAATGTTAAGTGACATACAGAGTTTCACTGGAAATCTGAGTTTGAGTTACAATGAAATTAAGAAATCAATTTCTAGACGCTCTCAAGCTACCTTAATTGCTTAGAAAATGCACCTTGAGTTACCTCTTTTATTGTATAAAATGACACTCCTTGTTATTAAAACAGTGTTTAATAACTTGCAAAGGAATGAGTTAAAAATCATTCTGGGGACTGGCCAGGTGACACAGTGGGTAAGTGCACATGTTCCAACTCGGCGGCCTGGGTTTTGCCAGTTTGGATCCTGGGTGTGGACGTGGCACCGCTTGGCAAGCCATGCTGTGGTAGGTGTCTCACATATAAAATAGAGGAAGATGGGCATGGATGTTAGCTCAGGGCCAGTCTTCCTCAGCAAAAAGAGGAGGATTGGCAGCAGATGTTAGCTCAGGGCTAATCTTCCTCAAAAAAAAAAAAAAAATCATTCTGTAGGTCACTTTGAAGAAAGTTGGAGAAATTGTTTTACCATCAATTTCTGTATTGATGAGGACATTGAATTAAAGCTTTTATCATCTTTCATCTTTGATAGTGTCATTCTTTGTCAGCATTTTTTTTTTTTTTTGAGGAAGATTGGCCCTGAGCTAACATCTGTTGCCATTCCTCCTCTTCTTTTTTTTCCTCCCCAAAACTCCAGTACATAGTTGTGTGTCCTAGTTGTAGGTCATTCTAGTTCTTCCATGTGGGATGCCACCACAGCATGGCTTGACAAGTGGTGTGTAGGTCCATGCCCAGGATCTGAACCGGCGAACCCCAGGCCACCAAAGCTGAGTGGGTGAACTTAACCACTTGGCCACAGGGCCAGCCCCCAAGTATTTCTTAAATAAAGAAAAGGCTAGGTTTATGTCATTCAAATTTACTGAAAATTGTTTTCATTTTGTTTTTCTATTATCAACTCATTTTTTTTCTTAACTTACATTTTAATTTCAGAAATGTTTTATTTCTGTTTCAGGTTGATTTTCAATTTACTCCTAATCTTTTTGAAACTTAGTAAAATTTAAACAAACATTGTTACCTGCCAGATGATCAGATCGTATAATTTTAGAATTGGAAGGGGCCTTTTCTGTTCCATCTTTCCCATTAGAAGATTACTACAGAATCATTGATGTTGGTGATATTTTAAATGCAAACAATTTTTTTCTACTTGATCTATTTTGTATTATAAATCTGCTATTTTCGAAAATGGTGTTAACTTCTGCAGATCAGCTCTTGACATAAGCTTAAGGAAAAATTTAAGACTTTGGAATAAACAAAAGAGATTATTGGATATTCTTTTGGTGGATACTGAAGTCTCTGGGGATTATGCACTCCTACTCTGATATGTACCTTTGCCTTTAACTAAGCTATTTTGCAAGTGGGTTGAGACAAAAGTTAACTTGAAAACTGTTTTACTATAAATTTCTGTATTGACCTAAATAATTCAGAAGTTGATGAGAAAACTGTAGTAATGCAAATAATTCATATCTGTAGACATGCAAAGAGATTCTGTCCTGTGGATAGTCAATTGATTTCCCTCTCCCATTGTGGAAGAAGACAGTTTTTTGTCCATTTGTAAATTTCAGGTTTCCCGTTCATGGGAATGTAAGTGTCTGCTCTGTGACTTCTCCTTTGAGTGAGTTGTCACATTTCACTAATTCTCACTGATGATGGATTAAATAAAATATTTACCAGGTGTTCATTTTATATCTATATGACAGTCATGATTTTACCTTTTCGGGAAAATTATCTTTTAATCTAAGATATTGTACAAATGACCATTGCATAATGGGAAACCACTCATCCTTCTCCCTAGGTTTATAGATGAAGACATTGAAGCTCGGAGAAACTCAGGGTATATGTGTAATCAATTGCTGAGCTGGATTTGAATCTACATCTATTCGGTGGTTCCTAAACTGATATTCTTTCTATCTCATTGCACTATCTCCTTATTGAGAAATACATTTTATTCTTTAAAAAAATTGCCTTTAGTTTCACATTCCAGTTGATGCTGATGTTTCCAAAGTAATTACTTCTTATCCCAAAAAATGGATACTCCTATAATCTTGAGATTCATGGTGGCGGAATTTGATTTATAGAGTCATTGACCTAAGCTTTGTTTTTCTAACTGCTAGGTTTCTTTGTTCTACTTTGGCTGGGATATTGCTCTTGGCTTTGCATAAAGTAGTACCATATTTCTCAAAGCCTTAGTTGGTATCATTTCAGGTATGTGTTAAACTGCATACAGAGCCACTCCCTTTCAGGACTTGTTCAGACCTTCTGATTATGTCAAGAAGAAAGCCTCAGGAAGGTGGTAGTGCACCTTTAACATCTCTCATACTTGTTACTCTCCCTCTTATAATGAAGGGAGAGCTTCAGAGCCTCCCCAGCAATAGTATATATATATTTTTGTTTTTATTGTGCTCATTTAATGGTTTTCTTTTATTTATGGAAAATAATTCTGTTTTGCATTTACAGTAGTAGTACAGTAGTAGTAGTAATAAAGTTTCTTTTAAAATAAATTTCAGTTAAAATAGGTTGAGATAAAGAAAAGCATTGGAGGCCAGCCCTGTGGCCGAGTGGTTAAGTTCGCGGGCTCCACTTTGGCAGCCGGCGGTTTCACCGGTTCAGATCCTGGGTGCAGACATGGCACTGCTCATCAGGCCATGCTGAGGCGGCGTCCCACATAGCACAACCAGAGGCTCTCACAACTAGGATATACAACTATGTACTGAGAGGCTTTGGGGAGAAGAAAAACAAAACAAGAAACACAAAAAACAAGATTGGCAACAGATGTTAGCTCAGGTGCCAATCTTTAGGAAAAAAAAAAAAGAAAAGCAATAATTAAATAACTCTGGTAATAGTTATGAGCTAGGAGATGGCAAAAATTATGACTCAATGATGACTCAAATTTGGGAAAGAGGAGGACATTTGGAGGTGAAAATCCAGCACTGTTCCAGTCAGTCGTGTAATATAGTTCAGTGGCCCTGGGTCACTTACCTATAGGAATCTATCTGTCAAACTGAGGCTACTACTGGCTACCTCATAGAGTCATTGTGACAAGGAAGTAAGATGACATGTGTGACAATAAGCTGCTTGAGGGCACAGAGAGTTTCTAATTTATCTTTTTATCCCTCAGCTTCTAATACAGTCGCTCGCACATAGGACTCAGGAAGAGTTCATTTCCTTCTTCTGTGCTGCTATTTAGGGTGGTCACGTGAATATTTCCTATGGTATTATAGAGTATTACATATATAAATACATAAAATATTCACAAGCATTTACAATCTTTTTCATTTCCCTGTGATTATCAATGCTGTATACAATGTATACATTTGAAATATAGAAATACACAATGAAGCAAGAAAAAAATTATCCTTCAAATCCCACCCGCCTATACACACATCACACTTCAAAGGCAACCACTCTCAATTTGACAAACTTCTGTTTTTTCCTGTGATTTAAAAAAAAAGCCTCTTTGGGGCTGGCCCGGTGGTGCGGCTGTTAAGTGTACAGGTTCCACTTGGGTGGCCCCGGGTTCGCCGGTTCGGGTGCCGGGTGCAGACATGGCACTGCCTGGTAAGCCATGCTGTAGTAGGCGTCCCACATATAAAGTAGAGGAAGATGGGCATGGATGTTCGCTCAGGGCCAGTCTTCCTCAGCAAAAAGAGGAGGATTGGCAGCAGTTAGTTCAGGGCTAATCTTCCTCAAAAAACAAAACAACAAAAAACCTCTTTAAGACTTGAGATACTATATCTATACTATATAGACAGTTTGGTAACCTGTTATTTTCACTTAACATTAGATCATAGGCCTTTTTCCTTGCCTTCAAAATTCCTTCCTTCAACTTGATTTTTAACGTCTGACCCACACTGGGGCTTTCCTTTCCCATCCATCGTGGGATCTGCCAACAGAATATCAACTGTGAACTCTTCAGAAAAAGGTTCCCAAACGCCCAATCAGACACTTTGAGTGGGGGGAACAGGGCTGTTTTGGGGACAGGGTAGGGAAAGAGACGGAGATGAAGGGAGGAGAGTAGGGAAGAAAGCATGGGAGACGGCTTCCCCTTCACGAATTGAAGAGGTGCTGAGTAAGGTGCTGGTTGCCTTGGTGAAGCTTGGATCCCACCCATTAATCTTGCGCTCCCCCTGCTGGCTTCCCCGAACACATCCACTGCGTGATGAACGCGAGCGGAGACTACAGCGCCGAGCCCCTTGAAATCACCTGTGATGGACAAAAAAGAAAAACAGCCACCCTCTGTGCAGTTTTTATAAGATCAAAGTTTACATCAACATTGATGGATTGATTGCTTGTGCTTATTCAGTTGAAACAAATTATAATCCGCGACCCCCTCCCCCTCCCCCGCCCCATTCTCTTTTCCTCTGCCCCAGGGGAAAGAAATTCTAAAGGTCTCAGCTTTTCTTTTCAAGATTCTTATTATTCTCCTGCCAGGTCTCCGGTGATCTCGTTCATGGTTTCTCTTAACTGTATTTTGCTGGTGGCTTTCTCTCCTTTTTCACCGTCTATGCCCCGCCCCCCATGCCGGGGCCATTTGTGAATCAAAAAGTAATGGTAAAACCCAGCCTTTGCCTTGCAAAGCAGAACTGCGACAGCTCCTCTAATTATGCAGCCTCTTATTTCTCCATTTGTGTTTAATTCAAAGCTGTAAAAAGCTTTTCAAAATAGGTGTACGCTCTACTTGACAGTTGTGATAAAACAATGCCTCCAATAAAGAGAAAGCGAGACACATTTGCAATTTCCTTTTCCATAATTTATAGTGATTTAGCTCCCCCCACCAGGAGATAAGAATTTCTTTGGGAACAATTTTCTTTTAATAGCACCATCTGAAGCAGCAAACATTTCTTTTGCAGTCATTAGAGCTCCTAGCCTACAAAATAGTGACTGCGGATTGAATGAGGATTTAGAGAGAGGCTGCCTGTATCACATAAATAAACAATGAGGGCCCAGCCATTTCATTACAGAACTTGGACAAGCATTACAGATGGTCAGCTGCAGCATTACGCATGCATAACCTATTTAAAAGACAACATTATAGGGTCAGAAGCCTTAATGTACTCAATGCCATTCATTTACTCTACTTGAGTTACTTCTTTTACGCTAAGCACCAAAGCCGTGGGTCAGGCAAATTATTGCAGGCAGTAATGCTGACTGATGAGCGGATAAGGGAATTGTTGAATGATGAGAGGACACATACTAAATTAGCTTAAGGATTTATGGCTCCAAGTTTAACTTAATAGATGTTATTTGCAACTGACCCTTCTCAATGAGTTGCAAGTGACAAAAAAGAAGAGAAAAAACCCAACTCAAATTCATTTCAGCAAACATGAAAAAGTAATTTATCATATTATTGGTTCATGTAAGTGAGAGGTTCAGAGCTTCAGGCATAGCTGGTTCTAGATGCTCAAGTAGGATTGTCAGGTCTGTTCTCTTCCACGTTGGCTTCATTTACAGCATGCCGTCACTGCTGGTGTTCACTGATGCTCCAACCCAATGGAAACAGATTCTTTGTTTTAACTGTCAACAAATAAAAGGTGTAAATTGCAAGAGAAGCAAAAAGTTTATTTGGGGCCTCAAGAATTGCAATTCGGAGAGACATATTTGAACAGAAACTCAAATGTGCTCTGATTATAGGAGAGGGACTCAGGGTTTTTATGAGGAAAAAGGAGGAAGATGAGACAAGTTGTGTTAAGGAAGAGTCCATGGTGCTAGATGAGGAAGCCTAGCTTTGTCCTTCATAGACTGGCTTGAGATTCGGTCATGAGGCAAAAGGCTAGACTTGTACTTCATTGATTGGTTAGCGATTCAGTCATCGGCAACATCCAGTTTCATCAGTCCTTACAAATAGGATATTCTTGTCCTCACTGACTTCTTGGAATGTTGGCAGTTTGGTTCAGTTTGGAAAATAAAGAAAACAAGACATACAAGGCAATTCTTCTGAAATGGATGCTCCAGCTCTCATGTCATCTTTCGCATAATCATTCTAGCAAAAAATCAGGGGTTATATCTCTTTTGAGCAGGTTAGGGTACATGCATTTTCTGAACCACGCATTGTGTCCAAAAGGATGGAATGTGTTGACTGAGTCAGGTGCCCATCCTGTGAGCCATGAGTGTGTGTAGGGCTGGGGAGGGGGGAGGTGGGGAGTTTGTGGATAGCATCACCAAAACAACTAGATGAGAGGAGATGAGTGCCCCCCAAAGAAAATCTACATGCTAATAGTAGAAGATGGAGGGATGGATGCCAAGTAGGCAAAATGAGATGTCTAATCCTTCAACCAACACAATTTAGAAAGGAGCAATCACTAGAACCTTCAGATGAGTTCATTTAGCACACAGGATGGACCCTGCAGTAAACACGGGAAAAGGTCCTCAAGTCTGTTTATTTGTCTGAGGTTTCAGTTCCAAATTAAGTTTATTAGTAGGATGAACTAGCAAGTGTTTTTCGTAAGTAAAAACAATCTTACTGTCATCTTTTATATGCTACCACTCAATGTGTGCCTGCTTTTAAGTTTCCCATTCTCTCAAATGACAGAAGAAAGTCTTATTGTATCATGGTCCTCAGTCTGTTGAATTAAACAAAATGTGTGGCAGCTCTTCTAAGAATCATGGAGCTGAAAGGGTCAAGTGAACATGGAAAGTATGGTTGAACTAACAGGTTCCAGACTGCTAAGCCCCTGTCACTGCTTTAGAACTGTTTCTTTCTTTTAACTTGTACTCGGGGCCATTTATTTGTGGTTACTCTGGTGGTGCCATAGTCTCTCTGGAATTTCTTGCTAGTCAACAGGCTGTAATACTGAAAGGAACTATTGTTACACTTGAGTATAAAAACAGGACACACACACACAGATGACTACGTATAAAAGCGATGAAATCTGAATGAGATAGATGGATTGTGTCAATGTCATTTTCCTGGTTGTGATATTAAGCATAGTTTTGCAAGGTCTTACCATTGGGGGACACTAGTGAGGGGGACAGAGGATCTCTCGTATGATTTTTTACAACTGCATATGCATCTAGAATTATCACAAAAAGTTTTTTTAATAAAAATAGCATAAGACCAAAAACCAAAAATGACAACCAAAAAAACCATAATAGGGTTGGCATTACAATGATAACAACATCCTGTGTCATCTTGATGGAAGCAAATATTTAGAAATGTTTTTTGAAATAATGGAGTGAGTGTGTCCTTATCTTCAGACTCAAAAGCTTTGGATTGAAATTGTTGAAGCCTAGAGTTAATAATACTCTGGACTTAAGTTGTGAAAAGAGTTCTAAGAAAAGTTCTGTGACCATGTATTCATTCAACAAATATTTACTTATTTTTTTCAGTTTTCTTTCTTTAAAAATTGAGGTAAAATACACATAACATAAAATTAATCATTTTAAAATATAAAATTAACCATTTTAAAGTGAACAATTCAGCTGCATTTAGTATGTTCATAATGTAGTGCAACCACCATCTCTATTCAGTTCCAACCATTTTCAACACCCCAAATGAAACCCCATCCACGTTAAGCAGTTAATTTCTATCTCCCCTCCCTCCTCTGCCCCTCCAGCCTCTGGCAACCACCAATCTGCTTCCCATCCTTACAGATTTACCTTTTCTGGGTATTTCATATGCATGGAATCATACAGTATGTGACCTCTTGCATCTGACTTCTCTTACTTAGCATAACAATTTGCTAAGGAAAATGTTCATCCACATTGTAGCATGCATCAGAACTTCATTCCTTTTCATGGCGGAGTCACATTCTGTTGTGTGGATATAATACATTTTGTTTATCCATTCATCAGTTGGTGGACATTTGGGTTGTTTCTACCTGTTGGTTATTGTGAATAGTGCTGCTATAACGTTTATATATAAGTATTTGTTTGAGCATCTGTTTTCAATTCTTTGGGGTGTATACCTAGCAGTGAAATTTCTGGGTCACGTGATAATCCTGTATTTAACTCAGCAGATATGTACTGAGCACCCACCGTATTCCCCGGAGTGTTCTAAGTGCTGATAACCCAATGCTGAGTCAAAGAGAGAAGATCCTTGCTCTCCCGGTGCCTGTATTCTAATAGCAAAGAGACAATGAACAGTAAGCAGGAGTGGTATATAATTTGTGGTGCAAAATGAAAATGCAGGTCTCCTTGGTATAAAATTAAGAATTTCAAGATGGCAACAGCAGAGCATTGAACACATGGAGGGCCCTTCTGAGCATGGGGCCCTTGAAGCCTGCACGCGTCATTCACCCTGAAGCTGCCCCTGACAATAAGAACATAAATACGGTAATTTCAGGTGCCAAGCACCCACAAGTACACAGAATGTAACATGACAGAGAACAACTGGAAATGGGCGAGCTCCTTTGGATGGGTGATTGGGAAATGCCTCTCTGAGAAAGTCGTATTCAAGCTGAGATCTGGATGATAAAGAGGAACCAGCTATATCGAGATTGAGGGGCAGAGCAATCAAGGAGAGAGAACTGTTGGAGCCAAACCTGCAAGGAGGGAGCTAGCTCATGTGGTTGAGGAACCAAAACAACAAAACAAGGCCGGTGTGGCTGGAGGCTGCTTATCTTTAGCCTGCGTCTAAGTGTGCTTTCTAACCCTAAGATCCTTGAAGAAGGCACCCAAGCTTTTACATTTCTAATCAATAAAACTTTGAGCCTGTTCTTTGGAATGAAGCCAGTGAAACTGTCTTGGTAACCTCGGGCTCTGGACCCACAGTCTCGGTGAGCAGGACATGGCATACTGGTGTTCCCGTGTCCTTCCCAGGTGGGCCCCAGATTTTGCTTACTGTGTAAAATTTATTCTGCTTCAACTGAGAGTGCATATTATCTGTAGGAATGCAGAGCTGAGGGACGGCTGAATGTGGTGTGTGTGGAGTACAGTTTGGTGTTAATAAATGATAAGCATATCATAATGTCAACACAATGCCAAAGACTGTCTGCTAGAATATACAGAGAACGTGGGTTTCTGAGAGCAGAGTCCTGGAAGCAGAGGAGGCTGAACAGAGGCCAAGGGAAAAGAAGGATTTCTGTGCACACTCTCATGGATACCACCAGAAATTATTAAACTAGGGTAGACACTGCATTGCAATCATTGTGGACTGTTTTAGTGTCTTTTAATTTCTTTAAGCCTGCCTTCAAAAGCTTTAATATTCATAAAGTTCTGGGCCTGGAAAAATGTGGAGAACATGACTCCAGACAACATTTACAAGGACTGTATAGGTGAAAGAGTCAGACATCCGGCTGACCTAGCCGTTCTCTTTGCAGCTAGGGAAGGCCCAGCCCAAGAAGTAGGGTTTACACCCAAGCCAAGATTTTTCTGGAGCTGTTAGGGCAGTGGTGGGTGAGTCAGAGAGATGATGCAGTCCAGAAGGACTCTCTTGGGAATTACTGTAAAATCAATGGTTTAGAAAACTGAATTAATGGCGCTGGAGGCTATCTATTAGCAAGTAGAGAAAAATCTATATTTGCTATGTCTTCCCTAAGCAGTATTAGAAACTATGAGAGAGGAGCAATGAATATCATCTGAAAGGAGAAAGATACCAGATGAGAGAAATGATTGAGTGGGTGCCTGAATGCTCCATAAGGTTTGCATGAGTAAATGTTTCCCACTTCTTTTTGGTGGATAAACACTTTATCTTGGATCGTTCTGAATGACTTGGATCTATAAATGTGGTCATATTCATTTTAAAGAACGCTGTCTTAGTCAGTTGGGGCTGCTATGAGAAACCACCATAGACTGGCTAGCTTAAACAGAAAACATTTATTTCTCATAGTTTTGGAGGCTGGAATTCTGAGATAAGGGTGTTGGCATGGTACGGTTCTGGTGAGGGCCATCTTCTGGGCTGCAGACTGCCGACTTGTCATTGCATCCTCATATGGCAGAAAGAGAGAGAGAGAGCTCTCAGGGGTCCTTTTTATGAGGACACTAATCCCATTCATGAGGGCTCTACCTTCATGAACTAATTACCTCCCAAAGGCCACCACCAATACCATCATATTGACAGTTAGAATTTCAACATATGAATTTGGGGGGACAGAAGCTATCCATTGCAGACCATATCAAATTCTGAAATGGCCTTCATATTTATGGCATCAGTGGAACTGCCAATCGGAGAGAACAGTATTTGTGAGTGGTTTCAGCCGTACCTGGGGAGCCAGTTATAAGACAATTCCTGGCAGGACAGAGTCCCAAATCCTTCTGGCTTCTTTAACAGGCATTGCTGAATCAGCATTCCATTCAGATTGTGCAACATATAACTTTTGTGTTTTTAAAAAATACTCATCATCACTTGGCAAATTTTTTTTTCTTTCAAAGTAAAGTACCTAGGGAAAAAGTTATATTCTCATTTAGAGCTAAATATAACATCTCCAGATGAAAATAGAAATTAGAAAATGTTCCATCTCATTTCAATTCTCTGGGCTTTTTTCTCTACTATGATAGCAGAAGACATTCTCTGAAAACCTGTCAAGTCAAAAATATTCCCCACGTTTATGTTTCCTGGCCTGAGTAAAACTTGAAAGTTAAGTTACTTCTTTAAAAGAGAGAACTCTGAAAATAATTATTTTCTAATAGTTTTGAAAAAAGTGAAGTAATAATCATAATAACAATGTTTACAGATATACAGTTTTTGTATGATTGAAGTTTAATCTGGAAACTTTAGCTTCCTATTACCTGTTTTAACAGGAAAGGTAGACTATTTTTACACATTTTTTACTTTTGAGAATTTTCCATTTAAAACCCTAATAATCATTCCACTTTTGTTTAAAAAAAAAACCTGTATATATATATTTACATGCAAAGAATAAAATATGGAAGGATATATTCCAAAATATAAGCAATCATCATATCTAGGGGTAAAATCAAGAGTGATTTTTCTTTTCTTTTTTAAAAGATTTTATTTTTCCTTTTTCTCCCCAAAGCCCCCTGGTACATAGTTGTATATTTTCAGTTGTGGGTCCTTCTAGTTGTGGCATGTGGGATGCCACCTCGGCGTGGCCTGATGAGTGGTGCCATGTCTGCGCCCAGGATCCAAACTGGCGAAACCCCAGGCCGCTGAAGCAGAGTGCGCAAACTTAACCACTTGGCCAAGGGCTGGCCCCTTGTGTGATTTTTCTTTTCTTTTTTTGTATTTTAAATTTTTTTCTACAATGACTTGTATCATTTGTATGATATGAGGGGGAAAGAGAAAGCCAATGTAGGTAAATTATGGGTGAGAGTCTTGGCTAGAAACAAATGGCATGTTCAAGGGTTTAAGCAAGGAGAGTGGAATCTAGTTTAATCACTTTGTGCGGAGGAGTGAGCAGGATTAAGGCACCAGCAGGGCAGGATGAAGCACCCAAGGACTAGCCCAGTGGGAAGCTGTTCCCTCACTCTTACAAAAGGCCGGAGGGAGGGGACATGATTGCAGAGCCTGGAGAGAGCTTGAGACTGACAGGACCTTGGCAAGGCAGAGACTGAGTCGGGGGAGATAATTACGTAGCCTCTCTTTCTTCCCCTGATCTGAACCCAGGCGAGGCACTCCTAAGAGGTTGATCTCAAGACACAGAGCAGGGGAGAGAGCAGAGGATAGTGGACGCACTGGAGCACATTAAGACATTTGCACAGGCAACTATGTGAGAGAGACACATCGTCTGCCATGGGCTACATCTCTTGTATGTTTCCACCATTTTAAAAAAATTATTTTCCTTTTTATGCATTATGATGTTCTTTTTTGGCTCCTCATGGAATTGAAACAAACTGTGTATGTCTATATCAGAGACCATTCTCTCAATATAGGAGCATTAGGAGTTGAGTAGAGTTTAACCATCATTTGTTAAGGATATACATGATAGACATCAGTTAATTTTTTTGTCTTTCCTTCATTCCTTCAGGGGAACTTTTTGTCCCCAACGCTATGTGATGGAGGCATTAATCAAGGGTACCCATTTCCTTTGCCATGTGGTGGGCATGTGACTCAGGCTGGCCAAACAGTATGCTCCATCTTCCTGGATATGAGGGTAAATGGATATAGGACCCTGTTGGGGCCACTCAGAGTCCTTTTCCAAGGACTGGTATGGACACTGGGAAATAAAGGATCTTTCTCCTTCTAAAATCAGGAACTCTAAAGACTAAATCTGGACTTCTGAGCAGCTACCTTTTCCACCATGTAGAGAGCCATTTGGTGAATGCTGGCCACGTGGAGGAAAAGAGGATGAAAAGACAGAGAAAGAATACAAATTCCTGATGACTTCATTCAACCACCTGAACCCTGCAATGCCTGAAGCTAGCAAAAGCCCTGGACAGGGGTTGGCCTGGTTGCGTAGTGGTTAAGTGCGCACGTTCTGCTTCAGTGGCCCGGGGTTCACCAGTTTGGATCCCGGAAGCATACATGGCACTGCTTGGCACACCATGCTGTGGTAGGCATCCCGTGTATAAAGGAGAGGAAGATGGGCATGGATGTTCGCTCAGGGACAGTCTTCCTCAGTGAAAAGAGGAGGATTGGCAGCAGTTAGCTCAGGACTAATCTTCCTCAAAAAAAAAAAAAGGCCCTGGACAGCTCCATTTTATGTTTAAACGTTCTTCTCTGCTTCTGTTACTTCAAGGTCTATTTCTCACACTTGAAACTGAAAGAGTCCTGAGTAATAGAGTCTCCTGTGAGGAGGACCAGGGTGATAACAACTACGGGCATTGCACTCTAATGTATGTTATTTTCATTTATTCCTAGGATAACCCTTTGAGGAAAATAAGACCATTATTGCCATTTTCCCAGTGAACAAACTGAGATATAGAGATGTTAAGTAACTTGCTAATGACACTAAGGGACTACATTGTCATTCAAATCCTAGCTGACTCAACTGCAAAACGCATGCTCTTAATGAAATAACTATGTAATTTACCAGCTGGGCCAGGATACTTTTATAACAACACTGGAATAGTAGACACAAACCAGGACTGTCCAGACGAACTGGGGTCACCTAGTTCTTCACCATTTCACTGTGTCTCTTCTGGTCCCTGCTTTGCTGTTGAGGACACTGAGATGCGGACAGGTTAAATAACCTATCCAAGGTCACGTGCTAGCACATGTTCAAGCCGCACAGCTGGGGAGGAGGATTAGGGAAGGTGACAACCAGCCCCAACTGTGTCTAGTCTGTGAGCCAACGTGAGACTTTTCAAGGTTCATAGCCTCCTCATTCACAGATCAATACCAAGGCACAGGAGATCGAAGCTGGGGCTATGACAAAGGCTGGTCTCCAAGTCTCCAAACCAGAGGAACTTGATGCACAAAGGTGAATTTATTAAAGGGTAGTTATTGAGCTGCTAGAACAACAAAAGTATAAACTTTAAAAAATGTATGATATAGCACCTTGAGAACTTGAGACTGTATCAGAAACTTCGAGATAGTAGTAAATGAGAACATCTCCTTTTCTCCATCCACTCAGAAAACCATCTGGATTATTCAGGAGTTATTTGGACATTATTTAATAGACCCTGTGTTTTAGATTGCAGTAACTGGGGGTGAGAACCAGCAGCTCATATTATCTTTCCTTTGGGATCCCTTTTGGGTGTGAGTATGTTTGTGTATGTGTGTGTGTGTTATGTACGTGTCTGTGTGTGCACGTGTGTGTGTGTGTGTATGGGGTGGGTGAAATGTGGCATGTGCTATGTACTTACACAGTCACCTGTCTAATACAATACTAGGAAGCAGGCACTATTATTATCCTATTTTACAGATGAGGAAACTGAGGCTTACTGTGGTTAAGGAACCCAGGCTAGAGCATTCATCCAACAGGTATTTATTACATCCTTCTTTGGGCCAGGGTGTGTGGTGGAGTGCTGAGTGCGAGGTGCTGATGATGTCACCTGTAGTCACTGTCATTGTGGCACTCACAGCGAAGAAGGTGTAGAAACTGGTTCACTCCAAGTCAGCCTGACCCACTGCTCCATTCTGCCTGTCGGCCCCAAATAAGAAGCGTGGTGTGAACCTGCTAAGCTATGCTGGTCTGCTCTGCTGGGTTGTGAGGAAAGAGGGGACGACAAGAGCAAAAGGTGTTGGGAGAAGGGCTCAGGTGCACAATGCTCAAACGATAAGCTGTGCCATGCTGGAAAGCACTATATTTAAAATGCACCGGTGACGTTCTGCACAGCAAAGGAAATGATCAACAGAGTGAAAAGGCTTCCTACAGAATGGGAGGAAATATTTGCAAACCGTATATCTGATAAGGAGTTAATCTCCAAATTATATAAGGAACTCCTACAACTCAATAGCAAAAAAACTAATAACCTGATTAAATGGTTAAGGACTTGAATAAACATTTCTCCAAAGAAGACAAAAAATGACCAAGAGGAATGTGAAAAAATGCTCAACATTTCTAATCACCAGGAAAACACAAGTCAAAACCACAATGAGATATCACCTCACGCCTGTCAGGATGGTTATTATCAAAAAAGATGTGTTGGTGAGGATGTGGAACCTTTGATACTGTTGGTGGGAAGGCAAAATGGTGGAGCCACTGTGGAAAACAATATGGAGGTTCCTCAAAAAATTAAAAATAGAACTACTATATGATCCAACAATCCCATTTCTAGATATTTAACCAAAAAAAATGCAATCAAGATCTCAAAGAGATACTAGCATTCCCGTGTTTATTATAGTGTTATTCACAATAGCCAAATTTTGGAAACAACCTAAATGCCCATTGACAGATGAACGGATAAAGAAAACGTGGTATGTACTTCAATGGAATACTATTCCGTCTTAAAAAAGAAAGAAATTCTGCAACACACAACAACATGGATGAAGCTTGAGGACATTAAGCTAAGTGAAATAAGCCAGTCACAGAAAGACAAATAGTACACGATTCTGCTTATTTGAGGTATCTAAAATAGTCAAATTTGTAGAATCAATGAGTGGAATGGTGGTTGCCAGGGGCTGGGGGGAGGGGGCAAGCGAGGATTACTAATCAACTGGCATCAAGTTTCGTGAAGGAAGATGAATAAGCTCTAGAGATCTGCTCTGCCACATTGTCAACCCAGAGTCAACAATGTGCATCGTGCACTTAAAAATTTGTTCAAAGGGTAGATCTCATGGTAAGTGTTCTTACCACACACACAAAAAATTAAAATAAAATGAAATGCACCAGTGGCTTCCTGTTAGTTTGAGGATTAGGGAAAAAATTCCCTAACATGGATTTGAAAGTGTTATAAAGTCTGGCTGGCCCTTGGCCACCCCGCCAAGCTCCTCATGAACCTCTCCCTTCCCAGCTCAGCTCTGCAGCCAGGCTCCCTGTCCTCTGGCAGCTCATTGAGTTCACCCTACTTCTTCCCATATGCAAGGCCTTGTGCATCCTCTTTTCCTTCTGCCTTGGGGATTCTCCTCTTTACCTGTCCCACCCTTCAGATCTCCTCGGGGCAGCCTTGCCTGGCCACCCGGATCAGATAAAATCTTCCCCATGGGCCTGTGTACGTCTGCAGGGTGGCACTTATATAATTGGCACCTTAACATTTGTGTTATTAAGTAATGCTTGTTTTCTCAAAAAGACAGCTTCTTAAGGATGGACACTGCCTCCTCTCTTCTTTGCTCATTTTTTAATATTTTTGTTAGTTTTTTAAAATTTATAAATGTAGCACTAAGTACATATTTGTTGAATGAGCAAAAGAATGAACGAACGGATGAAATTGAGGTGTTGCCAAGTACAAAACAGGGCATCTAACCAAGTTGGAGAAGCCAAGTAACCGTGTCTGGTTTTTGCTTATCATTGTCTCCCTATCTCCTAGTCTAGTGCTTGAGAGATGAGTTATCTAAGCCAGTGCTTCTAAAACTTTAATATTCATATGAGTCACTCTGGGATCTTGTTACCATGCAGCTTCTGATTCAGTAGATCTGGAGAGGAGCCTGAGATTATGCATTTCTAATAAATTCCTAGGTGATGTTGAGCCTGCTGGCCTAAGGACCACACTTTGAGGTGCAAAGCTCTAAGCAATATAATTTAATTGTAAGTGGACTTGCAGCTGATACATCAGTTAGGATGCTTTCGGTTGTAAAGTAACAGAAAACCCAGCTCAAACTGGCTTTCTTAAAAAATAAAGATGATTTATTTTGTTATGTAACTGAAGAGGACAGTGACCGGGTGGAATTCAGGTACAATTGGATCAAGGTTTCAGCTCCATTTCTCTATGATTCTCTTGGTGCTGCCCTCCTCTGGGTGCCCTTCCCATCTTTTGGTTGACTTCCTTGATGGTGGCAAAATGACTGCAGTTTTTCAGCTGTCATATCTCTATATTGCACCATCCAGTAGAAAAGAGATTATCTGTTCCCTTAGCTATCAGGAAAAATTCTATTTTTAACTCTGATTTGACCAACTTAGGCTATATGTGGGATGAGGTGGGAGGAATTTATAATGTAACTGGCTGAAGTTGTCCATTTGTTGGCTTCAGAGGAGGTGGCTCATGTTGTCCTACCTGCATACCTGGTCCTGATGCTACGTAGGTGCTCAAATATTCCCATGCATGTGGTTTGAGGGTTTATACCTTCCATGAAGTCACAAACATACGTGGACCCTTGCCTCCCAGCGTCTACCTAGAGCAGTGGCTCTCAACTCCGGCACATTAGAATTACTTGGGAAACTTAAAAAATACAAGTGCTTAGCTTCTACAAGTGAGTTTCAAATAAGTTTCTTGGGGTAAGGTCCAATAATCCAAGTTTTCCAAGGATCCCTCAGTGATTCTAGTGTGTAGCCAGGGTTGGAAACCACTTTCCTAGAGCAGTGCTTCTCAGTGGCGGGAAGGCAGAGGATTTTGCCCCCAGGGACATTTGTCAATGCTTAGGGCCATTTTTGGTTGTCATAACTGGAGGGTAGCTATTACTGGTATCTAGAGGGATGGCACTATACATATTAAATGCACAGGACCACCCCCCTCCCTCAAACAAAAATACCTGCTCACATGTCCATAGTACCGATGTTGAGAACCATTGACCTAGAGGGACAAGAGGTTAGAACCAATGATTTATTTGCAGCGTATTTTGGCACATGGGTAGGGGAACATATAGTATAGAAGAGTGGTTTTCAAGTTTTATTGTACTTAAGAATTAGCAGGAGTGCTTGTTTGAAACAAAGCTTCCTGGGCCCCGTGCCCTGAGGTATTCATTCATCCAGCCTGGAGCGGGGCCCAGTCACCTGGACGTTTATTCTGATACCATTGATTTGAATGCAGGTGTGCCACAGACCACGCTTTGAGAAACAGTTACAGAATGCGCTGACTTACATTTCACATTGTGCTCTCAGATACGAACCCAAGCTCAGTCCAGAAATAGTCTCCTGAAAAGTGGCATCTGGGGCCGGGAATGCAAGTCTCCTGGTGGAATTTCAGGTACCCGCAGTGGACGGGGAGATCTGGGGGGTTGCTGAGGCCCTGGCAGCACCTCTCATTGCTCCTTGCTGGGCGGGGTCTTATTAAGTCAAATGAAAACCCCAGCTAGTTCACGATCTCATCTTCCTCTGAGGAAAGATTGTCTGAAGACAGGGTTACGGCTTCCAAGGTACTGACAGAGCTCTGGGGGTTTTCTTGACATTCGTTTTTATAGCTCTGAGGAGGTTATTTCTATCCTTTCTGTCAGTAATGTGAGATAAATAGGGAGGAAAATGAGATCCCCCAGGAGTGTACAGTTTATTTGAGTCCTTTAACGTCATTGTGATGAGCCCAGTCGGAGCTCTCAGAGTACTGTGACCAGGCTTTTCTCACTGCAGTGTTGTCTCCCTGTGGTGTCTGAACAGAAAGCCCAGGTACCAGACCCTGGCTGCCCGGGAGATTGGGAGACAGGACTCCAGGCCTCACCAACTTCAGCCGTCCGCCCTGCCCCCCAGGGGGCCCCCGGGCCCCCTCAGAGATCCAGCACTCCAAATAGCCCCGCATTGCTGCGGCTTCAGCAGAGAGAGCTGACTAAATGCCTCTTTCCCTTGGCTGCTTGCATTGTTTGGCAGAGTTTATCCTAAAAATAGCACAGCTGAGTCCCGCCTGGATGCCTTCTGCCTTCAGTTTTGCAGGGTTGTACAGCGTGTGTGGTTCCTCCACACTTGCCGCCTCACGGAAGAGGCAAGATTATGTAGGAGGAGGAAAAGGAAGAACACTGGGCTTTGCAGACAGAAGACAGCAGTTAAATTCTTGCTCTGCCTCAAACCAGCCTCGTGGACTTCGGATAAATCCCTTAACCCTCATGGCGCTCAGTTTTACAAACTTGCCTATAAAGTGGGCATCTTGTAAGACCAATCTCAAGGGCTCAATCTGAGGAGGAAATCAGATGAAATATGTATCAGCTCTTCAGTAAAGAACAATGTGAGGGTTCCCCTTTCTGAGCAGACTGTGGTCCCCGTAATATTGATGATAACTTACGTGTCTTTGTATAGCCCAGCCCCGTTCCTGGTACAGACCAGGCAGTGTGTGATGCAAGGTTAAAGTCTCTATTTCTCTTCTTGTCTTTATTTGATTAATGGCTGTCTCCCCACCAGAATTCCATAAGGGCAAGGATGTTGTCTACTTTTTGCATAGCTGTCTGCTTCTATCTTCTAGCCCAGTGCCCAGCTCAATACATATTTGTTGAGTAAGTGAATAAGTGAATGAATGAAAAGTGAATTCAAGTCAACAAGCTTTGGAGGATGCCTCCCATGTGCTAGGGTTTTGTAGTCCGGAAATGTTTGTGAGCCAGAAATAGAAACCCAACCAAACTAATGTGAACTGAAAGACATAACCAAGGCTGGAAGTAGAGCCAGGCCTTGAGGGACTAGAAATCAGCAAGTTCACCTGCCTGGGCTGTCTCTCCCTCTCTCTCCCTCCCTCCTCTCTCATCTCCTCACTTCCTCTCCGCGGTTAGTTTGACATATTCTCTTTATCTGCACAGTGGCTTCTTCTGCTTTGATCACACTTAGGGCCAGAGCACTCCAGCCTCTCACTTAAAGCACCAATTCTTATTAACCAGTTTCTAGGTCCCATACCCAAATTTCCAAGACAGAAACGATGAATGTTTTAGCTTAGAAAAGGAGTCTACCGTAGGTCCAATTAGCTATGATGCCATGAGGCTGTGTGTGTGTGTGTGTGTGTGTGTGTGTGTGTGGGAGGTCCTCTGACCTACCCCCCACTATGCAGGGGCCCCAGACACAGAGGCTCAGAGCGAGGGCATGGAGAGGTTCTCCCAGAGGAGAATCATTGGTAGAGGCCTGTCTAGAACACAGGCACCGTGCTTAGTGGTGGGGGGAGCACCATTCACTCATTCCAGAAATATTCACTAGATGCCTACTATGGGCCAGGCACTCTTCCAGGTGCTGATGGTACCAAACCAGGTTCATTTTTGCCCGTCGCCACGAAAGCCAAACACTGAGATGACAAGATTGCACCAGAGAGAGCATTTAATCACAAGGCAGCCAAGTGAGGAAATGGGAGAACGAGTCTCAAATCCACCTCCCTGAAATGGGGACTTAGGGATATTTATGGGGTAGGGGAGCAAGGTGGTCTGCAGTGTGGAGATAGATTATTGGAGGTGAGGTAATTGATGATCTTCACAAGCATAGTCAGACTCCATGGCTCTTCACAGGACACATGTTCACACAATGGTGACGTTAGCATAACCTGAGGGTGGAGTTTTTAGCCTCTTGATATCAAAAGGTCACTTATCAGACATCTGCACAGGCCCAGTTGATGAGTTGGCGGTCTCAACTGGCCTGAACTGAACAAGGGGTCCGAACTCCTGAAAAACAGCTCACACACCCATTAGCATGGTGACCCTGGCACCAGGGAGAGGTTATCTATTGGAACCTGGTGGGAGTCAGACAGTATATTGCTTAAGCAGCACAGTTAACGGTGAGCGGGTGAACAGCTAAAAGCTATAATCAGTAATTAAAAAAATGAAAAAAAAAACTTTAGTTCCTAGCTACTTAATCATCAGTGGCTAACTGTTTGCTGGTTTCACTGGGGCTGCAGCAATGAACCATGCCCTCCTGAAACCCTCATTCTACAATACAGACACCTCTACGTTACAGCAATCAGCAAGAGCAGGATAACTTCAGAGAGTGGTGAGTGCATGGAGAAATGGGCAAGATGACATACGGTGATGGGGCAAGGGGTGGGAAGGTTATTTTCAATTGCCATTTAGAGTGTTTCTGTCATATGGCCCAAAATACTAAAAACAGTGCCATCACCTGATTGTTGTGTTTATAAAGAAGGAAGTAAGAGTAGAGTCCAGAATGTTCCTTGCAATTCTCCCTCTGCTTGTCATGATGTAGGGGACAACTGGGGGCAAAGCCTCTAGCTTGGGCCGGATTAAGGACAACTAGGCCCTGGAGTCACCCTCTCTCTTTTTCAGAACATGTTAAAGCTGCTCTAAGTGCCTCAGGACATACCACATTCCGAGAGCCACCTGCCTCTGATTGATTAGGGGGCCTGCCTAATGCAGGCTGCAGGGGAAGAGAGGTCACCTGCTCACCTCAACTTCAGGCCTCTTGGACTTCCTCCAACAGTCTTCCATAGAAAGGATGCAACAAAGGCAGGGCTGTTCCCTAGTCATCCTCAGAAATATCAACAACTAAAGCTGACTGAATGCTTAACACATGCTAGGCAGTGAACTCCTCTGGTCACCAATTCCAACGTATGGGGGCTCCCTACACTACCAAGCAATTCTCAGATACCAGTTGGGTGTCCTGTCCTACAATTCAACTCAGTTCTGATACTATCTACCCAGAGAAAGCATCAGATTCCATAGGTTAAGAGCTCAGTGCCACAAGACTGCCTTCCACTTCAGGTGCCAATCCCAAGTCCGGGTTGTCACCTGTGCTTCTGACTGACCAGCCATAGATTGGAGGTTCCCAAGACCCTCTCCTTGATTTGATTAATTTGCTAGAGAGGGTCACAGAACTCAGAGAAACATTTTACTTACTAGATTACGAGTTTATTATGAAAGGATATAACTCTGGAACAGCCAGATGGGAAAGATGTTTAGGGCAAGGTCGGCGGAAGAGGCGTTCAGCTTCCAGGCTTTCTTGGAGTGCACCACTCTCCCAGCATCTGCACATGCTCACCACCCCGGAAGCTCTCCAAACCCCCTCCTTTTGGGGTTTTATGGATGCTTCATTACATAGGCATGATTGATCAAATCATTGGCCATTGGTGATTCTTTCAACCCCTAGCCCCTCTCCCCTCCTCAGAGGCCAGAGAGTGGGACTGAAAATTTGACCATCTAATCACATGGTTGATTCCCCTGGCAACCGGCCCCCCAACCTTCGGTGTGATCTTAAAGTCACATTGTTAACATAATGAAAGACATCTTTGTCACTCTCTTCACTTAGGAAATTCCAAGGATTTTAGGACCTCTGTGGCAGAAATGGGGACCAAATATATATTTCTTACTATAAATTACAATATCACAGCAATGTTCTAAAAGCTCTACATGTATGAAATTATTTAATTTCTACAATTATACTATGAGGTAGGTACTATAATCCCCATTTTATAGTTGAGGAAATCAAGGCACAGAAAGCTCATATAACTTATTCAAAGTCATGTGGTAGAAATGGACTTCAGTCTAGGCATTCCAGCTCCCAAATCCATGCTTTTTATGAATAATGCCTGGTCCCAGCTGGCTTAGACCCCTATCTCTGGCTTACCTCAAAGTAAGTATTGAACAACTAAATGACTAGATCATGCTTTCTATTTCCATCGAATTTTCTACTAAATAAGTGCCGTGTGCATGTCCAATATCTTTCAAAGCTCCTATTCAACTACAGAAAAGGAGAGTGAAAACCTTGGATTTCAGGTCAAATGCAGAATGATTTTATTTTTTGCAACTCTTTCATCAAACTATTACAGTCTGACACCCATTGAGGGGAGAAGGTATTGTATTATACTTGTCTTCAGAGACAAGATTGGTTCCAGAGATTGCTCCATGACTGTGGAGAGTGAGGGCAAAGTATTGAAATACTTCAGCTAGAATGCAACTCCACAGGGGAGTTCAGGCATCAGCAAGGAGGTGGGGAAGTATTTGGGGGCAGCACAGCTTTTTGATGCTTCCAACTAACAGCAATCCTCAGTACATGTAATGGAATGCATCTGCTGAGCCCAAGTCTGATTTTACTAGAAGGAATTAGAAAGCTGGTGATTCTTTTTTTCCCCCCGTTTCTTACGTAAGAAAAAATTTTTAAATTGAGATCTAATTCACATACCATAAAATTAACCTTTTAAAGTCTAGCATATTCACAGAGTGGTACAACCATCACCATTATCTAATTCCAGAATATTCTCTTCACTTCAAAAAGACACTCCATACCCATTAGCAGTCATGCTTCATTCCCCACTTCCCTTAACCCATGGCAACTACCAGTTTACTTTCTGTCTCTGTGGATTTCTCTATTCTAGACATTTCACGTAAATGGAATCAGACACTATGGGGTCTTTGTGTCTGGCTTCTTTCACTCAGCACAATGTGTTTAAGGTTCACATTGAGGACGTATCTGTACTTCATTCCTTTTTATAGCTTAATAATATTCTATTGTATGGATATACCTCATTTTATTTATTCATTCATCCATTGAGGGGCATTTAGATTGCTTTCATTTTTTGGCAATAATAAATAATGTTATCAAGTTTGCGTGTGAACGTTTGTTTTTAATTCCCTTGAGTACATACCTAGGTGGTATTGTTCCTCTTTTTGGTTATAGCCTAGTGATTCTTGTAGGTATTTGGTGCACAAACTGTTATATAAGGTGGCTTTTGCTTTATTGGCTGGAGGAAAGTAAGGATTTATTTACCTACTTATATGTGGAGAGGCAAGGGGAGAGGGGAGAGATGAGGAAGCTGAGGAAGCTTATCTAATGAATTGGTCTTGAGTCTCAAGGAAGAAAGGTATAGTTAAGAGCCCAAGAAGTTCCTAAAAGCCCTGGTGAGACTGTGCACCAGCAAGATACTTTGGGACTCAAGGGACCAGGTTCAACAGCATGGGACCTTTTCCCCATATTGATGCTGGAATGTAGTATGGCAAGGAGGGGGCGCTGAGGGACATGAGCACAGCAGTGGCATAGCTGCCACATGTTCATAGGGCATTGGGGAGGAAGAAGAGTCTTGGAGCCCTCAAATAACTGGTGGGCAGTGGCTTCCACAAGAAGGCTAGGATGCAAGAACGTACTGTGACATGGTGAAACTCAAGTCCTGCCTTAGGATGTAAGAGTCAGCACGATTTGGAGGTGAACCTTTGACCCACAGGCTGGCAAACACTGGGACCATGTACATATGTCTCTACCTCCAACGCCTTGTGCAAACCCGAGTCTTTTTATCTTTTGCCTTCTGGGGAATTCCAGGCCTGACAAGTATAAGTAGCTTTAAGCCTAATGAAGAAAGGGAAGATAGAAGCATCCGTGACCTTTTAAATCCTCATTTTTCTACTCAGCCTGGTGTTTCTCTTTACTGTTTTACAGACTGGAAGAAAATAGATTTTGTGCCGTGTAAATTATTTTGAGTTTATGATCTCCAGCGAGAGAGCCAGAGCTGATTCCTCAGAGGATGTTTTACGTCCATCCATTAGCATGAGTTCCTCATTGATGAACCAATAAAGCATGCCCTGCTTGAGCCTTGTAATGGAATCTCCTAATTCATAATTAATATTCAGGTAGAGTGCCACCACATTAATCTGATTTCCCAACTGTAGTAATCGGTGTTTAATTTCTATTTTATTAGCCAGGATTGGCAAATCTTGGGAGATTCTGGTTCCAGGCGTTTACTCTAAGAGGCTTTTTGCATCCTTCATTGTTTCTAAGTTAAAGATACCTTTCGGTAAACAAGCAAGTCCTTCACGCCTTAACATTCTGGGCGCTTTAAACTTTAAGAAGCCCTTCCACGGTCTCATTTGGACCCCATGTCCACTCTGGAAGGTAGGATGAGGTAGGTATCCTGAAGCCCTGTCTTGACTCACGAGGAAACTGAGGCTTGCAAAGGGTCGTAAGTGGCAAAAAATGAGTCTTGACCGTGATTCTCTCAACTCTACACAAGTCCTGTGGTGCATTTATCAAATGTTAATAATGAAACTTGGAAGGTGGTTTTATTGACTTGATTTGTCAAATCAGTTCTGTCTTCCATTTCTCCACCACCCCAAAAAGCCAATGGGTAAAAATATACTGCTTCAGAAGCTAATGCTTGGAGCCAAAACACTGTCAGGATGACTGATCAGTTCAGTTAAAATAACATAAACTTCTGCCCACGCAAAATAATTTTAAAAATCAGACGCAAATGTTTAAGGGGATACATTTATTCCCATTACACTTGGCCTCTCTTCCCCTCCAATACCGTAAAGTGAATTACTCTTCATGCACGATAATCTGTGACAAACTAGAATCGACATAATGGTTAATAAACTATTATGAAAATCAATAGTAATTAAAGGGAACACTTGGCTGACAAAGTTGACAGAATTGAATGTATTCACGAGCTCTTAATTTTCTTCTTTCCCCTAATTGCTCCCTCTGGCTGTTGCAGATTTCAATCGTTTGTTATTCAAATATCAAAAAAGGTGATCTAGCCTGGGTATTCCTGGGTGATTTCAATTATGAAAAGCATACATTGGGATTCTGTTTTTTAAAGGAAATTCTCTAATCTTGGACTTATTCCTTTAAACTCTGTCAATTTGCCCTGATTGATGGTTACATGAAAGTGGCGAGCAGTTGCTTTATAAATGGACCGGGGCTGCAGCAGGAGGAACCAAGTTTAGATATTTGACAGTTTCCTGATTGTGGATCCCTAAATACACAAAGAATCTTTTCTCTTCCATCTTCCCCTCCCACCATCTTTGACCCGGACTCCCATGGGGAATGTGATATAGAAATGGCAAGACACAGAACCAAGATAAATAATGAAAAATCCACCAGAAATTTTTCTCTGACTACTAATAATTCTAGGACCAAATTTGGAGAACATTTGAAATCTGTGACTTCAGAGGTCTAGTGAGGTATAGATGTTTTTATTATAAGTTAATAAATTTAGGCAAACTAACTAGGAAAATGCTGCTCAAAGCCATGTCTTTTCTTCAATGAGAGTTTTTGTTTGCTGAAATTATCTGGATAATTGACATATTTTTTCATTCCTATCCATCCATTCATCTTTGAAAAATGTACTGCATGCCTTCTACATGCCTACAGGCATCCAGGTAGGTCTTGATGGTACAGAGACACACAATCCCTGACCTGAAGACCTTCAGTCGTCCACTCCTCAAGCCATCCCATCAACCCACACACACTCATGGACTAAGGAGACAGAACATAAAAAGGAGACAATTCCATGTTATAGGTGTTTGGGGAAAAAAATAAAAGATGGTGTGGGAAGGTCATGACTGGTATCTTGGAATTCATGGAAAGCTTCCTAGGGTATATTAGTTTTCTAGGGTTGCCAGATAAGAAAGTACCACAGACTGGGTGGTTTAAACAACAGAAATTTATTTCCTCCTAGCTCTGGAGGCTGGACGTCCAAGATCAAGGTGTGAGCAGGGTTGATTTCTTCTGAGGCCTCTCTCCTTGGCTTGTAGACAGCCATATTCACATGGTCTTCCCTCTGTGTCTGTCTGTGTCCTGATCTCTTCTTTTTTTAAAAGATTGGCACCTGAGTTAACATCTGTTGCCAATCTTTTGTTTTTCTTCTTCTTCTTCTCGCCAAGGTTCCCAGTACATAGTTGTATATTCTAGTTGTAGGCCCCTCTGGTTGTGCTATGCAGGACGCCGCCTCAGCATGGCCTGATGTGCGGTGCCATGTCTGTGCCCAGGATCCGAACTGGCGAAACCCTGGGCCACCGAAGCGGAGCACACGGACTTAATCACTTGGCCACGGGGCTGGCCCCATAATCTCTTCTTACAAGGACACTAGTCCTATTGGATTAGGGTGCACCTATTTGACCTCATTTCACCTTAATTATCACTTTAAAGGCCCCATCTCCAAACACATTCTGAGGTACCAAGAGTTAGGGCTTGAACATATGAATTTGAGGGGGGATGCAATTCAGCCCATAACACAGGGGAAGTGACTTTTAAACTGGGACTTGAAGAAAAAGTAGGTTTTAGTCAGTTCAAGAGCTGGGGAAGAGGAAGAACATTCTGTGCCAAAGGCACTCATGTATCAAGGCCTGAAAATGAGAGAAAGTGGCACATGCAACAAACCGTGAGTACTTTAGGATGGCTAAAGCCTAGATGTGACATGGAAAGCAACAAGATTTTTTTGGGGGGTGTAGTGAGGAAGATTGGCCCTGAGCTAAAATCATCATCTTTTTTTTTTCTTCTCTCCAAAGCCCAGTACATAGTTGTGTATTCTGGTTGGAACTCATTCTGGTTCCTCCATGTGGGACGCCACCACAGCATGACCTGATGCCGTATGTAGGTCCATGCCTGGGATCCGAACTGGTGAATCCTGGGCCACTGAAGCAGAGTGCGTGAACTTAACCACTCGGCCATGGGGCCAGCCCCCAAAAGCAACAAAATTTGACCCTGGAGCATGAGAAGGCCTAGACCGTGGAGGTCCTTGCCATCTAAGGTAAGGTTGAGACAATGGGGCACATGGAGGAATTTTAAGCGAGAGACTGAGGATCAGATTTATATTAATCTGATATCAAAAAACCACTGATGTGTACATGAATGCACAGCACGAGACTGGCATAAGCAGTCAACAGGCTGTTCACCTTTCCTAGACAGACATAAGTTGTGGAGGTGATGGGGATAATGATGCTCCTTGCATATGTAGATGCAGATATGAAAGCTCTTTACGGACGTTCCTGTTTAAGCCTCACAAATTAACCCTGACTCATAGCTGAGAAATCCACAGCTCAGAGAGATGGAGGGGCCTGCCTAATGCAAGTCAGAAAACTAGCATGTGGAGAGCCTGGACTGGAACTCTGGCCTTTCCACCTCTTTCCTCCGGGCTCTTTCTAGGAAATCGCCTCCTTTCTGGGAGGTGAACGGCATTCTTCAGCCTCTCTTCCATTTCTTTGTGGTCTACTCAACATCCTTGTTAAAATGCTCACTCTTTTAAGGCGGAAAAAAAGCTGTCATTTGAGAGGCATTTACTGCCATAATTACAACCACCATTTGGTGAAGCTGAGTGAGAAAACCCCAGTGACTTAAAAGACAAACCACACTCCATATCCCACAGTCTGTCAGGGGCCAGCTTTCGACAGAAAACAGTTTGATGTTAACTTTTCTGTTGTATTCTCAAAAGAGAGAGGCACCTTGCAGGCAACCACTCTGATACATTGATATATATTTCTCACAATTGTGCTATGTTTTTTCAACCACTTTTATGTGCTATCTTCTGATTTCCCCCTGCCCCCACCCCATCCATTATCAAAACCTTTGCCCCAAAGGACTACAGCCTCCCTGGACTCTCTGGGTACCATTAGCAAGATCACATTTCTTTCTTTTCATCTTTGTCATCTGGCCCTTTGTGGTATCTGGGACTGTTTTGTCTAAGACACAGACCAAGAAATTTTTCTCATTATGCTCCAATAACTTCTACAGACCAGAAAGGAATAGAAGAGGAGATGGTAGTGGTTATCGCTGAGCCCTGCCAACCTGAGACAGAACTGAGATTTCCACAGTGCCCACCTCCCGCCTCTTCCTTTGTCTTTATGGTCCCATCTCACCCTCTCAATGTACCCATTGTCTCCAAGGCCTCTCTGCCTTGACCAGAGTCTGACTGAACCCCGTGTTTAATCTGAGGTTTTACATAAGCAATTTATGCTGGAAATTACTATCCTAAGAATCATTCATTTAGACCAGTTGTTCTCAACCAGGAGTGATTTTTGTCCCACAGGGCACATTTGGAAATGTCTGAGAACATTTTTGTTAGTCACAACTTGGGGAAAGAGGTGTTAGTAATATCTAGTGGGTAGAGGCCAGGGATGCTGCTAAACATCCTACGGTGTATAGGACACCCCGGCAAAACAAAGAATTATCTGGCCCCAAATCTCAATAGTGCTGAGGTTGAGAAACCGTGATCTAAACAACGAATACTTAAGACTGCATCGTATGCCAGGCTTTATTGTAGAAATAAGGGATTTTGTAATAAACAGACATTTTTTCCCTCTAGAAGTTCACTGTCTAGAGGGGGGTATATATAATTTAGAATGTTTTCATCTGCAAGTAACAAAATTCCCAAAGAATGGCTTAAAGGTAGTTTTCATTTTCTGATGTAGCAAAAAATCTGGAAGTAGGTTGTTTTAGGATTGGATGACTGAGCAACTCAACAAGGTCAGATATCTGAGTCAGCTTCTCCAGAATATTTTGCTTTCCTCTCATGGTTGCAAAATGGCTGCCACAGTTCCAGTCTTACCAGACAACCCCCAAGGCAGGATGGATGAAAGGCATAAGGAATCTCCTCTGATGCATCCATTTTTTTCTTCACGTTCCTTTGCTTTTTATTTGTGAGGAAGATTGTTGCTGGGCTAACATCTGTGCCAATCTTCCTCTATTTTACGTGGGATGCCACCACAGCATGGCCTGATGAGTGGTGCTAGGTCCGCACCCAGGATCTGAACCCATGAACCCTGGGCCACCAAAGTGGAGCACATGAAACTTAACCACTGTGCTACTGGGCCGGCCCTCCACTTTTTTCTTATGAGGGAGAAAAACCTTTCCAGAAGCTCCCCAATACCCAGGAGGCTTTCTCTTACATCCTTCATGCCAGAATTAGGACACCTAGCTGTTCCTAAACCGTTCAGGGAAAGTTGGCAATGGGATTAAACATCACTGACTTAGACTAGGATTTAGCAAACTTTTTCCATGTAGCAAATATTTTAGGCTTTGTCTACAATCCATGATCTGTGTTACACATTCTTCTTCTTTTAATTTTTACAAGCTTTAAAAATGTTAAAACTATTCTTAGCTCCTGGGCTGTACAAAAACAGACCAAGGACCACAGTTTGCTGATCCCTGGAAAAAATGCTTTCCAATAGCAGAATAAAATCAGGGTTCTGTTAGCAAGGAGAATGGGGATAATGGCTGTTGGTAGGCAGACAACTGCGTCTGCCACAGAAAGGCATGCAAGTAAAAGGTAATTATAATACAGTGGGACAAGTGCTATGATAAGAATGCATAAAAAAGGCTGTGGTAGCCAGCCTGCAAAATGGCTCCCAATCATCCATGCCTCCTAGGATTCATACCCTTGTATCAGGTTGGTTTTGGGCTAATGGAAGTGACATTAGAGTCTATGACTTTAGAGGCCAGGTCATAAAAGATATTGCCACTTCTAACTCAGTCTCTTGAAGAGCCCATTCTGGGGGAAGCCAGCTGCCACATCATGAGAACACTCAAGCAGGCTGTTGAGAGGCCCACATGGTGAGCAGCTGAGCCTTTCCACCCACAACCAGCACCAGCTTGCCAGCCATGAGAATAAGCCACCTTGGAAGCAGCTCCTCCAGCCCCAGACAAGCCTTCGGTTGACTGAAGCTCAGCCTGATATCTTGACTGTAAACTCATGACAGACCTCGAGCCAGAACTTCTCAGCTATGCTGCTTCTGAATCCTGACCCACAGGAACTGTAAGATAATACATATTTATTGTTCTAAGTCCCTTAGTCTTGGGGTGGTTTGTTATGCAGCCATAGATAACTAATACATAAGGGTCTAGGAGGCATGGCAACACCCTCATCTCAAGACCCTTGGAATGGAATTTTCAGATATTAGTGAGACAGTAAGGTGTGGTGGCAGTAGAATAAACTGTCTATTGTAATATAGGCTCAGTTCCTTTTTCTCTGAGGTATTAAATGACTAATCTGGGGCTGGCCCCATGGCCGAGTGGTTAAGTTGGTGCACTCTGCTTTGGTGGCCCAAGGTTTTGCCGATTCAGATCCTGGACGCAGACATGGCACTGCTCAGACAGGCCATGCTGAGGTGGCATCCCACATAGCAGAACTAGAAGGACCTAGAACTAGAATATACAACTATGTACTAGGGGAACTTTGGGGAGAGGAAAATAAAAAAGATTGGTCACAGACGTTAGCTCAGGTGCCAATCTTTTAAAAAAAAAGTTACAAATCAAAGTTTAAAACTAAAAAAAACCCCAACTTACTTTTTTACCCCCATCCATTTTGAAAACGAAAACGCAGAGTAACCCACAGCACCAGGAGAGGCTGGACGGGAGCGCAATTGTCTGACATCAGGCAAAGCAACTCTACGTGGAGTGGTGGTTCAGAACCAAGGACAGTAGCCTACACACCTCTACCACTTCCCCCACAGAAAATTTGGGGCTTGATATGCATTTTCTGGCATCCATTCTCCGATATATAAAATTAGAGGAGTTGAATCATATGCTATTTAAAACTCAGCTCTAATCTGTAAATTCATGATTCCGGGCTATTTGCACTGCTCTCAAATCCCTGTCAAACACCTTCAGTTTCTGCCAAGGCAGAAGGTCAGTCTTGTCTATCACATGGACATGGCGCTGAAGGTGATATACTGAACTCGCATCAATTTACCAAGAAAAAGAGGACAAGCAAAGGCACTAATTTATTTTTCTTTCTTCGGCTTACATTTACTGCTGCTTGCTCTCATTTGCCAAGCCCTGCAGGGGATAAAGGAGGGAAGTCACAGATTCTTTCTTCAAAAAGTCTGCAGTCTAGAGGGGAAATGACAGGGACTCAGATAACTCTCCTGACTGCATTTCCCCCTCCTCCTTTATATACACACTGTACTCGTCTCCCTAAATAAGACTGGCTCTCAGAGAAGGATCTTATAACAGACATTTTTGCTTTAATGTGAGTTTAATTCACTGTGTTACTGTGCACTTTAAACCTCACCTATCTTACAGAATGGAAGGTTTAACCTTCTGTTAAACAAATTTGAGGCCATCATTAACAGACATTTTTTAATTTGGTCAAGTCCACCATTAACATTTTTTCATCTGCAAAACGGGGCTAACAATATTGGCACTGCCTATTTATAGCTTTTGTCAGCTTAGCACCCCTCTTTCCATTGCTGAAATGGTACCCCCGACCCTAATTCTGTGTGGCTCTGGTTGGACTGTCAATCACATCCAGTGCCTGGCCAATGACGGTATATTGTTCATAGAGACTGGTTCAGGGGATGGGTACATGGCCAAAGCAGAGCCACTTAGAATCTCTCCACACGATCTGATTTCCACTTCATCTGGAATTGCAATCTACAAGGATGATGTAAGCTTTAGCTGCCTGTAGGAAGCCATCTACAATAGGAAAAGATGACACTAACATGTTAAAAAAAAAAAAATGAAGCCAGGATACGAGAGGGAAGGAGAAAGAGAGAATGAGGGAGACTAATGAGAGAGGTAGAGAGCAAGGCAGTTTGGCCTCTGGATCTAGCCAGGCCTGAATGCAGCACATTTTAGATAAGCCAATACATTCCCTTTAATGCTTATGCACATTTAAGACATGTTTCTTTCACTTACAACCTGAAAGAATCCTAACTAACATGCTAACTATAAGAGTTACTATGAGGACCAACCAAAATATTCGAAAGCCCTTTGTCAAACCCAAAATATAAAAACTGTAGTAATGTTCTCTGGAGCTAACCCTTTAATCTCTCCAGATGTCTCTAAGTGCATAGTAAATATTACCCCACTCAATTCTGTCCTGCAGCCTTGATGCTCTGATGGTGGGGCAAACCTTCAATTTTCCTTCCTTTGATATTAAGCTAATGTGTTTCCCTTATTAAATTTCCCAGTGAACTGAATACTACCCTTAAAGATCTCTGTGTTCCTTCAGTATGAGTTAAAATGCATAGCTACTCAAAGTTAAATGCAACCAGCTTCTTGGATTACTTTATAACCGGAACCTTAAGGGAACTGCTGCTCCCTTGATGTTTTGCATAAATTGCAGTGAAATGGCTGCTGCCGTTTGGAGTGATCGAATCCTTCACCATCCACGGCCCTTGATTTCATCTGCACTAAGATGAATCCATTACAGTCGCATTCCTGAAATTCTGAGGCAGGACAAAAACTTTTGCAGATGTTTTCTCAAATTACTTTCTTTTTCTCTCTGGCCCTTTAGAAAGCTTTATCTTGAGGAAGTCCTTTGGAGCCTGGAAATTATAGTCCGAACTGTAATTAGTCTCACTTTTTTCTCCAAACTTGAAATATCTCTTCTGGAAACATGGGACTTTGCCTTTTCTGCACTAGGCACATATCTGGAATATAATTTGGAGATGCTGAAGATTTAACTGCTGAAGTGAAAGCAGGAACTGAAGTGGGGTCTGGAGGTTTGGTGGATCTGAGCTTCGAGCTGAGAGAGGTGGTTTTGGGCCCTCAGGAAGCCATCTGGCTCAGCAATTCTTAAAAATTGATCTATAGCCCATAGGTCATCCTGATAAAGTATTTAATAACGGAAAAAATGCCAGTCCTTTCTTGAATTTTTACAGGGGCTTTCGGTTTCCTAGATTTTCATTATTACACACAGAGTCTCTTTCTAAAACCCTGTTAAATAGTTAAGTAGTTATTAATGCTTATTCAAGTTTGATATCCAGAAACTAAAATTAGTGCACTATTAGAGTTACTGAGGCCTCAAACTCAGTGTTAATTTGCTATGTGCCAGCTACGCTGGTCCTGTCTTTGTCCCTCAGTAGGACCAAATTCATTATCTACGCAGGGCCTTTGCACTAGCTATTTCCTCTGCCTTGGAATGCAGTGTCTTAGTTCTTCACAGATTTGGCTCCATCTTGCCATCTAGGTATCAGCTCAAATGACTCCTCAGGGATGCCCTCCCTGTCCACCTCATTAAATAGCCACCCACCAGCCACTCTTGGTTACCTTGACCTGTTTTGTTTCGTATGTTGCATTTTGTGCTTATTGTCAGTCTCACTTCTGGAATTTCAGCTCCATGAGAACAAAGCCTTTGTTCATCTCTTTCACATCTATATCACCAACTTCTAGAAACTATGCCAAATGCAGGGTGGACACTCAATAAATATTTGCTGGATGAAAAAATCTGGCTTCCATGTGACTTTACTCACTGGCGTGCAGATATAAGATTTCTACTGGACGCTGGGAATGGGGGCACAGGTGGACTCTGGGGTTTTTGCTGCACTAAAAAATGACTGCAGGCTTTTAAAAAGTTTAGAATCACTAATCAAAAAGAAGAGTTCTTCACCTGGAATTCACAGATGGGTTCTAGAAGTCTGTGAACCCTCCAAAGTTTTAGGCATATTTTGGGAAGAAGGGCAATAATGTTCCTCATGTCCCCAGTGCGATAGGCAGTACTGGCCGAGGCCACCTTGCTGCTAATCTAGACTGAGTCCAGCCCAATTCTGCCGCACCAAAGCATAGGCCTGGGCAACCAGCCTTTCTGCCTTTCCAGCTTGGGCACCCTGCCTTCAAATTCTGAGCAAGTTGCATATCAAGTACTTTTATTGGCCTTTATGGTTTTTTTATTGATCACATATAAAACAAATATTTAAAAGTGCTGAAGTTCCTAAGACATTTGTGTCAGGAAGTGCACAAACAGAGCAGAAAATGTGTTTTGAAAACTTTGATAATTTCTCTGTTGCCCAAAACTCTCCATGGTTTTACACCTCCAGTATGACTGAAGCATTTCAACACAGTGTGCTTCTGCTGTCAATCTTGTGTATGTCTAAGATTTCACGCTCTGAAGTCAGTTGGATTTCTGTTCGAATGCAGACCCAACCACTCTGTGTCACCATGCACAGGCTACTGTCACTGGACCTCAATTTCAGCATCAAAAAATGGGTGCACTAGCCTTGCAGGACTGTGATGAGGAGCACATGGTACTATATGCCGAACAGTGTTCTGGCTACTTTATGTATATTAACTCAGTAATATAACATAATATAATCCTCAGAAGAATCTGTGAGGTAGGTCATTTAAAAATCATTGACATTTTACAGTCTGGGAAACTAAGGCACAGAGGAATTAAGTAACTTGACCAAAGCCACACAGCTATTAAACGTCCCTGCAGCATTCAAACTGCTTTTCCATACATATACAATCCCGGAGTGCCTGACACACAGTGGGCATGACACACAGCCTCTGGAGTTGTCAGAATGACTACATGGGGCGATGAGTATAGCAAATGAAGCCCAGCGCAGAGCCAGCATTTAATAGATGTGATTGTTTCACTGAAAGCCATCCTTCACGTTGGAATAGGTGGAGCAGAGGTACCCCCAAACGTAGCCCAGCTCCTGAAGACATGATGAACATTTTATTTTTGTGGATCAGAATGTAGTACGGGTAAACCCAGCTTGGACTGTGAAGTCTTTGTAAAACATTTCTCCCTGTCCTCGGTGACATGGACAAATGCAGCCCAACTGTGATGTGCCGTATTCAGATGTAGCAGCAGCAGAGTGCTCTCATCTGGTTTTGTGGCATGAATTTGATTATGGTCCTGGCTGCTTGGTCTGGTCAGTTTCTCTAGTCATTCCAGCAATTGTCTGGTTTACTCAGTATCGTTTTAATAACCCCTCCCCCCCACTGTATTTTTGTTAAACACGTGCTATCGCTTGTAACTAAGGACTCCGAGATTTTGATTTCATTTGCTCATCAAATATTTATAGAGCAGCTCCGATGGGACAGGCACTGGAGATACAGGGGGAACCACATGGAAAACATTCAGCTCTCATGGAGCTTATGTGAAAGGAGCCCCCTCCTCCTTTAGTCCCTTCCTGTAAGTCGTGGTTCTGCTATGTAGGTTTCCCCAGCGCCTTCCGCCTTTTCTAGGTGACACAGTTTTAGTCTCATCACCATCCCGGTTGCCCTCCTCTGATGCTCTATAGGTTGATGGAGTATGAGGACTCTTACACAGCAAGTGCTAGAAACGCAATCAAATTGGATTAAGTAAAAAAAAATTATTGGCTTGGGAAACTGAAAATTCTAGGGTGAGCCAACTTCAGGGAAACTGGTCAGAGGCTCTGAATTTGCGTTGTAGGGCTGCCATAACAAAGTATTACATCCTGGCTGGCTTAAACAACAGATATTTATTGTCTCAGTTTTGGAGGCCAGAAGTCCAAGACCAAGGTGTGGGCAGGGATGGTTTCTTCTGAGGCTGGAGAGAGAATCTGTTCCATGCCTCTTTCCTAGGCTTTGGGGATTTGCTGGCAATCTTTGGCACTCCTTGGAATGAGCCTGCTTAAAATATTAAGTGGCAGAGAACACACAGGATGCCCCTGTTCAGTATTCCACAAAATGAGACATTTAATTCTTCTATGCTAGAAAGTTCCTGGCTGATGAACAGCTCTCCCCAGAAAACTCAGGGTCTCCCCAAACTCCTCATCAAACAGAAGCAGTAGTTCGGGAAGTTGTACCTAAGTTACAGAGCCCAGAGCACCCACATCGCCTGACTTTAGCATTTATATCCACATTTCCATTTTGAATCAAACTTCCTGGAACCTCACTCACTCATGTGACAAGGCTCTCATAAGAAAAGACACTATGCTTTGAGCACTTATTAATATTCACTATTACTTCCAAATGAAGACCAAAATGAGATGCTGTTGTCAGGCTTAGGAAAACGCATTGTGAAAAGTCATCAAATATTGCCATGCAGAAGATGCCACTTAGAGCTTTAAAGGTAGAGTCGGTACATTTCGGTCTACCTAGTGTCGCACTTTAGTTAATCCAGAAAGTGAGTAGAATTGCATGTGGATTTATATGTTAAGCGAAGCACAACTGATCCACTGAGCATACAGGTTATTTGCAAACCTGGCTTTTGAATCATAATAGACCTGGTTGTAATCCCAGCTCCAGCTGTTTTACTCTCTGGGAAAGTAAGTGAACTGCTCCAAGCAACAATTTCCTCATTACAATAAGGAAATAAATATACCTGGCTCATAGGGGAGTTCTGAGGATTAAATAGGTGAACCTGTGAAATCATATGGCATAATGGCACTTGTCTATAGATGCGCTCAGCCACATGGCAACCACTGTGAAGTTAAAAAATTTTTTTTTCCTTTAGTAACTAGAAAACCATAAGTCTAAGTGATCCTTTTACTTGAACATGATGTTTATATAAATGGAATCTTGGAAGAACCACACCTGGTTAATTTTTTTTAACCTTGGAAGAGATACCCTCTCAAGTTGCAAAGGGAATGCTTCATTGTGTATTTAGTCTGTAGTATAAGAATAAGTTACATCTCTAAGTAATTGTTTTGAAAAGCCATCTCTGCATACATACAGTAGAGAGTTCTTTAAGAAAAAAAAACTGGAGCAAATATTCTGGCATCTTTCATCGAACCTGAGAAACGTGTTGAGATGTTGCATAAGCATAAAGGACTAGGAATGATGAATGCTTTTACAGCCAGAAGGGGAAAACATGGAGAGAGTTTGTGGATGGTGGCATCCTTTACAAGTGACAGTCCTTGTTCCCTATAATATGCTGCTCTAATATAAATTCAGAGGATGCCTTGGAGCCTAGTAAATCAAAAATACATTTGAACCTTATTGATTAAATAAAAAAAATCAAATTAGTCTTCTCCTGAAACCTATTTGCAGTGACAGGGTATTACCTGAAATTTGAGACTATTGAGGGAAAAAATGCCAGCCAAAAACAGCGTGTTAGAGTTTAAAAGGTCTCAGATTTTTGTACTTACTTGACTCACCATTTCAAAGTCTAACATCAGATTATAACTAACCAATAAAATAAATGGTATTATTATGGACAGGAATCAAAACACCTTCTATTGTCCTTTTTCTTAAGGAACCCCTCAAAATTTTGTAGGATCTGATAAGGATGTCACTTATGGTTGCCTTAATTGGAGAAGGAATGATAGGTGGTAAGATGGAGTGAGGGGGAAGATGCTGAAAAATCTACTGCCTACCCATAAAGCATGAAAGGGAAGAAGTGTCTCGTCTCTTTTTGTACCAGATAACTGAGCCTATTATCCCAATGATTAATGACCTTCTTAGATCTCTTTCTAGCCCTATAATTTTGTAATTCCAAGAATAAAGTCTCTCTAGTTATGGAGACAATTAAGGTAAGGTTCACACTTAGGCAAAAGTGAGATTTCGGCCGGAGTCATCCAGACAATTACTATAATCCTCTGCTTCCCTTTGGCATTGGAAGCCTGGCATGTTTAATCAAAAGAAAGGCCCTCTTGATTGAGTGAAGGGACAGTTAACTGGGTTCACTAAGAACTGCAAAAACCCTGGGGACCACAGGGAATGTCAGCTGATGTGGTCTCTGCCTTGCAGAATTTTGGAAGTGCTGACATAGCTGGACAGAACACAGTAGGCTGTCTTTTAGGTTTGGGCACTCTTAGTGATAATGGCAAGTAACAAGAAGGCTCTGAACAAAGAAGTTTTTCCAAAGACCACTGGAATAAACTGCCGTTGCACCTAAGGAGAATCACAGCGGACCGCCCGCAAAATTGTAAAGAGACAGAAACTCTTTTTCGGCCACAACTCACAACACTTCCTAGTTTCACTTTCTTCCCCTTTGGGCTACAACCCTTCCTTGCCAGCATCTCTTCTCCCCTCCACCTCAGGCTGAATGAATCCCCACTGTTGCTTTTTGCCCGACGTAGAACCTATGCTACAGACCCCTTTATTTCTCAGGATGTACTCATCCTCTGTCCTATGATTGCACAGGGAATGCGAATGAGGGAGACCAATGAGTGAGCTGGATGGTGTATGAAACCCTCTCAGGTTATGGACTCATCCCTTGCAGAGTAATGCTGAGTAAAGCTGGTAATTTAGGCATGAGGTGCGGTCAACAGTTTTTAATGTATTTACTGAGCTGGCGTTTTAGAAATAGCTGTGGCTCACCCCCTTTAACTGCAGTCTAGTACAGGCCAGGGAGGAAGATATTGTTGACTTTCTCACACTACCGGGCAGCTGCTCTTTTATTCTAGTTATGGGAAAGAAAGGCATAAAGTGGTAACGTGATGGATTAAACAGAATTAATTTTTGTTTGTTTGGGGGCTTCAAGAGATGGGTGACTTCAGCGGCCGGCCCCATGGCCGAGTGGTTAAGTTCGCACACTCCACTTCAACGGCCCAGGGTTTCGCTGGTTTGGATCCTGGGTGCAGACACAGCACTGCTCATCAGGCCATGTTGAGGTGGCATCCCACATGCCACAACTAGAAGGACCCACAACTAGAATATACAACTATGTACTGGGGGGATTTGGGGAGAAAAAGCAATAAAAAAAAAGAGAGAGATGGGTGACTTCAAAGATGGTGACCCCTTGTTTGGAATTTTCCAACTGAGACAGCTCTTGAGAATTGGAAAACTTGCTTTTCCTGTCATTTGTTGAATTTGAGGAAGCAGGGCGGGCCTACTCTGTGTAGTTAAATCAGATTCAATTGTAAGGAAGAGGTCCCACCATTAGCTGTTGTCCAGCCTTTATGGCCCCAGCTGGAGGCCAGGACTCAGATGGCCCAACAGTTCGAGGTGAGCTCAGATCCACCCTGGTCCACATCCCCCTGAAGTGTGTACTTTGTATCCTCTTGTTCTGCTTTGGAGCCTTTCCTGATGCCCTCATGGTTCACGGAAGTTACCACCCAAAAGCACGGGAGAAGCTAATGCCCTGGCAGTCATCTTCAACCAATGAGGAAGAGGAGCGTGCAGATGACTATTCCATTCTCCCTTACTTTAGACAGATAATTCTGGGCAGCATATTCGTATACTTCTCAAGAGGTCCTGTTGGAATTGAGGCCCACTGGCCCCACCCACTGGCAGTTTTGGTAAGGTACATTTACACTGGCTTCCTTACCCTCAGCTTCCTGACTCTTGCTTCCTAGGAATCTCCTGATAGACTAATTGCACCCAAATCCTTGTCTTAGGAGTTCCCAAAGAGAGACGTTGAGGAAGTGGCATTCTCTTATAATATTCTGTAAAGTGTTGGGACTAGAGGTATCTCTCAATTACTTTGACTTATTAAAGTTATGAAATGTCTTATCCTGGTAATTAAAGTAAAAACGTAAATTGTTAAAAAATTAACAAATATTTTAAAATGTCAGCAACATAGGAAGAAAGTCTTCAAGAAAGCATAGTCCGAATGAAAAATTAAGTTGAAGAATGAAACACTAAGATGTTTATATAATTCTTTAAAGACATACAAAGCAACATCTTAAGTAATTGATGGTTATGTTTATTTGTGGCCAAAGGATATACTCCAATTCATGGTGTTGGTCACCTCTGGGGAGGCAGACAGGAAAATGGAACTTGCAAGGGCCATAGAGAGGATTTCAACTTTATCTATAACTTCTATCATGTATTAAAAAAATATATTTGGAGAAAAGTTAACAAAATGTTAACATTTGTTCATTTCAGTTGGGAAGTACACATTTATTTTTTTTTCTAGTATGTATTTAAAATTTTTCCCAAATTAAATAAAAAGCTAAAGCTGTTTTAAATGCTTTCTAAGAAAATTCAGTGAATTTGAAGCTTTGAAAAAGAAATAAGATGACCAAATAAACTCAGCTTCAAGCAATAAACAATATTGCGAATTTGATGTATAATCCTCCAGATGTTTTTTTCTTTTCTTTTCTTTTTGAGGAGGATTAGCCCTGAGCTAACATCTACCACCAATCCTCTTTTTGTTGAGGAAGACTGGCCCTTAGCTAACATCCATGTCCATCCTCCTCCACTTTATATGTGGGACACCTGCCACAGCATGGCTTGCCAAGCGGTGCGTAGGTCTGCACCCGGGATCCGAACCAGCAAATCCCAGGTTGCCAAAGCGGAACATGCGGACTTAACTGCTGTGCCACCGGATCGGCCCCCAGATGTTTTTTTCTACGTTAATATTTGTTGACTTGAAATGCAACCATTAGTCTTGCTGTCGATAGAAGCCCAGGGAGGAAGAATTGGTAACACAGAAATTTTTAAAATATATTAATTTCTTTCCCAGAAAAATGTGAGATTAGCATTAAGAATAAATGCAGGATGTGACTTATTTCTCAGTGACATAGACAAGGTTCCCAAAGTAAAGCATGTTTGTTCTTGCCCTAGAGGGCAGAACAGCCAATCCAGTATTTTTATTGGGAATAAATCAAGTTCAACCATATGTCTATCTTTCCTCTACCATCCATCTATAAAAACTATAACACCAGCTTTATTCTATCTTTCATAAGAACTTCCGGTTACTGAGCTATTTTTTCCCTATGATTACAAATAGCCTTCATTAAATTTGCAAACTAAATTTACAGTTTGGAGTCTCATGCATGGCTGCAACTTGGTATTATTCAGTATTATTTTTTATTAATATAAGTGTTGGGAGACAAGAGAACATTTTGATAAATACTCATGAAATATGCCAGATCGATGCATATTTAGAGTATCTATTTGCACAAAGCAATGACATGAACATATGGCTCACAAGTTCTGAAGCCTGATACTGTTAGATAGATTGATGCTGGTAATTTATCATGTGCCGCTAGGAGTAGAGAGATGAATTGTAAAACCCTCTAATGGCGTCTGGCATCCAGGCAACAAACCTTTCTGGCCTTTCTCTCTTTACTCTCGGACTCATCAGTATCTCTGTGAAGTAAGATTCAAGGATGAAGTCAATATGAAAATTTTTCTCTAAGTTTTAAGAAACAGATTGGGAGGGCTTGGTTATAAGCAGACTCAAACGGAAAACGCTACAGGGATAAAACCACAATTTATTTTCCTCTGGGTTTTTTAAAAAAAGGACTCGCAGCTTTGCATGCTGCAAATCTTTCTTTCTCTTTGTTTCCCTTCTCCCCTCACCCTCACCCCATGGGAACCAGGAATAATAGTTTTTAATGGCCTAGGAGAAGGGGTGGGGGTGGAGGAGGATGCTGCTAAGCCCTGGAAGTGATTTGAAAACTCTTGACTCGCCAGCGCCAGAAACTATAAATAGGAACGCTTGGCAAAGGGGAAGAAGGGCCAGACCGTTCACTTTTTCAGAATGCTCTCAAGCAGGAATGTTTCAAATATTTTGCACAAAATCCACTTCATTCCTTTAGAGCAGAGCTGCTTGGCATTACAGGAGAGCAGTTATCTGGGCAGGACTCAGAGCTGAAGAATTTTGCTTCGGTGGCTGCTGTTGATCTTATGAGATTTTAAAAATCCCTCCATCGGGGGAAAAAGTCGAGAAATGATTTTTTGGAGTAATTGTCTATTCCATGTCTGTTGTGGACTGAATTGTGTCTCCCCTAAATTCATACATTGAAACACTACCCCCCCCTCCAAATGTGACTGTATTTTGAGACAGGGCCTTTAGGGAGGTGATTAACATTAAATGGGGTCATAATGGTGAGGCCCCAATCCTACAGGACTGGTGTCCTTCCTAAGAAAAAGACACCAGAGATCCCACTCTGTCTCTATACATACAGAGAAAAGGCATGTGAAGACCCAGAAAGACGGTGGCCGTCTACAAGCCAAGAGCAGAGCCCTCACCAGAAACCGCCCTCCTGGCACATTTATCTTGGACGTCTAGCCTCCCAAACGGTGAGAGAATGAATTTCTGTTGTTTAAGCCACTTGGTCTGTGGTATTCTGTTATGGCAGCCCAGGCTGACTAATGCAATGTCATTCAACACTGGGATGCAGGTTTCATTTCACTTGGGTATGTTAAACAGCACTGGATACACATTAAGGTCCGAGAGGTGGCAGAGTAGTTAAGATAATTGGCTGCTGAACGCTGGCAGGCCTGGTTCCAATCCCAGTTGACCGCTTATAGGTGTGTGATCTCCAGCCAATTACCGTCCCTCTGTATGTTTCTTCATCTGTAGAAGAGGAATAATAGTTTATACCTGCAAAATTGTCATCAGGTTAAATGCTTTAATGTATGTAAGAGCGAGCATGTCACAGTGGCTGGTAAATAGCACTCTACAATATGCTAGCTCCCACAATGATGCTGAGGGCCTCATTTGTTTACAGCATTTTCAGTTTACAAAGTACTTCCATATATATCATTACATTTGATTTTTATAACAATCTTATGAGATTAGTTGGGAAGGAAATATTACACCCACTCGAGGGAAGAGGAAAACAAAATTCAGAGAGCCCTAGAAACTTGCCCAAGCTTAAATTTCTAATAAATCTAATAAATCAAGCAGAGCCAGGCTTCAAATTAAGCTCCCTGACTCCAAATTCTGTGCTTTCCTCACTAAATTTGCTGTCTCTCTGAATTCCTCCCTTATCCCCTCATTCCCCATTTTTGTCTTCTTTTCTTTTCATCAAACATGTATCAAGTTTCATGTTCCAGGCATTTCCCCTTTTTTCCCTGGATCTCCGTGTTTCTTTTCTCTTTATTCATTTTGACTCGGATGCTATGTGTGTGTGCGTGTGCATGCCTGCCTGGGAGCACACCTGTGTGCCCACGTGTGCATCCTGCGCTGTCATTCTCATTGGGGATGACCCTCTGCCTGTGTCTCTTTTCCTTACCTGCCAGTTTTTTAGCTTAAAGAAGTCAGTACTCAGTTTTCAAGGACATATTATAAATAGAGCCTTAACAGCACTCTCTTTTCTTATCTGAAAACTGACACCAAGCACAGGCAACCAGGACAAAAAGAAAGAGAACAGCGTCAGTGGTAGAGCAGATAATCAATATCTTTAAATGATATGAGAGCAGAGATTCCCAAAAGGGAGGTGTGAGACCTGAAAATGACAGCCTGAGAAAGCTTGCTGGGCTCTCCAGAGGAGTGAGGGATAGGGTGTTGTTTGAAAGAGCAGAGTTCATGTTACAATTTTTATATTTGGAAAAATGTCAAAAATATCTTATTCTCATAGCACAAACTACAGAAATTCAAGCTCTGCAGAGTCTTCTTGACCCCTGAAGCTGTGTAGGAGTTGCAGCAGGTCTCAACAGGACAGGAGGGGGCTCTAAATTGTGAAGTGAGGTCATTACCCTGCATGTTTGGCCATTTGGGACACGAATTTAAAAAGCTGAGCACCACTTCTGCAGAGTTTTCAGAAGAGAAGTAGAATCTAAAAGTTGGAAGGAGTCAGTGCCTGAAAGGTTCCCACAGAGTTTGAAAAGACCAGCAAATCCAACTCCCCTATTTTACACGTGAGGCAGCCGTGGGGCAGAGAGAAGTCACTGGCACGAGGGTTAATGGGTAGAGCCGGAAGTGCTCCGCCCAGCACTTGTTTCACCCTGCAGGTGGGGGGTATCCTGAAAGACTAGGGAGCCGCCAAGCAGTCATTATCTAATTCTAATAGCGAATTAAAATGTGCCTGAAGGAGGCTGGGACCCATTTCAGGGCACTGGCTCACCGGGGCTGAAGGAAGAGATTGCAAGAGCTGCAGGAACCCAAAAACAGATTACCCTGCTGTTCTAGACAGGTTCTAAGAGTCCATCGCTCTTCAGGCTCTTCAGGTCTTTCCAAAGACCTGAAGTAGTACATTGAACAGTAAAGGATGTGGAGGATCATGAAGCAGCTATTGGCTTTCTGTGCAAATAAATAATGACCTCTAAGGAGTAGGGTTTTTTATCTATCCTACACAACAAACCACCCCAAAAGTGATGGTGACCCTCACACTTACCTTGACCTGACCTTTAGCCTGATGCTGAACCTAATTCTTCCTCTGACCTAAATCTGCCTCTGCTCTTCACCATGTCCCTGAACCTGATACCCTGACCTTCATCAAGACCCTGACCCTGATTTTGAGCCTCATGTTGAAATGTCCCCTCAGCTTGATTCTTACTCTGATTTTCACTCTGACACAGAACATGACCTAGTCCTTAACCCAGTTCCTGATACTACCATAACTCTTCAGTTGATGCTTACTCACACTCTGACTCTGATCTTGACCTTGACACTGACTGATTCTCACCTTCACCCTCACATTGAACTTATCCTATACACTGACCTTCACCCTGAGGCTGACCCTACAGTCACCCTGAATCTGATCCTAATCTTGACCCTGAAACTTACCTGACTCCAACCTTCACTCTGACCATGATCCTGAATCTGACTCTCACCCTGACCCTCGCCATGTCCCTGAACATGACTGTGGCTCTCATACTGACCTTGACCCTTATCCTGATGATAACCCTGAACCTTGTCCTCACATTCCCTCTGGATCTGACCCTAATCCTCACCCTGATGCTCATAAAGACTTACATGCTGAACCTCCCCCTCACCAAGATCCTGACCCTGACCCAGACGCTCAATGTGACTCTCTTCCTGACTGAACTCTGACCCTTAACTTGAACCTCACACTGACTCTTACCATAACCCTGAGCCTGACCCTGAATTTGACTCTCATGCTGACCCTACCTTTATCCTGACCCTTACTCTCACTCTGTTCCTGAACCTTACTTTTTTTTTTATTGGTACAGTTTTTTTAATTGAAGTATAACTGACATATAATATCTTAGTTTCAGGTGTACAGTGTAATCATTTGATATTTGTATATATTGCGAAATGATCACCACAATAAGTCTAGTTAACATCTATCACCATATATAGTTACAAAATTTTTTCCTTATGATGAGAACTTTTAAGATCTACTCTCTTAGCAACTTTCAAATATGCAGTACAGTATGATTAACTATAGTCACCATGCTGTACATTACATCCCCATGACTTATTTATTTTATAACTGGAAGTTTGTAGCTTTTGACGCCCCCTTTACTCATTTCATCTACTCCCCACCCCCACCTCTGGTAACCACCAATCTGTTCTCTGTATCTATGAGCTTGGTTTTTGTTGTTGTTTCTGTTTTTTAGATTCCACATATCAGTGAGAACGTATGGTATTGTGTCTTTCTCCTAAACCTTACTTTGAACCTGACACTCATCTGACCTTGACCCTGACGCTGACCCTTACTCACACTCTACCCAGACTCTTATCCTGATTCAGATCCTTATACGCCCTATCACTCTGACACTCACCTTCATCCTTACTCTGACTCTGATTTTGACCAATACCTTTACTGTGACCCTCACTCTAACTTTCTCATTGACCTTGAACCTGACCCTAAATCTTACCCTCACTCTGACTCTAACATTGACTCTGAACCTCACCCTGAACTTCACCCTTCACAAGACCCTGATCCATACCCTGGCCATGACTGAAACACTGAATCTGACCCTCATCCTCACTCCCACCACAATTCTGATGCTCACCTTGACCCTTACTCTTACCTTGACCTTGTCCCTAACCCTAAAACTGACCCTGACATTGAACCTCGCCTTAAACCTCATCCTAACTCTGACACTTAGACCATCCCACCCTCACCATGACCCTGACGAACATATGACCCAGACCCTAACCCTGACCATCCCCCTAACATGAACTTTGACTCAACCCTGACCCAGACCATGACCCTACCACACAGACTTGAACTTCATCCTCACCCTTAACTTCACCTGAATCCTGACATTCATCCTTATCTTGATCATGATCTTCACCTTTACCCTGACCCTCACTATGACTCTCAGAAAGACCCTGCTATTCATAGTGATAATCACTTGATTCTACCCTGTCCCTAACCTTTACCCTAACCTTGATATTGACCCTCAATCTGATCCTTACCATGAAACTCACTCCATCATGACCCTGACCGTTACCCTTTGACTGAAGCAGACCCTTACCCTCACAAAGACCTCACCTCACCCTCCTGATTCTCACCTTGAATTTACTCTGAACTATACCTTCAACTAAACCCTCACTCTGAACCTCACCCTGACCTTGACTTTTATTTCTTCATCATGACCCTAAGACTATCTCTGACCCTGATTATCACCCTGACATTGACTTTGACCTCCTCACCCCTCAAAAGTTACTGTGAACTTGAACTTGAACCTGACCTGACCCACACTCAGACCCTGATCATGACCCTAACCAACAGCTTGACCTTGACCCTGATCTGGACTCTCACTTTATACTGACTGAAACTCTCACAAAGACCTCAACATTCACACTGATCATCAACCTAACTCTGTCCTTTCTAAAAAAATTGTGGTGAAATACATACAATATTTACTGTCTTAACCATTTTTAATTGTACAGTTCAGGAGTGTTAAGAACATTCACATTGTGCAATCAATCTCCAGAACTCTTTTCATTTTGCAAAACTGAAACTCTGTACCCATTAAACAGGAACTCCCCGTTTCCTCCTCCCCCAGTGCCTGGCAAACACCCTTCTACTCTCTATGAATCTGACTACTCTAGGTACCTCATATAAATGAAATCACACAGTATTTGTTTTTTGTGACTGGCTTATTTCAAATACTTAGCATAATGTCCTCAAGGTTCATCTACATTGTAGTATGTGACAGGATTTCCTTCATTTTAAGGCTGAATAATATTCCATTGAATGTATATGCTACATTTTGTTTATCTTTTCCTCTGTTGATGCACTTTTGGGTTGCTTCTACCTGTTGGTTATTGTGAGTAATGCCGCTATGAACATGGATGTATAAGCGTTTCTTTGAGATCCTATTTTCAATTCTTTTGAGTATAAACCCAGAAGTGGGATTGCTGGATCAAATGGTAATTTTTAATTTTTTGAAGGACTGCCATACTGTTTTCTACAGCATCTGTGACCCTGACTTTGATGCTGACCCTTACCTGACCCTCTCCTTCATCCTGACATTGGTCCTGGCCCTTAACCTGATCTTTAACCTAAACTTCACCCTGAACCTTACCAGGCCATGTCCTTCATCCTGACCTTAACATTTATCCTCACCCTAGTCCTGAGCCTGAACTTCACCCTGAACCTGATCATCATGCTGACTCTAATCGTGTCAATGTCATTGACTTTCACCATGTCCCTAAACTGTACCCAGAGCCTGACCGTGACCATTACCATCAACTTCACACTATCCCTGACTCTGACTCAGTATCTCATATGTACCCTGACTTTCACATGCCTCTGGCTATGACTTAAACACTGAAGTTTATCCTCAGCCTATACCTAAACTTGAACTGGACTTTTACTTTGACCCTTACCCTGAACCTGACCTCAACCTGACCTTTACCCTGAACATGACTTTCACCTTCACATTCACCTTGACACTTACCCTCACTCCAACCCTAAACCTGACTCTGACTCTAAGCTGATCCCAATCCTCACATAGAACATGACAATGACCCTCACCATGACCCTGTCCATGACTGACCCTGATGCTCATCCTGACATTGACTCTGATTCTCACCCTCACAATAACCTGGATACTGACCAAGACCCTAATCTTTACCTGACCCTATTCTTCACCCCATCAACCTGATACTTGCATACAACCTGATATGCAATACAGTATGATTAACTAAAGTCACCATGCTGTAAATTACATCCCCATGACTTATTTATTTTATAACTGGAAGTTTGTACCTTTTGACCCCCCTTTACCCACTTCATCTACTCCCCATCCCCACCGCTGGTAACCACCAATCTGTTCTCTGTATCTATGAGCTTGGTTTTTTGTTACTGATACTTACACTGGTCTGTTACCTGAACTGACCCTAACTATGACACTGACACTATATCTCACCATGTTCCTAATCTTGATCATGACTCTCATACTAACCCTGATTTTCACCCTCATCAAGACCCTGGCATTCTGCTGACCCTCATCATCATGTTGATACTACCCTGACCCTGACTCTAAACTGGACGCTGAATCTGACCCTCAACTTGTCCCTAGCCATTACTTTCATCCTCTCCATTGAACTTCAAGCTAAATCTGACCATGATGACACCTAGAAAGAGACTCTACTACTAACTAACCCTACTCCTGAACCTGACCTTCAACTTGACCCTGATTTTTACCCTAATTGTCACCCTGACCAACACCCTGACACTGATCTTGAACCTTACCTGACCCTGACCATCACCGTGAACAATGCCCTTCAACATGATCCTTACCCTAAACCTGACCATCAATTTGAACTTCATCATCAATCTCACCCTGACCGTAAATATGAAACCAACTGTGACCCTCACCATGTCCCTGAACCTGACACTGACTGAACTTGATGCTGACTGTAACCCTGACCCACACCTTCATGCTCACTGTGACCCTGATCTTCACACTGAACCTGACACTCAGGCTGACTTTGACCCTGACTTTAACTATGACCTTCAGCAAGACTCTGATAGCCACACTGGCCTTAACCTTGACTGTGTCCCTGATCTTGCCTAAGAACTTTAAGCTCACCCTGTTCCTTACTCTCTACCTGACCCTGACCCTACCATGACCCTGGCCCTCATTGTCACCTTGATCTTGATCCTGACACTGAAGTTGACCAAAATATGGACACTATTCTCACAATGACCCTGATCTTCAGTTTCACCCTGAACATTGCCTGACCATAATCTTAACCTTGACACTGACCCTGATCCTCACCTTGATACTTCTCTAACCTTTAACCTGAAACTGTCTTTCAGTCTGACCCTGAATCTGATCTTGAGTGTGACTCTCACCTTCACCCTGACCCTCACCTGAATGTGATTCTGAGCTTGATCTCAAACTTTATACTGACCCGGACTCTCACCCTGAAGTGGACCTTTATGTTGACTCTTATCCTCACCCTGAACCTGACCCACATCTAGGTCTCATCTTTACCCTGACCCTGATTTGACCATTTCTCTGAGTCCAACCCACATCCTGACATTCACTCCTACGATGAACCTCATCCAGATCTGGTGATGACCCGCATGAAGACCCTGATATTCACACTATTATCCCGACTCTACCCTCACCCTTGCTCTGAACTTCACCCTGAACCTTAATTGACCCAGACCATCTGCCTAATCTTTACTCGGAAAACCTCTCCCTAAATCTCTCCCTAACTCTGACCCCAAATGTAATGATGACATTATCACTGACTCTCATCCTTTCACATAACTGAACCCTAAACATAACCCTCACACTCACACACACTCTGAATCTGACCTTACCCTGTTCCCTACTCTCACTTTCCTGATACCCTGACCCTCACCCTAATCCTTTTCTGAACTTATACTAAACCTTATCCTTACCCTGACCCTAATCCTGAGCTTCACATTGACCTGAGCTGACCTGACACTGACCCTCAACGTGACCCTCCTCTTCACATTCTCCCTGACCATCTCCTCGAACTGACTCTGATATCACCCTAAAACTAGCTCTGACTTTCCCACCCTCAAGCCTTACCTGAACGTGATTCTCAACTTGCCCCTACTTTTAACCTGACTTTGATGATCATCCTACATTGAAAATGTTGATCTTGACCCAGACACTACTCTCACACTGACCCAGATCCTAAACTTGACCCTGAACCTTACCTGATCCTAACCTTTAGCCCTTCACCATGTCCCTCAAGCTGACATCGACCTTGACCATCAAGCTACCCCTTACCCTGACTGCCCACCTCTTTCTGACTGTGACTTGACCTTAATCCTCACTCTGATCCTGACCTTCACTCTGAATCTGACCATCTCCCTGAACTTCACCCTTATTCTCACCATGTCTGTAACTTTGACCCTTACCCACACGTACATACAGAACCTCCCCTCCATCATATAATGATGCTGATTCTGCACTTGACCCTGACCTTCAGCCTCATACTGACCTTACTCTGACTTTAATCCTAACTCTCACACTTACCATGATCCAGACCCTCACCTTGACACTGCACTTGACTTTGACTGTCATTTTAGTCAGAATCTCATACTTACATTCATCTGACTCTGACCCTGATGACAGGTCTGACATTGATTCCAACCTCACCTTTATCTTTAACTTAAATCTCACTCCAACCTTGACCATGACTGTCACTCTGACACTCATCACGATCCTGAACCTCACATGATACTAACCCAGACCTCCCCGGCCCCTGAAATTGACTTTTACCTTAACTGTCACCCTGACTATGAACTAGATGTTGACCTGGTGCTGAGACTCATCCTGACAATGACCCTTACACTGACGCAATGAGCCTGACCCTTACTTTGACTGTCACCCTAATCTTGACCCTCATCTCCAGACTGACTTGACTCTGCAGCTGAATCTGATCCTGAACATCACCATGACCTATCCCAGATTCTAACTGTCACCCTCACCCAAACCTATCCCTCACCACATGCCTCACGCTGGCCCTCACGCTGACCCAGATCCTTATGCTGACTCTGACTCTCACCATTACCATGACTTTGACCCTGACTTAGAACCTTACCCTCAGGGGCCTCTTGACTCTATTTGACCCTGAAACTCAACTGACCCTGAATTTCACCACCAACCTGATCCTATCTCACACCATCACCTTGATGCTGACTCTAACTTGTACCCTCAGCCTTAGTTTGACCCTCACCATGTCCCTGAAGCTGCTCCTCACCTCCTCCTGACTCTATCCCTCATCACGATCCTGATGCTGGCTCTCACCTGCAACCTCAAACTTACTCAGACTAAGACCCTCACCTTCACCATGTCCCTGATCTTGCACTTGACTTTGACCCCCACTGGGAACCTGAACCTCAATTTCAACATGACTGTCAACCTGATTCTCACCCTGATGTTCACCTTAACACCGAATCTGACTCTCACTCCTACCTTGACACTTGCCCTAATAGTGGCCTTCACTTTTGCCCTGTCTCTGAGGCTGACCCTGACCCTGAGAACTATGTATAATTCCAAACTAGTGTTGAGCGTTTTCAAGTATGCTGCTTCGATTTGTGTTAATATGGTTTACCTCAAAGAAGAAAGTGCAGTTGAGAAGAATGTGTGGTTCTCGTTGATTTGCCTCAGACAAATCATGGGTTAATGCTAGCAGTCAATAATAATTTTCTTTAGAAACCAATGCCTGATTTCTTCTTTACTGCTACTCTGTTCACAAAAATATGATTTTCAACGAGATTTGCTTTAACTTACAATGAGAAGTTAATGTGGAAAACAATGTGCAAATCTGAATTCATTTTCACATATCTGGCTCAGATTCCTCTTGTTCTAACTCATAGGAAGAAAATGCAGTGGAGATGAATGTGAGTTTTTGAGGGTTTTTTTGGTCATATAAATCTTACATACCTCTCCGTGTAGGCAAACAGAGGTAGAATGGAGAAAAATCTGTATTAGTGCAAAGAAAGTCAGTCTCAGACATTTCTCTCAAAAGACACTCCTTAGTGCTTCTTCAAGTAAACTGAGATGGACACAAGCATAGGATGAATGCGTGTCATTCATCTCAAAGGCACAGCCTTACTGCGAGGCACAGCAAATGAGGAAGAGTCTAAGCAGTAGCAGTGATAAGAATGTTTATTAGTATAAACAAGCTCAGTGTCAGACAGCCCTCTCAAAAATAACTCCTTACTGCTTCTCAAAGTAAAGCAAGATAAATATAAGGAGAGCAAAACACATTTCAAAGGCACATTCTTATTAAAAAGAAAAACATAGATAAAAATACACTGTTTACTAAACATAATACACCCTTTGTTCTTATACTGTCTGTGGATTAACAAAATATGCAAATACCTTTGGATAGTAATAGATGTATGTTTGTATTTGCCTTATCAAAGCTTTTAATGAGGTAAACACTCATAAAAAATTACCTGGGTTGTTTTTAACCTTCTCTCCTCTAGATGTCTCTTATGTCTAGAGAAAAAAGAAAAAAATGATTAATTAAAGAAATTATTTGGCATAGATAGTTCATTGTACTAGGAACAAACTGGCCAAGAGATATAGGTATATGTGTAAGATGTGATTTTCTGTTTATTTTTAAAAGTTGTGCAGTTCAAGAGTCGGCCCCGTGGCCACGTGGTTGGGTTTGTGTACTCCACTTGGGTGGCCTGGGGTTTTGCTGGTTCAGATCCTGGGCGCGGACATGGCACCGCTCGTCAAGCCACACTGAGGCGGCATCCCACATGCCACAACCAGAAGGACCCACAACTGAAATATACAACTATGTACTGGGGGGATTTGCGGAGAAAACAGGAAAAAAAAAAGATTGGCAACAGTTGTTAGCTCAGGTTCCAATCTTTTAAAAAAAAACCGTGAAGTTCATTCAAACATCATAAATTTAAGAGGATATATCATTTTATTTAGTATACTGACAATTTATTTTAAAGTTATGGTTTAAAACTTAAAATTATTACCTATTTATATGTTTTATATCTGTGTATGCCTTGATGCATACAAAAAAGGCATATATCCTTTACTACAATTTGTTACTTAAGTAATATACCAAAAGAGTAAAATTAGAATTTGGGCCTTGTGTGTAAAATGACTTGTTATTTTGGCCCAGATCAATAGAAGTTCCTTTTTGTCACCAATTGTTAACTATTGGTTAACTATTAATGCTCAGGCTTTTTGCATACTCTTCAACTATTTTCTTAGCAATTCCCTTGGATAGCCTTGATCTAATTTTATGTGCTCAAAGTTAAAAATGCTATCACAGAGTTAAATTCACCTTTAGACATAGACAGCATCCAGAAATTAAATCAGTTCAGATGACAAGCATAATTGTCCTCACCTCTGGCTTGCCAGCTCACAAAAAATAAAAGTGCAAATATTTAAACTGATGGTAAATGTGCTTTTGGAGCAGTCCACAAACTTGGAATCATATAGAAACAAAGGTGTTTCTAACCTTGAAACAACCTATACAAGCTGGACGATACATTGAAGAATTTTTAGATACTTTGCTATTATCTAAGAAAATAGCTATAATAAACATAAAAGGTCAAAGGTGAAGACCTAGAATTGCACAGTAAGGCTTTGGCTGACCACTATGCTAAACAAACAGTGTTAACCTAGGTAAATACTCTTACAATCACCCAGGCAAGAACAGTCTGGGAGAAATTCAAAGAGGCTGTGATTAACTGTCAGAGACAAGTCCCTAATCCAACTTAGGTGGTCATTACATCTCAGGATGGCTGACTGATTACACCAAAACACTTGAAAATGGCGTTTAACTAAATTCTTCATGATATTACCCATAAAGCAAAGATAAATCAGCAACAATACAAAACCAACACGGGTGGAGTAATTTTAGATGCAGATGCCACGGATGTCTCCAAAGCAAGTCTTATCTGCCAACCACACAACCTTGATGAAAATGGTCAAGGTGAGTCACGGACAGGAACCAAGGCCGAGAGGGCCCTTTAAGCATCTCCAAATGGACTTCATACAAATACTTTTTGCAATCAATTAGAAATATGTTCTGTTCATTGTGTACTTATTCTCAGGGTGCATGAAGTTTTTCCTTGCTGGAGAGCTATGCTCACACCTGGGGAAAGGGACTGGGGTTGGCTTGGTTGTTTTTCCACCTGGGGAACTCCCACTTACCTCTCTAATGACAGAAACACTCATTTTAATAGTACTGCGATTAAGTACTTTTACACAGAAACTTCACTGTCCTTATCATCTACAAGTCCTCAAGAACAATAGAATCAATGAAATTTTAAAACTAAAAGTAACAAAGCTTTCAGAAATTCTTGAACTCCCATCGCCTAAACCACCATTATCTTTCAAATCTGTAAGTTCAACATTTTCTGGGACCCACACATTTTCTCCTTGTTCTGCAAGGGCGAAACTTTCTTAAAGTGACAAGTGGTTGGACCCTGCTTCTGGTCCACTTCCCCCTTGGGGGCAGGGAGAGAGCTGCAAGATCTCTCTGCTCTTCCCAACCCACCTCCTTTGCCAGGGACCCAGTGACAGATAGCAAGTTTTACTGTACCCAGCATCCTTTTGCAATTTAATTCTTTTGGCCATAAGTCACCCTCCCACTAGGGCGCAACACATGCTCTCGGGCACGCAGTTCTGCCACCTTGGCAAAGTTTGCAGAGAGGAGCCCCTGCTCCTTGCACACTGTATCCAGAACCTGGGGGGTCAGGACTCACTGATGCTGGGAAACGCCTGGGGCGATCCCCTTGACCATGTCAAGTGCTGACCTTTGGAGAAAAGCCCTCTGTCCGACTATTAAGCATGCTCCGACTATCCCAGGTATGTAGACGGCCAAATTGTGGTTCGAGGGGGGCTAATGCAAGGGAGCCCAGGGCCGGGGAGCCCTGGGCAGCCTCAGGAGTGCCTGCTGCGGCCGCGCGGCGAGGATTGGGGTTAGCGGGGAAATCTATTGCATGCCCGTTTTCTCAAAAGGAGCAACGACACAGAGGAAGGGTCGGGGCTCAGATAAAAATCCTATTCCGGCCACCTGTTTCTTCAAGAAAGTGGCCTGCGCCGGGCGAGCGTCTGAAGAGGGTTTTGTGCGGAGCCCTGAGCTCACGCGCTCAGCCTCGCCACCTGCTGGTGATGTTCATACTTTAGGGGTGAGTTAAAATCTGTGACGGCATTTTAAAATACGAACAAATAAAATTAGGTCAGAGCTATCCGAGGGAATCTCAAAAGAATGGTTGAAGGGTATGCTAAAAGCATTGAGAATTAACAGTAATTTGGTGACAAAAGGAACCTCTGTTTATCTGGGCATAAAATAACTCACTAATTTTACGAGAGACCTAAATTCTAATTTACTCCTTTGGCAAATTCCTTGTAACAAATTGTAGTGAAGAATTTATTGACATACATTTATTTGTATGCATTTAGGCATACGTAGATATACAGATATGTAAATAGATGATAATCTAAAGTTTCTGACTATAGCTTTAAAATACAATTATCCTATGCATAGTCCTGTATATCTCTGCAATCCTTACACCTAGTATAACCAACATTTGTATTAATTAGTATCTTTAAAGTAATCAACACTTTCTTTTTTTCTCTAGATGTAAAAGACACCCAGAGGACAGAAAGTTTAATCTAGCTTTTTAAAAAAAATAAGCATTTATCTCCTATTATCGTAAAATTTTGATAAGGCAAAACCAAAATATTCTAACCTTGGCCAAGCTGACTCCACAGGTCCTGTGCCCATGTGTGTATTTGACTGGCCAATGCCATTGAGTCAAAGACTCCTGGGAACATACCTGTGATTGAGTAGATTGGGCTTATTACTGGTTGCAATGAGGGAGAATGAACACCACTGGGAGCCATAGAGTGTCTCAGTAAGAGGGTGTGAGAAAGTACCTATTATAGAATTTGCTGGTTTGTTGGGTGATTTGGGGACGGTCTAAGGAAGTAAGGGTTTGCTCTAGGTTGGGTGTTAGAAAGTGGGGCCAATTTTATGATTGGAGTGTGGATACACAAACATGTAATTAGGTTATAATTTTGTTTTTAACTGTAATCTAAAATATAATTTAATAGTGTATTAAATAAAACAATATATATCATATTAAATTTATTATGTGAGTGAAGTACAACTTTTTAAAATAAATATAAAATCAAGTAGAAGCTCTCTCTGTAATTCTTGTATCCAGTATAGTCAACTGTCTACATTAATTATCTTTAATCAAAGTAATCATTCTTTTCTTTCTTTTTCTGTAGACATAAGTGACACCTAGAGGATGAAAAGTTAAAAAACCATCCAGGTAATTTTTTTTTTTTTTTAGGAAGATTAACCCTGAGCTAACTGCTGCCAATCCTCCTCTTTTTTTGCTGAGGAAGACTGGCTCTGAGCTAACATCCGTGTCCATCTTCCTCTACTTTATATGTGGGACGCCTACTACAGCATGGCTTGCCAAGCCGTGCCATGTCTGCACCCAGAATCCGAACCGGCGAACTTCAGTCCGCCAAAGCAGAACGTGAGCACTTAACCGCTGCGCCACGAGGCCGGCCCCAAGCTAGGTAATTTTTTATGAGTATTATCTCATGTTAGTTAAAAACTTTGAGGCAGCAAATAAAAACATATATGTATTATCATCCCAATTCAGTTTCATATTTTAATTCACTGATATCTTAAGAAATAAGGGGTCAATTAAAATTGTGGTTTGTAGACAGTGTTTTATATCTTTCTTTAAGTAAGAATGTGCCTTTGAACTAGATGTGTTTTGCTGTCCTTCTGTTTATCTCAGTTTAAGGTGCAATAAGGACTTTCTTATGAAAGGAATGTCTAAGGCTGAGCCAGTTTGTACCTTATCAGTTGTTTTCAAAACTCCTTCTTGTTTGCCTAAACTGAGACATGCAAGATGTGTGTGAGGAAAAAACCAAAAATGGAACTCAGAAACTACTTCATCTCAATTGCTCTTTCTTCCTGTGAGTTAGAACGAGATGAGGGTAATCTGTGCCGTATATATGAAAATGAGCTTATATTCACACATTGTTCTCAACAGTAACTTCTTATTGGGAGGCAAAGCAAATACAGTTGAAAGTTGTATGTGTGTGTACAGACAAGAAGTAAAGAATAAATCAAGCTCAGAATTAGGTATTTGTCTCTAAAGAAAATTCTGAATGGCTGTTAGACTTAACTGAGTGGAACCCATACTTTATCCGAGGCAAATCAATGAGAACGACACGTGCTTCTCAACTGCACATTCTTACTTTGAAGTAGACCATATTAACACAAATCAAAGCAGCATAACTGAAAATACATCATACAAGTATAAGCAAGTTCAGAATTATACATTCTCAAAGTACATTCTCATCGTGAGTTACAGGGAGTCTAGATGATACTAGAGTGTAAGTGTACAAGATTGCATGTTCAAACTCAACTTGGTGATGGCAAGGCTCACATCAGGGCCAGGATTGTGATAGGGGTCAGGGTCAGTATTAAGCTCAGTGTTGGGCTCTGGTTAGGGTCAGGGTATTGATCAGATATTTCAATGGTGATAGGTAGGTGTCAGGTTCAGGATGAGGGTAGGGTTCAGGTCAGGGTCAGGGCCAAGCTTTATATCGGGGAGAGGGTTGTGGACAGGCTGAGGGTCAGGGTCAGGGTTAACGTCACGGTGAAGGTGAGCTTCAGGGTCACTGTAAAGGTCAGGATCAGTGTCAGAGTCAGGATCAGGGTCAAAGTGAGTGTCAGGGTCAAAATAAGTGTCACAGTCAGTGAAGGGTTTATTGTCAGAGTGAGGGTCAAGGGACAGTCAGGTACAGTGTCAGGATTAGTGTGAGAGTGAGGGTAGAGGTCAGAATCAGAGTGAGGGTGAGTATACTGTTACGATCAGCGTCAGAGTGACAGTCAGCGTCAGGTTGAGAATCAAAGTCACTCTTAGGGTCATTGTGAGAGTCAAGAGCAGAGTGAGGGCCAAGTAAGGGTCCAATATGGATGAGGCTTGCTGTCAGTTTCAGAAACAGGGTGAATGTTAAAATCCAGGACAAGGTGAGAATGTGGGGTCATTGTTTAGGGGACAGTCAGGGTGTTGGTCAGAGTCGGGTTGAGGGTCAGGGTCAGGTTTGGCATCAGTGTGAGATAAGAGTCAAGGTATGATCAGGGTCAGGGTAGAGTGAGGGTCAGTCAAGCCCAGGGTGAGGGTTGTATAAGGGTCAGGGTCAGCATCAGGTCAAGATCTGGGAACTGGTCAGATTAAGTGTCAAGTAAGGTACAAGCAGGGGTGGGGAGGTCAGAGACAGTCTTAGGGTTAGAGCCAGACTGAGGATAAGGGTCATGGAAAGGGTGAAGGTGAGGGTCATGGTCAAGGTGAAGGTCAGATTATGATAAGGGTAAGGGTCACGCTGAGGGTCAGTATCAAGTCAGCTCAGGATCAGGGTCAAGATCAGGGTGATGATCAGGTTCAGGTGAGGGTCAAAGTACAGATCACAGTCAGGGAAAGAGTCAGAGTCACAATAACTGTGACGGGAGACAGCCCAGTGGTGTAGTGGTTGAGTTCGCATGCTCTGCTTCTGTGGCCCAGGGTTTGTGGGTTCAGATCCCGGGTGTGGATCTACACATCACTCATCAAGCAATGCTGTGGTGGCATCCCACATACAAAGTGGAGGAAGATTGGCACAGATGTTAGCTCTAGGACAATCTTCTTCAAGCAAAAAGAGGAAGATTGGCAACAAATGTTATCTCAGGGCCAATATTTCTCAAACACACACACAAACACACACGTACACACACACCAAAGTGTGAGGGGAGAGTCAAGGTAAGGGTCAGTGTCAAAATGTGAAAGTAAAGGGGGAGCTGGCCCGGTGGCGTAGTGGTTAAGTCCGTGCACTCCACTTCAGCAGCCAGGGGTTTGCAGGTTCGGATCCCGGGTACTGCCATAGCACCACTTGTCAAGCCACACTGTGGCAGCATCCCACATGAAATAGAGGAAGGTTGGCAACAGATGTTAGCTCATGGCCAGTCTTCCTCACACACACATACACACATACAAAGTGAAAGTAAGGATGTGAGTATCAGAGTGAGGCTCAGATTCAGCTTCAGGGTTAGCAATAAGGCAAAAGTGAGAGTCAATATCAGGGTGAAGGTCAGGGACAAGGACTAGGACAAGTAAAAGGTCGAGCTGAGAGTGAGAGTCAGGGTCAAATGTAGGATCAGGGACATTGTGAGGGTCAGAGTAAAGTTGACAGTGTGGTTGACTGTCAGTGTCAGGGTAATGGTAAGGCACAGAGTCCAGATAAGGGTGAAGGTCAGGTGAGTTTTAACATCAAGTGCAAGGTCAGGATGAATGTGATGGTAAAGTTCTAGGTTAGGATCAGGTCATGGTAATGGTGAGGGGTCAGTGTGAGGTGTCAGGTGCACAATGAGTGTCAGAGTCAGATTCAGGGTAAAGGTCCGTGTCAGGTCCGTGTGAGGGTAGGTATCAGGGATATAGTGAAGGACAAGGTCAGGGTGAGGGTGAGGATATCAGGGTTAGCTCACGGTGAAGTTCAGGGTCAGGTTTATATATTATTTAATATAATGGTCAGCACCAAGATGAGTGTTATGAGAGTCAGGGTCATTGTGAGTTTAAGGGTAAGGGTCAGGATAAGTCTCAGGGTCAGGTTTAGGGTCAGATCAACATCAGATTGAGGGTTAGAATCAATATCAGGGGAGGATCAGGTTTAGGGTTGAGATCAGGTTCAGGTTAAGGATAAGGGTGAGGGTTGGGATCATTGTCAAAGTGAGCAACAGAGTCAAGGTCAGTGTGAGGGTAGGTTTCAGACTTGGATGAGGCTCAGAGTCAGATGCAGGGTGAAGTTGAGTGTCTGGGTTAGGCAGAGGGTAAGAGGGGCCAGAGTCAGGTTGAGTGTCAATGTCAGGTTCATAGTCCAAGATAAGGTCAGTGTGAGACTGCAGATCAGGGTCAGGGTCAAGTGCAGGATGGGTTATTGTGAGATGAGGAGGAGATTCTGAGTCAGTGTATGTGTGAGGGCAATGGTTAAGGTTATAGAAATGGTCAATTTGAGAATTAAGTTCAGGGAGAAGAAGAGGGTCAGATTTAGGGTAAAGGTGATGTCGGAGTCAGCCTAGGGTCAAGGTCAGGTGATGGTCACGGACAAGGTTAAAGTCAGAGACAGAGTGATTGTCAGCCTCAGGATAAGGGTGAGTGTATATTCAGGGAAGGTGTCAGCTTGATAGTCAGGGTCAGGTTGAGAGTCAAGGACAGAGTCAGTGTCATGGTGAAAGTCAGAGTGAAGATTAGGGTCCAGTAAAGTCCAGAGTCAAGTTCAGGATCAGGGTCAATGTGAGTGTAGTATCTGGGTCAGGGTCAGCTTCAGGATCAGCGTTAAGGTCAGGATGTTTTCAGGATAGGGTGATAATCAAGGTCAGGTTCTGGGCATGATCAGAGCCAGGGTGATCCTCAAGCTGAACCTGACACTCAACCTGAATTTGAATTTGAACCTCACCATGTCTGTGAACATGACTCTGACCCTAATTGTGACTCTCATTCTCATCAAGATACGCAGTTCACATTGACTCTCACCCTGACCTTGACCTTGAACCTTAGAGTCACCCTTACTCTCACTTTCACCGTGATCTGACCCTTATCCTGATACTAATCCTGACATGACCCTTACCCTGACTCTGCCCTAATCCTCGTCTTAACCCCAACTCTGACACTTAACGTGGCCCTTGACCTGACCATGGCCTTCACTTGACACCTTGACCCTCACCTAGACTCTGACATTCATGCCGAATCTGATCCTCACTCGCACACTTTTTCTGAGCTGACTATTACCCTACACCTCACCCTCTCTCTGTCCCTTACCTTCACTCTATGATGACCCTCATGCCCACTGACTCTCACCATGACCCTGACCCTGATCCTAAACATAGCTGACATTTACATTCACATTGACTGTAAACCTGACTCTGACCCTCAATTGACCCTGACACTAAGCCTAAGTTAGACTCTGATCCTCATACTCACACAATACAGAACCTGAATATTAACCTTACCCTGACCCTGATCCTGACACTGTGACTCTGTCTCTGCTGCTCACACTTATCCTGACTCTGATTCTCACTCTCACTTTCAGGTTAATGAAGTAGACCTGGAACTTGACTTGACCTATCCTTCACCCTAACACTGACCTTGACACTCAACCTTATGCCCACTATAGTCCTTATTCTGGACCTGTCCTCACTCTGACCTTCACCCTCGCCATGAAATTGACCCTAAACCTCATTATCTCCCTAACTCTGCCCCTGACCCCTAACCTCACCCTGAACCAGACTTTTACCCTGACCCTGATTCTGACCCTCGCCCTGAACCTGCCCTGTACCTGACACTCACCCTACCCTGCCCTGATTTACCCTGGATACTACCCTGCACTGATCCAATGGTCCTGATTGTGACCTTCACCATGACCCTGGCATTCATGCAGACCTTCGTGCAGACTCTGACCTTGAACCTGAGACTGAACCTTACCCTGACCCTGACGATGATCTTCCCCTTCCCCTGACACTATCCTCATACTGACCCTGACTATCATCCTGATCCTGATCCTGAATCAGATTTTGAAACTGACCCTTCCCTGTCCCTGACCCTCACGTTCACCATCTTAAAGAACCTGCCTCTCAAATGGACTCTGATGTCACCCTGACACCATCTCTGACCTCTCCACCCATCAGAAGCTACACTGAAATTGACCTTCGACCTGACCCTAACACTGACCCTGATCTAATCCCCGACCCATATTAACAAACTGAACTCGACTCTGAAGTTGTTCTCCTTAACCTTTATACTTCTCTCACTTTGACCTGTCCCTGAAACCTACCCCACACTGACCCTCACCCTGACCCTGAGCCTTCACCTAATTCTGAAACCATAAACTCCCCTGACCCACACCAGGATCTTCACCCTTCCCTTAACCTGATCTGACTCTCACCCCGAACCTTACCCTGAAGTTTATAGTTTCCCTGCCCCTCATGTGAGTATGACCTTGACCCTTGCCTCAAACCTTACAATCACCCTGACTCTCACCCTGAACCAAACCTTTGCCCTGACTCTGATTCTGACCCTCACCCTGAACCTGGCCTCTACCCGACGCTCACCCTACCCTACCCTGATTTGCCCTGTATACTACCCTGACACTGATCCACATCCTGAACTTGACCCTGAACCTTACCAGAACCCAACCTTCACCCTGACCTTCGGCATGACCTTGACTCTTACCTTGATACTCAACCTGATCCTTTCCCTGAGATGTACACTCACCCTTACTCTGACCATTATTTCTTTCTGACTCTGACCCTATCCATGGCCATCACCTGACCTTGACCCTCACTCTGACCACTCATGCTGAATTGGACTCTGTCCTTCTCCTGAACTTCACCCTCACCCTTACTCTCACCATGTCTACAACTTTGATCTTTACTCACACATGTGCACTAACCCAGAACCACCCCTCATCTCAAAATGACTATGCATCTAGCATTGACCCTGACCTTCAACCTCATACTCACCTAATCTATCACCATGAGCCTGGTGTCTACCCTCACTCTGACCCTGACTTTCTTTCTCTCACCCAGAACATCTTCACCCTGCACTTGACTCTGATCCTCACCATAGTTTGAACCACGTCCTCATGTGAGCTTGACTCTGACCCTGACAGTCATCTCAACGCTGATTCCAACTCTCACCCTTATTCTTAAGCTGATCCTGACTCTGAGGCTTATCTGACATTGCTGGTCACCTGATACTCACTCGATCCTGACCCAGATCCTTCCTGACTCTGAGTTTGAAGTTCATCTTGCTCCTGCCCCTGATGTTGATCTGACATACCCACATATACCCTGACCCTTACTTTGACCCTCACCTTGAATTTCACCCTCACACTGAAGTTGACCCTGACTTTGAATCTGAACCTTACTTTAAACTTCACCATGACTGAAACCTGACACTTGCCCTCATGCTTATCCAGACCCTACCCTATTCCTCACTATGTCCCCTGACATCCACCCTCATACTGACCCTGACACTGAACTTCACCCCAAATTTGACTTTGACCCTGATGTGTACCTGACTTTCACAGTGACTCTCAACATTACCATGACCTTAACCCTGAGCTAGAATTTTACCCTCATGCTCACCCTGATCCTGCACTTGACCCCAAAACTCACCTGACACTAATGGTAACCCTCATCCTGACCCTATTCCTCACGATGATCCTGATGCTGATCGTCATGTGCACCCTCAGCCTCATTCTGATCCAGACCCTCACCTTCACTGTGTTCCTGATACTTCACTCGACTCTGACCCACATCCTGATTTGGACTCTGATGCTTACACTGACATTTAACCTATCCTTAATGCTCATCCTTACTATGAACCAGACCTTGGTCCTGAACCTAATATTAACACTTACCCTTACTTTCACAATGGCACACTTTGACACTGACCCTTACCTTGATTCTCCCTTCCCCCTGACCCTTACACTCATTTTGATCCTGACCTTCTTACTGTGATCTTACCTTGAACTTGATCATTATCCTGATCTTGATCCTGACCCTGGAGCTGACTTGACACTGACCCTCAATGTAGCCCTCACTCTTACCATGACTCTGACTTTCACCTTGACCATGGCCCTGAATTGGACCCTGAACATGCCCCTCACCTGATCTTTTTATTTGTCCTCATTCTTCTCATAATCCTTACCCTCAAACCTGACTCTGACCCTGATGTCACTCTGACACTGTCTCTGACTCCCGTACCCCTTCTACCATACCCTGTACTTGACACTGACCTTGACCCTGCCTCTGACCATCACTCTGAACCTGACCAACACCCTGACTTTAACCCTGACACTTACTCTCACCCTGACATTACCCTCATCCTGAACCTGACTCTTACCCTACCTTTTCCCTGATCCTTACCATGACCCTGAGAATGAACTAAATCATGTATTAACCCTTACTTCACACTGACACTAAACCTGACCTTGACTCTCACCCTGACTCTGACCCTCATCCCTACCCTGAACAGTGACCCTTATCCCAAAGCTGACCCTCACTCTCACTTTGACTCTGATCCTAACCTTCATCCCAACTCTGAAACCAACCTTGAACATTATCCACACCTGACTCTTACTTGACCCTCACTGTGATCCTGACTCTCACCATGATCCTGACAGTTACTTTGATCCTGAACCTGACCCTGTCCCTGACCATTGCACCAACATTGACCCTGAAAGGTACACTCCTTCTCACCCTGACCTTCACCCTCGTTCTGATGCTGACCCGGAACCTGTACCTGACCCTTCTCCACCTTCATCCTGACACTAAAGCCTTTACTGACCCAGATCCTAACCCTGATGTTGATCTTCACCCTGACCCTGATCTTCACCCTGACCCTGAATCTCATTTTCACCATCACATTGACTCTCACCCTCAACCTCACCCTATCATGACCCCGACCTTCATCATGACCCTGACCTGAACCTTACCCTCACCCTAAACCTGACCTTCACTATCATCCTGAAGTTGATCCTCATCCTGATTGGAGCCTCACAGTGACCCTGATCCTGACCTTCCTTCAACCACACCCTGACCCTGACATGGACCATCACCACAACACTGAGTTTGAGGATTAAATCTTCTTATATGTACACACACTCTAGTTTCATCTAGGCTTCTTGTAATTTGCAATGTGAACATACTTTTGAAGATGACGTATATTTACCAACTTGCTTACACGTGTACTGCTTATTTTCAAATATATGTGCTGCTTTGGTTCATGTTAATGTGGCCTAATACAATAAGGTAAAAAAAAAAAACCCACCAACGTGGGCCTGCCCAGTGGTGCAGCAGTTAAGTTTGCATGTTCAGCTTCGGTGGCCCAAGATTTGCCAGTTTGGATCCTGGGTGCAGACATGGCACCGCTTGGCAAGCCATGCTGTGGTAGGTGTCCCACATATAAAGTAGAGGAAGATGGGCACATATGTTAACTCAGGGCCAGTCTTCCTCAGCAAAAAGAGGAGGATTGGCAGCAGATGTTAGCTCAGTGCTAATCTTCCTCAAAAAAAAAAAAAAAAACCAAAAACCCACCAACAACAAATATATGGTGGCTGTTACTATTCTTATTTGTTACTATGGTAAATTATCCCAATTTAAGGGTTAAGAGTTAAGGCTTAAGTGTTAGAGGGCTGATTTTCCCAGGATTCCAGACTAATTCAAGCCCTCTAAAAGGGCCACCTAGCCGGCAAGGGAGACCGTTGTCATGCTTGGCCCCACCCACTGGTCATAGTCTTCACTGCCTTTTCCCTGGCAGGTGCAGGGTGGGGCAGGTCAGCTGGCAGGATGGTCCAGACATCGAGGAAGAGAGGGTGGCACAGGACACAAGAAGTCAGCTCCTGGCTCGTGGCTTGCCACTGTGGACCTAGGCACTATGCTCATTATAATGGATCCTGTAGCATCTTTTATTAAATAAAAGTTACTACAAAGATTATAAGTGGTGTTTAGTCTACAAATGCTCTTTCACAGAGAACGATAATACACACATCAGTCTTGCCTAACAAGAGCAAAGGAGATCAATGATCAGTGCACTTGCATGATCTCTCATAGGGGAAAAAACAAACAAACCTGTGCTTATGTTTTCAGGAGCTATTTAAAAAGCTATTTCTAAAAATTGGAAAATTGGCTTTACAGGCTGCAGAGCTATGCATCTTATAAAATCAAAACCAGAAATTACTTTTAGAGGTGGCATAAACCTTGGAGAATTCATATTAGATAAGGTTTCCATTGAACTTTCCTATAAGAAAATGTCACTGAACTAGTTTATGGCAATTGACAGAGTGGGGGGATAATACGTTATGACTACAGAGTGCTTCCTATGTGCCAGACACAGCCCAGGGTGCTATGGCCCCAAAGGGGTTAGGCTAGTGTAACCGTTAATCCAAAAAGACCCTGTTATGGGGCTGGCCCAGTGGCGTGGTGGTTAGGTTCGTGTGCTCAGCTTCTATGGTGGCCTGGGGTTTGTGGGTCCTTATGCCGAGTGCAGACGTACGTACCACACATGGCACCATGCTGCAGTGGCATCCCACATACAAAATGGAGGAAGACTGGCACAGATGTTAGCTCAGGGCCAATCCTTCTTAAGCAAAAAGAGGAAGATTGGCAACAGATGTTAGCTCGGGGCCAATCTTCCTCACCAAAAAAAGAAAGAAAGAAAAAGACCTGATATTTCTACTTTGTGGGCAATAACCCAGGAGTTCACTGGAGCAGCCAGAGGTCAGGGCAGAAGAAAGACAACTGATTGTTCATTGTTATAATCATATTTTCTTGACTGCACTCCTCTTTCCTTCTTACCAGAGGAAAGTCAGACCAATAAAAAACACAAGTCTAGGTATTAGGAAAAAGAGAAAGAAATGGTCATGACTTATTAAAAGAAAATAGAGTCGGGGCTGGCCCCATGGTCGAGTGGTTAAGTTCGCACGCTCCGCTGCAGGTGGCCCAGGGTTTCGTTGGTTCGAATCCTGGGCGCGGACATGGCACTGCTCATCAAACCATGCTGAGGCAGTGTCCCACATGCCACAACTAGAAGGACCCACAACGAAGAATATACAACTATGTACTGGGGGGCTTTGGGGAGAAAAAGGAAAAAATAAAATCTTTAAAAAAAAAGAAAATAGAGTCTTTTCTTGATCAAATAGAATCTGTTTTCAGTTTGCCAAGTGAGTTAACGTTTCTTAATCCTTCACTATAAATACTGTACCTGCACATTGCATGTAAGGAACTGCTCTTGTCATGTCATTTCTGAGTTGGTTTTAAGCCCCGTCGTCAACACGATGAAGGAATGTTTCTTACGTAGCTACAGGCATCATAGCCCTGAATGGACAAGGCAGATAGTTGTACTATTAAACTTCCAAAAGCTAAGAAACACAGCCCAATATAGAGGGTTTTATACTACATAGGACAGGAGAGTAAAAGCAGAAATGAATGAGAACTGCTGCACAGCTAAGAAAGCAGACGAGCTACCTACAAAAGCTCATTTAAGAAGGAAAAAATCTTATTGGCCAAGTTTACATCAATAAGGATAGTCAGGTGTCCTAAACTTGCTGGATCAGAAGAATCACCTGAGGGGCCGCCCAGTGGCGCAGCAGTTAAGTGTGCACGTTTCCCTTCTCGGCAGCCGGGGGTTCGCCAGTTCGGATCCCGGGTGCGGACATGGCACCGCTTGGGAAAAGCCATGCTGTGGCAGGCTTCCCACGTATAAAGCAGAGGAAGATGGGCATGGATGTTAGCTCAGGGTCAGTCTATAAAGTAGAGGAAGGTGGGCATGGATGTTAGCTCAGGGCTAGTCTATAAAGTAGAGGAAGATAGGCATGGATGTTAGCTCAGGGTCAGTCTTCCTCAGCAAAAAGAGGAGGATTGGCAGCAGTTAGCTCAGGGCTAAACTTCTGCAAAAAAAAAAAAGAAATAAAATAAAAAAGAATCACCTGAGAAAGCTGTTCCCCAGTCAGGACCCTCACGCCTTCCTCCTACAGTTTTAATTCACCTCATGCACGTCAGCAGCTTGAGAAAATCATGAAGAAATCCCATTTTAAAAAGAGAAAAGACACAAACGAAAGAAGGAATACTGGTAAGTTACCTGGGTTTTCTATTTAAATCCCTTTAGTAAGTGTTTGAGCGGCAGTCCTGAAGCTTCCATGATCATTCAGTCCCTGATAGTTTTCCATAAAAAAGGTTAGCATAGCATTTTGCTTTGTTCAATACCAAGGTTAAATTTACAATTAAAAATTATATACACTAAATTGTATTAAACTAAGTGACAGGATAGTGGATGTCTTCTTTTTTTTTTCTACACAAATCCCTGCAGTACATAGTTGTGTATTTTTCAGTTGTGAGTCCTTCTGGTTGTGGCATGTGGGACGCCGCCTCAGTGTGGCCTGACGAGTGGTGCCATGTCTGCGCCCAGGATCCGAACCAGTGAAACCCTGGGCTGCCGAAGCAGAGCACGCAAACTTAACCACTCAGCCACGGGGCCGGCCCCATGCATGTCTTCTTAAACAGTCTAGTTTTTTTTTTTTTTTTTTTTTTTTTAAAGATTTTATTTTTTCCTTTTTCTCCCCAAAGCCCCCCGGTACATAGTTGTGTATTCTTCGTTGTGGGTTCTTCTAGTTGTGGCATGTGGGACGCTGCCTCAGCGTGGTCTGATGAGCAGTGCCATGTCCGCGCCCAGGATTCGAACTGACGAAACACTGGGCCGCCTGCAGCGGAGCGCGCGAACTTAACCACTCGGCCACGGGGCCAGCCCCTTAAACAGTCTAGTTTTATAAAATTCTTACAATCATACAATTCATAAAGATCTAATATGTTAACTAAATTGTAATTTCTAGATTCTTAACTAACTGTAAAAACTTAGGCCTGGTTTAATTAATGTTAGCTTTAAATGCCTGTAATTTCGAAAAGAAAAAAATACAACTGCTGACTAAATATAATTTTAACTTTCCCTTATTTCTTAAAATGTCAGTAGATTAATAAAATATGAAAATGCTTTTGGGTGATAATACATGTATCTTTGGTTTTGCGTTTTCAAAATTTTTAAATAAGAGGAAATAAATGCTCATACAACATTACCAGGATGGTTTTTAACTTTCTGTTCTCTGTGTATGTAGAGAATAAAAGAAAAGATGGATTATTTTAAAGATGATGATTATTTGTGGTGTAGTTTAGAAGTAGTTCATTATTTCCAGAGCATTTAACAATTCTACTGTGGATTGATTACATTCTAGGGTCGGTTTGCTCAGCTGACACAGTGAACTCAGGCCCTCGTATTCCATGGTATTACTCTGAGTTCACCATATCCCACATTACCCTGTGATCATTACAAGGCAGAGAATGGAATTGAATCATCTTTGTATCCCCATACCTATTTAGCACCTGGCACATAGTAGGCAGGCAACACTTTGCAAAGAAGAGGGGAAAGGAATACTCTATCCAGTTTATTAACCTTCTCCTCTCTCAGAATTTTTATCAATAATGAGATAATTAACCTAATGACGTGTGTTAGAATTGCTGGCCTTATAGCTGGAAGCTTATCTGACAACATCAAGAATAGTTATTTGATGGACTATGCAGCCAAAAACCATACCGTTTACTCTTGGAGTTTCATTCTTTTGGATTTGCAGAGTTTTCTGTTTACAAAAGTACTCGTTAAAATGCTGATACCCCAGGAAAAGCAAGGACATTGTCTGTCTCATTCACCACTCTATCATGTCACTGAGGACATTGTCTTTTTTCATTACTATATTCCTAGGGTCAGAACAGAGGCTAGAGCATAGTAGTAGTTCAGTAAAGATTAGTTGAAGGCAGGGCTTTCTAGTACCAACTCTGATTGATGGCTGCTGGCAGCACCATTCTTTTTTTTTTTTTTTTTTTTGAGGAAGATTAACCCTTAGCTAACTACTGCCAATCCTCCTCTTTTTGCTGAGGAAGACTGGCCCTGAGCCAACATCCATGCCCATCTTCCTCTGCTTTATACGTGGGACACCTACCACAGCATGGCTTTTGCCAAGCGGTGCCATGTCCGCAACTGGGATCTGAACCAGCGAACCCCGGGCCACCAAGAAGCAGAATGTGGGAACTTAACTACTGCGCCACTGGGCCGGACCCCTTGCTAGCAGCACTTTGTTGGAAAGGAGTGTGATTGTGTTTCAGTGATAGATTAGCAATGTCTACCACGTGCGCAGTAAGGCAAAGTGAGGGCTTTTGTAACATCCGCCAGGAATGTGTTATACCACTCCTCTTGCCTTAGCCAGCAGCTGACCTTTTGGACAGTTAGCTGACTGCAAAGAGGAAGACTGTGGTACTAGGGTGAGAGGAAGAGTATTGACAAGGAGGACTAAAAGGACTCTGAGATGAAAATGAGAGTGCTGGAAAACAGATTCTGCTGCTTCCACGTTTGGCTGAGTACTTTGGTGGAAAAAGGAAGAATTTCAAGCTTTCTAGTTTGCTAGTTGTTTGTTTTATTTAGTTTTTCCACAAATTAAAAGATTAGGTTGTGCAACACAACAGTGTTTTAGCATTTCATTAACTGAATGAAGCTAGCGATGTGCAACGAAAAGGTTTTCATGTTTATTTATTGAGATTGTGCATGCACTGTGTTAATTTCACACTCTTTGCACATGTATTCTTCCTTGAATTGGAGAGAGGGAGAAAAGTCTTGCTGAGGCTCAGAGATAATGGAATGATTGTAAAGAACAAAGAAATGGATTTATAATTCCCTGTCCCCAGAGTCTTATATCTTTCTCTGGTTAGGAAGCAGGTGCATTCATAATTTTTCAAAGCTAGGTTATCTCCTGGCTTTGTGTCCAAGATGAGAATGAGGGTGTTTGCAGGTAATTTATTAAAAGCTTGAAGAGAATTTAAGGGGTGGAGGGAGACATTTCGTAGCATAATACAAAGGGTCTTATACTTCTCCCTAAAATCGCAATGTGAACTATGTCAATGCTGTAGAAAGCAGCATTCATTTGCACCTGGAATGGCACATGCTTGTGTTGCATTTGTGAGGGACAGTTGAATTTTCGGTCATGTTGTCACACGTGCAGTTTGTGGTATGAAAACTGCCTGCTTAACTCTTTCTTCTTGCTTCGCATCTGCCTGATCAGTGGAGGCAGCCCATTGCCACTGCGGAAGAATTATTTATTCATTCATTCATTCAACAAATATTCAACCCTGGGCCAGCACTCAAGTTACAGAATCAACTAAGGTCATTTGCTCCTAAGGGAACCTGTCTTAATTTGGGTTCCCTCTAAAAGACACCCTGAGACAAAGGCTTGGGTACAGGTAGTTTTTTTTGGGAAGAGACAATCCCTGGAAGCTCAAATGAGAAAGTGGCGAAAGTGAGACAGGAAAGGCGAAAAAGGTGATGGAATATGCATAAAACAGCAGGTTAGCGCTGTAGGCAACTAGAGCTCCATTTTCCTGGGGAACCTCTGAGGAACTGTGTGGATCATGCCTAAATCTCCCCATCAGAGTGAAGGCTGAGGCATTTTTTACTTATATATCTTGATTGTGCCTGCAAAGCCCCCATGGTGCAGGAGAGAGTGCTCAGGTAGAGGACAAGAGACACATATTCCTGAGGTGGGATATTGTCAGTGTGCCAGGGACTGTCTGCCACAGCTACAGGTGAACTCAGGTGAGCCAAGGCGATATGGGGCAGTGCATCAACAGCATCTACTGCAAAATCCTTGCTTTTTCTATGGCTGTATAGGTTGTGTACTGTGCAACTCCTGGGATTGCCACTTATTATAGACTGAATGGTAATCATTGTCTCCCAGAGCTGTGCAGTGAAAAATCTGCAAAACATTCACATGGCCTGCATTGTAATTGGCATTGCTTGGAGCCAAGCAGTGCACAATCTGCAAAGCTGTACACACAGTTTCTCTTATAAGAAAATCCTCCTATGAAAAGGTAGATATTATTTTTGGAAGAGTGAATAAATTATGTAAAGCTTTAGACAAAGGGCATTTCAGAATAAAAGAGACTTCGATTAATATATTTGCATCAGGCCAGGAATAGTTGCAGGTTCTAAATGGCAATCAGACTCATGAGACCCAGTAGGCTTTAACCTAATGCCATCTTTTTCTAGCTTTTTAGATGGATACAGGACCACGTGCACATCATCATTGAGAGGCCCAACTGCTACCTAAATTCTCAACTTTTTGGCCTTCCTCACCTATACAGGGCATGTACAGCTGCCGCACATACAAGGTATAAGTGTATCACCTTAGCACAGAGAGGCTGCAGCCTCAGTTTCCCACCAATCCTTTAGATCATGCTTGTCCAGTTCAAGGCTCTTCCATTCTCAGCACTGTCCCAACAATTAGGGGTTTTACAGCAAACAAGGCAGATGCAACCTTCCACATATATCTTAATCTGTCATTTCCAATGAGACTGAGAAGACTGACTCTGAACTTCTGTCAAAGGCTGATCTTTGTTCAGCCCAGAGCTTGGTGTTAACATTTTACTCCCAATATTCTACATGATTCTTTGATACATAAGAACACAATATGTATAAAACAATGTCCCTATCTCCAAATTCCTGCCCAAAGCAATTGAAAAATGCTCTAAATTTTCATGTAAACAAATGCATAGTTAAGACCAAGTTTGTTTTTATTATTATGAATGAGTCTCATTGTTAACTGTAGAATATTTGGGAATGAAGATAGGCATACAATATGTATTTTAGAAATGTATTTCTCAACTTCATTTTAAATCTTGATTATAAGTCCTGTCCCAATTTTCTTGTCTGACTATTTTAGAAGTTGAGGAGAAAGAGGTGGAAGAGAAAGGTGGCATGATAGATCATGTACTATTGCTGTTGGTCAATTGTTGAAACAGATAGATTATCAACATGGCAGAAGTAGTTCTGCCCTGAATTAAAAACTCATTATTTGCAAGAATAAAGTAAGCATTTGTGAGTACTTTTGTAAGCACAGTACTCTTGAAATACTTACTGAATGTAATACATATTGCATGGAAAAGACTTTACAATTAAAACACTATAGCACAACTACTGTGTTCCTGAGGGATTAGTCAACTGTATTCTCAATTCTTGAAACTTACGTTTAATCATTCTTTCTCCAGTTTTACTAAGATAAAAATCTAGGTTCTTCATTGGCTTTCTCATTTTATTTCTGCAAGCAACATATAATTTCATTGAAAATCATAATCACTTTTAAAAAGAGAGATGATTGCTTACTCTTGTGAAATGGCCAATCTATTGCCTAATGGGTCACAACAGAACTGATTTCTCATCGTCCTGGTTGGATTCAGCTGTGTTTCTGAGAGAGCTCATTTCTTGAAAGGAAATCACGTCAGGTCAATGGCAGTGAACTCTGGGAGAGGTGAGAATCAGGGAAATTAGGACACAGATTGCTATATGGATTCCACTTCTCTCTCGCCTGGAATGCATACTACGAATTGACATCCTTTGTTTTCCACTGTCAGAAATACAGGAGGAATAGTTTTCTGTGGGCAAGGACACCCTGAAGATTTCCTTTACAAACCTCTAGTATTGGTCTTTAGGAGTCTTGGATGTCTACTGAATCTTCCCAGTGCCCATCAGCTTTGTTACAGAACTAAAGATGCAACCATGTCATGTGGTCTCCTTGATTCCGTCCCTCCCCTCCCCTCTCCTTCTCTCCCTTCTTTCCTTCATTCCAACAATTGAGTGCATTCTATGTGTACTGAGTACATGGTGGTGAACTTGATAGACATTGTCCCTGTCTACATGGATTTTATAATCTAGTGGTAGAGACAGAAGTTAAACAGATGTGCACACAAACCTAGAATTACAAATTGCAATTAGTGCTTGGGAAAAAAGATGACATTATCGGAGAAAATTGGTCGGAGTAGTGTGATGTAGGGGAGAAGACAACCTCTGAGGAAACCACATTAAGCTCAGCCCTCAGTAAAGGTCACGTAAAAAGGAGAAATGTGGGAGTAGGGGTTGAACTGTACAAAGGACCTGAGCCTGAAGGTATGGACAAGATCAACTCATCCGAGGGACAAAACGTGGAGTGTTGCTAAAGCTTCATTAGCAAAGAAAGGTGACTCGTAGGCAACGAAGTTGAAGAAATAGTCAGGGGCCAGATCTCTAAGGCTAAAGATAAAAATATAAAACATTTGTTGAGAAATAAAACCTGAAAGAGGAACAAAGCTAAAAATCAACAGAGGTTGTGGGACTGCCCCTGGGTGACACATTACCCTGCAGGTGGTAACGTGTTCTCTTGTAATTATTTGGCAGAATGGTGGCCGTTTTGCAGAGTCAGCAGCATTGAATCTGAGAAATGACAACACAAAGGTATCAGCTTCCCTTTTTCAAGTGAGTTTTTGAACTCTAAGCGGGTTCACCTGGGGACAGATGATGGGGACAGATGAACATTAATCCATGTTCAGCCTGTAGCATTAAGCCTAGAGTGTTCATTTAGGACACATGCTGGTAGCTCAGAAGAATAAAAGGTTGTGCCCTTTTGAGTGGAGGACTGTTGTTTGACAGAAGGTAATAAAAAGAGCCCAGTGATGCAGAGCTCTTTGGAAGGTTTGCAACCAGGAAGGTATAAAATGGCAAACTGAGCCAGGAAAGGCGCCTAATGATGAGGGAGTTCGTGAATGGAAATTTGAAGAAATACCTAGCATTCTTTAAAAATTTTCCATTATCAGTGAATTCTCTGGGGCTACATGGCATGTAATAGAGCTCTTCTCTTATTGCTGTCTCCCCTCTCCCTCCGTCCGCCATCTTGCCTTATGAAGCAAAATGACGTTGAAGGATCAGGGCGCACTTTGATTACTGGTCGATTAAAGAATGTGTGTGTCAGCTTTTTTGTGAGACTGAGAAGCATTTCATCTTTGAAATAAAATACATTAAATGTGTTCCACCTCCTGTGAAGAAAGTGTCTTTTGTTTATGGTAGTAAAATATATGTAACGTAAAGAAGACCATTTTAAGTGTATCGCTCACTGGTATTAAGTACATTCACGTTGTTGTGCAACCATGACTACCATCCATCCCAAGAACTTTTTCATCTTCGCCAACTGGAACTCTATACCCATTTAACACTAAGTGACTGTTCCCCTCTCATCCCACCCTAGCCCCTGGTAACTACCATTCTACTTTCTGTCTGTGTGAATTTGACTACTCTGGGTACCTCTTATAAGCAGAATCATATGGTATTTGACCTTTTGTGACTGGCTTATTTCACTTAGCATAATGTCCTCAAGGTTCATCCGTGTTGTAATGTGTCAGAATTTCATTCCTTTTTAAGGCTGAAGAATATTCCGTTATATGTGTACACTACATTTTGTTTATCTAGTCATCTGTTCATAGACATTTGGGTTGGAGAAAAAGTGTCTTTTAAACATGGAGCAGGGATGTGTTCTTTTTCTTTTCTTACATTATCTTAATTTTCCTTTCTCTACTTCTCTTCTCTTTTTCTTTCCTTCTCTCCCTTTCTCTCTCCCTGGGTATGATGAGGATAGAATTTGACTAAAGGTTGTTACCACTGGGAATCGCAAAGAATAGTATAATGACTTTTAAAAAATGATTATAATAGACGTCATTTTTTAGAACAGTTTTAAGTTCACAGCAAAATTGAGCAAGAAGTACAGAGTTCTTATCTCCTCCCCGTACCACTCCTTCCCTCATCCTCTCTGACTATCAACATTCCCCACGAGGGTGGTGCATTTGTTACCATTGATAACCATACGCTGAAACATCATTATTATCCAAAATCCATAGTTTACATTAGGTAAAGGTATATTCTATGGGTTTGAACAAATGTATTATGACATGTATCCATCATTATAGTATCATACAAAATACTTTCACTGCCCTAAGAATCCTCTGTGCTCTGCCTGTTCATCCCTCCCTCCTCTAACCCCTGGCAGCCACTGATCTTCTTACTATCTCCATAGTTTTGCCTTTTCCAAAATGTCATGTAATTGGAATCATACAGTATGGAGCCTTTTCAGATTGGCTTCTTTCACTTAGTAACATGCGTTTAAGGTTACAACATGTCTTTTCCTGGCTTGTTTGTTTTTAGTGCTGAATAATATTCCATTGTCTGGTTGTAGCACAGTTTATTTATTTATCCATTCATCTACTGAAGGTCATCTTGGTTGCTTCCAAGTTTCGGCAATTATGAATAAAACCGCTATAAACATCCCTGTGCAGGTTTTTGTGTGGACATAAGTTTTCAGCTAATGTCAGTGCCTCCGCATTCGGTGAATACCAAGGAGTGCGATTCCGAGATCATATGTTAAGGCTATGTTTAGCTTTTTTAGAAAATGCAAAACTGTCTTCCAAGGTAGCAATGCCTTCCTTTTGAGTTTTGTTGTTTTTGTTTCAGAAACCAGGAGTCTGGGCTCAATTATAATACCCAAGTCACAGGGTGGTGATTTGGATTAAGTGAGAAAGTAAATAGCAAAATGGTCAGTCATGTACACAGGGTCTGACATAAAGAGGTTGCAATTTTTTTATTCATGCAGAGCTGCTCAGTGACCTGGGAATGGGGATATGGAGTCAAGAGAAGATTTTTATGACTGGTTCAGCCATTAAATTATGGCTTTTTAAGGCCTCAACCAAAGTGTTTTGCAGAGAAAGAGGAGGGGAGGGGGGATGTCTGAAGGAGTAGGTAATGTTTTAGACATCAAGGATAAATAAGACATTGGACAAGAGGCAGGTTTCTTAACCCAGCAGATTATAAGAATCATGGAACCAGTATAAAAAATGAAGTCCAGGGGTTGTCCCCGTGACTGAGTGGTTAAGTTTGTGTGCTCTGCTTCCATGGCCCGGGGTTCGCCAGTTCAGATCCTGGGTGCGGACCTACGCACCGCTCATCAAGCCATGCTGTGAAGGCATCCCACATAGAAGAACTAGAATGACCTACAACTAGGATATACAACTATGTATTGGGGCTTTGGGGAGAAGAAGAAAAAAGAGGAAGATTGGCAACAGATGTTAGCTCAGGGCCAATCATCCTAAAAAAAAAAAATGAAGTCAGAAGGGTAAGATGTTTATAAAGAAGAAAAGGCTATTATGGACACACAATAAGATTAATTTGAAGAACAATAGAAATTCTTATTTGTGCTCAACCAGGAGACTATGGTTTAATGGCAGACATTTTTGTTTAAATTTCCTATAATGGGAAGATCATGAACCCACTTTATGTTTTCCCATTATGTCCTGTACTGCAAAGAAAAAATAGCTTGTTTTGTCCTTGAATATAACAATAGATACTTGCTGAGAAAAATCATTTGCTGCTATAATCTGTGTCAGGTAAGTGTCACAAAAGTGACCTATAATTATTAGTTGCCGCTTCAAAAGAGGGGAGCAATTACAGCAAGGGCACTTCTGTGTTATAATTCAATGTGACAGGCTTGCCAAACTGATGGGCAGTAAATGCCCAAGGCACAAGGTTTTAGGATAATTTCTACATCCAATAGAGTGGAGATCTTTGTCAGAGAATATGAAAATTAGCTGAGCAAATTTCATCTTGATTATTATTACATATGTCTTGGAAACCTAGCCAGAGCTTCATATTAGGTCAAATATTGAACAAAACCCAATTATGGCAGATAATTGATTCACTCTTTAGGATGGTTTATGTCAACTTGCTCAAGGAAAAAGTTAAGAAATTAAGCAATGTCATGTGAGTGGCTGTCAGCTGGAAATAGGTCAGTAACAAAAGATTTATATGATGATATAGTTGAAGCCATAGTAATTATTCATTAGAAATGGCCAGTAGTGCAAAAAGAAAACAGGAAGGTCATTTTTCATTGTTATTTAACTTAAAAAAATTAACTATTTTATTGAGGTCATGTTAGCTTATAGCATTGTGTAATTTTAGGTGTACATTATTATATTTCAGTTTCTGTATAGACTGCGTTGTGTTCACCACCAATAGTCTAGTTTTTGTCTGTCCATACATATGTTAACCTCTTTTGTCCTGCCCGCAGTCTTGTTCCCCTCTGGTAACCACTAATCTGTTCTCCTTATCTATGAGTTTGTTTATCTTCCACATATGAGTGAAATCATAAGATGTTTGTCTTTCTGTGTCTGGCTTATTTTGCTTAACATAATACCCTCAAGGTCCATCCATGTTGTTGCAAATGACACAATTTTGTCCTTTTTGTGGCTGAGTAGTATTCCATTATATATATATATATATATACCACACCTTTATCCATTCATCTGTTGATGGGCACCTGGGTTGCTTCTATGTCTTAGCTGTTGTGTATAATGCTGTGACGAACATAGGGATGCATAAATCTCTTTGAATTGTTGATTTCATGTTCTTTGGATAAATATCCAGTAGTGGGATAGCTGGATTATATGGTATTTCTATTTTTAAATTTTTGAGAAATCTCCATACTGTTTTCCATAGTGGCTGCACCAGTTTGCATTCCCACCAGCAGTGTATGAGGGTTCCCTTTTCTCCACGTCCTCTCCAACATTTGTTATTTATTGTCTTGGTAATTATAGCCATTCTGACAGGTGTAAGGTGACATCTCATTGTAGTTTTTATTTGCATTTCCCTAATCATTAGTGATGTTTAACATCTTTCCTTTGCCTGTTGGCCACCTGTATATCTTCTTTAGAAAAATGTCTGTTCAGATCCCCTGCCCATTTTTTGATCAGGTTGTTTTTTGTTGTTGAGTAGCATGAGTTCTTCATATATTTTGGAAATTAACCCCTTGTCAGATATATGATTTGAAAAAATTTTCTCCTAAATGGTGGGTTGTCTTTTCATTTTGTTCTTGGTTTTCTTTGCCTTTGTAGTCTGCGGTAGTCCATTTGTTTATTTTTTCTTTTGTTTCTCTTGCCTGAGTAGACATGGTATTCTAAAAGATACTGCTGAGACCGATGTTGAAGAGTGTACTGCCTATATTTTCTTCAAGGAGTTTTATGGTTTCAGGTCTTACATTCAAGTCTTTAATCCACTTTGAGGTAATTTTTGCATATGGTGTAAGATAATGGTCTACTTTCATTCTTTTGCATGTGACTGTCCAGTTTTCGCAGCACCATTTATTGAAGAGAGTTTCTTTTCTCCATTGTATGTTCTTGGCTCCTTTGTCAAAGATTAGCTGTCCGTAGATGTTTGGTTTTATTTCTGGGCTTTCAAATCTGTTCCATTGATCTGTGTGTTTGGTTTTCTGCCACTACTGTGCTGTTTTGATTACTATAGCTTCGTAGTATATTTTGAAGTCAGGGATTGTGATACCTCCAGTTTTGTTCTTTTTTCTAAGGATTGCTTTGGGTATTTAGGGTCTTTTGTTGCTCCATATACATTTTAGGATCCTTTGTTCTATTTCTGTGAAGAATGTCATTGGGATTCTGATTGGAATTGCATTGAATCTGTAGATTGCTTTAGGGTACTATGGACATTTTAACTATGTTTATTCTTCAATCCATGAGCGTGGAATGTCTTTCCATTTCTTTATGTCTTCTTCCATTTCTTTCAGTAATGTCTTTTAGTTTTCAGTGCATAAGTCTTTCACCTCCTTGGTTAAATTTATTCCTAGGTTTTTTATTGCGACTGTAAATGGGATTGTAATCTTGAGTTCTCTTTCTGCTAGTTGATTATTAGTGTATAGAAATACAATTGATTTTTGCATGTTGATTTTGTACCCTACAACTTTGCTATAGTTGCTGATTATTTCTAATAGTTTTCTGGTGGATTCTTTAGGGTGTTTTATATATAGAATCATGTCATCTGCAAACAGTGAGAGTTTTACTTCTTCCTTTCCAATTTGGATACTTTTTATAGCTTTTTCTCGCCTAATTGCTCTGGCCAAAACTTCTGGTACTATGTTGAATAATAGTGGTCAGAGTGGGCATCCTTGTCTTGTTCCTGTCGGAAAGATAACTTTTAATGTACCCAAAGATAACCAGTCATCATACAGATTTTTTGTGTGTGCATTTGTAAATTATATATTGCCTCTAAGGTTGCCCCCAATGATTCCTGCTTCCTTGTATTCATGTCCTTGTTTAACCCCCTCCCTCTGAGTGTAGGCTGACAAAAGTGAAGGGATGTCACCTCAGAGATAAGGTTACAAAAGTCTGTGCCTTCCATCTTGGGTGTTCTCTCTTACTCTTTCCTGCTTGCTCACTCTAATGTAAGCCAGGGGCCATGTTGCAAGCTCCCATGTGGAAGGGCCCATGTGTCAAGGAACTGAGGGAGGTCTTTGAACCCCTCAGTCCAACATCCCATGAAGAACTGAATCCTGCCAACAACCATGTGAGTAAGCTTGGAAGTGGAGCCTCCCCTATTGGAGCCATCAGATGAGATTGCAGCTCTGACTGACAGCATGACTGCAGTCTCAGGAGAGACTTTGAGCCAGCTGTGCCTAGCTAGGCCACATCCAGATTTTGGACCCACAGATACTCTGAGATAGTAAATGTTTGTTGTTTTAAGATGCTAAGTGTTGGGGTAGTTTGTTATGTAGCAATAGATAATGTATATGTTTACAAAAATTGGATTATATTGTCTTTTGTCAGTCAGAGTTCAAACAGCAAATAGAGAACATCAACTGATGTTTTGAATAGAACTTTTGGGAGTGTTAAGAAAATCAGTAAGGTAGAAAGAGATGGCCAGGGCTGACAAGCGTGGGAAGTCATTATTGTCCCTAGACCTGAAGGAGAAAGGGAAGAAAAAGGTGTTACCAGAGGCCAAAGAGAGGGGAGCCCCAGCGGGGAGGCTGTCTTGTAGGAGCAGTATTGTAGAAGGACATAACTCTTGCCAGAATTGGGTCAAGGCAGGAAGGGAGCATAGAAGAAATACCCTGACCTCTTTCTCCCACCATCAGCAGATCTGCCTAGGACTTTCATTGGCCAAACCCAACTGGAAACCAGAGGGTCCTAGGGGGTCAACACCCTAGGACAGAGAACAAGGCAGAGAAAGTAGAGAACAGATCTGCTGGGGCATAAAAAGAAAAACCAGAATATGCAAATGTTTTCATATTTGCCATCATTCTATATGATTAAAGATTCTTCTACATCATGGTTTTAAATAGCTACTGTTGGGGAAGTGGGAGAATTCCCGCCTTTTCCTTAAGGTTCTTATGGCTGGTCAAATAATTAAAAAGGCAGGTTAGCAGGAGAAAATAAAACAAAATTTAATAGCATGTATACATGGGAGAAACTCAGGAGAAACTGAGTAACTCAGCCAACTGGCTGAGGCTGCCTGTTTAAGTATCTTCAGCTACAGACAAGGAGGACGTTTGGGGTAGTGATTTGGGGCTTCAAAGGGGAGGAAGGCAACTCACATGGAAATGGAAAAGCTAATGTTTGGTAAATAGAACTTTGATAAGAGTGGGCTTAGCAAGGATCCTCCCAGTCTACCGGAACCCAGAGTTATCCATGGTGATGGCCTGTCCTGGGGACAGGCCTTTATTTTAAATTTCTTTTAGGCAGCTAGCGCGGAAAGGTGAAATGTTCTTCCTGAGTCTGAGCCTTTATTGTCTTCAGCTTGAAATAATCCACATACCACAGTGGCACATCTTGGGGCAGGCCCCCCTGAACCCCATCACTACATACAGGTGCTATAATCAACTTATTTCAGTCACACACTGATGAACATTTTTCCTTATATAAAAATTTTCCTTTTGCTATGATAAACAGTGAAATGAATATCTTTATAGTAATATTTCTATGGATTAAAAAAAAATTCCTTAGAGTAAATGCAATAAGTAGAATAATGGAGGACAAAGGGTGCTTTTTTTTTTTTTTAAAGATTTTATTTTCTTCCTTTTTCCCCCAAAGCCCCCCAGTACATAGTTGTATATTCTTCGTTGTGGGTCCTTCTAGTTGTGGCATGTGGGATGCTGCCTCAGCGTGGTTTGGTGAGCAGTGCCACGTCCGCGTCCAGGATTCTAACCAACGAAACACTGGGCCACCTGCAGCGGAGCGCACAAACTTAACCACTTGGCCACGGGGCCAGCCCCACAAAGGGTGCTTTTTAGGTATACCTTCCCATTTTGCTCACCAGAAAAGTTGCTATGACTCTCCCTCTGGGAGGAAATCTTTGTCTATTTGATAAGTTAAAAAAATATGCTGTATTGTTGTTTTAATTTTCATTTTGGTGTTACTATTGAATTTAAAATATTTTCACATGTTCGTCAGCTACTTGTATTTCTTCCTTTGTGACCTTGGCCCATTTTCTGTATTGGTATTTCTATTTCTATTGGCAACTTTTTCTTAGTTATTTATAGAAGCTATTTACTACTAAGAATTCATTGTTGTCATATATGCTGCAAATACTTTTCCTAGTTTAAAAAATATTTCATGCATAGAACTTGTTTCTTTACCTGAAGAATTAAAGATTAAGAATTAAGATTAGTTAAGAATTAAGATTAAAATGTTCACTTTTTTCTTCTATTTTTTTTTTTTTTGAGAAAGATTGGCTGTGAGCTAACATCTGTTGCCAATTTTCCTGTTCTTTTCCCCTCCCAAAAGCCCCAGTATCTAGTTTTCTATCCTAGCTGTAAGTCACTCTAGTTCTTCTACGTGGGATGCTGCCACAGCATGGCTTGATGAGTGGTGTGTAGGTCCACACCCAGGATCCAGACCAACAAACCCTGGGCCGACAAAGCAGAATGTGCAAACTTATCCAGTCAGCCACGGGGCTGGCCCCTCTTCTGGTATTTTAATAGTTTAATTATGTGAAATAAGAATTTTAATCCATTTGGAACTGTTTTTGGAGGGAAAGTGTGAGACAGAGATGAAACCTTATTTTCTTCTAAATGGTTATCTGACTGTCCCAAAACCATTTACTGAAAGGACCATCTTTTTTTTTTCTGACTTGAAATGAAAACACAAAGCTACCACAAGACAAGTATAGCCTTGATTCTATTACTTAATGGAAAACTGGCCTGTAAAACAGGCCTATTACATTTTTCATTTGATGTCCTTTCTATTATATATATTCGCCATCCTTTGCAGATGGATTAAAATACTTCTGTGAATACTTTTATTGAAAATGATTTTAACTACTACTTTATTTTTCAGTCAAGATCAGTTACAGGAGCTTGGAGCTTAGGTCTAGTCCTGGCTGAAGATTATGTCCATTATTTCCCCTAAGTTAGACCTAACTTGTCTTTTGACGTATGTTTTTGACTTGCTAATTTTTACAAATATTATTAAGATTTTAGAATTTGTTTAAAAGTAAACTTGGCTTACAGTGGTAGATTTAATAGAGGACAACAGTATTGTTAGCATAATTTCACATGTTTAATGCAAATCAGTGCTTATCTATTCGTTTATTTTTCAAAAGCGAAGATTTGAGGACATACTCTGTATGCAGTGTGGTGACAATGACGATGCGTTGAAATACCCCACTTAAAAGGCACGTGCAAGTGGCAATGGATCTTTCTGCCACCTTTCTTTTTTTTTTTTTTTGGAGGAAGATTAGCCCTGACCTAACATTTGCTGCCAATACTCCTCTTTTTGCCGAGGAACACTGGCCCTGAGCTAACATCTGTGCCCATCTTCCTCCACTTTATATGTGGGATGCCTACCACAGCATGGTTTGCCAAGCCGTACCATGTCCACATCTTGGATCCGAACCAGCAAACCCCAGGCCACCGAAGAGGAACATGCGCACTTAATTGCTGTGCCACTGGGCTGGCCCCTCTGCCACATTTCTTAAAAAAGAGACCCAGGTCATATTTGCAGTATCTGTATTTCCTAAAGGGCTTCATGAAGCTTTGACCTTTGCATAAAAGGAGGGAATATAGCATCTCTTCTTGATTCTGAAAGGTACCTGATGAATTGTATTACCTTCCAGGTTACCAGAAAATGGCATTAACACAATTTCTCCTTACAAAGTTAAAGACAATTATTACATTGAAGAAGAAAAGAGTTTTTCCTTAATTTTAGATCAAAGGAAGTATTATGTCAAAATGAGAACCAACAGTCTGGGTTAAATTTTCTCTTAAGGGATGAGTTGTATCTAAAACTTCCAAGATCATTAGTAACTGGACATAACATCTGTTTTATCTTAGGAGGTTTAGTAGGATCTATCACAAACTGCTTATGCACCTTAATAATTTATCAACCTCTCATGCATAATGTTCAGAATCTATAGCATCAATAGGAAAATACTGAATAAATTTAACATTTTCTACATGCCAGGCACTGGGCTAAGTGCTTTGCATGCATGTATCATTCAATCATCACTATCTTGTGAGATAAATATGATTATATTTTAATCAACTTTATTGAGGTATAATTTACACATAGTAAAATAGATCCATTTAAATTGTGCAATTCAATGAATTTTGGTAATGTATACACCCAAGCAGTGGCCAGCACAATAATGATACAGAATATCTCTATCACTGCAAAATGTTCTTTTGTGCCTCTTTTGTAATCAATCCTTTGCTCTGACCCAAGCCCCTGGAAGCCACTGATCTGCTTTGTTACTATCATTAGTCTTTTCTAGAATTTCATATAAGTGGAATCACAAAGTATGTAGCTTTTTCATCTGGCGTTTTTGACATAGCATAATGCTTTGAGATTAATCCATGTTGTTTCATATGTCAGTAACTCATTTCTTTTTATTGCTGAGTAATATTCCATAGTATGGATGTACCACGAGATGTCTATCCATTCACCAGTTGATGGACATGGGATGTTTCCAGTTTTTGTCTATTATGGATAAAGCTGCTTTGAACAATAATGTAAAAGTCTTTGTATGGACACATGTTTTCATTTCTCTTGGGTAAATACCTAAGAGGGGCATTGGAAAGCTGTAGGAAAAAAAGAGGAAGCATTTGGGGAGGATTTAATTATAGGGGAAAAACACATATAAAAAAATAAGAGGGGTATTGGTTTTCATAGTGGTTGTACCATATTACATTCCCAACAGCATTGTATGAGAGTTCCAGTTGCTCTTCATCCTTGCCAACAACAATTGTAGCCACTCTAGTGAGCATATATTTATAGCTCATTGTGGTTTTCACTTGCATTAATCTGATGTGGTAATCAGTTTCCAAGATGGCACCCAGTCATCTTCACCTCCTGGTATTCATGGCTTTGTGGAGTCCAATCCCCTAATAAATAGGGATGACCTGTGTAACCAATGGGCTATTGCAGGAAAGACAACTGAGTGACTTCTGAGGCCAGGTCATAAAGGACATTGTAGTTTTTGTCTCATTCTCTCTTAGATCACTTACTGTAGGGAAAACCAACTGCCATATCATGAAGACACTCAAGCAACCCTGTGGAGAGGTCTATGTGGCCAGGAACTGAGGCTGCCTGCCAATAGTAACACTAATTTGCCAGTCATGGGAGTGAGCCATTTTGTAAGGGGATCCTCCAGTCCCAATCAAGTCTTCAAATATAGCCCAAGCTGATGCCTTGACTGCAACCTTATCAGAAAGACCCTGAGACTGAACTACTCTGCTAAGCCATTCCTGGATTCCCATCTACAGAAACTGTGTGAGGTAATAAAAATTTATTGTTGTTCTAAGTTTTGGGATAGTTTGTTACTCAGCAATAGATAACCAATACACATTTTGGTACTTGGAAATAGGGGGTTGCTATAACAAACATATAAACCATAGGAGTGGCTTTGGCACTAGGTAGTAGATGAAAGATGGAAGGACTTTGAGGGGAGTATTAGTGAAAGCCTACTGGTAAGAACCTTGATGGCCTTTGAGGAGGCTGCCAGTAAGACTTATAGGAAAGTGTGATAGGCAGAATTCTAAGATGACTCTCAAGATTCCTGACCCCTAATGTATATGTTTTGCATAATTGCTTCCCTTGAGTGTGAGTAGAACCTGTTAGTATGATGAGATATTACTGCCATGATTGTTGCATTATGTGGCAAAAGGGATTTTGCAGCTCTAATTAAAGTCCCTAACCATTTGACTCTGAGTTAATCAAAAGGGAGATTATCCTAGGTGGGCCTGACCTAGTCATACGAGCTCTTAAAAGGGACAAACAGGTAAGAGATTCTCCTGCTGGTCTCGAGGAAGTGAACTAGCATGTTTTGAGATGGCCTACAGAGGGTGCCTGAGGAGGGTGTGGTCAACAGGAGAGGATTAATATTCTGCAGGCAGCATAGGAAAGGTATTCTTGGTAGAGGGAGCAACATGGGTAGAAGGAGGAGGCTTGAAAGTCTGTCTTTCTGTGAGTAGTCCAGCCAGTGGGAAGAGTGACAGGAGACACCAGCTGAGAGGTGAGTACCATGCTAGGGAGCTGGACTACTTCACATGGGCAGCAAAAGGGAGTCATTTAAAGCAGGGAAGTGACATTACCATCATCTTTAGAAAGTGCTTCCCATGAGCCATGAACTAAATTAAGAACATACATACATTGTTTCATTTAATGTGTAATAGTACCAAATGAAGAAGTTACTGTCATTATCCCCATTTTACAAGGGAGGAAACTCAATCTTAGATAAATTATGCCCAAAGCTAGTAGGTGATAGTTCAGAATTTGAATCCCTAAAGGTATTCTGCGAATCATTTCTGGATCATCTCATCTTGAAGAGAATAAAGATTCTAGCAGTGGTATGAAAGATGGATTGACGAAAGGCTAGACAAGGAGCATGCTAAGGCTGTTGCAAGGATTTTGGGGAAAGATGATTAAGGGCACTAAGTAAAATTTCAAGCCTGGCTCTGCTAGGTTCTCTGTAGCTTTGGGTTGGCTACCTCCAGGAGCATCAGGATCCTCTGTAAAATGATGGTAATGGTGCTTACCTTACAAGGTTGTTGTGAGGCTTAAATTAGAAAATCTCTCTCAATCATCTATCACTACCTCTTAGATGTAGTTGGCTCTTAATATACAGAAATTTAGAAGGCATATGTTTAATAAATGTAAAGGTAGGTCTACACCAAGAAGCCCTTATTAAGTGCTTACTAAAGTCGACTTCGAAGTGTGCACACTGGTGAAGAAGTGTGAAGAAGACAAGCAAGTAAATAATTGAACAAATAAATAATTTTAAGTGCAATAACTGCCAGTAAGGAGAAGTGGAGGATGCCAAATTTTAGCTCGAGTAAGGAAACTCTTGAAATGGTTTTCTATATCTTTATTTAATAATCTTCTCATAATGAATCTGTTTTATAGAAATTGAGACGGAATTTGCACAGATAAAATCAAGAAATAAACCAAAAAGAAAAAACAGACAGGAAGCCACAAGCCTCGCCCCCTGAAACTAATCCTGCCCCTCCACGACCTCTCTCTCCACTATAGCCACGCCTCTTTGGGGCTTACACTTTTAGCTTCTCCCGGCTCTCACTGCGGGACTCCCTGCTCCGGGATCCCAGCCAAGGGTCATTTGCTCGCGAGAGTTCCTCCATCTAGCCGAATAACAAGGCGGGGGCCGGAAACGGTGGCAGAGAAGACTCGCGAGACTTGGTTCGATCGCCTCCTCTCCGGCCCCGCCCCTCTTTCCTGGCGCTCCTTGGGGGTCCAGCGTCCCAGATTGCACGTGTAGTTGTTGTGGTTCGCCCTCACTTGGCCACGGAAGTGCGCGCGCCACAGGACCCGCCTCCAAGATGGCGGCCCCCAGTGCGTGGGGCCGTGATCCTGCTCTGCTCAGCCTCGAATTATAGCCCTGACGCGGTCTCCTGGGCCATGGACCAGCCTGGCTTCACGACCTCGCTGGTGGTGAGTGCGGGCCGGTAGGGTGGGAGCTCGGAGTGCCGGAGTCCGGCGCTGGGGCTCCTGGGAATTTCTCTGCACGAGCACTTTCTTCCGGTTTTGCGTCCTGGGCTGTCCTCCGGTCACCGGTTACCAGGTCTGGGAGGAAGCGCGTGGCTCCTGGGCGGCCGCCGGGCATCTTGTCAAGACCATGTGTTTCCTACCCTGGACACCAGAAAGAGATGGGGGACTGGAGGAGGGATACTTACTGTCTTCCGCACGACGATTTATATGTATATATGTAGCCACATTCTGGAGAACTTGGGAATTAAAGAAATGTATGTAGCAAAACAAACGCTTACTCAGATCACTCAGAGCCTTCTTGTCCAAAACTGTAGTTCTCTTTTTGCTGTATCTTTTTTAGTCTCAGAAAATGACATCCATTCGTTTCATTTGGTATATAATGAATCTGCTTATTTTGCTTCCAACCATTCTTCTAGGCTTTGGGTATATTGATGAGCACAAATACCTGCGCTGTGGAGCCAGTAAGACAGTAGTGCTTAGTTCCTTAGAAAACTACGAGAATCAACACATTTTAACATCAAAAAGCAAGAACAGGAAAAAATCCTTTGATAAATATTTTGAAGCCTCCCTTATGGCAGGTGTAGTGGGGGATACTAGGTACAGCAGTGAACAAGACAGACATTGGCTGCCTAGGTTTTCATTGTGGGAAAGTAGCACAGGCACACAATAAACAAAAAACGTTTAAAAAGCTTCTTAGGAGAAATGGGAGCCCAGAGAAATTTCTTCATTTAATTATCAACTGTTTGTCGTTGCAGGTGTTGGAGATAACATGGTGAACAAGATAGACCTGCCCACATGGGTCAGGTGGAGACAGAGTAGTAAAACGACTGTTGTGTTAAATGATTTGAGGGCTAGTTTCAGAGTGTTTTGTAAAGATGTGGAAGGGGCCCCTTAGCCATACTTTTAGGATGATGGTTTTAAATCTCGATTTGTTGAGATTTATATGAGTTAGGTTTTAGAGATGCAAAGAAATAAGTTTCCACTTTCAAGGATTTTTCCTGTCTAGCTGATGAAACAGGCGGAGTAGTTTTGACAGTTAACATTGCTATGCCAGGACCTGGGGTAAGCTCTTTACATGCATCATCTCATTTAATTCTGACGAACAATTGATGACTTATCTTACTTTTCCAAATGAGGGAACTGAGAGACTGAGAGGTTAGGTAACGTGTCTAAAGTCACGCAGGTGAGATCCATTTCATGTGTGTTAAGTGTGGGAGCTTAGATGCCAACCCAGGCAGTGTAATATGGGATCCCATGACCTTAGCTGCTCCTTGATAGTGTCTCTGAAGTCAGCAACAGCGGCAGTTGCTAAAAACAGGTGAGTGCCAGAGTTAACACAAAAACAGTAGTTTTAAAATTTATTCAAAATTTATTCAAGTATGGTACATATGCAGAAAGGTATACTTTTTTTTTTTTTTACAATGTAGTTTCAGAGGCTAAAATGAGGATCAATGGGTACAAGTTTGAAGGAAGTTAGATTTCATTCCAGTTACAGACAAATCATCTTACTAATTCAGCACAGTTTATCTGCCATGTATTCTGTCCACCAGCTACTGTGATAGCCCTTGGAGAAACAGTGGTGAGCAAACCAAAGCCATTTGATAAGTCTTGTGAAAGAAATGAACTGAGGTGGGATAGAGAGAGAATAATGTTGGAGAACCTGCTTTAGATGGAATGACCCCAGAAGGCCCTGAGGAGGTGACATTTAAGCTAAGACCTAAAAGATAGGAAGGGGCAAGACATTTTGTTGAGCAGAGGGGAAAGTTCAGAGGGAGCAGCAAGTGAGAAAACCCCAGGTGGAAAGAGTTTAGAATGTTAAAGTGGTGGCTGAGGCCTCATGGGTTAGGGTAGTGTGGTAGTGGATGATATTGGAGAGAGAGAGTGGGCCAGCTGAGGGGAGTCTTTGTGGGCCACGGAAAGGAATTTGGATGTTATTTGAAGCATAATGGAAGCCATTGAAGGTTTTATGATCAAAGTAGTCCAGAAGTGGAGCGGCCATTTTTTAAGGTTGGGAATATCTTTGAGGTGGACTGAGTACTCTTGAGGGAGTTCTCATTTGCTCACTACTGTGTTACCAGTGCCTGACACTTTGTAGGTACTCAACACTGCCTGTTGAATGAGTGAATAAAAGGTAGGCCTCGATGTTTGCTCAAGTCTTGAAAGTCATAGTCTCAGGATTAAATGAGATGATGTCAGATATGCAGTCCAGAGTGTGGCTTGTAGCAGATATTTAAATGTTCCCTTCCTAAAGCTTCATGAGGGGGATTGAAAGGCTGTAGAGCTGAAGAAGGGGAGAGCCTCTGGAATGCTAGCTTTCGTTTGGAGCACACAGCAGGTTATTCAGAAAAAGACCTTCAAAGAGTATATTGATTGGTGCATGCTTTTAGGAAAGCAGTTTGAAACTAAGAATTAGCAACCTGAAGATAAGCCACTTAAAGATGAAACAAAAGAGGCATGGTTAGGTAAACGATGGTAGATGCATTTCACGGACTATTCAGGGGCCATTAGCAATAGTGCTTTTGAAGAGTATGTGCTTTAATAACATGGAAAATGATTGAGATAAAGAAAAAATGCAACACTGTACATATGTACATCTGTTCATGCCTAATTAAAACTACATAAAAATGCTATTCCATTCATTTAAGAAAAGCTATATTGAAATTCTCCAAGATAATATGAAATAATTTTGATAGTAACATTACTTTTTCATTTTTTTAATACAAAAAAGTACTTTAGATTTTTAAAAATAGCCCACCCTTTATCACATGTCTTTTCCTTCCTACCTGACTCCTCTTTCCCCTTTAGTAAGTATTTAATTATTTCATTGACCTTGTATTTCATCTATTTATCTGGCTTGTTACTTACATGAAACCAAAAACTTCCCTTCTGCAGTTAGTTTTAACCAGTCATTTTTTGTTTTTGAGGAAGATTAGCCCTGAGCTAACTGCTGCCAATCCTCCTCTTTTTGCTGAGGAAGACTGGCCCTGAGCTAACATCCGTGCTCATCCTGCTCTACTTTATATGTGGGAAGCTTACCACAGCATGGCGTGGCAAGTGGTGCCATGTCCGCACCTGTGATCCAAACCGGCAAACCTCGGGCTGCTGAAGCGGAACATGCACACTTAACTGCTGCACCACCGGGCCAGCCCCTTAACCAGTCTTAAGTTACGAAACTGCTGGCCCTCCAGGACCACTTCAACTGACCCCATCTCTTATCAACAGAGTGATTAAGAATTGCCTTTTAGGGGGCTGGCCCAGAGCCATAGCAGTTAAGTTTCCATGCCCCAGGGTTGGCTGGTTTGGACCCTGGGCACAGACCTATGCACCGCTTATCAAGCCATGCTGAGGCAGGTGTCCTGCATATAAAATAGAGGAAGATGGGCACAGATGTTAGCTCAGGGCCAATCTTCCTCAGCAAAAAGAGGAGGAGTGGTGGCAGATGTTAGCTCAGGACTAATCTTTTTCTTCTTCAAAAAAGAATTGCCTTTTAGGAAATCTGCAAAGTCACATAGCCAGGGAATGCACAAAAGAAGAAATCTTGAAATGACCTCAGAACCAAAGATCCTCCTTCCCACGGAACCCAAGGACTGGGATACAACTGAAACTTGAAAGTCAGACTCTTATCAGAAACGATTGGTCCCTCATTCAGGAAGATCCGGTGTTAAAATTACTTCCCCACCTCATAAAAAATGTTTAGAACCTCATCGTAAATGTTTAGAACCCTGCCATAAATGTTTAAAACCTTACCATAAATGCTTGAGGCCTGCCAATCAAAACTGGTTCTACCAGTGTTTCTTTGTGCCAGCCTGTTTTCCTTAACCTCTTAAGTTTTGCCCCAAATCCTGAATCAGGGAGACAGATCTGAGGGCACCTGCCCCCTGTTCTCGTTGCAGATCCATCTTGCAGAATAAAGCTGATCTCTTTCCCAAAGGCTGATGCCATAATTAATTGCTTGTTTATGCACATCAGGCAAGTGAACCACAATTTTGTGCAGTAATCGTGACAGGTGAAAGAACTTTAGAAGTGTGGGTGCTATGCAGTGTAAATTACAGGCAGTCCTGGCTTTGCCTGGTAGCATGGAACTGTAAAAATGAATGTGCAAGCGGAAATCATGCACAGTGGTCTAGTAATTGATGAGAAAAATTATGATTATTTCATGGCCCTTAAAATTCTTGTTAAAATGTTAAAAATTCTCTAACGTCAGTTGTAAATGTATAGGGAATTGAAAAAAATAGTAAAACTAATATTTAGTACATTGTAATTTAAAACGTTAGGACATTAAGAATTGTTTTCTTTGTAAAAAAATGTGTCAAAAGTAGTTTGACCGGTACTACTTCTAGTTGTTTAACTTATGACACAGAACAACCATCTTTTTTATGCCTTGGCAAACTTGCCTTCTAAATTTGGATCAGCTCCATTTTATCCTGTGTGCTTTCAAAGTTGTGAAGTATCTCTGAGAGTTCCATTAATGTGCAGACTTTTGCTGGCGTAACTTCCGTTTTATCCTCCCTGTTACAATCACTTTCCTCATTTATGTTGTTAAGTTTGCCTTCACGAATTTCCTCTGGCTGCCTGTTAAGTCTCTCGAAGACAGCAGTGTCAATCTTCCCGTAGCCAGCTGTTTCTTCTCTAACTGCATTTATGTTTGATTTGAATTTCACTTTCAGTATTACCACTTTTCGTTTATTTGCTGCCTTTTCATCTTTAGTGGCCAATTCCCTCTTTCAGTTATCCCTTTTTGTACAGTGTCACTGTGGTAAGTGAGATTTGAACCAGGGCGTTGGAGGACTCGGGTTACTCGTGATGGCTGAAATTCATGCATGTCGGTACCATTTTTTTTCTTTCCCCTTAGGGAGGGGGTTCTGAAGAAGCTTTTTCATAATGCTCAGGTTGTGTCTTCTCACTGGCCCTGCCCTTCTCCTGAGAACCACTGGCAGAAGGGGACTTGAGGGGAGTGGGGTGGGTTATGCTGCCCAGGCTTTTTAGGTGGGATGAGGAAAAGAAGATAAGAATGAAATATTGGACATACTTTTAAGGGAAGTTTTCAATGTTCTTTGTTCCATTTCTTTCTTTTTGAAAGGTTGCCTCATTGTCTTCAATCTAGAGTAAAGGGAAGTTAGTGTCTAACAATGAAGCATTATCTCCAAATCTGTAAGGAATTGGGAATTGTGCTTCATGTTCTTAAGGTTGCTTTTTGTGACTTGTTTTTTTTGGCATTTAAGTTAGAGCGAGCAGGTCTTCCTTTTTTGCTTGTTTTTGTGTTGAGCAGGCAGTCTCCTAGACACAAGTATATTCTCAATCTTTTTTTTTTAAAGAGGCGTGGTTTTTATTTTATTTTCACTTATTTTATTTATTTAGAGGAAAATTAGCCCTGAGCTAACATCTGCTGCCAATCCTCCTGTTTTTGCTGAGGAAGACTGGCCCTGAGCTAACATCCATGCCCATCTTCCTCTACTTTATATGTGGGACGCCTGCCACAGCATGGCTTGCCAAGTGGTGCCATGTCCGCACCTGGAATCCCAACCAGGAAATCCTGGGCCGCCTGAACAGAATGTGCGCACTTAACCGTTGCGCCACTCGGCTGCAATTTTGATCAGTCAGTGGAGCGTGCAGGGCACCGTTGGAGATCACCAGCCATCTAGGACCACAGTTGGGAACCATTGCTGTGTTGGAGGCATTTCTTCTGCATCTCAAGTACCAGGAGATGGGCATACCTTTCCTTTCTCATTTTTCTTTCAGTATAAGAGAGAGTACTGGAAAAGTTTTAGTATTTGATAATGTAGTTGTAAATGACTTGTTAGTGTGCTTTTGTTACCACTTTCAAACCAAATGCTATGTGTTCAAGTCAAATATAAATTTTTTTAAAAAGATTTTATTTTTTTCCCTTTTTCTCCCCAGAGCCCCCCGGTACATAGTTGTATATTCTTCGTTGTGGGTCCTTCTAGTTGTGGCATGTGGGACGCTGCCTCAGTGTGGTTTGATGACCAGTGCCATGTCCGTGCCCAGGATTTGAACCAACGAAACACTGGGCCACCTGCAGCAGAGCGAGCGAACTTAACCACTCGGCCACAGGGCCAGCCCCAAGTCAAATATAAATTTTAAATATTAAATTTTTTAAGATACAGACAGAATTTAAGTAATGTTAATGAAATGCCAGATAGAGGAAAGATAAAAGTTGCACCCACAGTTTTTCCACCTTCACAAATTAAGTATCTTTTACCTGTTAAACCAGACATGTTTGCTGGAGTAAGGCTTGATGATTTTGTGAGTTTTGTTCTGTTTCTTTGAATTTTGTTTAGTTTTTAGCTTAGGATTTTCAGTGTAAGCTACCATAAGTCTTGAAAGTAATCATTTGCCTGATAGCCCTTTGATAAATGATTGTAAATGAAGCAAACTTCTCAGGCTAAAGAATAAAAGAATTTGGTAGAATTCCTCCTAATTCAACTGATGTTGGCTTGTATATTTTGTGCATAACTATGTACAAAACAATATTGATGTAAAATTATAAGCATTACTTAGAGTTTTAAATTGGAAATATGTTGCTGTGTTGCTAAATATACAAGATTCTTATTCTTCTTCCTGTTCTCTGTTAACTGGTTTTTTTTTTCAGTCTCATGAATTTAAACGATGTTTGAATTATAGAAGTTTGAAATCCACAGAAGCAATTAGTAACTTTTGATTCATGTTTTACTAGATAAGTAGATGGAATCTGGTCGTTTTATTCTCAGAAGATAAGAATTCTGATGAAAGAAGGGGTTGAGAATCAATGCATGCAAAGTAGCCAAATAGATTAAAAGAGTAATTAACTTATTGATTAAAATTTAGCAGTAGATAGCAAGCATCTCTCTGAACGCTCTCCTAAGATTAAAGAGAAAATTAGAATGAAGTGCAGCGTGTTTTTAAAGAATGCAGTCATATCAGACATTCTCACCAGGATTTTAGTTCTCCTTGTGTTTTGAGAAAATGAAGAGGCAGGCAAAATATTTTATTTACGTACTGAATTCTATAAAATCCTTTAAAAATAAGTGAGAAGAATGTGGAAAAGCATTGACTTTTTTTTCCTTTTACTTTCCTATATTACTTATGAGCTTTTCCCCAAGACTTAGAAAAGGCCACCTTAGTATCCAGAAAGAAACCCCACATTGTGTTTTATTTGTTTACGGCATCTTGTGATTCTCTACCGCACATCTCTGTGTTTCTTTGGTGACATCTTTGTAAGTGGTTTGCAGAGTACACCTTCATGGTCTTTGAGGTTCTGTCATGTCTTTCAGGCTGATCGTGTAAGATTCCTGCTTATGGCAGTGTACCTTTCTAGTGTAAACTAATTTTTAATAATTTACCTACGCTAGTTAATTATTGGGTTTCTCATCAGAGTAATTTATTTTCCCAGTGAACTCTTGCGCTGGTTTTATGGTGAGTGGTGTGTCGAGCAGACAGTAATGGCTGGGTACTACCCTTTGTACCACCTGAGCATTTTGTACCCCCAAAGGATAGAAACAACTGATCAGTTTGAACTTTGCCTGTGTGTTTGAATAACGTTGGTTCTTCTTCTGTGTCATGGAATATATAGTTTTTAATGTATATTTTTACCTTTTGAATAGGTAATATATTCACATGACTCAAAATTCAAATGTTAGGACAAGTGAACAATTCAGTTTACAAATTGCTGTGTGGGAACCACAGTGAGAGTCTTTGTCACTCTCTTTGTAGCTCTTTCATCATCTTACGGTAAACGGGTTTTGATTCATGTCTTTAAATGATGCCTTTAGGCCTTGCATATTGACTTTTCTTGGACAATGTCTTTGAGTTCATATTTTTCTGAATTTCTCTTTGCTTTGACTTAGGTGTAATCAGCCTTAAAATATTCCACATATGCTCCACTGTAATCGTGAAGTGCAAACTTAGTTTTTAAAGTGCAGTTTCTCCAAAGCAACGTGATAACTCTTGGGGTGTGCCAAGTTTTGGCCAGGTTGTAATGTCCTCTAGGAATTTAACTCTTTTTTTTGCCCCTGTTTATTCACTTAATTTAAAAATTATCAAGGAATTTTCAAATATATACAAAGTGGAAAGAATACGATAGGAACCCTTAGATGTGTGACTCTTAAAATACAGATCTAGATTCACAAGGATCGTTACCTGTTCCAAAATGTAAGTCTCCAAAAAAATATTCTTACTGCAGATTCACTACTCATCAGTTGAAAATATAAAAATATGACATTTGGTCTGATATGGAAAGATCACCAATTTATCATTAAGTGGAAAAAATAAGCTGCAGCACAATGCATATTGTCTGCACCTTTTATTTTTTCAAAAAAGGAGAATAAAATACATGTTTGTATTTGCTTGTCTATGTTTAAAGCCACTTTGGAAGGATTCAGTAAGAAACCAGTAAAAGTGCTTGTCTGAGTTATTAGGAGCTGGGAAGGAGATTTGGAATTCTTTACCTTTCTTTGTTTGTTTGTTTACCTTTTTGACCATGTGAAGGTATTAAAAGTGAATTTAAAATTTATATAAAATTAATTCGTTAGAAAATTCATTTTAAAAGGGAAAATTATTAAAAAATTTACAACTTGAAAATGTAGGGCAATAATGGTTGTTTCCCCCTGAAATTCTCTAGGTTTAGGTAGAAGGTCCTTTGACTCTGCTAAATAGTCTGTGGACTGATAGTATAAGAAATATGCTTTAAAGACTACCTTCTTCTTATTCCTGTTCCCAAATGCCAGAGAGCTTATTTTACTGTAACCTTATTTTCCTTTTTCTCCTATTTTTGTCTTTTTTTTTTTTTAAAGGCTGGTGGGTTAGCAGGTGTCTCTGTTGACTTGATATTATTTCCTCTGGATACCATTAAAACCCGGCTGCAGAGTCCCCAAGGATTTAATAAGGCTGGTGGTTTTCGTGGAATATATGCTGGCGTTCCTTCTGCTGCTATTGGATCCTTTCCTAATGGTAAAAATTATATTGATATTCTCACTGCTATAAAGCCAAGATAATGAGATTTATTTTCAGAGTGGTATTGGTGTTACCCCATATAGAATTCCTTATGTGCTGTGGCTTATTTTCTGAATTTGCTTTCTATTTGTTAACCCATTACTTTTGAATCAGCTAGTGCTATAGATCCCATTCCACTGTATTTGTAATAGAAAAAGTATGAGCAATCTTTTAAAAATGGTTTTTGGTATTAAAATTCCCAGTTAGAATCCTTAAAGTATTATTCTGCCATTGATTGTGACACCTTTGAATGGTGGTTCTCAACCTTGCCTGCATGTTGAAATCTCTTGGGAAGCTTTAAAAAATACTAATGCCTGTGTCATCACAAGAAGTGGTGGTCTGGGCTTTGCCTGGGTATCAGGGGATTTCGTAGCTTCCCAGGTGATTCCATTGTGAAGCTGAGTTTAACAACTGTATCCTTGGAGATTCTTTGGGAGCAGATGAACCTGAGAGTCATCAAACATTTCTGTATTAACTAAATTGCTTTTAGGTGATGCAACTGATTCCCACTCACCTCCTCCTGGATAACCTCCTTCCAGTGTCTTGCTTTTGTTTTGAGTTTGATGTCTCATTATGTGATTTATGGCCCTCTTATTCTTTAATCAATATAATGTGTTTTATTTTATCCACTTGTTGGTATACTTTTTTCGGATACTTATCTCATTTTAATTATTTACTGATGCTTTGAGTGGCACTCAAAAGCAAACCAAGCAAACAAAAAACCACCACTACCATCACCACCAAAAACAACACCAATATCACCACCATGAACATCACCACCACACCACCAACAATGCCAACACCAATATCACCACCACCACCACCAAGAACACCACCACCAACACTACCACCACCACCACAATGACAACACCACCACCAGCAACACCAACGCCACCAACATAAACCGCCAGCACCAATACCACCACCACTACCAACAACAACAATGACAACAATTCCATCACCACCACCACCACCAACAGCAATAACACTACCACCACCACTACCACCGTGACATCAACACTACCACCAGCAACACCCCCACTAGCAACACCAATAACACTACCACCCCCACCCCCACCGCTCTAGGAGATTTTTAAGTTCTGTGGTTTTTTCTTTTTTCTCAGGGTATTTCCTGAGAAATTCATGTTACCTTGACACTTAAATGTCCGTCTGTGTCCATCTGTGAGCACAGCATTCACATAAAGATTTGTAGTGCAAAGAGAAAAAATAGTGTTTTCATCTTTCTGTTTCTCTATCTCCTCTTCCCACTCCTCCAGCAGTCCTTAGAATAGTAAACTGTTTTGAGGTTATCCTTGAATGTTTGTTTGTCTTAATACTTTCAGTAATTGATTATAGCAAGTTATTATTGAGCACCCACTCCATGCCAAGTATAGCTCTATATGTGCGAGAGGGGCAGTGGTTCCTAAATTTGACCACATTGCAATCATCTGATTACCTGAAGTGAATAAATGAGTACTATTGCCTGTATCCCACTTCCAGAGATTGTGATTTCATTGGAGTGAAGTGTGGCATGGGCATTGGAGGGTTAAAAAAAAATCCGCAGGTGATTTTAATGGGCAGACAAATTTGGGAACCTCTAAATCAGGGAATTGCAAAGGAATACGTTACTAGGTCCCTATCTTTTGGTCATCAGTTTTTAGGGTGTCTCTCTCATTGTTCTAAAGATCTTTTTCCCTTACTTGTTGTATTTAAGAGTTATTGTTGGTAGATGTAGTGTTACTGATGGTCTATACGGTACATGGTGCCACATTAAGCTCACAGGACTGTTTTAGGTTCTTGCCAGCAGGAGTTTGCTTACAGAATGTGGTTTCGAGCCTTGTGTGTGCGGGAAAGTGGTGTTCTTCTTGCCCTGCTTTTCTTTTTGCCATCCCCAGAACATCAGTGAATATCAGATGCTGGATAAAAAGTGCCAGGGTTTCAGAAATGGCCTTTTGGTTTATCTGCACGTTTTTGGTGAATTGAAATTTTCTGTGTGGCACTTTATTTTTCTTTAGCTACTGGTTAAGGTTCTAGTCTGAGTACCGTACACCAGTGTAACCTCGGTGGCTGAAACTTTTTTGAGAATGTATTCTGCAGGGGTGAGGAGTTGGGGGTGGAGGGGACTGAAGGTCGAAAGAAGAGACAAAAAGACTAGTATTCAGGATCTATTTAGAAGGGAATGTAGCGAAACCATAGTGTGTGTGTGTGTTTGTTTTAAACAGCTGGAAAAGACTGTAGGTATCAGATTGCCCAACCCCCCTTCTTTGTTATAACTTGCCCCGAGACTCACTTAGAACCTTACTGTGCCATCATTTCCAGTTAGCGGGGGCTTTATTGGATGTCACTCAGGAGAGTGTTGCGACTTACATTTCCAAAGGGCTTTGTCTATCACAAAAGTAGCAATAAAGTCTGACCTGGTTGCGGTGGTTAACCATGCAAACCTAGAAACTTTTAGCACTCTGTTCTCCCTTCTCCCAGGAGGTCGGGGTGGGAAGATGGAATGTGTAGCAGGCAGAACTTATAGCTGAATGCAGCTGGAGATTTAGTGTACAGTTAGTGAGTGGGCCAAAGCAAGAAAAGCCTAATTAAGAACCACAAGTGGAAACAGGGACCTATGTTAACTTTTAAAATGGCTTACGTTGGTCATGACTCATCTGGGAACAATATGCCTCCTCATTTGGCCTGGTGTTTGTTAGCTGCTGAGGAGGGTTTACGAGCTTGTTGACTTTAACTAGGGAGAACTGATTTTCACTATCAAACTCTTTTCTTGAGTGTTTCAGACTTGACTGTGATGTGTTCAAGTGTCCTTCAAAAGGTGAATTTGCCATTCATTTATCTTTCATGCTTTATCTTTTATGTAAGTGATAAACATATTTTGATTAACAGTACATGGAAAGTCTTAAAGCCCTCTTGTGCAGCTAAGATTAGTTCATGGTCATAGGGGTAGGCTTTTAGAGATTTTGACTTCCAGTCTTAATTAAATAGTTGATAGTTTCTTTGATGGAAAGGTGAGTTGATGTAGTAAAAAGTAGCCATGGTTATTTTGAGTAATCAGCAATACAACATTATGAAATAGACATTTTATTCAGTTAAAAAATATATTTGCAATTTTAACTTGTTCATGGATTAGTGTGGCTGATTGTTTTATGTAAAGATATTTTAGATCACAGAAATTCATATCCTTTTCTAGAACGCTTACCAGAAAATGTTAAGTGACTTGTCAGTACAAAATGGTAAATGCTGGGTTTGCTGTTAGGCTCCCTCAGAGCAAGGATCATGTCTTCTCCACTTTTGTTAAGTCCAAGGTTGGGCATATAACATGGTCTTAGTAAATTCTGCAAGAGCAAGGGAAGAAGAGAATACATGTTTAACTATTATCTTTGTTATCTCATAATTTAATAGTTGGAGTCTTTTTTTTGTGAAACATATTTCTTAAGAGTTTGAATATATATTTAAACTTTGTGAAAGACTGGCTTGTTTTAAATTTCAGCTGCTGCCTTTTTTATCACCTATGAATATGTGAAATGGTTTTTGCACACTGATTCATCTTCATATTTGATGCCTGTAAAGCATATGTTGGCTGCCTCTGTTGGAGAAGTGGTAAGTAACAAGTTATGTATATAAAATACTTCAGAAGTGCAAATCATGTATCTTCCATACAGATATTACTTTATTTCACTTTTAAACAGATAATTCTTTTTTAAATTATGGAAGTCATAAAGCCCAATAAATGTAAGTGGATTAAACATAATAGGTGAGTCTAGACAGTATGAGAGAAAAATCCAGCTATGTGCTAAACAAGAGACATTCCTAAAACATAATTATACAGAAAGAATAAAATTAAAGAGATGGAAGAAAATATCCATGCAAATTGTGATGGCTTTGTGCTGTGTCAACATAGTTGAGCTGGAACTCCAATTCCTAGAACTCCCTTTCCAGGATGGTTCCAGGTTAGGCTGGCTACAAGAGAAATTTGCACAAGATTTGTAAGCTGGAAGTGAAGCAGCAGTTGTGTTTATGCTCGGAAGGTTGATGTAGGGTCAGGCACTGTTGCAGTTCATTCTCCTCATCACTGATCTGTTGGCTTCAGGCAGCAGCCAGGTCTGTAGCTCCTCCAGCTCCCACTGCTCTTCTTTTTCAGCTTCTCTAAGTTCTCAGATGTGTAGGCTCTGTGGCGAAGGGTGCCAGTTTATACTGCAGGTCACCCACATCATTAAGATTGGTGAGAGATAGATGTGAGTTCCAGTTTGTCCTTAACTCTTTCCCATTTCACATCCATCTTTCCTTGCTGTCTGCCTGCCGTCTGATTTCTATCCCAGCACTAGATGGAGAAGTGACACTTCTACATAAACTGCTTAACCAGCTCCCACAATTACTGTTCATATCCCTGTAATAACTCCTTTTTTGTTTGTTTTTAGGATGATTAGCCCTGAGCTAACTGCTGCCAATCCTCCTCTTCTGCTGAGGAAGACTGGCCCTGAGCTAACATCCGTGCCCATCTTCCTCTACTTTATATGTGGGACGCCTACCACAGCATGGCTTTTGCCAAGTGGTGTCATGTCTGCACCCGGGATCCGAACTGGCAAACCCCAGGCTGCTAAAGCGGAATGTGCAAACTTAATTGCTGTGCCTCTGGGCCGGCCCCTATAATAACTCCTTATTCTTATCATTCTTAGGGGTTCTACTTCTCTGGTCAACCCTAACTGATACAGAAATATTAACTGAAAGAGAGCTGATAGAGTAATGTTAGTATCAAACAAAAAAGACTTGAATCAAAAAACAGAGACCATTGTTTAATGATGTAAGTAACAGTTCTCCTGGTAGATGTAATAAATCTGAACCTGGACTAAATAGCATGGTCTCAAAATATAAACCAAAAAAATTGCCAGGATTAGAAGGAGAAATGAATTAAACTATAATCTTCATTGGAGATAATTCACATCTCTCTGTCAAAGTCTTAAGACAGACAGGCATAAACTTGTTAAGACCATAGAAGACTTGAATATCACAATGGCAGCATTGGTCTAATGGATATGCACAGAGCTCTGCACCTAACCATTAAAGATTGTTCTTTTTTCAAAGTGTACTTGGAAATGCTTATGACCCAAAAGTCTACAAAGCAACTTTCAACAAATAGTGTCTAGCCAAGTCATATAGATGATTTGGTGTCTGATTATAATGAAGTAAATTTAGAAAGCAATGACAAAAAGATAGGCATACCATCCCTACCATGTGTTTAAAAGATTCTCTCTCTCTCTCGTAAATAATTCATGAGCCAAAAATGAAGTCATAATTAAGTGATAAAATATTTGTAATAAAAAATAACACAGGGTTTTTTCCCCCCCAAACTAACACAGAGAAGAGTATACCAATAAAGTAGTATTCCCCTACTCTCCTCACTGACTCACCTTTTCCCCAGCCACTCCTGCCTAATACTAAAGGACAGTCTCTATTAAAATTATTTTTATGGGGGGGTGGCCCCGTGGCCGAGTGGTTGGGTTTGCACGCTCCGCCGCAGGCGGCCCAGTGTTTCGTTGGTTCAAGTCCTGGGCGTGGACATGGCACTGCTCATCAAGCCACACTGAGGCGGCGTCCCACATGCCACAGCTGGAGGGACCCACAACAAAGACTATACAGCTGTGTACTGGGGGGCTTTGGGGAGAAAAAGGAAAAAAATAAAATCTTTAAAAAAAAAACCAAAAACCTAGGAAAAAAAAATTATTTTTATGGGGCTAGCCCAGTGGCACAGCGGTTAAGTGCACACATTCCACTTTGGCGGCCCGGGGTTCTCTGGTTCAGATCCCGGGTGTGGACATGGCAGTGCTTGACAAGCCATGCTGTGGTAGGCGTCCCACATATAAAGTAGAGGAAGAAGGAAGATGGGCACGGATGTTAGCTCAGGGCCAGTCTTCCTCAGCAAAAAGAGGAAGATTGGCAGCAGATGTTAGCTCAGGGCTAATTTTCCTCAAAAAAAAAAATTATTCTTGTGTATCCATCCAGAAATTGTCTATTCTTTACTATTGTTATTTTCAAATCATATGATGTGGTATGTATGCAGTCTCAATCAGCCCAGAACCTTGTTATGGGCAGGGTACATTAACAGGAATGGACAACAAAGGAAGAGAAGGGTCTCAGTTTATGAGCTTTTTATCATTTTATCAAGTAATATATATTTTTTCTGTTTAGAAAAGTAGTGGTATATATTTATGTTAGGAAATGTGAAAAGTGAATCAGCCTGTATAAGATTTATATAAAAAACAATAATATATTGTGGTTTTGTTTTCTATGCACTATTTTCCTTTAGAAAATTTAGGTGAGAATCTACAAACTGTTTTGTAATCTAATTTTTCACTTGAGAATATAGTGAATGGGAGTGATGAGAGGAGAGAAATCCTGAAAGAAAAGTAGGAGTAAAAATAATTTTAAGAAAACAATTAAAAAAAATTAACAGCTGTACTGAGAAGTAATTAATATACCATATAATTCACCCATTTAAAGCGTACAGTTCAATGGTTTTTAGTATATTCACCGAGTTGTGCAACCAGCACCACAGTCAATTTTAGAACATTGTCCTCACCCCACAAAGAAACCTGGTACCCATTAGCAGTCACTCCCTATTTCCCCCATCTGTCCCCTGCTAGGCAACCACTAATCTACTTTTTGTCTCTATAGATTTGCCTATTCTGGACATTTCTTATAAATGAAATCCTTCAATATGTAGACTTTTGTGACTGGCTTCTTTTACTTAGCATAATATTTTCAAGGTTTCGTCCGTGTTGTAGCTTATTATCACAACTTCATTCCTTTTTTTTTTTTTCTTTTCCTTTTTCTCCCAAAGCCCCCCGGTACATAGTTGTGTATTTTTAGTTGTGGATCCTTCTAGTTGTGGCATGTGGGACACCGCCTCAGCATGGCTTGACGAGCAGTGCCATGTCTGCGCCCAGGATTTGAACCAGCGAAATCCTGGGCCGCCAAATCAGAGCGCGCGAACTTAACCACTTGGCTACGGGGCTGGCCCCAGAACTTCATTCCTTTTAATTGCCAAAAAACATTCTCTTTATGCTTTTCTCAGTTGATGGACATTTGGATTGCAGTCACGTTTTGGCTGTTATGCATAATGCTGCCATGAGCATTTATGTACAAGTTTTTGTGTTGACGTATGTTTTCAGTTCTTGTGGAACTGTACCTAGAAGTGGAATTATTGGGCATATGCTAACTTTATATTTAACCCTTTGAGGAACTGGCCAGACTGTTTTCTAAAGTGGCTGCACCATTTTATATTCTACCAGCAATGTATAAGGGTTCCAATTTCTGCATTTCCTTGCCACCACTTGGTATTATTGCTAACAAACAGATGTTCAGTGGCATCGTACTGTGATTTTGATTTTCATTTCCCTGATACCTAATGATTTTGAGCATCTTTTCATATGCTAATCGGTTATTTGCATATCTTTCAAGAAATATCTGTTCAGATCCTTTGTTCATTCTTTAATTGGGTTGTCTTTTTGTTACTGAGTTGTAGGAGTTCTTAACATATTCTAGATACAAGTCTCTTACTGGACATATGATTTACAAAACTTTTCTCCATTCTGTACGTTATCTTTTCACTTTCTTAATGGCTTCCTTTGAAGCACAAGTTTTTAATTTTGATGATATCCAATTTATATGTTTTATCTTACATTGCTTGTGTTTTGGTGTCATATCTAAGAAACCATTGCCTAATCCGAGATCATGAATATTTATACCTATGTTTTCGTCCAAGAATTTTACAGTTTTAACTCTTAAATTCGGGTCTTTGATCCATTTTGAGTTAATTTTTGTATCTGGTATGAGGTAGTGGTCTAACTTCATTCTTTGCATGTGAATATCCAGTTGACCCAGCACCATTTGTTGAAAAGACTGCCATTTGTCCATTGAATGGCCTTGGCACCCTTGTCAAAAACTAGTTGACCGTAAACGTGAAGGTTTATTTGTGGACTCTCAATTCTATTCTATTGATCTATATGTCTATCCTTATGCTAGTACCGCCCAGTCTTGATTACTGCAGCTTTGTAGTACATTCTGAAATCAGAAGTAGGAGTCTTCCAGCTTTGGTCTTCTCTATCAAGATTGTTTTGCCTATTCTGGGTTTGCATTTCCATGTGAATTTTAGAATTAGCTTCTTAATTTCTGCAAAAAAGACAACTGAGATTTTGATAAGGATTGCATTGAATCTGCAAATTAATTTGGAGGATATTCCTGTCTTAACAATAGTAAATTTTCCATTCCATAAACATGGGCTGTCTTTCCATTTATTTAGGTCTTTAATTTATTTCAAGAATGTTTTGTTGTTTAAGTCTAAGTTTTGCCCTTCTTTTGTTAAATTTATTCCTAAGTAATTTATTCTTTTTGATGCTATCATAAATGGACATTTTTTTCTTAATTTCATTTTCCGTTAGCTTGTTGCTATTGTATAGAAATAAGTTAATTTTTGTATATTAATCTTGTATTCTGCAACTTTCCTGAACTTCTTCATTAAAGTTGTTTAGTGGACTTCTTAGGATTTTCTAAATACAGATCATATCATCTGCCGATAGAGATAGTCGTACTTCTTTCTTTCCAATCTGTGTGTCTTTTCTTGCTTAATTGTCCTGGCTAAAACCTCTAGTATAAAGTTGAATAGGAATGGCAAGAGGAGACATCCTTATCTTGTTTCTGATCTTAGGGAGAAAGTATTTAGTGTTGCACCACTGAAGTATGATGTTAGCTGTGAGCTTTTCATAGATGCCCCTTTTCAAGTTGAAGAAGTTGCCTTCTATTCCTAGTTTGTTGAGTGAATTTTTTTTTTATCATGAAGGTGTGAATTTTGTCAGTGCTTTTTGTTCATCTATTGAGGTAATCACATGGTTTTGTTCTTTATTTTACTGATATGGTGTATTACATTAACTGATTTTCAAATGTTAAATCACTCTTGCATCCCTGGGATGTATCTCACTTGATCATGGTGTATAATGCTATTCTGTTGAGGACTTTTGCTTCTTTATTTATAAAGGATACTGGTCTGTAGTTATCTTTTCTTGTGTTTTTTGCTGGTTTTGATATCAAGATAAAACTGGCCTCATAGAATGAGTTGGGAAGTATTTAAGATAATTTCTTTAAAAATTATTTTAAAGAAATGCAGTCAAACTAATTACATCATTTTGATTGATCAAAACATGTCAGGTTATAATATGTCTGGAAAACCCAGGAGAAAGGGAATTATGGAGGAAGTAGTTTCAGTTATAAAGAAAAGCAAGTATCTCCCTGTTCTTGTGACAGTTGAGTTGTTGGGGTTATGATGTTTGATTTGGAAAAAAGATGACCTCTAGTTCTCTTTGGTATTTTTGCATTTTTAAAATTTGTTTATTGATATATCTAGGATATATAAGACTTTATCCTTTCCCATTACTGTAAGATGAATTTCTTGATCTAAAAAATATGTTGTGTGGTTCCTTAAAGAGAATGTTGAAAGAAATTAGCCTGAGAGACATTAAATTCACTGAAGTATTTTTTATAAAACTTCCTTTGACATTGGTTTAAAAATGGTTTTGCAGAGCCCAAGTTAATTCTGGATTTAAAAAAAAATTGCCTTCACAATTTATGGAATTATAAAAGTAATGGGACTAACAATATATTGATTTTTGAGTAGAAAGAACATAAAGCAATACTTCCTTTTATGAGCCATAGAACCATTTAGGAATATAGTGAAACCTATGGCCGTCTCTCCAGTAGAGTGAACGTGTGGACATTTTGCATATAATTTCTGGGGGTTTTTATTCCTTCCATCCATGGATTTTCATTCCCCTCCACTTTTACCCGAAGTAAGAACTTCAGTGCTTGAATCCTATCTGAAAATTAGCTTAAACTGCAATTTAGAAGTACTTTATACTTAATTAAAAAAAATCTTTTAACTTATTAGCCTAGGTTTAGATTGTTTTTCATGATTCTGTTCTGACGTTATAACCTCGTTAAGTGCAGTTATTTTTGAGTATGTGTACTAAAGAATAACAAATTGTATGTGAGAGTTTCAGTGTCTCTCAGGTTGTGAAAAATTCTCTCCTTATAACAGCTGTTGCCTCTCTGTTTTAGAATTGCAGGTTGCTTTGATTAAGTTTAAATATATTCTCATAATTCAATATTTGGTTTACATTTTCTAGTATGTTGCTGAAAACAAGCAGCAGAAAGAACTTGGCCACTTATTTCATTCCACATAGGGCTGTCTTGCCAGCAAACTAGTTTGCCATGTGAAAGACAAGCTTTCTTCAATTTATAAACTTTCCGTAGCTTAGACTTACCAAGAATATATAAGGTCATATGGTAAGGCAAATGGTAGCTGTTAGATTACTCATGTTAATGATATATCTTTTTATTTGTGGAAAATACTGTATGTTCTAATACTTTAATATCTGCAACTGACATTTTAAAAGTATTGGAACCTTTTTAATATAATATTCTTTGTGTGAACTGTTGGGCATAGGAGGTGGTGTAGGTAGACTTTAGTTAGGAAACAAGTATCTATAAGACTGGAAATATACAATTCTAGGATGTTATCTTTATTGCATCTCTTAGGATTTCCATGGTCCCTTAGTCTATAAGGCCTAATGTCAGATGCCTTTTTATAGTTTCTGTGATGCCTGGAGAACTTTATGAGGAGAACTGATCAGCAGCAGGTACAAAGATTGACTTCACAGGCGAAAGAGCTCTTGTTGACTTTTAATTGATTTTAAATTCAGTTAGAGTTTAATATGCTGAAAAAATGGTCACGTTTACGAAGTTTGTGAAAATGTTGGTTCTGATGCTTCAGTTATCTTTGAACTTTCTTAAAAAACTTCCTAAAGCCATTCAATATCCGTTTTCTCAGTAAATGCTTAAGAATTGTACATACCACTGCCTGATTTAGTAACTCGTTTTAGTTTCATAGAGCATAAACTTTTGGTTTCAGATTCCTACAGCGAAGTTGCTAAAAGTAAGAGAAAGAAAGAAAGGTGACTTTAGGAGAAGCGAATTTTCGTAGATAACAAAAAGGAATAGAAAACAAAAACGTTTATATCTGTCAATGGTTAGAAAGGTGTGGAGTGCTAGAGAAAATAAGCTATAGTTTAGTGTAGTCATTGTTCTGTAACACATTTGCTTTGACATGAGATTATATTGCAGATTCCTTAGAAACAATATTGAATGTGTCCACAATTACTTTATTGTAGCAACTATAAGTGTGTGAAAGAAACCTAGAAACAAAAGAACACTGCCATAATAACCATTCCCTGTAGCAGCAGCTTGATTGAAACTTAATGATGAATCAATAAAACTATAATTACAACCTTCTACCTTATGTTTGTAATTTGGAATACAGTAAAATCGATCAAATAAGATTTAATATGTAATAACAGTAAGAAGAGTCCCATTTGTGCCATTTTTATTAGGAAGTTTGCTGTACCAAATCTCTAAATCCCTACCTCAATTATTTTACAGCTCAGTTTTCATCAGACACAGAAAAAGCCCTGTGAGAAGCAGACTCTGTAATTAGATCAGAAGGTTTGGGGCAGGTTTGCAGGTTTACTTTAACACAACAGATGCTAGCAGTGATTTCTTTTTTCAAGGATTTAAGATGAGACTTTTCCTGGGTCTTCTCCATCTTTTGTCCTTAGTTCATGTTGTTTTCAGAAATGAAAGAATATTGATATTTCTTTGCAGCCAAAAGCAGCCACTGTGAATTTAATGTTTGCATGGGTGACGTGTGTGGATATCCTCACACACATAGATGCTAGTGGGTTATCTTTTTCAGTCCCATTCTAACTTGGGATTGAGAAAGTTTGGAAATACATTATATCGTGTTTTGTAAATGCTCTTCTGACAGCTTCTAACAGTACTTGTGCACACAACAGTGTGGCCCAGGGAGCAGCTACGGTAGAATCAATTGCCTGGGCAGCTGGTTACAAATGAAGATTTTTGGAGATGGTGCCGGGGGCCCTGCATTTTAAACACGATTCCTAGATGGTTCTGGTGCTCAGTGATATTTAAGCACTACTGATTTAGCGTTATCAAGATTTTTGATTTGTACCCCAGTAGTAAATATTTTTACTGAATTGACTCAGCAGTCCCATCCATAAGAATGTTTTAGTAGGTGCAGAACACGAGGAGTGCTACTCGCTGATCAAAGGTGTGACTCCTTTTGTCTTCCTCAGAATTACATACTTTTGGACTTACTAAAAAATCCTAGTTTAATAAACTGGTTAGTTTTGAGGGTGGCAGCATACTCAGACATGTAGATTTGTATTTTGAAGTTAGAGTGAGCATTCCCATCAGCTCTGACGTTTTCTTGAAGGCTCATGCCGTTGAAGAGCCTTGAAAGCGAAGGCAACTTATACTACAGTTCAGCTCCTCTAGCAACTACGGAGGTCAGTGGACCAACTTTGTACTGCAGCCCCCTGCAGTATGTTAAATAGCATATGGCTGGAGCACGAAAATTTTATTAGGCTTCGCCACTGAATTGGCTACTTGGAGGATTAGATGCATTGATGCTGTCAGGAGTGTTTATCAGCTACAAAGCACGATGCACATGTTACTTATCATTGTGTTTTCCCTAGTGGGGATTTGAGTTATTTTTGATTATGCTGTTACTATCATGTTTTAAAATGTATTTATAGTGTTTTTCATGGGCTTTACTGGCCTTTTCTAAGAAGAACCGCTGAGCGAGATAATAGAAGGGTTGACAACTTTTGATATTAGTTTACCTTTTGAAGTAATCATGATAGATTTTGAAATATCCATAAATTAGTACAGATTAAGTCTCATTTGCGTTGTGGGAGTATTTCGCTAGACTCTCATGCAGTTGTATAGTCGGGTCATGGAAGGTAGGCTGAGTAGCCAGTAAGATGGCTGCCCCTGAAGTGCAGTGTAGTTATTAAGTCAGAAGGAAGCTCACTCTAATGCTGCAGGGGAAATGGCTTGTCTATGTAGAGAGATACATGAAGGCAGAAGTATCCAGATACTGCTAGGAAATTTGTTGTACGATTAGAAGCTGAAACCAAACTGTCAGATACCTAATAACGTGCAGATGAGTGCTTTTCTTTGTGATACATCTAAGCAGATGCCTGTGCTAGGGGGGCCTTCTGCCCTGTTCTCCTGTTTATTTTTCAGTGTGCCTGGGAACCTTTTTTCACTTCAGGATGTTAAGTACGCAAGGAAGAGAGACTTTTTAATTTCTTCTTAGGAATTCTAAACTATAAGAATTACACAAAAAATTATCTCCAGAATATAAAAAATAACCTGCTTTCCATTGCCTTTCTTTAGAGTTTTTCCTATCTATGTCCTTTCCTCACTGGGACTTCTTTGATTCCTTGTATATGGGCTGCTTTTGTTAAGCTCTTAGTTTCCTCTACCACTTTTGTTGTCTTTAACTGGCAGTGTGGATTTAGATCTGAAAACCTTAATATGTTGTAGGCATTGAGGATAAAATGACAAGACCAGATACTGCCTTTAGGAGGCTCGCAGTCTAGACGTGGAGATGGCCCTGTTAGTGTGTATGTACACTAAAGTGTTACAGGTATTTTAAGAAAAGTCAGTACAGGTGCAGTGAGAGCCTGAAGTTAAGGAATGGGCAGTGTTGTCTGCACTGGAGCGGATGGATGCGTTTTGACTCGGGAAAGGCTTCGTAGAATAACTAATCTTTGAGCTGCGTTTTAGAAGATGATTGATTGTTAGGTGGGTGGGTGCAAGGAGGGCTTTTGAACTTATGAAAAGCCGTTGTTAGACACTTTCAGCTTCCCAATGGAGCACAAGTGTGACTGGGTCATCATGGAATGAAGCGGGGTTGGGTGTGCTAGAGAGCCCTGCCTGCTGTGGTGAGGGGTTTGGCTATTTTCCTTTGAAGGGCTGAGCAGAAGAGCAACGTTGGTTGGTATTTTAAGAGCTACCCCGCTGGCAGCTGAGTGGAGGTAGATGTGGTGTGTGAATGGAGGGGAGGAGACTGTTAGAGAAATCCCAAGGAGAGAGAGATGATTAGAGCCTCGATTAAGGCAGGGGCAAGGCGATGCAGAGGGAGAAGGTGAGTTCAAGAGAATCGGTGTAGAGATGGTAGTTCTTTTAAAAGCCCTTCCAGCAACATTCCTTCAGTGTATGTTTCATCGTGGATGCCTTTGTCACTATGTTGTGTCTCTGTGTGTTGTGCACATGCTTAAACTCTCCAACAGAGTCCACTGAGCAAAGTTCAGTAAGCGCACCCCAGCTTGCTGGCCGTCCTCACCCTCGAGCCTGAGCTAATGCCCAGAAAGGGCAAGAGGAGAGAGAGACAGGGTCAGGGCTTGGCAAGACCCATGTGTGGTGATGATCCAGCATGTAGTTATTCATTTAAAGTACAAACATGAACGCAGGCAGAGATTTTTTGAGGAGGCTTTTGTAAAGGAACAGCTTACCCCACTGTCCTTCCACTTGATGACTTCCTTCTCGAACACACTTCAGATGGTTTTCTCTTTTAGGGACTTTTTTTCTTTCCCTAATGTCGTATGCAGCATGCATTCAGCTGGTATTGATTCCTGAGCTAGGACAAAGTATTTCATCTGATTAATAAAGTGAGTGGAGGAGAGGGAAGGGAAGCTGTGTGTTTTCAGGTAAGAGCAGCATCAGTTTATGGAATACAGTTAAGTTCAGCTTTATGGAAACAATGAATACGATTTTCATATAGGATGATGAAGTTGAAGAAACCATTTCAAGCCACGTGAGTATTGTCTGGTCAGTTTCTGCGACTGTGTTGTAAATGGAAAAACTGAATACTTCTCTCCAAGGACCAAGCTGCTACAGTTAAGATTCGCCACTTTTGTGCGATTCTGCACATTGTCAGTGACAAACCTTTATTTTTTAAGATATTACTTTGTTAAGGTTAGGGTTCTTGGTAGCATAATGGTTTAAATGCCACTATCACAAACTGGCTTTGATTTTTAAGTTGTATACTTTTAGATTTTTGAGTGCCTGTTATATATCTAGCACTGTGATTGGTGCTAAGAAACAGAATAAGAAATTTTGATCCTTGTCCTTGAGGAGTGTATAAACAAGTTAGATACATTTGTTAAATAACTGGAGAATATTTTGAGGACCTCTGTAAGGAGGCAATGTATGGATCATGAGCTGTCAAGTTATACAGATCAGGGTCAGAATTGTGACTTCTCTGTGTATTTGCTCTGTCTGTAGACCATTTACTTACTTAACCTTACTGAGCTGCTGTTTTCCTTATCTTGAAAAACAGGGTTAATGCTCCCTCACTCACACTTCTGGTAAGAATTAAGTGATACAACACTTATAAAGTGCTCAGCCTGGCATCTAATACGTAAAGTGCCCAATAGATGTTGGTTCTGGCTCCATGTCACAAAAATTGCTGTATGTAGCACATTTTTAGAATTTTATAGTTTTGGGAAGGCTATCAGTTCAGAAGATGAAGAAATTGAAATTCAAAGGAGTTTAGTGACTCGCTCAAGGTTTCCCAGCTGCTATGGACAACAAAACACCATTGCAGAATGAATAGTTAGACAAACATTTCTCTGTTCTACTTTGTATGTAGTATTTAAAAAATGGAAAAACTGATGCAGAACTGGAGAGAAGAAATGTTTTACTTGGGTGATAGTAAGAACTCGGATCATTGTGTGTTTCTTAAAATAAGAAAAGGTTAAGATTCTAAAACTTGCTCTTAGTTACGATGGGAAGTAAAATAACAGCCCCTCAAAAATGTCCTAGTTCCCAAAACCTGTGAATATAAAACCTAATGTGACAAAAGGGACTTTGACTAAGTTAAGGGTTTTGAGATGGGGAGATTTTCTCGCGTTATCCAGGTGAGCCCAGTGTCATCAAGAGGGCAGCAGGAGTGTCTGAGATTTTGAGATGCTGTGCTGCTGGCTTGAAGATGGAGGAAGGGGCCCAAACCAAAGAATGCAGGTGGCCTCTGGAAACAAGGAAATGTTCCCCTTGAAACAAGGGAAGATGTTCCCCTAGAGCCTTCAGAAGGAATGCTGCCTGGCTGCCATCTTGATTTTAGCTCATTAAGACCCATTTTGCACTTCTGACTTCTAGATTTATTAGAGAATAAATTTGTGTTGTTTTAAGCCACTGAATATGTGGTCATTTACTCTAGCAGCAATAGGAAACTAACACAATCTCCTCCATCTTTAAATCTTATATTGGTAGAAATCTGTAAATCCATCCATGAGGCTTTTGTCACCTAATGTGAGATCATGGCTTATTTCTGTTTTGGGAAGATATAAAAATGAAAAATCCATTTGAGGCTTACCTCTTGGGTTGTGTAAAATTGTGTGAACAGCTTTTAGATACAGGACCTAAAGGTGATATAATTATTTTTATTGAGAAGGCTATTAACTTTCTGTCTAGAGTCTGGATTATCAAGGATGTTAGTTTTGTCAGGTAAGAGAAGACTAATACCTATAAGAATTTAAAAATTTCCTTCTTATGCATGTTGGCTATTTGTATACATGGAAACAGTCTTATAAGGAACAAAGATGTGATGAACTTATGCCCCCATATCAGTGAATAAAATTTAAACCCTTAGGAGGGTGCATCAGGATTTATAAATCGCTGTTTGGATTTTATCAACAGCTGTGATTCCATTTGTAACCAGAAGATGGCAGAATTGACACACAGATGAACTGCTCAGTTACAGGGGTTTGATTTTAAATGGTAGTATAGAAAGATGTCAGATATTCTTAATTTGGAAACCTTTCTAGAAAGAATTTTGGGAATTACGCAAAGAATTTGGAATAAAATACAAATAAGTAAACCATGCATTTAAAAAAATGTTCAGAGTGCCATGAGGTCTCTCTCTCTTTTGCTAATTTGCCACTTTGAGTTTATACTGCAGTCTAAAGCAGCTTTTGCTTTGAATGTGATTAAACTTTGGCGCTATTCAACTCACTTAAGTTTCTGCTGAACTTATGATAGAGTTGCCCGTGTAAACATGAAGAAGCGGTTAATAATTAAACCTTGAACCTTTAAGTTCATTAGATGCATGTAAATATGATAGACCTCTGATGAAAAATAATTCTGGAGATGAGAATCAAAAGATTTGGGTTTCATCCTTGCTTCCTAAGTCAGGTAGCTCTCTGACCTTCAGTAACTTCTACTATCTTGATTGATTTGTATATAAAATACTGACATAATTAGCTTCTAATATCAGGAATATTTACAGATTGTTAATTAAGTTTCTTAGAGAAAAGTCTTAAATGCGGTAATTTTGGGTGACCCATCTTAAAATAGTAGGTAAAAGATACATTGTTAATGCATGGTGCTGTTAGTGATCTCCAGTGACTTTGAAGAGCATTTGGAGAGTGAGAAGATGGAAGTGAGACAGATGACATGTGGAGGTGTGGAACTTGGTTGTGGTAACGAAAGAAGCAGAGATGCTAAAATGCAGTATCTTTCTCTCTCTCTTTCCCTCCCTTCGCTCATTTTACCAAATGTGAGACCAAAGTTCACTGTCATTTTTTCCCTTTCATGCACCTAGTCTTATGACTTGTAGTTGAGCATCTTGGTGTTTAATAAATATTAAAAGGAGACATTCAGCTCTGCATTGCAAAGATAAATAAAAAACATAACAAAAGTTTTTATTTATGTCAAAGAAAAATCTTGATAGCAGCTTCATTGTGATCAATTTTTCATCTAAAGTTCGTCAACTTTTTGGTGCGTTTAATTCTAATGAGGCTGTTATTGCATTTTAATGTTGATAAAAGATGGAAGCATGTATTGTCTTTGTGGAAAACCTTAGTTGTCTTGTCTTTTGATAGAACTTTAACTTATAAAACATTCTTGAGTTTAATGAAAATGTCACCGTTCCTATGTCATAGATTCGTACCGAACTCCAGATTTATGAGGAAAGAATGCTCTAAAGAACGGATTTACCAAGAGACCCACAGATGACATTACCTTTATTTCTTTTCATAGAATCACAATACTGTAATGTGTTTTTGTTCTTGTGCAGTGAAATACTCTGTTGTAGCTCAAATTCAAATCTAAGAAAGATCAGAGTTAATAGAAAACCAAATGGAAGGCATCGGAGTTATTGGAGGAAATAGACAGAGGCATTGCTTTGTGGCCTCTCTCTTTTGCCAGAATTGCCACACCGCAGAAGTCAGGAGGAAGCCGTGCTGGGTGCTTTGTACTCCATCTGTTAGTTAGATTGTTTTTCATCTGAGAACCTTTTCAAAGTTATTCTTCTGCTTCTGTATTTTTAAGAAATAAAAACGTAATGTAAGAACATGGAGGGTTATGAAGCGTGAAGTTCCATAAATATTTATGCCAAGTCACAAAAGTAGGCAATTCCTATTTTCTTGACATATTGGGGTCATATTTCACTCTTGACCTCTTGAATTGAAAAATACAAGGAGTTAGTGTACCCTTTTCTTTTCTCTTTCCTTTTTATTTATTTATTTTCATTCCTTTAATGAGTTTTAGATTCTGGGAGCTGTCCTGTTAGGTTCCTGTAAGTTTCAGTGGACTTTCTTTTCTATCCTGGTTTATACGTATAGATTTAAGTTTATGCTCTTGTCAGAAGTAACAATTTATAGCCACCTGTAGGCCTTAGTAGTAAGCTGTTTAATCTGTTTTTGTGTGTGTTATTGTCACTAAATTAAAAATAAATTGTTTTTGTTAAGCTTAATAAGTAGGATTGTATTAAAAGCATATTTTAAATTAACCTTTTCATTTTATTTTCTCCCTCACTTAAAATCTTGAGTCAGTAATAAATATTTTTGCCCTTTGAAATTATGTTAAAGAAACTTACAAAGTAATAATACATGTTCCTTGAAGAGAATTTAGAAAATGCGAGCAGGCAGCGAAGGAGAAACATCACCTGTACTCCCCCTCTACTTCTCCAGTCTTTGTCTAACTGTGTGTATAGACAGTCTATTCAGTACAAAGAGAAAAAAATCTGTATTTTAAAAATTTTGAAGTATTGATAAAGTTATTTCTGTGGAAATGATTGATTTTTGGCATTTCCTCTTCTCTTGGATAGCTCATTTGCTTTCTACATAAAACAATACAAAAAGAAAATACAGTAGATAGAATTTTACTTGTCAAGTATACCTCAGTAAAGCTTGGGAAAAAATGTAGTAGAGAGATTTTCCTCCTAGTTGATTAGTAAGGTTGATGCATATTTTCTTCTTGCCCTCAAGGTGTTTAAGGTTTAGAGGAAGAAAAAATAATATATTTTAAAAACCATATGGTAGAAGTTAATAAGTACAAAATGTCAGGTAAGATAGTTTATTTTGGGAGATAAGAAAAAGGAGGAAATAGTTTATTTGGAGAATAAAGAGGGAATCTTTTGAGGTTAAGAAGAGAAGATGTGATTGAGGAAAATGAAGAATTATGGAAATCAAGACCTAAATGAATATCATAAAGATGTCTGGTCCAAGTCAAATAAGAAAAGTTAGACTCAGGAAGGCAAAGGGAAAGCTTGAGAATCCCTTCCAGAGCTAAGGCCACAGTCTCGGTCTGAGGACCCTCAGCCAGACCACTGCCCATTCCATCCTGGAGTTGAGCCGTGAAGGAAAAGTCCAGTTCACATGCAGGGATGCACGCTCTGCTGGGAGGGGCAGTATGGGCAAAGGGAGGTAGTCACAGCAGCGTAGGCATGTGCTAGGGCTCCTGACTCTGTTTTCATAGCCTCTGGGGTCTTCACATTTTATCCCATTTCTATCCTAGATGGTCAATCTCTACCTTGCTGTTACCACTTTCCCTTATCCTATTTGCAAATATTTACCATCCTAAATAAAACAAGACAAAGAACTATTCCTTGGTCCCATGGCCACCTTTAACTATTAACCCATCTCTCCTACCTTCTTAGCTAGCTTCTTGTAGCAGTAGTCTACACTTGTCCATGTCTATCTCTAAATCACCTGTGAATTCACTGTAGTGGGTCTCCTCCCTAAGTGCTCTGTTGAAGCAATTCTGATGAACACTGTTAACTCTCATATGTGCACCACTTGAGACTCTTGACCCACTGCTCTGCAAATCTCCATTTGAGACTTCTGGCCCCCTTGTGTGTCAAGCATGGTTCTTGGTTGCTTGCAGTCACACTTCGTCTTGGCTAACCTATGGGAGAAAAGATTATTTTTTGGAAGGTTGGTAGACGTGTTCAGTTGCCTTCCCCTTCTCTGTTGACAATAGAATGCTGATTTGGTTTGGGTGGCAGTGTCCTTAGCCCTTTGCTAGATCTGCATATTCTTAGCCTCTCTAACAAGGGATGGTCATGTCACACAATTCTGGCAACCATGAGCAAGTGGACACCTGTTGGGAGGCATCTGAGAAAAAAGAAGGAGGCCTGTTTTTTGCCTTGAACTCAGTAGTGTGATGAGGTGATGCTGGGGGATATAAGAGCTGTCTTTTACTCATGAGGCAGCAAGCCTAAGAATAAAAAGCCAATATACCAAGGGAAAAGGGTAGAAAGCCTGGTTCTTGCTCTCTTTGTTGAGGTTCTGCACAAAATGTTGAACTGCCTACCACCAAAAAACTTGTTAGGTCACGTAAGTAAATGTCATTTATTGCCTAAACCACCAGTTGGTGTTTTGCTACTTGTATCCAAAAAAGCTGTTACTTCTGTAATTGACTCTGGACACTATTTGATGGCTCTTGGAATACATGGAAAACTGGAGAATGAAGTATGGGAAATGAATGGGAAGGGAGAGCATGGCAAGAAGCACACCTTAGGAACAGTGTGGTTAGGGTACCATTGTCTATATATACCACATTTTCTTTATCCATTCATCTGTCAATGGACACTTAGGTTGTTTCCATGTCTTGGCTATTGTAAATAATGCTGCAGTGAACATGGGGGTGTGGATATCTCTTTGATGTGGTGATTTTGTTTCCTTTGGATATAAACCAAGAAGTGGAATTGCTGAATCACATGGTAGTTCTATTTTTAGTTTTTTGAGGACCCTCCATATCGTTTTCCTTAGTGGCTATACCAATTTACATCCCTACCAACAGTGCACAGTGGTTCCCTTTTCTCCACATCCTCACCAACACTTGTTATCTCATCTTTTTGATGACAGCCATCCTAAGAGATGTGGGGTGATTGACAAGTTCCTTATTGTTCCAATTTCTGAAACTAAGAAAATAAGTAGGCTACTGAAGGCAGAGTCCTGGAAGTGTGAGTTTGAGGTGGCATATACTTCACCCTGGCATATCACCAAGGGTGATGTTAAAATCATTTGTTGACTTGTCAGGTGTAAGTGTAGACCAATCAGGACCTATGTCAACTTGAATGCTGGCACAGGGTCTGAGAGTGCCCGGAGTTCCCTCTCAGTTGTTGCATGGTGGGGAGCTGTAGGGTTGGGAGCGGTCAAGGCTGGAGGCTGGTGAGATGGAAGGTTAGGGGTCACCAGCTGATGGTCGGTCTTGCCTCTACCAATATGTGCTTTACTTCCAGTAAAGCAAAGGCCTTTTTGGTTCATTCTTTCATCAGACATGTTTGAAATGGTTGTTATGTGAACACCAGATGCTATTGTAGGTGTTGGGAGTTCAAAATGAGTAAATGTGCTTCTTGCCATCGAGGGATTTATGAATAGATGTGCTTTGAACAACATCGCAGGAGGTGGGAGGATCTATAAGGACAAAGGAGGACAGGTTGTGGCCTGATAAAACGTGTATGTCCATTAAGGGTCAAAGTGTTTTAGTTCATAAAAGACAAACTCTTTGATATCTTGCACTAAGCCTGTACATTATGCCTTTTTTACTATAATTTTTGCTTATAAAACTTCAATTTTCATAGCAGTTATTTCTTTTTAGGATGTAATTAAATTTCTGTATTTTAGGTTGCCTGCCTGATTCGAGTTCCTTCTGAAGTAGTTAAGCAGAGGGCACAGGTATCTGCTTCTTCGAGAACATTTCAAATTTTCTCTAACATCTTATATGAAGAGGTGAGATGTGTTTTTAAGCTCTCTTTCTTCTTTATTGAGAAAGTTTTTATAGTAGCTAATGTGAACGCTGTGGGTCTCATATCAGGAGTCTTAGAAGAAACCTTAAAGCGAAATGTCCAATTATAGGAACTTTTTCTGCTAAGATTATCTTTGTCTTTCCTTTGTTTTTGAATTTTTATTTTCATTTTTCTTTTTCAGATTTCTAAACAAATGCATATTGATTGCCTCTACTGTATATGTGTCCTACGTTGTAATTGTCCAATAGTTTTTTGGAATCAGACATGGAATAAATAGCAGATATGAAAAGAGAATTAAGATATATTAAAACATCACTACAGAATTTGAGGGCCAGTGGAAGAGAAGTGTAGTAATGGACTGATTTTAGTGGCCAACATCATAATGTTTATATCAAACTGCGTGTCCTCTTTTACTGGTTAGTGTTAAGCTGTGGGTCAGAAATCACTCTGCTGGCCATGTGTTTAGGGACCATTGAGCTGCATTCTTATGTATTTTTTTTTTAAGAATTTTTTTTTTTTTGGTAAGGAAGATTGTCCCTGAGCTAACATCTGTGCCAGTCTTCCTCTATTTTATATGTGGGACACCACCACAGCATGGCTTGGTGAGTGGTGTGTAGGTCTGTGCCCAGGACCTGAACCTGCGAACCCTGGGCCATTGGAGTGGAGTGTGTGAACTTAACCACTATGCCACTGGGCTTGCCCCCTTTATAGTTTTTACAGAAGTCTTTTTTTATAGAAATCATTTACATGGAAATTTCACTTAGTCTAGGTCTTAGAAAAATTATTCAGAATGGTCTCTCTGTCATCTAGGTGAGGGGATATTGAATGAGATCAATCCAATAGAGAGTCCCTGTTGAGTAATGTGGATGGTTAAATAGATGTCAGGGCTTGTCCAGAGGTATTTGTCACTACTTTATTGAGAGATGATTAATGAATTTGTGATGTTGTCTGATTGAAACTATGAGATATAATTCTGTTTTTATATGAAAGGATAATTGGCATTCTGTGTGCATTTGCTTTTGGAAATATATTTATTTAAAGCATCTCAAGTATTCTTTTCAGGAGAAAACATGTTGAAAGCAGCTAAAGCTAAATTAATACTATGTAGTCAGTTTTATTATTAGAGATGCTCTCATTTTGGAGGGAGCTGACCTGAGCTTTCCATACCTTAGTCCAGTTTAGAACCTTTAAGCTCTTATGCCTGTGGCCATTGTGAGTGTTTTAGAATTCAGACTGTAGAACAGGAAAATCTGCTTTATTAACGTCGTTCAGGAATCTCCTCTGCTGATCTAACTTTCTGAGCTCTTGGCCTTTTGTTTGTTCCAGGGCATCCAAGGATTGTATCGGGGCTACAAAAGCACGGTTTTAAGAGAGGTAAGTCATTCGGTTTCCAATAATGAACTACAAAAGAATAATGTGCTTTGTTCACTTAATTTATTTGGAGAGACTGTGTTTAAAAAATTAGAGTTACTTTTTACGATTAGTTTTTCAAGTGTTTAGTCTTGTCTTGGTTCCTACATCCAATGAATGGGTGGAATGGGTTTGCTGAAAGAGCAGTCCAGTGGTCAGAATGGCCCATCCTGTAGCTTCATTGTTATTTTAGGGTGGCTGGCTGACTGTTATAGCTGAAATATTAAGAAATAACTACTAAGGGTAAGATATCAAGTTAATCACTGTAATACACAGAATTAATGAAAAGTCGGCAATGAAAGAAGCACTCTAAGACAAGTGTCTCAAAAGTCTGTATCGTGCATTTAGCTCTTGTCTTCCTGATAACAAGGCGTGATGAGCTGGGAAGTTTAGTCGAGACTGGAGCCTGGCTCTGCAGGTGACTTGCACTACACTGTGCCCCAGAGCAAGCCATTTCACTTCTCGTTGCCTTCTAACTCGAAAATTCTGTGGTTCAGTATGTGGTAAATTGTTTTTTGGGTTTTTTTGGTTGAAAAAGCAAAGTAGGAGCCGGCCCTGTGGCTGAGTGGTTAAGTTCGTGTGCTCCACTTTGGCGGCCCAGGATTTCACTGGTTTGGATCCTGGGTGTGGACATGGCACTGCTCATTAGGCCACGCTGAGGCGGCATCCCACGTACCACAACTAGAAGGACCCGCAACTAAAATATACAACTATGTACTGGGGGTATTTGGGGAGAAAAAGTGAAAGAAAAAAAAAAATGGATTGGTAACAGTTGTTAGCTTAAGTGCCAATCTAAAGAAAAAACAAAGTGATTTCAGTATATGCAGGAAGCATGTTTTAATTTTTGTCTCACAAATAAGAGGCTGTTTTGAACTTCGAAAGTTGATTTATAGGTATGTGAGATATAAGAGTTCTTTGGTTTAGAATATAATTTTTTAAGAGTTTAAATCTTACATTTTTTTCTCAGCTTTATTGAGGTATAACTGGCAAATAGAATTGTAAGGTATTTAAGCATACAACATGATGACGTGATATATGTATACCATTGTGAAAAGGATTGGGACATAATTTCCTATTAAAGAAAACACAAATGATCATCCGTAGACATCCGCTCCATGACCTTGTTTTCTATTTGGAGTTCCTTGGATGCTAAAACATTTTCATTTATAAAAATGTTTTTAAATTAAGTCTGGTCGTAATTAGCAGAATAGTGAAATTCTTTGAAATCTCTAATTTTACCCCCAGGTAGTTTTTTTGTTTATTTGTTTCTGTTATAGAGTACAGTCTTTATGAAGCACCAGCACTGCTGCGTGTTATTTAAAGCTTTGATTTCCACAAGGTAACAACCTTTAGTGTAGATGGTATAGTTGGTATAGATATTTGAAAAACTTCTTTTAAAGGCAAACTGAATGTTTCAAAATTAATTATTTGTGTGAAGATGACTTCTGCTTCTCAAAAATATCACCCCCACTATATCTTCATTCTGTACCTATTTTCTGACTCACTAAACATGTGTTATTTACTCAGATCTCACCTGGGTGCAGGAAAAAGGGGAAGGCAGTCAACCTTTTTGATTTTTCTGAGAGATACTGAATAAATGAATATGTTTACATGCCAGAGAATACTGGTTTTGCATACAAACAAATAGATAAAACACATGGTTACAACTGCATTCTATTCTTTTAAAAATTTGTTTTGACGTATGTCACCCTAGTAATTAATTTCTAGGCTGCAATTCTTGCAAATAGTATGACCCTAGTGAGACGACTTTGTTTACTCAAGATGGCGATGCTTTGTTGGAAATTTAATTGGGGTCTTCTGCATTATGCGTATTCATAAAAGATCCTTCAGAACTAATTTTAGTTGAAATATTGCTTTTGTAAAGATTCTCTGATAGAATGAGAGACAAATTATTGCTGAATGCAACATAGCTTCTTTTCAAAACAAGAAAAATTACAAGTGATATATCTGCTTTAAACAAAATCTTTGCATTGTAAATAGTTTCAATTCTTACGTTATTCTGACACAAATATCAAACCTGCTTTGCCAAGAGCTTGTTTGATTGTCTCAATAAGAAAATGCATTGAAGCCTTAGTGAGAATCACCAGGAAACTTATACATTTATTCTGTGTACAATTTTTTCTTTAAAATAGTCTTATCTCCCTAGCGGTAGCCCATTAGAATGAGATTGAAGTTTGAATCCATGCATTATAAGATAGATTATGTGTGTTCTTTAGATTTTGTGAGTGCTGTCACTTGTTTTTTTTACTGCATTTGATGTTTGTGGAGATTGCATGCTTATCCCTTATGTTCTTCTAAATTATTTTGGTTACTGTGAATTTTAGACTGAATCTACCCAAGGTCAACAGATTATACTATTTACCTCACCCTTTCAGTATTCATTTTCCTCATGATTTTGGACAAATTAGATGTGGCCAGGCATTGTGGTGCAGTGGTCTCTTTGCATTAGGATGGAAATGGGAAGCAAAATCACAGCTGCTTTCATAGCCAGGCTGATTTCAGAGGGTCCCGTGTCCTGAAAGTTCTATGGAGTTCTCATGATCTTGCATGTGAGTTAGGACTTCTGTAGAGGAAGAAAGCAGAAAAGGCAAGTTGTTTCGAAGGAAGTAGGAATAAGTTAAGCTCAGCAAATGCATTTTATCTTCAAATTCTACTCATCAGTCATTTTAAGAGTGCCTATTGTATGTTGAGTACCACACAGAACATTTCTGCCCTGAAGGATTCACGTTCTGGTGGGGAAACAAGAAGGGGAGTAGACACGTTCCGGTGCAGTGTAGAAGTGCTGTAATGATGTGGATGTACAGGATGCAGCTGGGATTGTGGAAGAAGCAGTGCATGAGTGGTATTCAATTAGTATTTGTTGCATTAATAAAAACGAGTCTTGGCTTAATTCTTGAAGGAGTGGCAATTAGAAGTAGTCAAGGAGACAGAGGAGATGTAACAACATGAGCAAAGGCATAAGCGTGTGAAAGAACACGTGTGTACCTTGTTACAGAATTGGGGTTTTCAGCTCACTGAAAAGGCAAGAGTGATTTTCCTCTACCTCAAGCCAAGTGAGGGCACTTGAAGAAAGCACTCAACCGAGTGGGCAATTTGCCTGGAGGAGAGATTGAGGCGCTCACCCAAGCTGAATGTTTGCCAGGGGACTGGAGTGGAACGCCTGGGAAAAGCCCTTGGAAGAGCCTGACATGTGTCCCCTGGAGTTTGGAGGACAGATTATTGGCGTTTGACTCTTGTGTATATATATATGATGGTGAGACACTGGTTGGAGCTGCCTCAATGGCAAGATGTTGCCATTTTGGTAGTGAATAATGCCTGGCTTCTTTTTGGTGGTTAATAGTGGCCACTAAAGAGATTTGAAATAGCTTAGGATTATCTCTTCCTCTCCCCCCACCTTTGCTACCAGGCTTCAGTGAAGACAAGTCTCTCACCAAATTCGGTTACACATGCAATCAAAGTCAAGCAATCAAGCAGGCCAAAACATATCATATAGCCTCTTCTGAAAGTTCTCTGAAGCCTCAATCTGTCCCTTTAGGTGCAAAAATCACCCCTCTGATTCAAAAGTTCACTTGCAAGTAGACACGGCAGCTTTCCAAGCTTGTTTACCCTTATTGTCTATTTGAGGCAATGAGAATTCCCCCTACTGTGGTGGCTGGAAACAGGAACTTTTAGGAATCAAGCCTTAAAGATCATCCTTCAAAGTCTCTTTCCCAGCTCTATTGTCTGCCCATTCAGTTCCTTTTCCCCAAAACGCCTCATTTATATAAGTCTCTTGCCTGTTTTTCTAGAGATACTCTATCCTAGATGTTCTGCATTTTGTTCATTTTTTTAACCAAAATATTTTCGAGATCATTTTGTATCACTTCATAAAGAACACCCTCTTTTTATGATTTCGTAAGTACTCCATTGTACAAGTGAGCCATTTTTTATTTAACCAGATCGTCTTTGGTGGACATTAAAAACGTGCTGCAATGAGTACTATTGTTCCAATGTCATTTTGTACATGGTTGAGGATGTTTGTAGGTTATATGCCCAGTGGTGGAACTGCCTGGTTAAAGATGTAAGGACATTTGTAATGTTGGTACATGTCGCCAAGTTGCCCTTCATGGAACTACCAGTTGACACTTTTGACAGCAGTGTAGGAGCTGTGTTCTCCCCTGCCTCACTAATGGTACTAGCAATCTAAGAGGTGATCTCACTGTAATTTAATTAACCACAGTGAGCCTATGAACGTATATTTGAGAACTATTTTATTCCTTTACTGTGAACTGATTATTTGAATTATATTGAAGTTATTGTGAGAATTAAATGAAGAGATCCATGTGAAGTGCTTTCTACAGCTTGTAACTTAGTATGTGTTCAAGAAATGTTAACTATGATTGTTAGTATTCTCAGTAATTGAAAAGGTTTTTGACAGGAAATGACACCTAAGGTGAAATGCAACTCTGCCCCTTACCAGTTGTCTGCTCTTGGCAAGTTACTTAACCTCGCTGACCCCCAGTTTGCCCATCTGTGCTAGGAACTTTGCATAGAGTATTCTCACTGAAATCCCACAGCAGTTTTGCTCTGAAGGAGGTGGTACAGCAAAATGGTCTGCTGGGAGATGCAGAAATGAAGAAACCTGCCTCCAGGTTGTTAGGTTCTCAAACAGGGGTGCAACCTTGATTGGTCTGTATTTAAACATGTGAGTGTCATGTCATGATGATGAGTAACAATAGTTGTGTTTGAACTGGAGGCCAGTTAACTGGTATTACTTGTAAAACTTCTCAGCTACAACTGGGCCATGTTTTACCCAAATGTCTTGTAGAGAGGAATTGTTTATTCAGTTAACAAGTTGCAACCTGCAACTTATTTTATGTTCACTGGCTACTTCTGTAGGAAACACAACATATGTATTGGTTATAATAATGTAAAGTTACCCTAATTGATGGCGAACTGATCAAAATTACTAATGTAACTGGGTTGGAAAACTTTTATGATTATTCTCTTTTGGGTCAGATTAATAATTTACTGGAATTTATTTCCCAAATAAGATTACTCATTTAGAGGATGACTGTATTACTGAGATTGCAACACTTGAATATTTTCCATTGAAAAATGTCTTGAAGCAACTATATCTAGAATTTGTATTACTTCCTATCCTTAGGCCTGTGTACTGTTTTCTGCTTTCATGATAGTAAAAAGAGAAAAAATAATTAGTGCTATGTGATAAGAATTTTTTCTCCTTGTATCAGTGCTGTGTATCTGTCTCTCTGTGTGTTTGTATGAAATTGTTTTCTTTGATTTACCTCTTCCTTTCTCTTTTAGTTTGTCTTTACAGTTCATTTCTGTGTGGCTACATATAATTATGCCTATCTTCCCAAATAGCATGTAGTGCCTCTTGAAAACAGCTATCAGATTTTTACCTTTTCGTAGCATGCTCAGGTTCTAGCATAATGCCTTCCACAAAGTCAGCACTCAGCAAATACTTGTTTTTTTCATTCCTTTAAATTTGATTATTTTTTGTTCAGATGCTGCTTGACACCATGATCATCTCAGAATGCTCAGGGAGCTCTAAGGGCACTTGGAATAATGCAGGGTGGTGGTGCAGCCTTTTGATACACCACATTATAAGATCTTTGCATTAGATAGGTGATGAAATATCAGAGTATATAGACATGCACTGAAAATGACATTTTGATCAGTGACAGACCACATATTTAAAGGTAGTTTTGTAAGATTAGTAGCATATAGCCTAGATGTGCAATGAACTATGCCATCTAGGTTTGTATAAGTACCCTCTGTGATCACACAATGATGAAATTGCCTAACGACGAGTTTCTCGGAACTTATCCCCATTGTTAAGTGATGCATGACTCTCTAATTTTCTAAGATTTCAGTCTTTTTGAGCCTTGAAAAAATAGTTTTTGTAAGACTGGTTTAGTTAGAAAAGTAATAAGCACTGTAATTAATTCACTTATTTTTCACATCTTAGTAATTCTACTGAAAAGGAAAAAAGTGATTATAAATTTTTCCAAACTTTTAATGTGAAATTGTTTTTCAGTTAAAATCCAATGCAAACATATTGAACCCTATTTTAATCCTACGTAATTCATTTTATTAACTATGACCAAATAGAACATCTGTTAAAATTCCATAATGTTAGCTTCATGGGAAAAGAAAAAAATCCATTTGTTCTTGGAGTTTGTCCATTGTTTTATTGTTCAGGCTTTCAGTAAATGTTTAATGAGACATTCTTATTAATGAGAATATTAAACAAATGAAAAAGAAATATCCCCTTTAATCACAGAGGTTTATGAAATCAGTCACTTAATTGCATTTACATTATTATAACTTTACTGTAGAGATGTTCTATGATGAATGAACAGTAGTTCATTTAATTCATTCTTTAATTCAAGAACCTAAATTATTACTCCTCAAATATGGATTTTAGTGTACAGTTTTATTTTGTTAAATAAACAAACATATTTAGAAAGAACACTTTAGTGAAATTAATGTAGAAAAATTACTTTAGCCCTTTAGTGCATATTTTCTCATGTTTTGTTTACATGAAACCAGCTGCTATTTACTTTTCCCATTCTTTGGACTCATTTCATTTCCACTGTAGTTTTGAAAAGGCTACATATATCCATTGTTGTGTACTGGTCATGTTATCCTGAAGGGACACCAGTTCCTGTGTATATGGTTTACTGGGATGTAAATGCAATAACATGACTCTTCAGTATAAACAAATAAGCAAGCTATTGAGGAAAGGTGGGAATTATCTCATAATTCTTTATTGTAAATGTCAGCATCATAAACCATAAGACTTAAACAGGCTCTGTCTTTGTTATTCCTTTGTGTTTTTCATCCCATGTGAAATATCCTCTTCCTTCATCTTTGTGTGTCAGTTTTGATTGCATTTAGGCTGCAAATAAAGAAAATCTGACTACAGTGGTTGCACAAAATAAGTTTTTTTCCTTCTATAACAAGAAATCTGGAGATGGTCTTTCTAAGGCTGGTGTGTTAGTTAAATGAGGGCATCCAGGATCCAAGCTCTTTCCTGTTGCTTGGCTGACCTTAGTGTGCTGGCTGATTTACTCGTGGTCACAAAATGGCTGCTGCACTTTTAGGCATCATGACTGTTGCAAGTATGAAGAAGGGGGAAGGGCAGGAGATGATACTAGCCTTATTTGTCACTCTGTTTAACTGGAAAACAAAAGTTTTCTTGAGTCAGGTGTCTTAGTGCCTTCCTGAGTTGCATGGGGATTGAGAAGTGGAGTATGTCTGTAGCTTTTTAGTGTAATAGGTGAAGGTGGGCAAAGAGGGGCTTGGGAATGCTGTTGCTGAGTCACCCTACAGAGTCTGCCATAATCTGTCTCTGCAAGTCCTTTTAGCTCAAGTTCCATCCCTTCAGAAAGGAAACCATTACGTGCACTTCTGTCTTCATCCCGTACTTGGTTGCCCCCTTGTTAACAGCCCTGAGCACTTGTCTAGACCACAATTTTTGGACATTTAATTCTACTCTGGAAACTGTAGTGTCTGTTCTTACTCTTTTTCTGCCACCTTTGTACTTTTTTGGGTACCAGTGTGGAAGCTCTTCTTTAAAAATCGTTAGGTGGTCTCTGTAATTATTATTTTGAGGCATGAGTTTGCTTCAGAGTTACTTGTTTTTTAATACAGTTTTGCTTTTAAAGTTAAGATCTCAGAAAACCTGTATTGATATATGTAGAAAGAAACTTTCCTTAAAAAACAAGTAAATCACAATTGAAATAATAGCTAATGTTTACTAAACACTTAGGATGTTCCAGTGACTGTGCTAAGTTCCTTACATGCATTATTTTGTATAATCCTCACAGCATCCGCAAACGGGATCCCTGCTTGATAGAAACTGAGGCTAGTGAGGTTGTGGGTCACCCAAAGTCTCACATCCAGTAAGGGAGAGAGCCAAGGACTCTGTGCCCATGATCTTAACCCCTATGGTGAGCTCTGTTTTTGAATTTTATATGTAAATAAATATTTCTGGGGAGGAAAATATATCCTTAAAATTAATAGTTCTTATTTATATCTTTCTTCAGTCTTTAAACCTTTAGGTAGGCATTAATGCCAGGAGTTTGGGGAAAATAAGTTCTCGGCAACTGGAAGTCTACATGACATTAAAAGAAAAGTTAATCAGAGGACACAGACAAACATGGAGAATGTGCTTTGATAGAGATGTTTATGAAGAACAGTGGCTTGTAAGTGCACATTATCCCATATGTTTGCATGAGGTGTTCATATACTCCTTCTCTGAGGGGCCTCCTGTGACCCCTCTAGCTAAAATAGACGCCTCAACTCTGCTCACTCACCTGTCACCCTAGCATGCACCGTTATCTGAAATTATCTTAATTTCTTGTTTACAGACTTATTACCTGCCTCTTTTCCCCCACTGGAATATGCATCTCACTATGAGGTGTCTACTGTCTGTTTTGTTCCCCACTATTAATCTAACACCCAGAAAAATGCTTGACACATAGCACACTCAGAAAATGTTTAATGAACAAACCAGTGACTTAATCACACTTCCTTCTCAGAAGTAGACTAGTTTTAAGTACTCCAGCAGATTCCTGGGCTAAGAAGCATTTGGCAAGAATTATGGAGTCCTCACTTAATTCCCAGGTAGGTTAGTGGTTTTCTGCCATATAAACTTTCTGCACTTCCAGTGAGGTTAGTTTTCTCCTTGTCTTTTCTTATTGTATTTCCTGGTATTCTTGTGTCTTCCACATATACCCCTTATTTTAATTTTGTCATTTCTAGTTTTAAGAGTTGTTCCTATGAATATTTTATGTATGTAAAACACTTTTTGAAATGACATATGAAAATAGTAAACAACTCGTTCTTGAAGAAAATCTTTCATCAGATACATGCAAATTATGTACAATAAACACTGTGGGTCAAAAATTACTCTTGAGATCCTCAGTATTGTATACTATCTTATTGTCTGAACAAACACCATCTTATAAGGAGTATTAAGAAAGAAACTGTATGTATTAAAACCAAGTTTGAAGGAAAAAAAATCTATTTTGTGTGTAATTCAAGTATTGTGGTTGAAGGGAATCATTTAAAGGAATTACTGTTGAAAATAATTATCTGTGGGTTTGACTACCAGTTGCAGATTATCTTGGAATCATATAATGATAATAGTTACAATTTGAATTCTGATCACATACTTTACATATATTTTTCTAATCCTTAACTGGAAGATATTAACCTTTTTTTTACAGATCAGCGAGCTGAGGCTTGGAAATTTAGGCAGTACTGGTAGTATGTGGCAGGACTAGCAGCGGAGGCCAAGCCTGTGTGATTCCAAAGCCTCTCCTTCTTGTTACGCTTTGCTTCCTGCTCGTGTCTTGCAGATGAATTCACTGTTCATTCCTCTTGGAATTTTTCAGTAAATTTTAGGAAAATAAAATGATAGCGTATCTGTAATACTTGAAACAAATCTGTTAACATGAAGTGGAGCACAATTTCTGAGTGTTAGACTATTCTGAAAGATAGAAATGGAACCCACCTGTATAGGCAGAAAATGAGGTGCTTCTAAATTAGGGATTATTATTGATTTCATCATACTCCTTCATCCAGCCTTTGTTATGGTTGCTTAAAATGCTTCAACTGATTTTAGACTCTGTCCTCGTTTCTTCCCTGGGCTAAGAAACAGTACAGTAGGTGGGAAAAAGTGTATAATCTTTGGCATTGAAATGATTTTAGTACTTAGACAAGTAATTAGCACATAATTTATTCACTAATGGAGAAACAGAAATTGGTGAGCGAGAAGGATATTTCTTTTCCTTTTTGAAAATACTCTGCTTTTTGTTATTGAACTTGTTGAATCAAAAGTTGTGTTATAGAATAACACACAAGAGGGCGCACAATGCCTATGTTTTAAATGTTGGTGACAAACTTCAATATACATGAAGCTGAAAGCTCTTGAGTTGATCGCTTGGCACATTTAAAAATGGTTCAAATTAAAAAATGGAAATCCAAGCATAATAGTGTTTTCAAATCCAAGGTTCCTGAATAAACAAGTTTATTTTAACTTTTGATACAAGTATGCACAGAAATTTATTTATTTGGGTTGTAATTTTTTAAACTTTTATCATAAAAAAAGTAAAGATACACAAAAATAGATTGGTAAAATGAATCCCCGTGGGCCCATCACTCAGCTTCAACAGCTATCAGTCTTTCGCCAGTATTGTTTCGTCTGTAACCAGAGCCACTTTCCCCACAAAATAATAGAATTATTTTGAAGCAAATATCCGACATTATCTTATTTCATCTGGAACTGCTTCATTATCTAAAAGATAAAAACTGGTAAATATTTTTAACTTATTGAAAATGAGTATCACAGTCTCACAGTATTTCCCTCAAGCTGTTTATCAATTACAAGGAGAAAAATAATAATTTCAGTGTTGGAAACACTGGCAGACACTCCCTTATTCAAGTGATCAAGGTTAACCTCACCAGTAATAAAATACAATGACGTAATACTCCTCCAGTATGATGCACCAGGAAGGACACAATATCGCTTCTTTGGTCTTCTTGCCAAAAAATGCATAATCTCAATTTGATCATGAGAAAACATCAGACAAAGCCAAAATAAGAGACATTGTATGAAATTGTCAAGGTCGTAAAAAATAAAGATGAAAGAACTGTCACTTATTGGAGGAGACTAAGGGGATACAACAAGTAAATGCAATATGGGATTCTGGATTGGATTCTAGATCAGAAAGGATATTGGGGGAAAAACTGGTGAAATAGCTATAATTTAGCTAGCAGTACTGCAGCAATAGGAATAGCTGGTTTTGATCATCATACTCTTGTTATTTAAGTTGTTAACATTAGAGAGCTAGCTGTAGGGTATATGTGAACTCCTATACTAACTTAGCAACTTTTAAAAATTCTATAAATTAGAAATTACTTAAATGTGGAAACAATGACAGATTTGGACGTTGTATGAAATAATTTATTTTTAAAATGATCTTCTAAAATCATTATAAATTAAACTTAAAATGTAAATTTTTTATTTTTATCAAAGTAACGTATGCAATTGGTAACAAGTCAAATAATATAGAACTTAGGATCAAAAGCAGCAGTCTCCTGCCCTGTCCATTCCAGTCCTACTCTCTAGAGGCAACGTCTTTTAACTGTTTATATTTTTAGTTCTTCTTATTACATCCATATTTCTGGATAATATATTTAAGCATCTGTTTCTTAATTTGTCTACTGTAGATACAATCTATTGAGTCTTTGGAATGGGAGATGTGATTTAGCTCACGTTGTGCTCCACCCCAACCTTATGTCATATTAGCATTCTAGTTATATAAATTTCATTCCTCTGGTTATTTCAGAAACTTTGTCATGTATTTGTGTTTTTATTTCTTATCCCACAAACTTTTAGCATCTTGTAACTGTCTCTTTATAAGATAAGGCTATTACTTTTTGCCATCTTACTTTCCTTAACTTTTTTTTCCTCTTTCTTCTCCCCAAAGCCCCCAGCACATAGTTGTATATTCTAGTTGTAGGTCCTTCTGGTTGTGCTATGTGGGACACCACCTCGGTATGGCCTGATAAGTGGTGCTGTGTCTGTGCCCAGGATCCGAACTGGTGAAATGCTGGGCTGCCGAAGCGGAACATGCAAACTTAACCACTTGGCTACGGGGATGGCCCCAACTTTTTTTTTTTTTTGCTGAAGATTAGCCCTGATCTAACATCTATTGCCAACCTTCCTTATTTTTTTGCTGGAGGAAGATTAGCCCTGAGCTAACATCTGTGCCAACCCTCCTCCACTTTATATGTGGGTCACCACCATAGTATGGCTGATGAGTGGTGTAGGTCTGAGCCCAGGATCCAAACGTGCACACCTGGGCCACCGAAGCAGAGCATGCCAAATTTAACCACTATGCCATGGGCCGGCACCTCTTCTTGACTTTCAGTTCCTGCTCTGGAATGACTTCCTCTCAGCTGCACTTTTTTCCTTGATTGTCAAGATGGCTGACTGTTTCATCCTGTCCTTCATCCACAATCACTTCTTCCATGATTTTTCTGGATTAACTCTAAAAATTGAATACCAGTGAACTAATGTTTGTATTATTTGAGACTTCATGAATGATCACCAGGCCAAATAGTGTGCTAGGGTTATATTTCCTTTTGTATTGGTCCAATGTTGCCCTGAAAGAGATGTTTCCAACATCAGAATCAAATAGACTGTCTTCTTGCACTCTATCAGTTGCTAACATTTATCCCATATTTTAGTTTGCTGAAGATTTGGGGCATGAACTTTCTTATATTCTTTTTTTGGAGTTTCTGATTGCCTTTTTGTTGGGTTTATTATTTGCCCATTTAAGTGTGACAACCTCAAAATTGTATTGGTTTTTGTACCAAGTTTCTTTTTACCTTGGGAATCTTGGAATCTTCCATCCTTTGTTCTAATCTGGCATGATCATTCACCACGTCTAGACTTCTCACTGCCTTCCTGGGTTGAATTTGCTCTTTCCTGGAGGCCTTGGAGCACAGTGGTATAGACCATGGGCTTTGCAGCCAGACCGCCTGGGTTTGACCACAGCTCTGCCTCTGACAAGCTTATGCCTCTGGTGCCTTACTGTCCTCATCTAACAAAGATATTTTAAGGCGTAATAAGTATAAGGATATAGCTCGTTTGTTTGAAGGCCTTTATTTTGTCTAGATTTTTTTGTGCTGTAATTATCTTTCTCTAGTGCCTAATATAATTTAAAAAGGTTCTTACTAACAACACTTGATGATAACCATTCATAATGATTCCTTGGCCTCAAATGTGTCTCATTGATTTTTTTTTAAGTAGGAAGGAATTATGTTAATAAGCCTGAGAGAAGCATTTTGATCTTATCAGTTTAGTGTGCATCCTAATTGTGTTTGGGAAATAAGTGATTAAATTTGACGGTAGGAGTCTTTTAAACTGATACCAAGTTTTCTTTATAAAGCTCCCCTATTCCTTCATCCACATATTGGAGACTTCCCTGCTGTTTATCTCTGAATTATTCCATACTTCTGTTTTGGGGAATGGAATGATAACCAAGTTAAAAACCACTTTGGGATGAAGTTCATTATCCTTTATAGTGGTGATTTAAGTATTTTTTTTTGCGTGGTAGAAGATATCAGTAATATCTGTGTTTAGACAAGACTATGTCTTATATTGAGCAACAAAATCTTGTGAAAGTTGCACTCTGCTGATTTATCAGTTGGTTCACACAATTGTTTACAAAAGTTCTTTCTTCGTCCCTACAGACGTTTGAGTTTGAAAACATTGTGTGTTGTGTAGATAACACATCTCAACCATTAGTTTTGGACTAGTTTTGATTAAGTAAAGATACCAGACAAGGGGTCTGGCACATAAATAACCTCTTGGTAAGTGGTTAGGTTCTCATCATATTATTTTTCTGTGTTTGAAGGAGGAAGAAATTGAATTTATGCAGCATCTGTTGTATTCCAGACTAAGTGCTTTTCATGTTTTTCACTTAATTTTTACAGTAATCCTACAAAGAATCATTATTGCCAACTGAGTGCTTGGCAAGTGTGGTTCACCTCACCCCCATATATCTAGTCATGATTCCCAACCAATCTGTAATGTTTGTATATCTTGTAAACCATTTTATGAACTAACAGATATTTGCCTAGTTAATACCAGTAAGAAAACTGACACTCAGTGGTGTAAGTAACTCCATTAAAATAACAGTTAGCAGAGGGCAGAGTTGGGCTCTGAATTGTTTGTCTGAACTCTTATGCTCTTCATAACAATGTCTATATTTCCTTCTCTCTGTTGGGAGCATGAGTGAGTAGGTTTTAAAATGAGTAGTAGCACCTTTTCCTTTCCCTCTCCAACTTCTTATTTTGAAAAATTACAACTTACAGAAAAGTTAAAACATGTTCTTTTTCCAAGATTCACTGATTAATATTTTGCCTTGTTTGCTTTATCCCTCTTTCTGTCTATATATTTTTCCTGAATCATTTTCAGTAGGTAGCAGATATCCTGATACTTCATTATTAAATATTCAGCATGTCTTCTAAGAATGGAGTCATGCTTCTCATAACTACAATACCATTATCATACCCTAGAAATTTAACATTGATACATTAATATTTTTTTCCCTATTGTCTCAGTGATAAAAGCTTTATAACTTTTTTCCCTCTCTCTAGTAAAGGATCAGACACTGCATTTGGTTGTTAACAACCTTTTTTTTTTTCCGTGACATTGACATTCTTGAAGAGTCCGGGGCATTTGTTCTGTAAACAATCCCATCATCTGGATTGTCTCATTTCCTTGTGATTAGATTCTGGTTAAGTTTTCTCTGTGTGTGTGCATTGATACTACATGGATGATGTTGGATGCTTCGTATTGCAATATACCAGGAGGCACATAATGTCCCATACTTGATGAAGCTAAGTTTAATCATTTGATTTATTTGGTGTTCTCTAGTTTTCTGTACTCCAAAAGTTCAATTCTCCTTTGAAATTAAGAAGTAACCAAGGGGATAATATTTAGAGACAGTGTGATTATCCTGTTCCCCAATAATCTTTCACCCAGTGGTTTTAACATCTGTGGATACTTCTTGCCTGAAGCATTTATTACATTGGTGATTGCAAAATGATGATTTTCCTAATACTGTCATTTTTCTCTGAATTTATTAGCTGGCATTCTTCTGTAAAGAAGAGTTTTCCTCCTCTACCACTTTCCGCCTCCAACTCCTTTTTTTAGTATCCCTGTGGACTCGTGGATTTTTCTTTTTAACAGCTTCATTGAGATATAATTCATGTACCATACAGTTCACTCATTTAAAGTGACAATTCATTGGGTTTTAGTATATTCACAGATATGTATAACATCACTTCAGGCATGGATTCTTTTCTGTTCAATAATTATAACCCATTATGATGATTATTCTTTTTGATGCTTGAAGTGTCCCAACTTTGTCCAGTGGGAGCCTCTTCAAGCCAACTCCTCCTTTCTTAGGACATTATCCCTGTTAGTCTTTGAGTCCTTCCTTACTGGCATAACTAGCTGTCCCAGTTTTACTTTATACTTTTCCTGCCTCAGTCCTGTAATCAGCCACCTCTCCAGGAGCCCTTGATTCCTTTTAGCGTAGAGTGGTATTTAGAAACCAAGGTCTGGACTCTTAGGTGTATCATTGTGTCTAGGCTCTTTTATTGGACAGAATTTTTTTTTTTTAAAGATTTTATTTTTCCTTTTTCTGCCCAAAGTCCCGTGGTACATAGTTGTGTATTTTTAGTTGTGGGTCCTTCTAATTGTGGCATGTGGGATGCTGCCTCAGCATGGCTTGATGAGCGGTGCCATGTGCGTGCCCAGGATCCAAACCGGCAAAACCCTGGGCCACTGAAGCAGAGCGCGCGAACTTAACCACTCGGCTACGGGGCTGGCCTGACAGAAAAGGTTTTTAAAAAAAAATTAAATACACTGTTTTTATTCCTCCTTCGCACTTACCTATATTTATCTCAGATAAGAACAAGTAATTCCTTTTATTTTTTAAGTTATCATACTGTAAATGGCTTCTTTTTGTTGTAAATTTTAACACATACAGATTTGTATGACCACCATCACAATCAGGGTACAAAACATTTACGTAATCCTCAAAACCCTCTTGGGCTATCCCTTTGTAGTCGTGCCCATTTCTCTACTTCTAACCCCTGGCAACAACTCATCTGTTCTCCATCATTGTAGTTGTTTCTTTTTGAGAGTGTCATTTAAATAGAATCGTGTAATATACAACCTTCTGAGACTAGTTTCTGTCACTCAGCATCATGCCTTTGAGATTCATCCCAGTAGTTGCATGTATCAATAGTTTGTTCCTTTTAATTATTCCATTGTTTGGATATACTACAGTTTGTTTATCCACTCATCAGTTGAAGGACGTTTGAATTCTTTCCAGTTTGGGGCCATTATGAAGATAATTGTTGTAAATACTCATGTACAGGTTTTTGTATGAACATAAATTTTCATTTCTCTAGGGTCAATAGGAATGGCATTGCTGGGTCATTTGGTGAGTGTTCGGTAAACTTTATAGGAAACTGACAAACTCTTTTCTATAGTGCTTGCACAATTTTGTATTTCCACTGGCTCTGAATCCTTATTAGCACTTGTTTTTTTAAAAAATTATTTTATTGAAGTCATAATGGTTTATAACATTGTCTAGTTTCAGGTGTATGTTATCATTTATCTGTTTCTGTACAGACTGCATCTTGCTCACCACCAATAGTCTAATTTTATCCATCACCATATATATGTGCCCCTTTACCTCTTTCGCCCCCCCCAAACTCCAGCCCTTCTCCTCTGGTAACCACTAATCTATTCTCTTTGTCCATGAGTTTGTTTATCTTTCATATATGAGTGAAATTATATGATGTTTGTCTTTCTCTGTCTGGCTTATTTCACTTAACATAATACCCTCAAGGTCCATCCATGTTGTCACAAAAGGCAAGATTTTTGTCTTTTTTATGACTGAGTAGTATTCCATTGTATGTATATACCACATCTTCTTTGTCCATTCATCAGTTGATGGGCACTTGGGTTGCTTCCACACCTTGGATGTTATGAATAATACTGCAGTGAACACAGGGATGAATAAATCTCTTTGAATTGTTGATTTCAAGTTCTTTGGATAAATACCCAGTAGTGGGATAGCTAGATCATATGGTATTTCTATTTTTAATTTTTTTGAGAAATCTTCATCCTGTTTTCCGTGGTGGCTGCACCAGTTTGCATTCCTACCAGCAGTGTATGAGGGTTCCCTTTTCTCCACATCCTCTCCAACATTTGTTATTTTTTGTCTTGGTAATTGTAGCCATTCTGAAGGGTGTAACATAATATCTCACTGTAGTTGTGATTTGCATTTCTCGTATAATTAGCGATTTTGACCATCTTTTCGTGTGCCTGTTGGTCATCTGTGTATCTGCTTTGGAAAAATGTCTGTTGATATCCTCTGCGCATTTTTTGATTGGGTTGTTTTGTTGTTGTTGTTGAGTTGTATGAGTTCTTATATGCTTTGGAAATGAACCCCTTGTCAAATATATGATTTGCAAATATTTTCTTCCAGTTGGTGGGTGGTCTTTTCATTTTGTTCATGGTTTTCTTTGCCTTGCAGAAGCTCTTTAGTCTGGGGTGATCCCATTTGTTTATTTTTTCTTTTGTTTCCCATGCCTGAGTAGACATGGTATTCAAAAAGATGCTGTTAAGACCGATGTCAAAGGATGTACTGCCTATATTTTCTTCGAGGAGTTTTATGGTTTCAGGTCTTACATTCAAGTCTTTAATCCATATTAAGTTAATTTTTGTGTATGGTGTAAGATAATGGTTTTCTTTCATTCTTTTGCATATGGCTGTTCAGTTTTCCCAACACCATTTATTGAAGAGACTTTCCTTTCTCCATTGAATGTTCTTGGCTCCTTTGTCAATGATTAGCTGTCCATAGATGTGTGATTTTATTTCTGAGCTTTTAGTTCTGTTCCATGAATCTGTGTGTCTCTTTTTGTGCCAGTACCCCATGCTGTTTTGATTACTGTAGCTTTGTAGTATATTTTGAAGTCATGAATTCTGATGCCTCCACCTTTGTTCTTTTTTCTCAGGATTGCTTTAGCTATTCGAGGTCTTTTGCTGTTCCATATAAATTTTAGTTTTCTTTGTTCTGTTTCTGTGAAGAGTGTCATTGGGATTCTGATTGGGATTGCATTGAGTCTGTAGATTGCTTTAGGTAATGTGGACATTTTTTTTTTTTTTTAAGATTTTATTTTTCCTTTTTCTCCCCAAAGCCCCCCGGTACGTAGTTGTATATTTTTAGTTATGGGTCCTTCCAGTTGTGGCATGTGGGACGTCGCCTCAGCATGGCCTGATGAGTATCCGAACTGGCAAAATCCTGGGCTCCCAAAATGGAGTGCACGAACTTACCCACTTGGCCATGGGGCTGGCCCCTAATATGGACATTTTGAGAGCTTGTTTGGAGGTTCTAGCAGGGGAGCGCAGCTACTCGTATACCCTTGACCCAAGAACGGTCCTCCTCTATCGGGGAAGGTTGTCCTCTTCGACTGAGTGCGCAGCTTCGGGAGGGACGCACATGGAGCGGTGAGGGAGGAAGGGGACACCCGCCTAGCCAGCCAGATCAGCCGAATCAACCCTGGCGATCAATGGGGTGACAGATGTCGCAGCCAGATTGCCCTCACATCCCCTAATATGGACATTTTAATTATGTTTATTCTTTCAGTCCGTGAACATGGAATATCTTTCCATTTCTGTATGTCATCTTCGATTTCTTTCAGTACTGTCTTATAGTGTTCAGTGTATAGGTCTTTCTACCTCCTTGGTTAAATTTATTCCTAGATATTTTATTCTTTTTGTTGCAATTGTAATGAGATTGTATTGTTGAGTTTTCTTTCTGGTAGTTCGTTACTAGTTTATAGAAATGCAGCTGATTTTTGTAAGTTGATTTTGTACTCTGCAGTTTTGCTGTAGTTGTTGACTATTTCTAGTAGTTTTCTGATAGATTCTTTAGGGTTTACTGTATATAGGATCATGTCATCTGCAAATAGAGTTTCACTTCTTCCTTTTGAATTTGGATACCTTTTATTTATTTATTTATTTTATTTATTTTTTTTATTAATGTTATGATAGATTACAACCTTGTGAGATTTCAGTTGTACATTTTTGTTAGTCATGTTGTGGGTACTCCACCTCCCCCTCTGTGCCCTCCCCCCACCCCCCCTTTTCCCTGGTAACCACCGATCAGATCTCCTTATCAATATACTAACTTCCGCCTATGAGTGGAGTCATATAGAGTTCGTCTTTCTCTGACTGGCTTATTTCGCTTAACATAATACCCTCGAGGTCCATCCACGTTGTTGTGAATGGGCCAATTTTGTCTTTTTTTATGGCTGAGTAGTATTCCATTGTGTATATATACCACATCTTCTTTATCCAATCATCAGTTTCTGGGCATGTAGGCTGGTTCCACGTCTTGGCTATTGTAAATAATGCTGCGATGAACATAGGGGTGCAACGGACTCTTGAGATTTCTGATATCTGGTTCTTAGGATAGATAGCCAGTAATGGGATGGCTGGCTCATAGGGTATTTCTATTTTTAACTTTTTGAGAAATCTCCATACTGTTTTCCATAGTGGCTGTACCCGTTTGCATTCCCACCAACAGTGTATGAGGGTTCCTTTTTCTCCACATCCTCTCCAACATTTGTCACTCTTGGTTTTGGATGTTTTTGCCAATCTAACGGGTGTAAGGTGATATCTTTGTGTAGTTTTGATTTGCATTTCCCTGATGATTAGCGATGATGAACATTTTTTCATGTGTCTATTGGCCATATTCATATCTTCTTTTGAGAAATGTCTGTTCATGTCCTCTGCCCATTTTTTGATCCGGTTGTTTGTTTTTTTGTTGCTAGTCAGTGTGAGTTCTTTGTATATTATGGAGATTAACCCTTTGTCAGATAAGTGGCTTGTAAATATTTTTTCCCAATTAGTGAGCTGTTTTTTTGTTTCAATCCTGTTTTCTCTTGCCTTGAAGAAGCTCTTTAGTCTGATGAAGTCCCATTTGTTTATTCTTTCTATTGTTTCCCTCAACTGAGGAGTTACAGTGTCCGAAAAGATTCTTTTGAAACTGATGTCAAAGAGTGTACTGCCTATATTCTCTTCCAAAAGACTTATTGTCTCAGGCCTAATCTTTAGGTCTTTGATCCATTTTGAGTTTATTTTGGTGTGTGGTGAAAAAGAATGGTCAATTTTCAATCTTTTGCATGTGGCTGTCCAGTTTTCCCAGCACCATTTGTTGAAGAGACTTTCTTTTCTCCATTGTAGGCCCTCTGCTCCTTTGTCGAAGATTAGCTGTCCATAGATGTGTGGTTTTATCTCTGGGCTTTCAATTCTGTTCCATTGATCTGTGGACCTGTTTTTGTACCAGTACCATGCTGTTTTGATCACTGTAGCTTTGTAGTATGTTTTGAAATCAGGGATTGTGATTCCGCCGGCTTTGTTTTTGCTCAGGATTGCTTTAGCAATTCGCGGTCTTTTGTTGCCCCATATGAATTTTAGGATTGTTTGTTCAATTTCTGTGAAGAATGTTCTTGGGATTCTGATTGGGATAGCATTGAATCTGTAGATTGCTTTAGGTAGTATGGACATTTTAACTATGTTTATTCTTCCAATCCATGTGCAAGGAATGTCTTTCCATCTCTTTATGTCATCGTCAATTTCTTTCAAGAAAGTCTTGTAGTTTTCATTGTATAGATCCTTCACTTCCTTGGTTAAGTTTATCCCAAGGTATTTTATTCTTTTCGTTGCGATTGTGAATGGGATTGAGTTCTTGAGTTCTTTTTCTGTTAGTTCATTGTTAGTGTATAGAAATGCTACTGATTTATGCACGTTAGTTTTATACCCTGCTACTTTGCTGTAGTTGTTGATTATTTCTAATAGTTTTTCTATGGATTCTTTGGGGTTTTCTATATATAAGATCATGTCGTCTGCAAACAGCGAGAGTTTTACTTCTTCGTTATCTATTTGGATTCCTTTTATTTCTTTTTCCTGCCGAATCGCTCTGGCCAGCACTTCCAGTACTATGTTGAATAGGAGTGGTGAAAGTGGGCACCCTTGTCTTGTTCCTGTCCTCAGAGGGATGGCTTTCAGTTTTTGTCCATTGAGTATGATGTTGGCTGTGGGTCTATCATATATGGTCTTTATTATGTTGAGGTACTTTCCTTCTATACCCATTTTACTGAGGGTTTTTATCATAAATGGGTGTTGGATCTTGTCGAATGCTTTCTCTGCATCTATTGAGATGATCATGTGGTTTTTGTTTTTCATTTTGTTGATGTAGTGTATCACGTTGATTGACTTGGCGGATGTTGAACCATCCCTGTGTCCCTGGTATAAATCCCACTTGATCATGGTGTATAATCTTTTTGATGTATTGCTGTATTCGGTTTGCCAAAATTTTGTTGAGGATTTTTGCATCTATGTTCATCAGTGATATCAGCCTGTAGTTCTCCTTCTTTGTGTTGTCCTTGTCAGGTTTGGGGATCAGAGTGATGTTGGCTTCATAGAATGTGTTAGGGAGTTCTCCATCTTTCTCAATTTTCTGGAACAGTTTGAGGAGAATAGGTATTAAGTCATCTTTGAATGTTTGGTAGAATTCTCCAGAGAAGCTGTCTGGTCCTGGACTCTTATTTTTGGGGAGGTTTTTGAATACTGTTTCTATTTCCTTACTTGTGATTGGCCTATTCAGATTCTCCATTTCTTCCTGATTCAGTTTGGGGAGATTGTAGGAGTCTAGGAATTTGTCCATTTCTTCCAGGTTGTTCAATTTGTTGGCATATAGTTTTTCATAGTATTCTCTTATGATCTCTTGTATTTCATTGGTATCTGTTGTGATTTCTCCTCTGTCATTCCTAATTTTATTAATTTGTGATTTCTCTCTTCTTTTCTTGGTGAGTCTGGCTAGGGGTTTGTCAATTTTGTTAATTCTTTCGAAGAACCAACTCTTTGTTTCATTGATCCTTTCTATTGTCTTTTTTGTTTCAATATCGTTTATTTCTGCTCTTATTTTTATTATTTCCCTCCTTCTACTGACTCTGGGCTTTGTTTGTTCTTCTTTTTCTAGTTCTGTTAGGTGTCGTTTGAGGTTGCTTATGTGAACTTTTTCTTGTTTAGTGAGGTGAGCCTGTATTGCGATGAATTTCCCTCTTAGGACTGCTTTTGCTGCATCCCAAATGATTTGGTATGTCGTGTTCTCATTTTCATTAGTCTCCAGATAAAATTTGATTTCTTCTTTAATTTCTTCAATGATCCATTGTTTGTTGAGAAGCGTGTTGTTTAGTCTCCACATTTTTGCACCTTTCTCTGCTTTTTTCTTGTAGTTGATTTCTAGTTTAATAGCATTATGATCAGAAAAGATGCTTGATATTATTTCAACTCTCTTGTATTTATTGATGTTTGCTTTGGTTCCCAAAATATGGTCAATCCTTGAGAATGTTCCATGTGTACTTGAGAAGAATGTGTAACCTGCTGTTTTTGGATGAAGTGTTCTATATATATCTATTAAGTCCATCTGGTCTAATTTTTCATTTAATTCTATTATTTCCTTGTTGATTTTCTGTCTGGATGTTCTGTCCATTGGTGTTAATGGTGTGTTGAGGTCCCCTACTATTATTGTATTGTTGTTGATGTCTTCTTTTAGTTCTATTAAGAGTTGCTTTACAAATTTTGGTGCTCCTGTGTTGGGTGCGTATATATTTATAAGTGCTATGTCTTCTTGGTGGAGAGTCCCTTTTATCATTATATACTGTCCCTCTTTATCTTTCTTTATCTGTTTTGCTTTGAAATCTACCTTGTCTGATATTAGTATAGCGACACCTGCTTTCTTTTGTTCATTATTAGCTTGGAGTATTGTTCTCCATCCCTTCACTCTGAGTCTGTGTTTGTCTTTGGGGCTGAGGTGTGTTTCCTGGAGGCAGCATATTGTTGGATCTTGTTCTTTGATCCATCCTGCCACTCTGTGTCTTTTGATTGGGGAGTTCAATCCATTTACATTTAGAGTGATTATTGAGATGTGGGGGCCTACCACTACCATTTTGTGTCTTGTTTTCCGGTTTTCTTCAATTTCCTTTGTTTCTCGTCCCATGGTTTAATCTGTTCTGATGTAGAGCTGCTACTCTCTGTTGTTGTCCTTCTACTTATCTCCTCTGCTCTTGGTTTTGTAGCCCCTTTCCTTTTTTGGATTTTTCAGGAATGAGGGTTTTCCTGAGGATTTCCTGTAGAGGAGGTTTTGTGGCAATGAACTCCCTTAATTTTTGTTTATCTGGGAAAGTTTTTATTTCTCCATCGTATTTGAAGGATATTTTCGCTGGGTAGAGAATTCTCGGCTGTAGATTTTTGTCCTTCAGATTTTTGAATATATCATTCCACTCTCTTCTAGCCTGTAAATTTCTGCTGAGAAATCTGCTGATAGCCTGATGGGGGTTCCTTTGTAGGTTAGTTTCTTTTGCCTGGCTGTCCTTAGTATTTTCTCCTTGTCGTTGACTTTTGCTAGCTTCACTACTATATGCCGTGGAGTTGGTCTTCTTGCATTGATAAAGTTTGGAGATCTATTGGCTTCTGTCACCTGAAGATCCATCTCTCTCACCAGATTTGGGAAGTTCTCAGCCATTATTTCTTTGAACAGGCTTTCTGCTCCTTTCTCCTTCTCTTCTCCCTCTGGAATACCTATAATCCTTACGTTGCATCTCCTAATTGTGTCTGATAAGTCTCGGAGAGTTTCTTCATTTCTTTTTAGTCTTGCTTCTCTCTCCTCCTCTGCCTGCAGCAATTCTATATTGCCATCTTCCAAATTGCTAATTCTTTCCTCCGTATTATCGGCCCTACTGTTCAGAGCATCTAGATTTTTCTTAATCTCCTCTATTGTGTTCTTCATTTCCAATATTTCTGTTTGGTTCTTCTTTATCATATCAAACTCTTTTGTGACATAGCTCCTGAACTCGATGAGTTGTCGGTCAGAATTCTCTCTTAACTCATTGAGAATTTTAATGATGGCTGTTTTGAAGTCATCATCATTTAGGTTATATATCTCATTTTCTTTGGGATTGTTTTCTGTGTATTTGTTACTTTCTTTCTGTTCTGGAGATTTAATGTATTTTTTCATATTGCTTGATGTTGTTGATTTGTGCCTCTGCATGGAGATAGAGTTTAGTTGCTCCTTTCACTTGTTTCAGCTGCTGCGGTGGGGGAGCAGCTGTTTATACTGCACCAACCAGGAACCCTGTCCGCAGTTGCTAACTGGGCCTGGGCCCCTCCTCGTAGCCACAGTGGCCCTTTGGATTCCCTCCTCTGCCGTGGGGGCCGTCACAGGGGGGCTTCAGGCTGCTGGTGCCTACTGTTGCAGCCCACCTAGATGTGCTCTCTCCTTGGGGTCTGCAACGGTGTTATGGGCTTTTCCAGCGGCCAGGGGTGGGATCACTTATATTTGTCGCTCCGTTGCTGTCAGCACCCACAAAATCTCACTTGTCCTCTATGGGTTGCAGGAGAGCTATTGGCATCTTCTACAGTCTGTGGTTAGTTCACCTAGCTATGCTGCTTTTGCCCTGGGGTCTTCCAGCCTTGTGGCTGGCGGCTGGGTGCCTTCTACTGGTGCTGTGCAGAGGCTTTCCCTAAGGCTGCTGTGAGCCTGTAGGGTTTCCCCCTAGGCTACGAAGCTGGGTCTCTGGAACTCCCCCCAGCCCCAGTCCTCTCTCAGATCTCCGGCTATCCCTAGTCCCATGGGGCGGGCAACAGCAGCTGGGGGTCGCCCCGCCCTCTGGGATTCTCTCCGGGCCTCTCCCTGAGCCGTGAATGCTGGGCGTGGCCCCTCTGCTAATGGCAGACAGAGAGTCTTGTCTGCTGCCCGGCAGAACTCCGGCGCTTCCCCTCCGGGTCGCAGAGCCGGCCTTTGAAACTTCCCCCAGCCCCAGTCCTCTCCGAGATCTCCGGCAATCCCTAGTCCCAAGGGGCAGGCAACGGCAGCTGGGGGTCGCCCCGCCCTCTGGGATTCTCTCCGGGCCTCTCCCTGAGCCGTGAATGCTGGGCGTGGCCCCTCTGCTAATGGCAGACAGAGAGTTTTGTCTGCTGCCCGGGCGGAACTCCGGAGCTTCCCCTCCGGGTCGCAGAGCCGGCCTTTGAAACTTCCCCCAGCCCCGGTCCTCTCCGAGATCTCCGGCAATCCCTACTCCCACAGGGTGGGCAACGGCAGCTGGGAGACCTCCGTACCCTCAGCGACTCTCTCTGGGACCCTCCGGGCGCCGCGAACACCAGGCGGGGTCTCCCTGCCAATGGCGGGGAGAGACTCTCCCCATGGGCTCAGGTGTGCAACTCCAAAGTTTCCCTCTGCGTTTAGGAGTAATTGCGGGGGGTTTAGGTAGGGTCTGGTCACCTGTTTCCACCATCGCTCCTCTGTTGTGTGCTCGCTCCTGCCCTAGATGTGTGTAGATCCTCTGGGTGCGTCCGTTGGAAGAAAGCTGCTTGCGGGTACTAGGCTGCTCCGTCGGGGTTGGAGAGTTTTCACCTATTTCCACATCCTCCCAGAGGAAAGTCCGTCCGCCTTCCGATGTATAGTCACGTGGGTATCTCAGACGTCCTGAGATGCTGTCTGGATATCCTTTGACAAGCGATAAGTGTCCAAATAATTGTAGACTTGATGGGGGAGAAACAAAGAGGACTACTCACGGCGCCATCTTGGATCTTCCCCCCCTTTTATTTTTTTTTTTATTGCCTAATTACTCTGGCCAAAATCTCTATTAATATGCTGAATAGGTTTGGAGAGAGTGGGCACCCTTGTCTTGTTCCTGTTCTCAGAGGGTTGGCTTTCAGTCTTTCACCGTGGAGTATGATGTTGGCTGTGAGTTTGTTATATATGGCCTTTGTTATGTTGAGGTACTTTCCTTCTATACCCATTTTATTGAGAGCTTTTATCATAAATGGATATTCGATCTTGTCAGATGCTTGCTGTGCATCTATTGTGATGATCATGTGATTTTTACTCCTCATTTTGTTAATGTGGTGTATCACATTGATTGAATTTTGGGTGTTGAACCATCCCTGCATCCCTGGTATAAATCTCACTTGATCATGGTGTGTGATCCTTTTAATGTATTGCTGTATTCAGTTTGCCAGTATCTATATTTTTTTCTTCTTTCATTCTTTTGCATGTGGCTGTTAGTTGTCGCAACACTGTTTATTTATTCATTTATTTAATTTTTTTTGCTGAGAAAGATTAGCCCTGAGCTAACACCTGTGCCAGTCTTCCTCTACTTTATAGGTGGGTATCTGCTATAACATGGTTGATGAGTGGTGTGGGTCTGAACCTGGGATCCCAATCCATGAACCCTGGCTGCCAAAGCAGGGTGAGCCAAACTCAACCACTATGCCATGGGGCCAGCCCCTCAATTTGCCAATATTTTGTTGAAGATTTTTGCATCTATGTTCATCAGTGATATTGGCCTATAATTTTCCTTCATTGTATTGTCCTTGTCTTATTTTGGTTGACCATGATGTTGGCGTCATAGAATGACTTGGGAGGTGTTCTGTCTTCAATTTTTTGAAATAGTTTGAGAAGGATAGGTATTAAATCTTTGAATGTTTGATAGGATTCTCCAGAGAAGCCATCTGGTCCTGGACTTGTGTTTTTTGGGAAGTTTTTGATTACCGTTTCCATTTCTTTACTTCTGATTGACCTATCCAAATTCTCTATTTTTCTTGATTCTGTTTTGGGAGGTTGTATGAGTATAAGAATTTATCCATTTCTTCTAGCTTATCCAATTTGTTGACGTATAGTTTTTTTAGGAAGATTAGCCCTGAGCTAACTTCTGCTGCCAATCCTCCTCTTTTTGCTGAGGAAGACGGGCCCTGAACTAACATCCATGCCCATCTTCCTCTACTGTATATGTGGGACGCCTACCACAGCATAGCTTGCCAAGTGGTGCTGTGTCTGCACCCAGGATCTGAACTGGTGCACTCTGGGCCACTGAAGCAGAACATGCGCACTTAACCACTGCACCACCGGGCCTGCCCCCTAGTTTGTTTGTTTGTTTGTTTTTAAAGATTTTGTTTTTGCTTTTTCTCCCCAAAGCCCCCCAGTACATAGTTTTATATTTTCAGTTGTGGGTCCTTCCAGTTGTGGCATGTGGGATGCTGCCTCAGCATGGCCCAACAAGTGGTGCCATGTCCACGCCCAGGATCAGAACTGGCGAAACCCCAGGATCCCGAAGCGGAGCATGCAAACTCAACCACTTGGCCACGGGGGTGGCCCCTGTGCATAGTTTTTCATAGTATTCTCTTATAATCCTTTGTATTTCTGTGGTCTCCATTGTAACTTCTCCTCTTTCATTTCTAATTTCTTTTATTTGAGCCTCCTCTCTTTTTTCTGAGTCTGGCCAAAACTTTGTCCACTTTATCTTCTCAGAGAACCACTTGTTAGTTTCATTGATCCTTTTTACTGTTGTTTTGATCTCTATTGCATTTATTTCTGCTGTAATTTTTATTTCCCTCCTTCTGCTTACTTTGGGCTTCATTTGTTCTTCTTTTTCTGTTAGGTGTAGTTTAAGATTACTTATTTGAAATTTTTCTTGTTTGTTGGGGTGGGCCTGTATTACTATGAATTTCCCTTTTAGAACTGCTTTTGCTGCATCCTCTAAGAGTTTGTATGATGTATTTTCATCTTCATTTGTCTCCAGGTATTTTTTGATTTCTCCTTTGATTTCTTCATTGATGCAATGGTTATTCAGTAGCATGTTTTTAGTCTCCACATATTTGTGACTTTCCCAGCCTTTTCCTTTTATTTATTTATTTATTTATTTTTCTTGTGGTGAGGAAGATTTGCTCTGAGCTAACCTCTCTTGCCAATCTTCCTTTCTTTTTGCTTATGGAAGATCAGTCCTGAGCTAACATCTGTGCCAGTATTCCTCTACTTTGTATGTGGGTTGCTGCCACAGCATGGCCTGACAAATGGTGTAGTTCCGCGCCCAGGATCCAATCCTGTGAAGCTGGCCTGCTGTAGCAGAGTGTGCTGAACTTAACTACTATGCCATGGGACTGGCCCCTCCAGCTTTTTTCTTAAGTTGATTTCTAGTTTCATAGCATCATGGTTGGAAAAGAGGCTTGATATGATTTCACTCTTCTTAAATTTATTGAGGCTTGCCTTTTTTCACAACATATAGTCTATCTTTGAGAATGTTCCTTGTGCACTTGAGAAGAATGTATATTCTGCTATTTTTGGATGGAATGTTGTATATATATCTCTTAAGTCCATCTGCTCAAGTGTTTCATTTAAATCCACTACTTCCTAGTTAGCTTTCTGTCTAGATGGTCTATCCATTGATGAAAGCAGGGTGTTGATGTCCCCTACTATTATTGTGTTGCTGTCAGTTTCTCCCTTTAGGTCTGTCAGTTGCTTTATGTACTTTGGTGCTCTTGTGTTAGGTGCATATATATTCATAAGTGTTATTTCCTCTTGGTGGACTGTTCCCTTTATCATTATATACTACTCCTCTTTCTCTCTCATTGCCTTTTTTATCTTGAAGTCTGCTTTGTCTGATATAAGTATGGCAACACCTGCTTTCTTCTATTTGCCATTTACTTGGAGTGCCATTTTCCATCCTCTCACTCTGAGCCTAATTTTGTCTTTAGAGCTGAGATGTGAGTCCTGGAGAAGTATATTCTTGGGTCTTGTGTTTTAATCTATCCAGCCACTCTATCTTTTGTTTGGAGAATTCAATCTGTTTACATTTAGAGTGATTATTGATATATGAGGGCTTAATACTGCCATTTTATCTTGTTTTCTGGTTGTTCTTTATTTCCATTGTTTCTCTTCCCTTGTATTTCTGACTGCCTTTTCACTTTGGTGGTTTTTCTGTGATGGTTTTCTCATTATTTATGAATGTGTCTCTGCTCTGATTTTTTGTTTGGTGGTTACCACAAGTTTTGTATAAAAGATCTCATAGATGAGATAGTCCATTTTCCGATAGCATCTTATCTCCATTAACCTAAGCAGATTCCATTCCCTTCCTCTTCCACTTCTAAGTTATTCTTGTAATAAATTATTCTGTTTTGTGTTGTGAGTTTGTGATTAAAGTGAAGTGTTTATAGTTATTTTTGATGCTTTCCTTCCCTTTATCTTTTGTGTTATAGTTAAGTGTTTGCTGACCTGTTCTGATAGAGAGCTGCAATTTTCTGATTTTTGTCTATCTCCTTGTTCAAAGCTTTGTAGACTTTTGCCTTTTTGTTTCAGGTATGAGGGCATCCTTGATCATTTCTTGTAAGGGAAGTCTAGTGTTGATGAACTCCCTCAGCTTTTGTTTATCTGGGAAAGCTTTTATTTCTTCATCATATCTGAGGGATAGTTTTGCTGGATAGAGTATTCTTGGCTGAAAGTTTTTGTCTTGCAGTATTTTGAACATGACATTCTAATCTCTCCTAGCCTGTAACGTTTCTGCTGAGAAATCCACTGAAAACCTGGTAGCAGGTCCTTTGTCAACTATTCTCTTCCACCTTGTTGCCCTTAATATTTTTTCTTCGTCGTTGACTTTTGCCAGTTTTACTGTTATATGCCTTGGAGAAGGTTTTTTCACATTGATGTAATTAGGAGTTCTATTGGCTTCATATACTTGTAAGTCCAGTTTTTTCCCCCTGGATTGGGAAGTTCTCAGTTATTCTTTCTTTGAAAATGCTCTCTACTTCTTTCTCCATCTCTTCTCCCTCTGGAATACCTATGATCCTTACGTTGCATTTCCTAATGGGTCAGATGTTTCTCGAAGAGTTTCTTCATCTTTTTAAAGTCTCCTCCTCCACCTGAAGCATTTCTACATTTTTGTTTTCTAAATTACTGATTCTGTCCTCCCTGATGTTGGCTCTGTTTCTTAAGGTGTCTAGTTTTTTTTTTTTTTTAATCTCATTCATTGTGTTCTTCATATCCAGAATTTCTTTATGGTTTTTCTTTTTACAGCCTCAATCTCTTTGGTGAAGAATTGCTTCTGCTCATTAATTTATTCCTGGGATCATTGAACTGTCTTTCTGAGTTTTCTTGTAACTCATTGAGTTTCTATATGACAGCTATTTTGAATTCTCTGTCATTTAGATTGTAAATTTCTGTGAGTTCAGGATTGGTTTCTGGGACTTGTTATTTTTCTTCTACTCTGGAGTGTTAATGTAGTGCATCATGGTATTTGATGAGGTGATGCTTTGCCGGCGCATAGTGGTATTATCAGGTCACAGATTTCATCTCCCACCTCTAGGGGTGGGCAGGAGCTGTGATTTCTGAACCTGCCGTGTCTGCTGGAAGTTCTGCTGATAGGGCTCCTCTGCATTTGCCTGCTGGCTGCAGCCACTTGGCAGGTCACACACACACATACGCAGGTACTTTGGTGCAGAACCGCTGCCTTGGCCAGTGACCAGCCAAGCTGCTTCACTAGGTGGAGGTGGGGGATGTTTTCTTTTGCAAGCAGGGTCCTGCTCTGCACTCCTGGGTGGTTTGCCTCAGCTCCTATGCTTGGTGGTGGCGCCCATGTGGTGGCTGAGCTGCACCACTAAGTTTGGAGCATTCCTGTGGGCTGGGCTGCAGTCTGAAAGCGAAAATGTTCACGCTCAGGCCTGCCTGCTCCCCCATCTACTCTTACAGTTGTGTACTGGCTGCTGCGTGAGGACCCACAACCTAGATTGCTGCTGCTGGGAAGGGGGAGGGTATCCAGTTACCTGCTCCTACTGCTTCCCTAGGAAACAGTACCCCCACCTTCAGATGTATGGTTTCATGGATCAATCAGATGTCCTACTGTGCTTTGTAGGGAATTCTCTGTTGGTTGATGAATGTCTATTTGGTTGTAGCTTAGGGGGAAGACATTAAGGGAACAGCTCACTCTGCCATGATGCTGACGTTGCTCTCCTTTAACACTTGGTTTTGGCAGGATTTTTTATTTTAGCTATTCTACTATGTGTGTCATGATGTCCCATAGTGGTTTTTATTTTCATTTCTGTAATGGCTAATAATACTCATAGCCCTAATGGCTAATGATACTTTTCATGTACTTATTTGCCATCCTTATATGTTCTTTGATGAAGTATCTTTTCATGTCTTTTGCCCATTTTTTAGTTGGATTCTTTGTTTCTTAATATACTGTTTTGTAAGTTCTTTGTGTGTTTGGGATGCTAGTCCTTTGTCACTTATGTGATTTGCAGATATTTTCCAATAATCTGTAGCTTGTATTTTCATTCTCTGAACCGTATTATTCATAAAATAAAATCTTTAGATTTTGGCAAAGTCCAATTTATCAATTTTTTTCTTCTATGAATTGTACTTTAGGTATCAAGTCTAAGAACTCTGCCTAACTCCAAGTCACTAAAGTTTTCTCCTAAAAGTTTTATAGTTTTATGATTGACATTCACATCTTTGATCTGTTTTGCATTGATATTTTATTTAAGGGGTGAGGTTAGGTTGAGGTTTGTTTTTTGCATTGGGATGTCTAATTGTGCCAACATCATTTGTTCAAAAGACTATCTTTTCTTCATTGAAATGCTTTTGCACCTGTGTAAAAAATCAGTTGATTTGTGTGGGTCTGGATTTGGAACAAATTTGTATTGGTTCCTTGCTATGTGCCAAGCAATGTCTTTGTGTTTCTTTTCCTACTCGGGTATTTGTGTTTGTATTTTTTAACATCCCAGTTGTGAAAGATATGTTTTGATTTTCAAAGACATTCCCCTTTGTTTACCTGTTACGTAGCAGGTAACAAACAGGTAACAAACCAACCTTAAAACTTAGGTATATTCCATCTTTTTTTTCCTAAAACATCTTCAAAAAAAAGTGATAGGAAGGACCGACTAAAAACATTCTACAGCTTATGTATATTTTACCTTTTTTCCTCCATTTTTCTAAGAATAATTAATTTTTTCCTTGAGTTACTGTACTTTTACTATGTATACATCAGTGGGTTACAAGCTTAGTTTTTAATCTAACTTTGATTCGGCATATAGTTAGTATTATTTCCTTATATAGATTGGGCCACTCATTCATCATTATTATTATTGCTGTCACATTGCCATGTAGTAGAAATAATCTTGACATTCACTTCCTTGAAGAAAGAAAAGGTGCTGTGTATTTTATTTTATCCAAGCATGAGGAATCTTTGTTTTGAGTTATCCTCTTCACTATATCCTATAAAATGTAAGACCTGCAGTGACTTACCAAGATCACTCTGCTAGCTTGTGGTGCAGATAAACTTAGAACCCAGATTATTTGTCTCTTAATCTGGCATGCCTTCCTAGAACGGCAAGTCTGCAAACCACAGAGTTATGTGAAGCTTTTAATGCAAAAGACAGATTATGGGAAATTTGTTTGTAATCTGTAGCTCGAAAGAAGTTCACTGTGGTTGCAAGAAAAGTATTGTTACTGAGATGATCCCTCAGTGGTTTTTACCTCACCTACAAATGTTTATGGAGTGAGTGCCGGGAACAGAGTTACACACTTAGCGGTGTGTGGATAGGACAGAAGAGATCAAAGATCCCGCTCTCAGAGAGTTTCTGTGACGTGTGTGTGGAGGGGCTTGTATGTGTGTGTAAAGCACTTCATCAGTAGCTGAATCATAGTGAAAGTGCTAAATTGCTGGCAAGCACAGGAATGAGCAATCAGTCTGGGAGTGAATCCTTATCTCTGGATAAGTTGAATTTTGGGTAATCCTTTCACAAATCTTAGAAAAAGGAAGAGGAGCATGATGAAACTGGTGTGTCGACATTGGGAAGCATTCTAAAAAAAAGTGCACTAACTACTTTTTAAAGAATATTTTTTACCTTATACTTCCAGTGGTACTAAAGCATTGAGCTAGGACGACTTGCTTGTAATCACATGTGCTGAACCCGCTTTGGGTTGGGACCTTTGTTAATTCCTTTTTTTTTTAATGCCTAACTCTTGCCTCAAGTTAGAAGGGCAAAATAGAATTGCACGCCAAGGTGGAATTTGCTTGGAAGGCTCTGTGTAATGTTCTTATGTAAATTACAGGAATGAGTCTTCTTAGAACATCAACATTATTATTATTATTTATTCCTTTTTAAAATATTTGTATGTATTTTTTTTGAGGAAGACTAGAGCCCTCAGCTAACATCTGCCAATCCTCCTCTTTTTGCTGAGAAGACTGGCCCTGAGCTAACATCCATGCGCATCTTTCTCTATTTTATATGTGGGACGCCTGCCACAGCATGGCTTGCCAAGTGGTGCCATGTCCGCACGTGGGATCTGAACCCATGAACCCTGGGCTGCTGAAGCGGAACGTGCAAACTTAACTGCTGCGCCACCTGACCGGCCCCACGTCAACGCTATTATATAGAAGAACTTTAAAAAATGTGTCTGGTAAAGACCAAGAAAAATCATGGTGATGTCAACCAGTTAACACTCTCCATTGGTAACCTATTTACTGTGGGTATTTCATTGATTACTGCAAGTGAATGTTAGGAAAATCTTTGTAGCAAATATGTCCATGAGGCACAAATGTGTGAATAGTAAAGGCAAACACTTTGCTCTTAGCTTCTATTGGTGGGATTTCACTTAAAAGATTGTGAATGAATTACTCTTTACAATTTAAAAAATAAAGTGTTAACCTCTTACTAGGAACACTTTTTTGATTCCTTACTTTGAAATAAGGTTAAATGAGTGCTAAATTTCATTAAAAAAGTGATTGGAATCAGAAAAAAATGTTGTCAAATTCATTTCACGCAGATCAAAACCCCAAAATCATTTGCATCCCATTTCATAGCTTGGAGATTATTAAATAGATATTGCTCATATTTGGGAGCTTTTTGAGGTATAATTCTACATATGTAACTTTATCAACTTGGACTAGCCTTTGCATTTTCTCAAGTTTGGTTGTGCATGTTTTTAAAACTTTTTTTTCATATTCTGTTACTTAAAATAAAGAATTGGAGCCATCAAAGTTGGCAAGCGTTAAGCATGCTAATTAATTAGTTCAACATACTGACCAATTCTCTGAATTATTAGTTCAAAGAAGCATGTGGACAGGGATGAAATTAGATTTGGGCATTTTTCACTCTAGTTGTTTTAGGATACTCAGAGTTGCTTTGATGTGTAAATAACAGATGCCTTTTCATGCATGGTTCAGGATACATCAAACATGTCTAAGACTTTGTCTCAGATTCAGGACTCATCATTCCTGCCCTAAATTAGATATATACACTTGTAACTGTACAGCAACTTTAGAAAAAGCTGTTTTGAGTTTGTGTTTAATAAGTAAAGCTAGGATATTTTATTTTTCTTAAAATGTATGCACAGACTATTTTATAAACTGGCATAGTTATAAGGCAAGGTGTAAAATTTACTTTGTCAGTGGTGAAAATATATTCACTTATTTAAGTGTCAGTTTTAAGAGTAAAAGCTTTGGCAACTATGAAGGCGTGAAGAGCATGTGTTATGCATACACAAACACATATATAATTGCATAATTTTGGATATCTGTGGTAAAGATAAACGTTTGCTTTATTTTTATCAGATAGCTATTCTCTTTAATATTATCTGTTAACTAGAATTAAAATCAAATCTAGTAGTCTTCACAAAAAACATTGTTTTTAATTTGTTTCATAATTTGCTACCTCTTCTGGTTTTTATGTGGGAAAACTTTAGTGTCATCGGAAATAATTTTTGTAAGGAATGGCATCAAATGAATGGAGGATAGTGGGTAAGAACTGAGAAAACCTTGAATTCCCATTTTACACAGTCCCTGATCAGAAGGCTTGATCATAGGCCCTGCTCCAGCCCCGGGTAAGATGCAAGGAGGCCATGTGACGGGAGTCCAGGCAGTGTCCTCTGCTGTGTAAGCCTCCTATTTAGAAATAATAGAAATATTCAATAATGGTGTCTTGTATTAATTAGAGAGTATTACCTATACTGTTTAGTGAAGTTTCTTTTCTTTTTGGTCATTAAACTACGTGAAGTTTTTAACACATTCTACTTTGTGACTTTTCTTTATCAAAATATTATCGTAACGGTAGCTTTTTTACTGCATCAGGCATAGGATACGGAAGTTCTAGTTGTAGTTATGTTACTTACTATCTTGTGCCTTTTGAAGATGTTTAATCTCCCTGGACATTGGTTTTCTCATTTTTAGAATGGTTGATAAACTTGTGAGCCATACCAGACCACAGTCTGTTTTTGTAATAAAGTTTTATTGGCACACAGCCACTCATTCATGTATGTCTTCTCTATGGCTGCTTTCACACTACAATGGCAGAGTTGAGTAGTTGTGACAGAGACTGTGCAGCTAGCAAAGCCTAAAATATTTATTCTCTGGCTCTTTAGAGAAAAAGTTTGCTGTATCTTGGACTAGACCATCTCTAAGCCCTATCCTTTTCCTGTTTTAGATTTCCTTTATGTTAACTTCTCTTTAATTTTAAGGATCAAAATTCTGTATTCCTATTAAGGATATATAGTGTATGACAAACCTTGTTTGCATTTATTTTTTCTCATTACCAACTTTACTGATTATCCAGAGAAAGAAAATATTGACTAGATCATTGGTTCTCAAAGTGTATCCCTGGGTCAACAGCAGTGGCATTACCTGGGAGCTGTTTAGAAATGCAAATTCTCAGGCCCTTCCCCACACCTTCTGCTTAGAAACCTTGGGGGTGGGACCTAGGGCCTGTGTTACAGGCCCTCCAGGTGATTCTGATGCACATTTAAGTGTGAGAACCAGTGGACTAGGTGATACTAAGTTTAGTTAAAAGATTTTCTTGTTCTATTTTGAAATAAAGAAAAGACATAAATTCTACAACCATTTGGTAAAGCAAGAGAAAAATGAAATGTTGGATATTATTACAGAAACTGGAGAAATTAATATAAACCTTTTGTCATAAATTGTGTATAATTTTTTTAATATAGGAAATTCCTGAAAGATGCATCTATGTCACCTTCAGCATAATTTTTTTTTTAATGAACAAAAAAGAAAAGTAAATGTTATGATTGATTTCTTCACGGGGTTTTCTTTTTTTGGTGGGAGATTACTTTGTGTTATTTTAAAACTAATGATTTGAAATAAACAGTTTTCAGAATAAAAGAATTTCATCAACAGTTACTTTGCTTATAAAGTAAATGCTTTAAGAAAAGAGCATTTAGAGGGTATAGTAGCCTGTTTGCTGTGGCGGCCTTTCTTACCCTTTTTCTTTTTTCTTTTTTTGGTGAGGAAGATCTGGGCCCGTCTTCCTCTATTTTGTATTTGGGATGCCTCTACAGCATGGCTGATGAGTGCAGTAGGTCTGCGCCTGGGATCTGAACCCACAAACGCGAGCCGCTGAAGCAGAGCGCATGAAACTTTAACCACTCAGCCACAGGGCTGGCACCTCTTACCCATTTTAAGTGAGATCAATGTTGGATTGACTTTTTCCTCAATGCGAAAAACCACTAGAATGAGCCCCAATCAGTCTACTCATCTCTGTTAGAAAGGATCACAAACATAGTGCTTTGTATTAAATCTCAAAGAGAGGAATAGCAAAATTATACATGTCAAGAAAGCATTACAGGATGATGTTGTTATTTAGAGAATTGCTTTCATCTTTGAGATATCTCGCACCTGCTTCATTTGGCACAGACTGTTTCCATCTCATGAAAAATAATCTTTTCTCTTCCCTAAACCCCAAAGTATGTAGATACAGCATGGTAATAACAGAAAACTTTTAACATATAAATTCACTTAATGGTGGCCTTTTAAAAATTCAAGGTATATAAACTGAATTAATTAATTTCATTTTCTTGAGAAGGGACCCTTAGTTGTGTGTGTGTTTGTGTGTGTACATATAATACAAGATGCATGTATACACCCTTACATCTACTTACACGTGAATATATAGCTTATTTAGTGTGTGAATTTTTATAAATTTTTATGTGTTGGAAACAATGCATGCAACAAACTTTCATGTATGTAATCCTCTAATACTATTTTTTAACTGCTTCTAAAATCTGTTAGCCCTCTGTCACTAACCAAGTTCTGTAGGCCAAATTTATTATGCTGGTTGCTTGTGCTTTTCTCCTTTTTTAATGCACCAAAAAAGTAAAGTAATTCAAGGGGGTCAAAATGTGTGTGTGTGCATGCACATGTGTATACAACCATCCTTTGTTATAGAGTAAGAGTCAAATATCTCCAAATAATGTGATAAATTCTGCAAAGTCTTCTTGAGATAAACAGATTTGAATTTTTAAGTTATACATGTTTTTTGTTTTTATTTTTCATTAAACATCATGGTTGTTTACATGTCATATAACTCCTTGAGAAGCTTCCTCATGCTAGCAGTTTTTGATAAAGGAAATATTTACTTCCTTCAGTTTTTCAGAGGGTGGAATCAGACTTGTTTTTCACATTTTATAGATGACACATTTGGCTGTCCCTGGCCAAAATCCAGTTAAAAATAATAGTATTTAATATTTAATAAACTACCAGGCTTTTTGAACCATCTGGAACTTTATTTTCTCTGCACGCAGCATCTGAGTTTCAGCTGTTAGCATTTCTCCTTTGCTCTGGGAAGGGTCAATTGCTTTTAAAGTCTTTGATGCTTGCTGTGTCAGCCCTTTTCATATTTTCAAAATGCCCGTGTAAAAGGGCTTTTCATCCATTCATGCTGATAATTCTTTTGAACTTGAGGTTTGAACCAAACTAATCAAATTTAATTATAGCTCAAATCCCGTTACAGTGAACTCCAGTAGATTTCTAGGCTAACTTTTTTTTTTTTTTTTTGTTATACTGGAATTCAGCCATTACCAATATTGCTTGAAGTTCGTGGGCTGTTGACTGCAGTTTGGGGGACCTTTTGTAATGCCCAGATTTTTTTGTGTTGACATTGGTAATATGATTTGAACTTTATTCTTTTCTAAAGGAAATATTGAATTAGTCTCAAGTACAATTTCTCATTCTTTGCGTATATTTCAGGTGATCTTTTCTTATTCACCTTTTAACAGTTTGAACAATTAACATCTGAAACCTACTTTCTTAAAGAATCCTTTGGTTTTGTTGTTGCTGATACTTGTCTTTTGTTTGTTTCGAAGATCCAAGACTGGGGATTTATATACATCCTCCTGGAGTACCACCGGGATCGATGCTTATTTGCCTCGTGTTCTGAGACAGATTGTTTTTTTCCTTTTTACTATTAAGAAAAAAAGTCTGAACAGTGTTAGCTGCTGGAGAGGAAGTAGGAAATATAAATGTTTTAAGCTGCACCATATGTTAAAGAGAGGTGGACTATATTGATATTTTTAGTGCCTTCTTCACAATGATTGCTAGCACATCTATATTATATTTTAGCATCTTGTTAAATTCACTCGTTAATCTGTATTTATGCTTCTGTATGTGAAAAATTCTTTTTCCTAACACAGTTTAAATTTCTATCTATTTTTAAATTACATTTTGTTTAGATTTCTAAGCAGATTTGGGAGTAATGATATTTAAAATACTTTAAGTTCCTTTTCATCTCTAAATAAATTCTATACATTTTTGTAATATTGGACCAATTTTTGATCTTCAAGAATAAAATGACAGAACTCATTCTTTCCTCGGAGCTTTTGATTCTGAAATGAACAATAGAGTTCATGAATTAGAGCAATTAGCAGAGCTCCTGTTAAAGGTGAAAATTGAATTTTCTTTTTTTAATTCGATTCAAAATTGCCAGTTTTCCTGAATTTATTATAGCAAAGGCTCTTGTTTTAAAATGAAGTGAAATGTGAAGTTAATTTACACACTAGGTGCTTTAAAGTATAATTTTGCTTGCTAAGTTGTTAGGGATTTTGAGTACATACGTTTAAAGGAATTCTAGTAACGATGCTGCTTTGTGTAATGTCTATGCAATTGCCATGTGTAGGACGAGTTCATGCCATAAATCTTTGGTGGATTTTAGGATTGTTTGCCATAGTTACCACTCTGGTCAGAGGGAATAGCCAATTCTTGTCTGCCTTTTGACTTCAGTGCAAGAGAATGTGACATCTACATCTCTTTGTCAGTATTCTTACATAAGCATGAGCACAAACTGTCATTAGGAAAGTAAAACTTCAACTAACAAGAAGAACTGAATTTTGTACGGCCAACATAATTTCTAGAGAGGTTAACATTTTCATTTAGAAAAAATGCTTCCATTTCCATACATGTTTAGACAGAGTACACTGAGCATTGTTTTAGCTTTTTCTTTTCTAAGTGTTGCCATTAGGTTGATGAAACATATTTTATCTATAAACACAGGTTATGAGAGATATGGAACTTCGTGTTTACGGACATAAACCTGAGAATCATGATAGGTGGTGGTTAGGCGTGTGGACTCTGAAGGTAGCCTGTCTGGGTTCAGATCTCAGCCCCAGTACTTACTAGTCCTCTGTGCTTAGGCAAGTTATTTAATCTCTCTTATCTCATTCTTTTCATCTGTTTGATGAAGGTAATAAGAATACCTACCTCATAAGGTTGTTGGGAAGATTCCGTATGTTTATACATATAAAGTGCCTAGGACAGTGCCTGAAATATAGTCCTAAAGAAGTGTTCGTTATGATTTGTTGTTGTTGTTTGGAAGATGTCATTAGCATCATTACTAGGGCCACCCTGAAACTTGCTGACCTCATCCAAGGACCTCATCCTTTTGCTTCATCCTTAGTGTCTCTAGTTCTCCATCTGATGTACTTAGCATACCCTGAATTCAGTCTATTTGAAGTCTCTTCATTTGCCCTTATTATAATTTCCAGACCATAAATTTCAAAGAGGCGGTCCAAAATGTTGGACCCATAAAGTGTTTTAAAACTGTAAGCCAACATGTTAAAATTGAGTGGTTTCAAACATCACTCCAGATATCCAAGTTTTCTTGGAAAATCAGAATATCTGGCAATATTGAGTACACAGTCCTGTGGGGCAACAGTTGGCTTGAGCTGAGTAGCAGCTGCCTCTTTAGACAGAAGCTGTGCTTTCCAGATCACCAGAGTCTCTACCACTTCCCGTTGTTTCTGATACCTTCCTCACTTCAGCCATTTATATAATTTGTTTGGGCCATGTAATATTTATTTGCTGTCAATGGTTTAGACTAAGCAGTACTTCTTAACTATGTATTATGCATCCTCATGTTCCACTGGCCCTTCACTGGTAGGTGCCAAATTTTGATCAATGTGTAAAACATACATTTATTAAAATCAATTCTACATAGCAGTGTTTGGGTTTTGTCTATGAGAAGGTATATTGAGCTGTGCAGATGGGCCTCTGCTATTAAAGCAGGATACAACTTACTGAAAATAAGAGGTGAAAAATTTAGTCTGTGTTTAAGCTCAAGCCAAAGAAAAAGTGTTTAAAGCCCAAGCCAAAGAAAATTGGGAAATGGAGAGCTTTGCCTTCTGAGTGTGTAAGAGAGCATAGTTGGGACAAGTCACAGTACTAAATGTCACAATGGAAGAGATCAGCAAGGCTAAAGATCCCTTAAAGCAAGCTTTCTCAGCCTCAGCACTGCTGATATTTTGGCCTGATAATTCTGTGTTGTGGAGGCTGTCCTGTGCATTACAGGATGTTTAGCAGCATCCCTGGCGTCTACCCACTAGATGCCAGAAACACACCCTCCTCTCCCAGTGGTGACAACCAAATGTCCCCTTGGTGGCAGAATTTTCCCTGGTTGAGAATCACTCCTTAAAGATATGGAAGACATTATTACAATATAGTAGTTATTATGCTCTAGTTACCACATCGCTGCTTTAGAGCTGCTTTTAGTCTTTTAATCTTTTCCAATATCTGCTTTAAAACATACTTTTCGAAAGCAAGCAGTATTTATTTTGCAGGCATTTTAATGTAGTAGCAGAGAGAGGAGATACTCTTTCTCTCTCCCCCTCTACAGCCAAACCCAACTACTAATATCTTTAAGGAGAGGCCACCTGACAGACTGCTGAGGGGACAGCTCAACGTGCTGGAGAAGTGGGCCCTCGCTCTTCCTCCACTGCTCCTTAGCTCTGTGATCCTGGGCAAGGCAGCACCCTTTCTGCGGCTTGTCTAGAAGATGAGGTGGTTGCATCAGATAATGACCAAGATGCCGTCTAGGTACAGTTGTAGGCTGTGAGTCAGAAAATATTGTAAGATTTCTGAAACTTTAACAGCTTAAATATATATATATATATGTGTATATATGTATATACAAAAAATATATATTTTGGCTATTCCCTGGGCTGAGATCAAACATTTAATAGTCCAGGTCATTTAACCAGAATATCCTACATTTTTCACCCTATTAAAATGAATAACCTCAAGAAGGTGTCATGAAATATCAGAATCACTTAGGGGAACATCTAGAAGTGCTTAGATGACTGTGTTAGTTTTCCATAGCTGTGTGATGAATTACTGCAAACTTACTGGCTTAAAACAACATCTATTTATTATCCCACAGCTAACTAGACCAGCAGTCTGGGCACAGTGTGGCTGGCTTCTCTGCTCAGGGTTTCACAAGGCAGCAGTTGACGTGTCAGCCAGAGGTGTAATCTCATCTGAGGCTTGGGGCCCTCTTTCAAGCTCACATGGCCATTGGTGGGTTTCTTTCCTTGTGGCTGTGTTGATATATTAGTATCAAGAAGATGATTTATGACATAAATTACGATTTTTAGGATCAAAAAGACTTGGTAAAGTCACCAACATTTTTCTCCATAATGTTGAGAAACCTGAAAGATTTTGTCACTGAAAAGCATGTCTTCTGGTTTTTATAAGAAGAGTAGTATCAGTGGGTAGAATCCTGGGATTTCTTATTAAGCAAGTGACAGTTTTCTAGGAGCTAAAATTTTACACTCGCAGCTGTTAAAAGCCACAGCTGTTTCCAAATGATCTTCGTCCCCTGCCCCAAAATAATAATTCATAAGCTCATTAAGTTTCTTGGGTTCTCATGCCTTTCTTTGGTGTTTGCATGGATGTGAGAAGTTTGGAGAAGCAGTGTCTAGATTTAGAGAATGGAGTTCTTTTCCATTATGAAATGTATTGCTGTAACTTAAAGCTGTATGCAGACTTCTCTTTTTTTCTCAAGTGGATCTGCATATTTTCCTTTTAAGATTTTCTTTAAGAGTGCAGGCATATCTTGTTTTATTGCGCTTCGCAGATACTGTTTTGTTTTTTACAAATTGAAATTACAAATTGAAGGTTTATGGCAACCCTGTGTTGAGCAAGTCTATGGGCGTGATTTTCCCAGCAGCATTTGCTCACTTCATGTCTCTGTGTCACATTTTGGTAATTCTTGCAGTATTTCAAACTTTTCCATTATTATTATATTTATTATGGTGATCTGTGATCAATGGTCTTTGATGTTACTATTGTAATTGTTTTGGGGCGCCACAAACCATGCCCATATATGATGTGGAACTTAATCAATAAATGTTGTGTGTATTCTGACTGCTCCATTGACTGACTGTTGCCCTGTCTCCCTCTCCTTGGGCCTCCCTATTCCCTGAGACCAATTAATAGCCCTACAGTGGCCTCTAAGCGTTTAAGTGAAAGAAAGAGTCACACATCTCTCACTTTAAATCAAAAGCTAGAAATGATTAAGCTTAGTGAGGAACGCATGTCGAAATCTGAGATAGGCCAAAAGCTAGGCCTCTTGCACCAAACAGTTAGTCAAGTTGTGAATGCAAAGGAAAAGTTCTTGAAGGAAAGTGAAAGTGCTATTCCAGTGAACACATGAATGAGAAGAAAGCTAAATGGCCTTATTGTTGTTATGGAGAAAGTTTTAGTGGTCTGAATAGAAGATCAGACTATCTACAACATTCCCTTAAGCCAAAGCCTAATCCAGAGCAAGGCCCTAACTCTGTTCAATTCTGTGAGGCTGAGAGAGGTGAGGAAGCTGCAGAAGAAAAGTTTGAAGCTAGCAGAGAGGTTAGATCATGAGGTTTAAGGAAAGAAGCCATCTCCATAACATCAAAGTACAAGGTGAAGCAGCAAGTGCTGATGTAAAAGCTGCAGCAAGTTATCTAGAAGATCTAGCTAAGATAATGAAAGTGGCTATGCTTAACAACAGATTTTCAGTGTAGATGAAGTAGTCTTGTATTGGAAGAAGATGCCATCTAGGGCTTTCATAGCTAGAGAGGAGAAGTCAGTACTTGGCTTCAAAGCTTCAAAGGACAGGCTGACTCTCTTATTAGGGGCTAATGCAGCTGGTAACTTTAAGTTGAAACCACAGCTCATTTACCATTCTGAAAATCCTAGGACCCTTAAGAATTATGCTAAATCTACTCTACCTGTGCTCTATAAATGGAATAACAAAGCCTGGATGACAGCACATCTGTTTACAGCATGGTTTACTGCATATTTTAAGCCCACTATTGAGACCTACTGCTCAGAAAAAAAAGATTCCTTTCAAAGTATTACTGCTCATTGACAATGCACCTGGTCACCCAAGAACTCTGATAAAGGTGTACAGTGAGATTAATGTTGTTTTCATGCCTCCTAACACAACATCCATTCTGCAGCCCATGGATCGTGGAGTCATTTTGACTTTCAAGTCTTACTATTTAAGAAATACATTTCGTAAGGCTATAGCTACCATAGATAGTGATTCCTCTGATGGATCTGGGCAAAGTCAATTGAAAACTTTGTGGAAAGGATTTACCATTCTAGATGCCGTTAAGAACATCTTGATTCATGGGAAGAGGTCAAAATGTTAACATTAATGGGAGTTTGGAAGAAGTTGATTCCAACCCTCATGGATGACTTTGAGGAGTTCAAGACTTCATTGGAGGAAGTAACTGCAGATGTGGTGGAAATAGCAAGAGAACTAGCATTAGAAGAGGAGCCTGAAGTTGTGACTGAATAGCTGCAATCTCATGATAAAACTTTAACGGATGAGGAGTAGCTTCTTATGGATGAGCAAAGAAAGTGGTTTCTTGAGATGAATCTACTCCAGGTGAAGATGCTGTGAAGATTGTCGAGATGACAACAAAGGTTTTAGAATATCACACAAACTTAGTTGATAAAGCAGCAGCAGGGTTTGAGAGGATCTATTCCAATTTTGAAAGAAGTTCTACTGTGAGTAAAATGCTATCAAACAGCATCACATGCTACAGAGAAATCGTTCTTGAAAGGATCAATTGATGTGCAAACTTCATTGTTGTCTTATTTTAGGAAATTGCTGCAGCCACCCCAACCTTAGGCAGCCACCACCCTGATCAGTCAGCATTAACATTGAGGCAAGGCCCTCCACCAGCAAAAAGATTATGACTCACTGAAGCCTCATTACTTTTTAGCAATAAAGTATTTTTTAATGAAGTTTTGTACATTGGTGTTTTGACATAATGCTATTGCACACTTAATAGACTACAGTATAGTGTAAACATAATTTTTATATGCACTGGGAAACCAAAAAATTCATGTGAGTCACTTTATTGCAGTATTTGCTTTATTGTGATGGTCTGGAACTGAGCCCGCAATATCTCTGAGGTGTGCCTGTAACATGATTGGATAATTTAATTAGTGGTGTAAAAACTGGAACTTTTGGTTAAAAGTTTTAAGATGATGTTAACAGACCCCAAGTTTATATATTAAGGGTACAAGGAATTTTAGATTCATAAATTTGAGTGACCCGTACTCCCTCCCCATGTGGCTTATGCTGTACTTTCACTTAACACTGATATATTTTCTATATGCTGGAGCCTCTGGTTACAGCGTGAAGGCAGTCACAGCTACCTTAAGGAGCTTACAGTTTTGAGGTAGGAAATTAAGAGTCAGCATCATTTAAAACAGGTTAGAGGTTATAGAATCAAAATTAGTGAAGTAGAAAAGTATCAGATGCACAGCTTATTACAAATTTCTTACATAGCAGTGGCCTCATTATATAAGTTGAATCTAATATGAATTTTTTTAAGTACCAAATATATTGAAAGTTGAAGGATGCTAGAAGCAAATGAGACCATATACAACTGGAAACTCATATTTTGTCTTTATAACTTAAGGGCTCAATTAAACTGAAATCAGAGTACTGATATCAGCAATTTAATCTGTATTGGGCTTTTAGAACAAATAATTAAGATTAAACCATTTCAACTTTTTTTGATGGTAAAATATATATAACATAACATTTGCCATTTTAACCATTTTTAAGTCTATAATTCAGTAGCATTAATTACATTCATAGTATTATGGAACCATTACCATGATTTACGTCCAAAGCTTTTTTTTCCTCCTGTGGAAGATTTGCCCTGAGCTAACATCTGTTGCCAATCTTCCTCTTTTTGTATGTGAGCTGCTGCCGTGGTATGGCCACTTGACAGAGGAGTGGTGTAGGTCCGTGCCTAGGACCTGAACCCAGGCTGCTGAAGCAGAGCATGGCTAACTTAACCACTAGGCCAGTGGGCCTGGCCCTCCAAAGCTTTTTCATTACCCTAAACAGAAAGTCTGTAACCATTAAGCAATAACTCCCCATTCCTCCTCACCCCAACCCCTAGTTACCTCTAATCTACTTTCCATCTGTATGAATTTTCCTATTCTAGATATTTCATATAAGTGGATTATGAAATCCTTGTCCTTCTGTGTCTGGCTTATTTCCTTTAGTACAATGTTTTCAAGATTTGTCCATGTTGTAGTTTGTATCAGAACTTCATTCCTATTTATGGCTGCATAATATTCCGTTGTATGTATATACCACGTTTTATTTATCTAGTCATCTGTTGATGAGCGCTTGGGTTGCTTCACCTTTCGGCTGTTGTGATTAATGTGGCAGTGTCTTAGTCCATTTGGGATACCGTAAAGACTGGGTGGTTTATAAACAGTAGGGATTTGCTGCTCACAGTCTGAAGGCTGGAAATCCAAGATCAGGGTGCCAGCATGGCCTGATGAAGTCCCTCTTCTGGGTTTCAGACTTCTCATTGTACCTCACCTTGCAGAAGGAGCTAGGGAACTCTGTGAGGTCCCTTTTAGAAGAGCACTAATCCCATTCATGAGGGCTTCACTCTCATGACCCACTCACCTCTCAGAGGTCCCACTTTCTAACACCATCACATTGGGTGTTAGGATTCCAACATGTGACTTTTGAGGGGACACAAACATTCAGAATGTAGCATGCAGTGAACATTGGTGTACAAGTATCTGTTTGAGTCCCTGCTTTTCATTCTTTTGGTTGTATAGCTAGGAGTGGAATTGCTGAGTCATGTAGTAATTCTGTGTTTAGCTTTTTGAGGAACCACCAAACTTTCCCACAGTCGCGGCACCATTTTACATTCCCACCAGCCACATAAGAGGGCTCGGATTTCTCTCCAACACTTGTCATTTTTCCTTTTTGATTATAGCCATCCTATAGGTGTGCAGTGGTATAAACCACTTGAATGTTTAAAAGTAAATTTAAGATAATTTGTTTATGAAAGCTTTAGACTTTGTTTAAAAATGCCCTGAGTTAAACACTTTTTAAAAATTGCTGTACTTTAAAATATTATGCATAAAAAATTTGTTAGACCCTCTAATTATTTTATATGTTAACATTGGTCATTTTTATCCTAGTTGTCATGATCTTTAAAGTGTGTATAAAGTCCACCTAAAAAAGAAAAAAGATAAACTAATGAAAGAGAAATGTTATTTGGGGCAAAAAGGAACTTATGAATTAATGCCAACCTGTATTTCAGCCATGGGAAACCCACTGGGATTCTCCAAACAGGCCACGCACATCTACTTCTACCAGTGTTCCATGGACAGAGAGCATCAGCATCACCTAGGAACTGCATTTAAATGCAAGTTCTCAGGCCCTCCCTAAATCAGAAATCTGAGAATGGGGCTCAGAGTCTCTGTGTTAACAAGCCCTCCCGATGATTATGGTACATGCTAAAGTTTATACCATTCTCTCCCTGTGGAGTACTTTCCTTGTTCTGTAGACCAGGGTAAGAGTCTATGCGTCTTGACCCAGCTGCAGTGCTGCCCCAGCTAAGAAGCTTCGCCTCCCCAACCCCAGCCGCCTCCCACTCTAGGCTCCCAGAGTGTTCTACTACGGAGTGCTGATAGTTTGTTGGGAATCTCCTCCAGTTTGGGAAGCCCTTCAGTGTACGGATTTGCATCTCTTTTACTTCATCTATCATAATCCTTAACAGATTGTAGAGGTTCTTTAAAGGTTTGTGATTTTTTTTATAAATTTTTTTTATTGAGTTCATAATAGTTTACATCAATGTGAGATTTCAGTTGTATGTTATTTCTTCACCCCCTGTGCCCACCTCCCACCCCACTTCCCCTGGTAATCACTGAACTGTTTTCTTCATCCATGTGTTTGTTCACATTCCACATATGAGTGAAATCACCCAATGTTTGTCTTTCTCAGTCTGGCTTATTTCGCTTAGCATAATTCCCTCCAGGGCCTTCCATGTTGTTGCAAAAGGGATGAATTTGTGTTTTTTTATGGCTGAGTAGTATTCCATTGTATATATATTACTATGTCTTCTTTATCCAATCATCAGTCAGTGGGCACTTGGATTGTTTCCATGTCTTGGCTTTTGTGAATAATGCTGCAACAAACATAGGGGGTGCTTATGCCGCTTTGGATTGTTGATTTCAAGTTGTTTGGGTAGATACCCAGTAGTGGGATAACTGGGTCGTGTGGTAGTTCCAATTTTAGTTTTTTGAGGAATCTCCATACTGTTTTCCATAGTGGCTGCACCAGTTTGCATTCCCATCAGCAGTGTATGAGGGTTCCCTTTTCTCCATACCCTCTCCAACATTTGTTACTTTTAGTCTTAGTGATGATAGCCATTTTAACAGGCGTAAGGTGGTATCTTAGTGTAGTTTTGATTTGCATTTCCCTGATGATTAGTGATGTTGAACATCTTTTCATGTGTTTATTGGCCATCTGTATATCTTCTTTGGAAAAATGTTCATATCCTCTGCGCTTTTTTTGATCGGGAGGTTTTTTTTTTTTATTGTTCAGTTGTGTGAGTTCCTTACATATTATGGAGATTAACCCCTTGTCAGATATGTGGTTTTTATTCCTCAGTTTGTTGATGTGCTATATCACGTTGATTGATTTGCAGATGTTGAACCATCCCTGTGTGGTATGAATCCCACTTGATCATGATGTATGATCCTTTTGATATATTGCTGAATTCGGGTTGCCGAAATTTTGTTGAGGATTTTTGCATCTATGTTCATCAGCGATGTTGGCCCATAGTTTTCCTTTTTTGTGTTGTCCTTGTCAGGCTTTGGTATCAGAGTGATGTTGGCCTCATAGAATGTATTAGGAAGTGTTCCATCTTCCCTAATTTTTTGGAATAACTTGAGAAGGATAGGTATTAAATCCTCTCTGAAAGTGTGGTAGAATTCCCCAGGGAAGCCATCTGGTCCTGGGGTTTTATTCTTTGGGATGCTGTTGATTACTGTTTCAATCTCTTTACTTGTGATTGGTCTATTCAGATTATCTATTTCTTCTTGATTTAGCTTTGGGAGGTTGTAAGAGTCTAAGAATTTATCCATTTCCTCTAAATTTTCCATTTTGTTGGCATATAGTTTTTGGTAGTATCTCCTATAATCCCTTTTATTTCTGTGGTGTCTGTTGTAAAAGGTTTGTGATTTTGAATTGAGTGGCCAATGGGTGGAGACAGGGTACATAAAATAATTACAGGAAAGGAGAGAGGAAGCCAGTTGTTGCTTAACTTGTGGGGTAGCAGAAACCATGGCAAAGGTAGTTTTAAATTTAAAAAATTTTTTTCTGGTGAGATTTTATTATCTTGTCTCGTTACTTAGCTTCCTGTCTACTTCATTGCTTTTTGCCTTATTTTAACAGAGCTGTGCTATTTAGAATTCAGAATTATCGGAAGGAACTTGCCTTAAAATACTTACTTCATCTTTAGGATATAGCCAAATGTCTTTCAAGGAAGGAATCCTTTGTAATTTCACTATTCACCAGTTTGATACATACTTTAGACTTTAAAAAAAATATGTTGACCTTAAGCAAATAGCCAGTTATTTCTCCAGCAGAAATGGGTTTATTTGAGATCAATGAAGAATTGCAATATAGGGTCTGCAACCATGGCAAGCCACATGCAAGTCCCCAAGTAGCAAGGGAGGAGAAACTCTTGTGTAGAGGGGAAGAGGATCTAGGGAGGGCTGTGGTAAACAAAGAATTCAAGGTGTAGTGGCTTTGTATTGGGTGAGACAGTCTATCTTTGGCTAAGCTTCTTGTTGTCAAGAAGAGGAAGTCTTTTTTCTTCCTGTTGGGCTCTGCTATGGACATAGGACGTGAGAGTTCCCCCTTTTGGCTTCCTGACTCCAATTTAATGAGGTTTCTGTTCATTAATTTCCACAGATAGGACATTTTTACCCTGCAAAATTTAAATATACCAGTTAAAGATAGCATTTAAAGTTTTGGCACACATTATCTCATTAAACAAGTAATGGCATCCATATTTTCCAATTTCTGGGATAAAAATAAAAACTTGGTCATTGGTTGTTACAGATTCAATCTCATTACAGCTGCACTGGAGTTTTCCCATTAAGACAAACCTCTTTTCAATCACAGATACACTTTTTAGCTTAGGCTTCATTAAGCCTCATGACTGGTTGTGTTGGAGTTAAGTATCTTGCCTTTAACACACTTCTAGGGCTCTATTTGTTTCCCACAATTTTCTGCATGTTCGTGTCAAATGAACCATAAAATGATTCAGTGCCAGCATGTGGTTTTAATAATAAATAAGCATTGGCAAGTGAATGTTGAATTAGAATTTCAAGTTTTATACATATACCATGATTTTAACTTCTAAGTCAATTTATATAGCTCAGCACTTAGTCACTGTTAAATAATTTATCGATTAGCATATGAAATTTTTCATTGTATGCATCAATTATTTGGAGTGTCTGTTGATGATTGAAAATCACACGTTTGTTGGTAGACGATTTTCTGCCATTTTTCATAGTACATTTATAGTCAGGTTTTATGATTAAGTGGAAACAAATTTCCCCAAGGCTCTTTTTTACCTTCTTGGGTTTTAATTATTATGGTTTATGTTGCATAAAAGTGGTGATTTCAAAATTATCTTAGTATTATAAAACTCGCTTCTTTACAAAAGTTGCTATTGAATATGAGGCTTTTGAAAAGTGGGAATTTACTCTAGTAGCTGCTCAAAGCGTTAGGATTAGGCGTAGTGGAGATTCCTTCACTTCTTCCCTCTCTGGTGGAATGGCATAAGGCTGTTGTCTGTGTAAATCTGTCTCTTTCCTCAGATGGGTCGTGGGGTGGCAGGTGAGAGGATGGAAAGGGTGATGAGAGAAAAAGAGTTAATAGAGGCCACATGGAATTGAGTCTCTTGCCTTTAACAGGCTTTGGCTAATCTAAAATCATATTTTCCAATCAGCTTTACAGTTATCTTCTAGTCTAATAATAAAGAAATAATGTATTAATCTAAAAAGATGTTTTCAGTTGTTAAAGTTCATTAGTAAGCCCAATTTTGTTTCTTTTGCCTGTCAGCTTTTTCTTTTTTAACTCCTGGGACTAATATTTTGCTTTTATTCATGGTTTATCTTCTTCAAAGCACCTCTTCTTTTTAGATCAGTTTTATTGAGGTGTAATTTAACTATAATATATCCATTTTAAACATACAGTTCAATGTGTTTTGACATATTCATACAGCATTGTAAACTTCGTCATCCCTAGTAAGATAGAGATGAAGAACAGGTGTCAGTAAACTTTTTGTGTAAAGGGCCTTTGCAGCCTTTTGCCAATAAGCATGGTGTCAGCTGTATGCTTCTTATAGATGTTCTTTATCAGGATGGAAAAATTTCCTTCTATTCCTAGTTTGTTTATTGTAATGGGGCTTTAATTTTTCTAATGCTTTTCCTGTATCTATTGAGATGGTCATATGGCTTTTCTTTTTTAATCTGTTAATGTGGCAAATTATATTGATTTTAGAATAATGAAATAACTTTGTATTCCTGGGATAATCCTCACTTGCTTATGATGTAGTTATCATTTTTATGTCTTTCTGGATTCAACTTACTAATATTTTGTTGAGGATTTTTATGTTTATGTTCATGAGGAATAAAGGAGTTTGTGTAAGATTGGTATTAATTCTTCCTTCTTGTTTGGTAGAGTTCAACAGTGAAACCATCTGGGCCTAGGTTTTCTTTGTGAGAAGGCTTTTGATAAATTCAAAATATTTGACAGACAAAAGGCTCTTAAGGTATTCCATTTTATCTTCTGTCAGTTTTGTTTTTGTGGCAGTTTTTCGAGGCATTTGTCTGTTTAATTGAAGTTGTTTATCTTTTTAATGTAATGTCCCCTCTTCGAGTCCCAATATTGGTAATTTGTGTCTTCTCTTTTTTCTTCTTGGTCAGTATAGCTAGAGGTTTGTGAATTTATTGATCTGTTCAAAGAACCAATTCTTAAAATTGACTTTGTCTATTTTTGGTCTGTTTTGTATTTCACTGATTTCTGCCTTTATTATTTCCTTTTTCCTACTATTTTGGGTTTACCTTGCTGTTGTCTTTCCAGCTTCTTAAGTTGGAAGCCTAGATCATTGATTTGTAGATCTTCCTTTTTTATCTCATGTAAGCATTTAAATTTGTAAATTTTCCTCTAAGCGCCAAATTAGCTGTATCTCCCAAACTCTGATATATTGTGTTTTCATTTTCATTCGTTTCACAGTATTTTCTTAAGTACCCTTTCACTGATGCTGTATAAAACCACAAGGAGAAAAAAGCCAGATATTATATAAAATTATAATTCTTTTTCTTGCCCCATCATAGAGCTAAGGTGGCAGAGCAGCCAGGTAGACTGAATTACAGAGGGTCACAAGCCCTGCCAAGAAGAGTCAGGACACATGGACTGTTTCTCCTTTGGTAGACAGCATGAGGTGGCAGAAGGAAAGAAACTGAAGTCGTAACACACTCTTAAAGGCTCGGTGTCATCTATCCTGAGAGTTTAGAATTCCTGGAAGTCTCAGGCACCAGGAGAATCTGCACCCGTTCCCCAGCTCATTTCCTTATTACTCTGCTAGGTGCTTATAAGAAGGATTTGGGGCAAGGCAGGAGACCTGAGAGAGTCCCCTTGTGGCACAGATTTGAGGGTGAAGCAGCAGTTACCCAGAAGAGCCCATCTGTGCTCAGTGCCCTGCATGAGGACAAGATGTTGATCAGCTGTCACTGGGGAACAGACACAAAACTCACCCATGTGCCAGAATCTTCACTGAAATACAGCAGGAGTCACCTGCAGGGGGAGGGGCAGGTAACCTCTCCCCTCCCCTGCAACCTCAGTTCCAGGCAAGGGTTGGCTGCTGCTAGTGGAGGAAGGTTAGAAATCCTACCTCAGTCTTATAAATATACTAGGAAAATGCCATCTGCCACTAGGAGAGGGCCAGAAAATAAAGCCAAAGTATCATACTTCTTCAACTTAGGGAAATGCCTGATGCCATGTAGGATAGCTGGTGGACTTCTGGTTGCCTGTGACTCCAGGCCTTGCTGCAGGACATATTTACTTGGCACACTAACTCTTGCTTGAGATTACTGTTCAGGGTTCACTTTTAAGTATTATTGCGAGAATTGCTTGTTGACATCCTTTGTTAATTTTATGTTTGAGATGTACTTATTCTTGCTTGGATATACTTAGATTGTAAGGTGTACATATTTAGCATATCAGTCTTTGGTCGTGTACATTGTAAATATATGCCCAATTGTGTCAGTTGCCTTTTAATTTTCTGCAAAACTTTTATGTTCTGTACAGAAATTTTACATTTTTAGGTAGACAAACATATCATTTTCCCCTCCATCGTTGTTCCTTTGCTTTTGTGAAAAGGCTTGTAGTGATTTGTTCCTGAAGAATAATTTGCATATTCTGAAGTGCACAAATCTTAAGTGTACAGCTCATTGCATTGCACTTATGTATATACCCCTGTATGTACCACCTGGATCAAGATACGAAACTTTTCCATCATCCAGAGGCTCTCTTGAGTCCCTTCCCATTTCGTGTTCACAGCCCCTCTCCCCACGAGTTAACCACTGTTTTGACTTTCATTATCATAGCTGTTTTATCTGTTCCTGTCCTTCACATAAATAGACTCACATGCTATGTGTTCTTTTGTGTCTACCTTCTTTCGCTTTGAGAATCACCCTTGTTGTTGTATGTATAGTAGTTCTTTTGTTACTGTTTTATTTTAATAGCATTCCATTGTATGAATATACCGCAATTTGTATATTGGTTCTCCTCTTGATGGGTATTTGGGTTATTGGTAGTTTTTGGCTATTATGAATAAAGCTGTTAATAACATTCTTGTACATGATTTTTTGTGAGTTTAGACACACAAACTCTTGGATTTCTCTTGGGTGTATTTGTATGGGTAGAATTGTGGTGTCATAGGGAGAGGTATATTTGGCTTAATAGATACTGCCAAACTTTTATCCAAAGCGGTTGAACTAATTTAAAACTCACAAAAAAGGCATGTGGTTATTATTCTTCTCTTGTTGGAGAGATCCTTTTGTTTTACGTATTTTTAGCAAAAATTCTATTTGAGTTCATCATCTAACTATAACATCCAGTGTGAGAAATATTATTTTGTATAATAGAGTGACAAAACACAGTTCTGTGGATTATGACAGTAGGTCAAGGCTTAGTAGTCCTAGCATATCCCAGTATTCTTAAAATGTTGTTTAGGAAAAGCAATTATTCTATTTCTAGGTCAGTACATTCCTTTAACAACATCATTTCAGCTCATGTAAATTCTTTAGGCAGGGTAAAGGATGTTATCAGGTAAAATTTTGTTGTGATTTCATTTAAGTGTCCCTGACATAGAGGGCTTTTCATGTATCTTATTTAGTAGATTATATTTAAATGAAAAAGAAAAACATGGTTTATCCTTTCTTAAAGGATATGGGAGAATAATAGTCTGTTGTCTCTGAGTTCTTCTTTTACATGGAAATCTGGAAATCACATCCTTAATGTATTTGAGACCCTCAAGACTGTTTGAGTCTTCTACTGACCCCCTGTAAAGAAAGTTGTTCTTTTGCTCACATCATTTGTACTTGATAAGTGAAATGGTACGAGTGAAGAGAATTGTTTAGAAAATGGCATTGCCACAGGGAAAAGAGTTTTTCTGTTATCACTTGTAGAATAGTTGAAGTGCTTTGAATGTCTTCAAACTCAATATCATAAAGAGCACAGGATTCTCTAAAGATAGGACCATTGTCTCTGTTAGTTACTAACATGGGGGGTGTTTCACACTGGCTTAGCCTCTGTAAATAATTTAGCGCCACCAGGGGGATCACTCCCGTCTCATTTGGCTCAATAGCTTCTGTGCTTTTATTCATATATTCATCAAGACATTCTGTGTGGGAATTTCTCATTTTCCCCTTTCATGCTCTTAGGCATGCCGTCATTGATTACCTATCAAGTGAGGGGGCAAGAAGAGCAAGAAGGGGCAAACTCTGCTATTACTGCTTCACAGTGCCCTGACATCACCCTGGCTCATAACACAGATGCTGTGGTGTGCCCTTGGTTCCTGACCACGAATCCAAACTTTACTCGTTCTCTTCTGTTTTTAGTCGTCTTGGTTTCTGGCAAGAAGTCCCACTACAATAGAGTAACGTTATGTGGTCTTTTAACTTACCCACAGACCTAAAGAGCCTAACCTCATGTGAAATGGGACTCCACTGAGAGGGTTACAAGAGCATTACAGTAAGAAATGCCAGTCTGGGAAGACAGGAGGCAGTCAACTGTGCTCTTTTCTACAGCTTTCTAAAGAACAGCATGTATTTGGTTTTGATCTGCAAATCATGGATTTATTTTTTTCACACATAAAAAATATTAATATATTCAGTCCCAATCTCAGGACCTCCAGTCACAAATCATGGATTAAATCCAACACCTACTGTGTGTCAGGCTCTACTCTAGTACATTCCACACATAGGAACTTGTTGAATTACAACATATACCTATGAGCATATATTAAAGTTAAAGAGGTTTAATAATAAAACAAAATGAGATAAACCCCATAGGCAAGTAGGCTACTTTAGAATAATGTTCGATCTTCCTTTCTCCTAGGAATTTGATAGCATCTTAAAGGCTGAATGGCTTTAATGCTCAAAGATCTGCATATTGCTTTATTCTTTTCTGTGCTTCAGCTCAGTGGTTCTCAAACTTTAGTGTACATAAGTTGCTTTATAAGGTTGGATATCCAAAACCAGTATCCTAAACCTTAAGCGTAAGTTAAGAGAAATTTATGGAAATTTTGAACTGACTTGAGTACTTTCTTTCTTTACTGTGTACCACTACTCGACTTAATAGTTTACTTTCCACCTCCACTTCCTCTTTCATTTGGATTTCTCACTTTATATGCTGGAGGGTGGTCAGAAAGTGATCACATTTAGTTTTTTGTTGGTCTTCTTTTTTAGTGCTGCCTCTGGCTCTTCTGGAGAATGGATCATGGTGGGGGAATGAAAGGAGGTTGGACAGAGATGACTAAGGCTGTTGCAGTTGTCCAGGTGAAAATTAATGGTAGCTTGGACTAGGAGTGCAATGGAGAGAAATAGGTTGAAGAGATATTTAGGAGAGCAAATTGACAGGATAGGCTGGCTACTAGCTTGTGAAGAGGAAGGAGGTGCCAAGAACAACCCGCAGGTCTCTGATACAATCATCTAGATGTATATTGTCCACGTTCAATGAGATAGAGAACCCAGAAGAAGGATGGGCTTTGGAGGTTGGGGCATTAGACTTTGAGGTAAATCATGGGACATACTGAGTTTAAGTGAATTGCCTGTGGTGTAGTCAAGTGGACATACTGAGTGGATAGTTGAACATATGCATCAGGAGCTGGAGGTGTTTATCTGGGTTAGAGACAGAAATTTCAGATATATTTTTTTAAAAAACATCTGTTTGGGTTGACCAGCTTTATGAGTCCTATAATTTTTAATGGGATGTCCAATATTACAGAAATTTGGAGATACCACAGATTATACTAATAAAACCTTTTCTCTCTCTCTTTTTTTTAAAAGAAAATCTTACATGACAGCAGCAGTTAGGGAAAGTGAAAAGATAAAAACTTTAAAATAAGGTTGTCTGTAGAGCTATGGGTAGGGAGGCCACCATTCATTGAATATCTACTGTCAGCCAAACATGATGCCCAGCTCTTTATATCTCTGATCCTCTCAGTTAGTGCCTCTCGCCTATGGATTAAATACTGAGATTTAGGGACAATGAGTGACTTGCTCAAGGTCATGTGGAAATCTGGATTCTCACAAGAGTGTATTTGGCTTCATAGCTTTTGCTCTTTCCACTAACTCTGTTGCAATCTAGAAAACAGTTAAACTAAAATAATAATCTACAGTCAGTTTAAAATCACTTTTTGAAGGATTTGTGGTTCCACAGATATGTGGAATGCCCTTTATTTCAGTAGCACACCTCTTGACTTCCCTGTCTGTCCTTTGTACCAGAGTTTTCTCAGGCAACAAAACTTAAAAACTTAGAACTTTAGTATGCTAACGCTTTAGTGTGGGAACAGACTTGAGAGATCTTGGTGTCTATTAGCCTTACTTTGTAGCTAAGGAAACAAAGACCCCAAGGTCAGAGATTCTGTTAGTAGGAAAGACAGACTGTAGCTCAAACCTCAAACTCCTGGTCCCTCTTTTCACCAGTATACTTCTCCAGTAAACAAACATGTTTCTCATCTCTGACTTCTCTTTCAGCACTCACATTGAACTGCCAAAGCTCCGTCAACTCTTCTTCCAAAACTCCTCTCATACCTGTTCCTATCTCCAATTCTTGCTCCTTGTAGCCCATTTCAGTCTCCCATCCTTCATTCACTTCCACACTGTTGCAGTATTCTCCCAGCTGGTCTTTTCCTACAGCACCACTGTGCCTACGCCCCTTGGCAGCTCGCACCGGCTGAATTCTCCCTAGAGCCTCCTGTTTTACGTCACAACTCTTCAGACTGCTATTTGTGGTGTCCTACAGTAGGCCCCTGGCCTACATATTCCCCTTGGGTAGGCCCCACTAGTCCTCATCCCCCGTGTGCTGCCTAACCTACACGAGTTTACTGGTCCTCCGTGGCTTTTCCTTATCTGTGCTTTTGTTTCTATAGTTGTATTTATTTTGCAGAGACCGTTACTTCAGTGTTGTATTATCTGTAATTTATTGAAAAGTACTTCTGAATACAGTATAGTATATGTGTATATGTACAAGTTGCTTCTCATCACACTGTAGGGGTTAACTTCTGAAATATCTGACCATAATAGCTTGCATTTGAAGGACCCTGATCGAGAGTCCACATTACAGATGTAGCTAAGGCAAGGACTTCACGTATTACTATCTAAACCTGTTCTAGAGGATTCATTAATTAACATAAAGAACCTTTACTGGTTCTGTGTCTCGCCACTTAAAGGAGGATTCTGGTGCAACCTTTTTTAAATCACTGATTGCTAATAAATGTCTCTTTGCCAATTCCATCTGAGACATCTTTTCATTGTAAGTACCGCTTTATAAGGAGGTTGTTGGGAAGGAGACCTATAGCCTTTAGCACCTACGTCACCTTTGTTGACCCTGCCAGTACTTAAATAAATTTAGTCAAATTGGCTTGGTCAGATCACAAGAGTAGGTAGAGAAATGGTGAGTAAAGTCCCCACCAGTGAACTTCTGTCCTTTTCTCACCCGCTTCTCCACCCCGCTCACCCCTGACCCGCCCTGCCCCCCGTTGTGATGGCTGGGGCTGGTCCAGGTAGCCTCACATCCTAGAGTGTAGGTTTGGAGCTTCTCACTTCTCTGCTTAGCTTTACCATGTCATCCATGTAGGTACTAAGGTTCCTGTCCGTATTATGTGGACCCTTGCGTTTATTTCGCTATTATTTGGGAATGAAATTTTAGATTGATTGACATGTTATAGCTGTGTGTTTCTTAAACTATCAGGGATTTTTTTTTATTCTTTATACTGAAAAGATCAATTATAGAAGGGTTCCACTAAATATTTTCCTTAATTTAGAAAATAAAACAAGCAAATTCTTGGTTAGTTCTGCAGATTCAGCATAGCTTTGTAGCTTATACAAGTAGAAAATAGATATTTCATCCTGCCCACGTCACAGCAATGTGTCTTAAAGAGTTTTGACCTTTTGGCAATTGATACTATTATTCTTACATAAATAATTAAATGTTTGGTATATATGTTTGTATATGCATGTATAAATGTACGTATGTATGTTTGCGTGTGTGTGTGTGTGTATACACACACATTGGTCAATATCTCTCCCTCACATCCCCTTTCCCTGTTTCTGTAAAATTTTTTGTAAGGTTACTTGTTTGTGAATTCTTTCTTATTTTTTTGACCAAAACTGAAATGGAATTACTAGACAAACCTACAGTGCCATCTGCCCAACTTTCTTATTTTCCTGGTAAACAGGTAACAATTGCAAACATGGAGGCAAAACCAGTTTTCATCTTTGTTATTAAACTAGTAGCAGAAATAGACTGGTTATCCTTCCTGTGGTCCAGAATCTGACTCTTCTTATCAAGGGTTGCCTCAGAACTGATATTCAGAGAAGAACTTTTAAAAATTTTTAAATGTTTTTTAAAACGAAATTTTAAAAAATACCGTTGGATTGTAGGCTCCTTGAGCTCAAAGACCTTGTTTTAATCATCCATGTATCCCTGGGGTTCACCTTAGCGCTGGATGCTTAATGGGCCTTCAATAAATGTCCATAGTGGAGATTGAATTAAACTAAGACTTTTTAAATTTTCATAACGTGTTTTACTTAAAAATTTTTTCCATAAAAGACAAACTTTTAAAAGAGCTTTTAGTTTTTTTAGTTCATTCTGTCATGACTGTCCTTTCCATTCATTTCTTTCTCATCTCATTTAATAATGGAAGGGCAAGTAATGATTTAGTCATCAAGAAAGTAAAGGTAGTGGGGCCTGCCCAGTGGCATAGTGGTTAAGTTTGGGTGCTCCACTTCTGTGGCCTGGGGTTTGCTAGTTTGGATCCACACTTATGTGTGAACTTATTTGGCACACACTTATGTACCGCTTATCAAGCCATGCTGCAGCAGGTGTCCTACATATAAAAAAAATAGAGGAAGATGGGCACAGATGTTATCTCAGGGCCACTCTTCCTCACCAGAAAGGGCAGGATTGGTGATGGATGTTAGCTCAGGGCTAATCTTCCTCCAATAAATAAATAAATAAATAAACAAACAAACAAACAAACAAACAAACTGCATCAAAAAAAAGTAAAGGTATTAACATGTAATAAAGTCTTTTCTTGTGTCAAACTGAAAAAATATATAATAAAAGTAATATGCCTTGTTAATAAATGTACTATATTTTATTAGGAATTTGATTGAAATAGTATTTTATGAAAGTATATTTTGTTCTCTTATAGTATTTGGTCATTGCTTGTCTCAATACATTTTAATTAGGAAGAAGAGTTTTCACAGATTCTTTAAATCGTGTTGATCTTTCTTAGTATTGTGATGATGTTTCATTCTTTCCAATGATATGGAAAGACAATAAAAGTTCTGTTAATATTAGCAAAGTCAAAGAATGGATTACTTCATAGCAAAGGTTTTTCTTTATGTTGGACTTCCACCCTTTTTCCTCTGAAGTTTTATTTAGTTTGAAAAACTGCGTCTGTGAGGCGCTTGTCACGTGAGTCAGTGTTAGACCCTCACGGTCTGAAGCTTAGCCATGTGGTCTAATGCATTACCTACCAATAACCAAGGGGTCAGCTGTGGCTCGTGTATATGTTCCCGAACAGCTCTCCTATTTTCAGGTGACTTCTTGTTATCCTGTTTCCTTTGATGGGGCTTTAAAAGGGTTGCCATCTGACACCTTTCTCTGTGCTATTTAACAATGCCTGCATTCATTTTGAGCTGTTAAAGTCATCTACTCTGTTATAAAATAGTTACCTTAAAGAAAACTCAGTGTTCAAGGAATCCCTTAGCGTCTTTATAAGAGTATTACCTTTAATCAGTAAAAATTGTGTCAATAAAACACCATTATCTCTTTCTCTTTACAAGTCTTCTTTTATAATTATTTGCATTTAGATTTGAATCCTTAATTTTCCATTTGTTGTCTAAATGGCACCATTTAAAATGTTTTAAGAAAGTTTTAACATTTCCTTATTGCATTATGAGAAAAGAATATCTTTAAGGAAAAATTACCCTGTCAGCAGATGACTTACAGTATTGTTGTCTGTTGGGTATCCTTTGTTAAAATCCATAGTATATGTCAGTTATTTTTTTAAGTTGCAGTGGAATTAGTTATACAGTATAACTATTTGTAAAGTATGTACAAGTGCTTCAAAGAGTGCCTGGCAAAGAGTGAGCACAGGGCTTTCCATTATTATTCTTATCTTGATTTTAAAGATGGAAATGAAATACCTTTTTTGGATTATTACGTTTAAATTCCACGTTGTCAGTGATATGATATGATAAAATTATAGTTTACCCTAAAGTTGTCTACAAAAGATTTTCTGTCTTCTTGTTTAATTTGTATGTATGCCATAATTTGTTTTTCCACATTTCCTCCTTTTGGGGTTTCTCTGTAGATTTTTTTAACATGTCATATTAAGAACTTCTTGATTTTTTTTTTAAAATTCTGAATCCTTCTGTTAACCAAACAATTTAGAAAGCCATTCAAATTTTATGCATCTAGATGGTACTGAATTTGAAAAGAAAAGGATTGTTTTTCCCAGGAGCACGCTGTATGGGATGCTATATAATAATGAAGAATACCGCAATACATTTGCTTTTAAAAATTACCCCTTTTTTCCCATTTACCCCCCTCAAAACAGTGAATGTAGGTGTTAGACAAAATCGAGATGAGTTTCCATTGGGGTTTTTAAAGGAATTTTTCATTATAAAGGAATTGAATATTTATTATATTTTAAAATATAAGTAAAATGAAAGTAGAAAACCCCTAAAAGACGGTTAGTTTTAATGTTTTGTGCAGATTGTTCCATTCTTTTTTTCTCCACTTTATTTTAATATTGATTTAAATGGAAATTATAAGTCAGCTTCTAGAATGAATAGCTATGGCATTTTATCCTTCTATTTTAGTATGTTTTTTCTGAGATCTATTCATTCATTTAAGAAATATTAAGAACAGAACAGATACTGTCCCAGGGACTTTGATTCATTAAGACACCCCACTCCCACATCGTCTTTAATTTCCCTACTTCCTCCTAATCTTCCAGTCCACTCTTGACTTCAGGAGTTTCCTTCCAGTAAGTTGGCCTGACAGAATATGGTTTCTGAGAGAAAAAGAGTGGTCAAAGATGACTCCAGGGTCCAGTTGGCCTACAATTGAAATTATATTAGCCTTTAACTAAGATGGGAGAAACTGTGGGTAGAGTAGGTTTGGGAGGGAGATCAGAGTTGAGTTTGGACATGTTCAATTTAAGATGTCTATTAGATATCTGAATGGAAATATTGTGTAGGCAGGTGTGAAAGAATATATATGTTGGTCTCTGTCCCTGGTTCCTGGCACAGAGCTCCTAAAACCCTTATGAATTCCTAAGTGGTAAGAGCACTAAGAGCATCTTTTGTTCTAATATTCGGTCTTTGACCTTCGTTCCTGACACAGAGCTCCTAAATCCCTTAGAATTTCCTGGGTGGTAGAAGTGTCTTTTGTTCTAATGAGGCAACTCTTGGTGGGCTGCTGGATAGCTTCAGGATGAGAGCTGGTCACCAGAAAGACCAAGCCATAATTAAATCTTAGAACTTTACACATCACCCTCCAGCCTCCAGGAAGTGCAGAAGAACTGGAGACTTGAGTTAATGATCCATCATGCCTGCATGATGAAGCTTTCATAAAATTCCAAAGTAGAGGGTTTGGGGAACTTCCAAGTGGTGAGCTCACCCATGTACTGGGAGAGTGGCACACTTCAACTCCTCAGGAACAGAACCTTGAGACTCTTCCAGACCTCCGCCCTATGTATCTGTTCTTCATCTGGCTGTTCATCTGTATAAACAAAAGTGTTTTTGAGCTGTTCTAGCAAAGGATTGAATCCAAGGAGGGGGGATCATGGGAACCTCTAATTTATGGTCCACTTGAACAGAAGTTGTCGGTAACCTGGGAACCTACTACTTGTGATTGGTGTCTGAAGTGAGGGGCAGTCTTGTAGGACTGAGCTGTTAATCTATGGAGTCTGCTTTAACTCCAGTTAAGTGTCAGAATTGAATTGAATTGTAGGATATTCAGCTGGTGTTGCAGAGAATTGCTTGGTGTGGGAAAAGCCTCCCATGCCTGGTGTCAGAAGTGTTGTAAGTGTGGTAGTAGTGTAAGAGTAGAGGAGAAACACAGGAATGTTTTTCCTATACAGCAGGGAAGAACACTGAAGTTCTAATAAGATAGGACAAGATGTCAGCCAGAATTTTTCAAAATTATTTAAATGTTATATATGTGTGTATGTGTTTTAAATATTATATGCTAGTCAATGCCTGTGTTTTAAATGCATATGCTACTTCTACTGTAGACACTGTGTCTTACCCTGAATTGTGCCTTGAGATAGAAGCTAATAATGTTAGTATATTGTATATATAAGTATGTAAGTGATCCTCAAATAAATAGACATGTAGGACTTTTTTTGTTATTGTTGTTTTAGTCAGCAGAGTACACAATCAAAGCTTGCAGACCACTGGTGCATTTGCACAAACTTCTACTTACTCAGTAAGTTAAATGAATATCGTGAATGATTCTATTTATAAATTTTTTTCAGCAAATATGAAGCTACCCTCTAAGAAAATTCTTTTGATATTGGAATCACCAAACTCATATGGGAGGAATCGGATCCATGATGTAACCACCAACCTATAGCAATTAATCTTTCAAGAGTAGAACCCATCAGCAGACCCTCTTGGTCAGGTCTTTTCTTAGGTAGATACGCAAAACAAGAGAACCTGCTCTATGCTAGATGCTGTTCTAGGGGCTTTGATTTATTAGGACCCCTCACCCGCACCATGTCCTTGATTTCTCCCAATCTTCCAGTCCACTCCTGATGGCAGGAGTTTCCAATAAGTTGGCCTGGCAGACAGGATGGGGTTTGTGAGAGAAAAAGAGCAGTCAAATTTAGTGAGAGTGAGAGTTTTTGTGAGAGTGTTTGTATCTTGGTCAATTTTTTAAATCTTAGATTTACTATATAATTTAGGTATAGTTTAAGTATATGGACCATTTTAAGAGAAGAACCTCATATAAATGCTTACTAATTATTGTTCCAGTTTTTATATCTGTAGACAATTGAGTGGTATTTTATTGTTCTATAACTTTAGTCTCATAAAATCAAGTTTTTCATTCTGAGCACTATTATAAATAATCTCTTTTTTCACTCGTTTTATAACTGTGTAGGTTTAGCATGTGTCCTAATTTTAAATAGGAAACTACTTAATTAAAATGTTACCATAGTGGGGCTGGCCCCGTGGCTGAGTGGTTAAGTTCGCGCGCTCCGCTGCAGGCGTCCCAGTGTTTCGTTGGTTCAAATCCTGGGCGCGGACATGGCACTGCTCATCAGACCACGCTGAGGCAGCGTCCCACATGCCACAACTAGAAGAACCCACAACGAGAAATATACAACTATGTACTGGGGGCTTTGGGGAGAAAAAGGAAAAAATAAAATCTTTAAAAAAAAAAATGTTACCGTAGTTATAATAGGAAATAGAATGATCTAATAATATACTTTCTCATTTAGGGATATTTTCCACAGGGACAATAAACTGATGATTCCCAGGCTTATGGGTTTTAATGTATTTGAGAGGCTTCATCTTTATTATTTGAGAAGAGAAAAATGTAGATTTTTTTCTCCATTTATGGTTGTGCTCCAAAATGCAAATAAAATTGTAACGGTCTTCATATAAATACCTTTCTCATTTTATGCAAGGATATTTTTCATTAGCAGCTTTATCAAGGTATAATTTATATGCCATTATATTTGCCTGTTTTAAGTGTACAATTCAGTGATTTTTTGGTATAATACAGAGTTGGAATTACACAACACAATCTGATTTTCATTGCCCCAAAATTTTGCCCATTTATACTTACTCTCTAGGGGTATTTTTGTTTTTTTTTTTAAAAAAAACTTCAGTACTTGTTTTTTAATAAACTTTATTTTTTAGAACAGTTTTAAATTTAATCATTGCCAAGATAGTACAGTTACCATATACCCTGCACCCGGTTTCCCGTTATCAATACCTTATATCAGAACAATGCATTCGTTACAATTAATGAACCAATGTTGATACATTGTTATGAACTAAAGTCTATAGTGTATTTCGATTTCCTTCGTTTTTACCTGCTGTCTTTTTTCTCTTCTAGAATCCTATCCAGGATATCTCGTTACATTTACTTGTCAATCCTCTGTAGCCTCTTCTAGGTTGTGACAGTTTCTCAGACTTTCTTTGTCTGTGATGACCTTGACAGTTTCAGTCAACTCCTTCAAGGAGCCCTGGTTCTCCCTCCACCCCCTACCTTTTTTTCTCATCCTGTAGTATAAAAACATTTTTTGAATATTTGTAATGTGCTCACCATTTATGGTAGGCACTGGGGCTCCAAGGTAACACAGGATAAATTCCATACTATTTTTCTGACATCTCAGACTTTCTAATATCCTGTCCTGGTGTATCTTTCTGGTTTTTCCTTTCTTTTTTAAATTTTATAATGTTTCTTTTTTCCATATATTCATATAGGTAAATTTTTAAAAATGCTTAAGGATGATTATATCATACCTGCTACGGGTTGCTTTTTTTTTTAAACTATTTTTTACCTTTTACCTCTTTGCTCAATTTCCCTTCCCCCATCCACCATCCATATTGATATAAACTTAATATGTGTTTGTATTTGTATGTGTATATATCCTTTTATATTTGCTTCCATATTATCATATCCAAATACGATGTTTGTTTTTTGCTTTATAAAAGGTAGCTTACATGACACGTACTTTTTTATATTTAGTTTTTCTGTCAATAATACGTATAGAAATCTACTCATGTCAACTGTTAGAGTTCTAATTCTCTCTTTTAAATGGCTGCTTACTAGTCTGTGGTAGGGGAATATTTTAACGTATCCATCTATTTCCCTATTAATGACATCCATATACTTTTCTTCTAGATGTTAGCCACTATGAACAATGTTGCAAGTAAACATTCCTGTCCAGATATGCTTTATTTGTGGGATACTTTTCTAGAGTGAGTTTGCTGCATCTCAAGATATGTTTTTTAAATAGATGTTTCTAGATTTCAACATTCTTTAAAAGCTAGTAATTCACACCACCAGCAGTGTCTAAGAGGACCCTTTTCCTGGCATTCCTGCCCACAATAGGTATAACAGGTCTTAGCAGTTTGGCCAGTCTGATGTTAAGCCATACCTCCTTGGTAGTCAGTTTGCGCTTCCTAGAGTTGGAGTGTCGTCTTGTTTATTTGTTGGCAGCATGACCACTGGGAATAGGTCTTCTGTGAATTTGCCCCTTTCTGTCCTTGCCGTGTTTTTTTCTGGGTGCTCATCTTGTCAGTTTGTAAGAGCTCTTTGTATTTGTAAATATTAAGCCTCTGTTCTCTGCAATGGAAATATTTTCCTCAAATCTATTGTTTATTCTTTTGCTTTTTCCATTGTTTTCTACAGAAATTAAAAAATTTTTTCTGTAGTAAATATGCCTGTTTCTTCCTTTATATCTTCTGGGTTTAAAGTCTCCTTTGTCTATATAATGTACATATGTTCTCTTAGATTTTTTGCACGGTTCTTATCAAAACAAAATGTTTTGCATTTAATCTGTCTAGTATTAATTTTATATGCCTGGAGTAAGATGGGGTCCTGTTTTCTTCTAGTTGCTCTTAGTGAATTATGCTAGCACCTTTACATACGTTTTCATAAATTAAATTTTCATATATATTGAAATTTACTTGATGCACTATTCTATTATGTTAATAGTGTTATCTCCTTTTAGGCTAATAATGTGTTGATTTGATTAAAGTAGCTTTATAGTATATTCTGATCTCTGAGCTTGAATTCTGCCCCTCCCCCCACCCTCACCCTACTCTTCTTTTTCAAAATATTCTTGGCTATGCATAGGCATTTATTTTTCTAAATAATTGTTAGGATCAATATACACTTTTTAAAAAGACAGGTTTGTAACAGAAAGGATATTAAATGTATATATTAAGCTTGGGAGAAATGACAAGAATGTAGAATAGTTTGTACAGTTTTTCAGACCTTGTTTGCTGTTTCCTGATAAAAGTATATAGTTTTGTTCGTATATTATAGGTCATGATATATGACCTTTATAGGGTACCCCTCTTGTTGAATTTATTCCTAGGTGTTTGCTAGATTTTGTTTCTATTGTGAATGGACTAACCCTCCTCCCCCTACTATTAGTGTGGTTAATGCTGCTGACGGTAGGCGTCCCTATCTAGTTTCAGTTTTACTTCATTTAACTGCTGTGTTTTTGGTTGAGTAAGGGTTTATATTATATCTTCTTACAAACTGTGGCTTTTATCGTTACTTAATATCCTTTTTAAAAATCCCATTTAGTCATTTTAACCTTTTAAACCTAGTTTCTGTGCTATCCTTTTATTTTAAGCATTTCTTTATCATTTTGTTTTATTTTATTTTATCTTTTTTTTTCCTTCTCCCCAAAGTCCCCCAGTACATAGTTCTATATTCTAGTTGTAGGTCCTTTTGGCTCTGCTATGTGGGACTTCCCCTCCGCATGGCTAGATGAGCAGTGCTAGGTCTGTACCCAGGATCCGAAGTGGCAAAACCCTGGGCCACTGAAGCAGAGCACGTGCACTTAACCACTCAGCCACAGGGCCAGCCCCATTTTGTTTTATTTTAAACAGAATATTTCTTTTAAACAGAATATAGGTAGATCTTTTACTGGGATAATTTACTTTCTTCAACTGTTATAGAAATAGTTTTTCTTGAACTTGATTTGTTTGATATGTATTTTAACTTGTGGTTTCTTATCATTTTTCTTATTTTTACTGGTTTGATCAAGTTATTTTGGATTACTTTTTTTGTTTTTTATTCTTGTTACTCTGGAAATTCTACTATACAATTCTCTTCTGTTAATGATTACCTTTTCTCCTGTACTCGTAATTAGAAATATTTATTTACCATTATTTGAAAACAAAATACTAGTAATTTTCTGCCACTGACTGAACTTAGCTATGATTGGTTCATTTTTATACCTCCTACTTCCACCTCTCCTCAGTAAGGTGAGAACTTTTTTCCTCCTCTTCTGCCTCTCCCGCACCCAGCGGAGAACTTTAGGATACTTTTACTCCTACTATCTGTAGCCCCTCTCCCAACTCCTAGATTTTCCTGAGACAGTGTAATACTTTTAGTTCAACTCTTAGTAGATATTGCTTTGCTGTTCATCTGTTTTGTTTCAAGAATTCTTATTTGGAATTTATTACATGCTGCTAGTTAATCATTATTCATCTAATCTGTAAATAAAACTACCATGTTTCATAATTCTAAAAAGCACATTTTTTTTTTTGCATTTTAGCACCTTCGAAATTAAGATGTGCCTTATAATTGATGGTTTTCTAGAATTAGACTTACAATTGTAATTGGCAGCATTTGTCTTAGAGTTGGTAGGTTCAGTGGGATTAATACAGACATGTGAAACTGTATATGTGGAGAGGAAGCAAGTGCGAGTACAAAGTTTGTTTCTTACTACTGTTCTCTCTTACGTCCTTCCCCAGAGGGTCTCTGCTCTAATTCAATTGTTCTTTAGTCAAAATTCTTTCACAAGTATTTTCCTGTATGGGGTATGTGGGTGGTACCTTTTCTGAGTATCCGCACATCTTTTTTTCCTGGCAGGTGCCAGATGTAGTGTTTGGACATTACCGTTTTTCTTCCAGTAATCTGTTAGAACCCTTGCTGTAACTTCTGATGTTGTGGATGAGAAGGGTGTGCCTCTCTGAAGTTTCACCTCTATAAGTAATATGTTCTTTCCACCTTCAAGCTTTTAAATTTTAGAGTTCAGGAATTTACTAGGTTATGCCAATGTCTGTGTCTAGAATAAAGTGAGCTGTTTTAATCTGCAGATTGAGGTCTTTCTTTGGTCTTATCAAATTTTCTCCTGTTGTGTGTTTTATTATTGCCTCTATCTGTTCATCTTTCTTCTGCTGGAACTGCCATTCATCTCATTTGATCTGTCCTCTAAGTCTCTTATCTTTTCTGTCATGATTTCTGCTTTGAGCTGTTTTTTCCATTTGATCTTCCAGACCACAAGTTTGGACCTTTCCCATGATCCATTCTTTCCTTCAGTTCATCTCCTGTCTGGTTTATGTGGAAAATCATGCTTTGAGATGCAGGAAGATGTCTCTCTGCTGTAGTTAAATCTCCCTAAGTTCCCTTATTATTTTTCAACCCGTATTGGCCTCTCTCTCTTCAAGCAGCTCTACTTGGTTGTGGGTTTGCTCCCTTTGTCCTGACTGATCACTGTCTTTTTGGATGCTCCACCTCCTTATGTGTTGTCTTATTTTCCTTGTCAGCTTCTTTGGGCTCAGTTCTGGTCTTGGCCTCTAATGATTGAGGAAGACATGCCCTCCACCCAAGTGTCTTCAACTCTCCACAGGTCAGATTTTTCCTAGAACTATTAGTTTACAGTCCTTGTTCCAGATTCTAAGAGGCTAGTCTCCAGGCACTTGCCTAGCTCCTAGATAAATAGAAAAACACACATTCCACTTCCCTCCATGCTCCCAAGAGCCCAGGCCTTCAATTCCGTTTAGCTGTCTGCAGGCTCTAGGCCTATATCTCTTGCAGCAGACAGATTGAAAATGGTAGTGAACCTAAAGGGGTTGAGTTTGTGTCATCATCTTACCAGGATCCTCTTTGGGCCTGGATTTTTCATTTTTTTAATTCCCTTTATGGTTGTGGACGTATGCTTTTGCCTATACTTACCAACAATGGGGAGAAAAGTATTAGGCAGGGAAGTTGGAAGATCTGTGGGATAAATTATACTTGCTTCTCTACTCTTTGCGTCTTTCCCTGTAAGAGGATTGATTATTCTTCCTGGTCTGTTGTTAAAGGATTTGCAGTGCCTCCTTGTCCCATGGTCAGGCTTGGTGTCATGACTGTTTTGGTCAGTGAAATGTGTAAGTGACAGTGTTCTAGTTCTGAACAGAGCTTTAAGAGGTGTAATACGTTTCTTTCAGTCCTCTTCCTTCTACCTTTTGCCTTGAAAATGGCTTCTGATTGGGTCTTGAAATGAGAAGATACATGGAGCAAAAGCCACAGCCTGAGGGCAGCCATAGCCAGCCTGTGGCTGTCATGTGACATGAGAGGGAAAAACAAGGTTGTTACATGTCACTGAGATTTGAGGGTTGTTTGGTACTGCAGCAAGCTGACTGATAAAATCTGGTTTAATTTCTTGTTCCTCCTTTTATTATATAATTTTTATTTTTCCTATCATCTTCTAAAATCTGTATCAAACCCTAAAGTCTATTTCCTATCTCTCCTAATTAATTTCTTAATTGGGTAATATGCATAAATTAGTATTATAATTATGGTTAAACACTAATTACTTGTGGTAGAGTGTTCACTAATTATATAATAGGACCGAACCCACATAACAGAACTGAGGAAAAGGAAACCAGTAAATTGGGGGCAATGTCTTGTGGCAATTTATTACACTCATTTATTTAATGCCCTAAATTCTACCCAAAATTACTCTTCTGGAAGCACGGCTTCTCTCTCATTGTTTTTTTGTTAGTGCCTGTCTAGTCGATTCTGACTCCTAGCGACCCTGTGGACAGCAGAGCGGAACCCTGCCCGGTCTTTTTGTGCCATCCTCTCACGTTCTGGCGCTGTATCAGACAATGCTCTGCTGCTAGTCGTAGGGTTTTCATGGCCAATTTTTTCAGAAGTGGGTGGCCAGGTCCTTCTTCCTAGTTTAGCTCTGCTGAAACCTGTCCACCATGGGTGACCCTGCTGGTGTTTAAAATACTGGTGGCATAGCTTTCAGCATCACAGCAACATGCAGCCACCACAGTATGACCGCAGACAGAGGGGTGATGTGGTTCCCTGACAAGGAGATGAACACGGGCCATGCTGGTGAGGATGCCAAATCTTAACCACCAGACCCCCGGGTCTGGCTTCTCTAGTTGTACAAAGTAGATTATAGAGTTCCCAACACCTGGGCTTTAATGCTGTTTTCTATTGTCATAAGTGAATAAGAGATTCATTCATTCAAACAGAGGTAAATAGGAGTTAACTGGAGAAGCATAGAGTGACTTTCCAAAGCATCTATTTCCTGGAATATGTAGAAGTATATGTATGCATATTTATCTGACATTTTGACTTTAACAAATATAACAAATGGGATCTACTTTTGTATTTTATCCCATTTGTATATACCTGATGTTCACTTTTCTTTTTTCTTATTATTCGGCTCTCAGAACATTATTCTAACAAATATTTGTAAATCAATAGTTGATAAGTAGAAAGAGTATTCATTGGGCTATGAGCCAAAAGACCTCGTTTCTACTCTAATTCTGCCACCAGCATTACTCCCTACTTTCTCTTCTTTCATTCCTTTGCTTTTCCTTCACTCATTCATGTAATAAATAGTTATTGAGCACTCCGTTATGCCAGACACTAGGATGTGATGAGAAGCAAGCTAGACACCACTGTCATCCTGCCCTCATCAAGCTTACTGTCAGCTTTTCTTCTGGTCTTGCAGCCCCTTCTTTCTTCTGTATATACTATACATTGGTCAGTGCCTCCTTGGTGTCACTTTATGTCAAATATGCTTTTAATCCTACTGGATTATTTTGGGGAGGTTGGGAGATGGTGCTGAGAGAGGGAAGGAGGTAGGCAGGAGGGAGAGAGGGAGCAAGCAAGTGAGCTACCCACATGGCGTAACACTGTAGAAACTTATTTTTATTTTTCATGATTCTTTTCAAGTAATTTTGCATAAATGCCCAAAGAATCTGTCCATACAAATGATTTGAATATTAGTTGAGATGTTTATTGCTCCTGATTAGTCTTTTAAATTTTTTTTTAATTTTTAGAGTTTGGGAAACCATCAATTAGAACACCTTTATGACCAAGAAATAAATTGCTTTAGAAATGGGGAAAACCTGGATAGATGAGTATGTGCCTTTAGTTAACAAGGATAATTGATGGAATAATAAGTAATCTAGTTTCTTTTGTAGGACTTCTTGAGGGGTTGGTTACTCATTTTTACTCACCCCTCTTTTTTGCTTCCTGAGTAAAGAGTTAAAATGTGCTGGCTGGACAGGAAGCAACGAATTGTAGGTGGGAAAGAACTACACATGCTAATGCCATTCTCAGCTGCAGAAAAAGATCTTAAGAACAGCCTGACTATATTTTGTAAGGGATTAAAGTTGCATGCAAATTCCAACTGAAAACATCTGTTTCCTGACCCTGTGCCAGAGTTCTAACATCTTGACAGGAGTTCTGGTTTTGAAATTTCTGAGTCTCAAGCACCTCCCTCAACTGCTCTCTGGCTGTTTTCTTAGAAGACTTAAATCAACGCTGCTTAACATATTGGAAATGACTCTGTGTAGAATTGAAAATGAGCTTCTTCATTTGCTTCTTATGCGCCAAAAGAAAATTTCAGGTTTCATTAGCAAAAATCATCCTAATTGCTGAGTGATTATTGTTAAGAATTGTGGAGTGATCCACAGTTCATTAAAGAAGCCAGTGAAGATAAATGAATCACTGAAGGAATCAGTGTGCATGTATATATATGTGTATGTGTGTATATTTATGAGAAGGTAGATTTTTTTTAACTTTCCTGAATTAAATGGAGAACTTTAAAAAGTGCTAATTTTATTTCTTAAGAATCCCAACTAAGAAAAATAGTTCCATTTTTTTCAGATAGGGCACAACTTGTATCCACTTATGACCTCATATTCTGCTAAGTGAAACATATGTTGGTAATTCCCTTTTTTTTTTTTGCTGAGGAAGATTCGCCTGAGCTAACATCTGGCAGTCTTCCTCTTTTAGTATGTGAGCTGCTGCCACAGCATGGCCATGGACAGATGAGTGGTGTAGGTCCACGCCTGGGAACCAAACCTGGGCTGCTGAAGTGGAACACGCCAAACTTAACCACTAGGCAGCCGGGGCTGACCCAGTAATTCTTGATAGCATAACTTCACTGCACAAGTAGTGTTTATAGACCCCTGGCAGCAGGATTAAATCTTTCTTATTTTTCCTGCTTTTTCTCCCCAAATCCCCCCAGTACATAGTGGTATATTCTAGTTGTAGGTCCCTCTGGTTGTGCTGTGCTGTATCCCTCGAATGTTCTCTGGAATCCCATCCCAGTCAGTCTGCCCACTCAGGTTAGTTTGGCCTTTTTTTAGAACTTTATGTAAATAGAATCATACAGTATGAACTCTTTATGTCTGACTTCTTTTGCTCAGCATAATGTATGCGAGGATCATCAATGTTATAGCATGTATCAGTAGTTCTTTCCATATTATTCCTAATGTTCCATTGTATGACTATAACAATTTGCAAGCTTCTTTCCTATTTTTGAACATTAACTATTGTGATGACAGATCTTACAGTGGACATATAATGTCATTGCTTTTTTCTTTTCTTTTGAGGAAGATCAGCCCTGCGCTAACATCTGCCAATCCTCCTCTTTTTGCTGAGGAAGACTGGCCCTGAGCTAACATCCATGCCCATCTTCCTCTACTTTATATGTGGGAAGCCTACCACAGCATGGCATGCCAAGCGGTGCCGTGTCCACGCCCAGGATCCAAACTGGCGAACCTCGGGCTGCTGAAGCAGAACGTGTGCACTTAACCACTGTGCCGCCGGCCCCTTGTCATTGCTTTTGAATAAATACCTACGAGTGGAATTTCTCGATCAAAAACATAGCAAACCGCTTTTGAAACTGATTGTTGGGGCCAGCCCTGTGGGATAGTGGTTAAGTTCACATGCTCCACTTTGGCAGCCCAAGGTTTTGCCGGTTCGGATCCTGGGCATGGGCATAGCACCGCTCATCAAGCCATGCTGAGGCAGCGTCCCACATAGCAGAACTAGAAGGACCTACAACTAGAATTTACAACTGTGTATTGGAGGGCTTTGAGGAAAAGAGGAGGAAAAAAACCCCAGAAGATTGGCAACAGATGTTAGCTCAGGGCCAATCTTTAAAAAAAAGTAAAAAGTGATCGTCCTAAGTTCCCACCAGCAAAATATGAGAGTTGTGGTTGTTCCACATCTTTACCATTATTTGTTTTTTTTTCAGTCTTTTTTTTTTGTTTCAGCTGTTTTAGTGGTTGTATAATGGCACTTCAATATGTGCTTTTTAAAAAATAGTTTTTAAATTGTGGTAAAATAGATACAATATAAAATTTGCCGTTTCAATCACTTTAAGTGTACACTTCTGTGTCATTCACGATGTAGTAAAACTGTCTCTACTATCTACTTCCAAAATTTTTTCCTCACCCCAAACAGAAGCTCTTTGCTCATTAAGCAGTAGTCCCTACTCTCCTCTCCCCTGAGCCCAGGCAACCTCTGGTCTAGTTTGTCTCTGAGTTTCCCTGTACTGGCTGTTTCATATAAGTGGAATGATGCAGTATTTGGCCTTTTGTGTCTGGCTTGTTTAACCTAGTCTGGTTTCAGGGTTTATCCATATTGTAGCCCATCTCATAACTTTATTCCTTTTTATGGCTGAGAAGATTCCATTGTATGGCTATACCACCTTTTGTCTATCCATCTGTATGTTGATGGACACTTGAGTTGTTTGGTTATTTTGAATAATACTGCAGTGAAGACTGGTGTACAATTATCTGTTTGAGTCCTTGTTTTCAATTATTTTGGCTATGTATCTAGGAGTGGAATTGCTGGGTTGTATGGTAATTCTGTGTTTAACTTTTTGAGGAACCACCAGCCTGTGTGTTTTAATTAACATTTCTCTGATGACTAATGATGTTGAATAACTTTTTATGTGCTTATATTAGTGATTTGTATATTTTTCTACGTGAAGTGCTTTTTTCAAATCTTTTGTGCATTTAAAAAATTGGGTTATTAGTTTTTATTATTGAGTTTTGAAAGGTTTATGTATTCTGACTAGAAGTCTTTTGTCAGATATATGTTTCGCAATATTTTCTTCCATTCTGTAGCTTGCCTTTTTATTAACAGTATCTTTAAAAAATTTTTTTTTAAATTGTGGTAAAATACACCTAACATTTACCAGCTTAACCTTGTTTAAGTGTACAATTCAGTTGTATTAAGCGTTTTCACATGTTGTGAACCACTCTCCAAAACCTTTTTCATTTTACAAAACTGAAGCTCTGTACCCATTAAGCAATAACTCCCTATTCCCTTCTTCTGGCCTCCTGGCAGCCACCATTCTACTTTCTGTTTCTATGAATTTGACTACTCTAGCTACCTCATAGAAGTGGAATCATACAATATTTGTTATTTTGTTCTGGCCTGTTTCACTTGGCATAATGTACTCAATTTCATCCATCCTGTAGCATGTCCGAATTTCCTTGTTTAAAGCTGAATAATATTCCATTGTATGTATATACTACATTTTGTATATCCATTCATCTATCAGTGGGCACTTGGATTGCTTCCACCTTTTGGCTATTGTGAATAATGCTACTGTGAATATGAATGTATAAATCTCTCTCTGAGACCTCGCTTTTAATTCTTTAGTGTATGTACCCAGAAGTGGAATTGCTGGATCATATGGTAATTCTCTTTTTAATTTTGAGGAACCACCATACTGTTTTCCAAGCGACTGCACCATTTTACATTCCAGCAATAGAGTACAAGAGTTCCAGTTTCTCCATATCCTTGCCCATACTTCTTATTTTCTGGGCTTTTTTGATGGTACTTTCCTAATGGGTAATGTTTCATTGTGCTTTTGATTTGCATTTCTTTAATCATTAGTGATGTTGAGCATCTTGTCGTATGCTTGTTGGCTATTTGTCTATCTCTTTTGGAGAAATGTCTTTTCAAATCCTTCACCCATTTTTAAAATTGAGGGTTTTTTTGTTGTTGAGTTGTAGGAGTTCTTTATATATTCTGAATATTAATCCCTTATTAGATATATTATTTGCAAATATTTTCTCCTATTCTGTAGGTTGCCTTGCCAATCTGTTGATTGTGTCCTTTGGTACACAGAAGTTTTAAATTTTGATGTAGTCCCATTTGTCTAGTTTTGCTTTTGTTGCCTGTGAATTGGCGTCGTATCCAAGAAATCATTGCCAAATCCAAGGTCAGGAAGATTTTCCCCTGTTTTCTTCAAAGAGTGTTACGGTTTTAGGTCTTAAATTTGGATCTTCAATTTATTTTGACTGAATTTTCGTATATAGTGTAATGTAAGGCTCCAACTTCATTCCTTTACATGTGAATATCCAGTTTTCCTAGCACCATTTGTTAAAGAGGTTGTTCTTTCACCATTGAATGGTCTTGGCACTCTTGTCAAAGATCGTTTGACCATGTATGCAAGGGTTTATTTCTGGGCTCCCTATTCTATTCCATTGGTCTATGTGACTCTGTTGGTGCTACCACCAGTTTTGCTTACTGTAGCTTTCTAGTAAGTTTTGATGCTCTCAAGGCTCCTGCCTTTGAGATCTAATAGATTTACTTGAGAATCAAACTGCTCATACGCTTTTCCTTTTCTACATTAGATTTTGATACTCTGATGTCCATTTGGTACTTTCTCTAGAAAGATGCTTTAGGAATTTTAGTATGTTTTATAAACCTGAGGATTAATTAACTTTCAGTTTTTCCTACTTTTAAGAAGGCGAAATAAAGGAATAAAGGAAAGCTTAATTTCCTTTATTAGTATATGTTCTTTTCTCTATGTACCGTGCAGGTAAATGGATTATAGTTGTTAAAGTTAAAAATCATATATATTTATTGTTAGAATTCCTTCCAGGTATGTCAAATGCTAGCAGACCAGATTTGAATGATTTTCACTTTTTTTTTTTTTAATTTAAGGACAATGGTCATTTTGGGGCAAAAGGTTTTTAGGTCTTCAACTTCATTTGTCCTTGGTTACCACTGGGTTTAATGGGAAAAGGCAGAGTATTTAAGAGGAGAAATGTCTTTATCTGTGCGACACTGGAATGGAAAAGCCTAAATCAAGCACAGAGATTTGGACGCTGTTGTGCAACAAAAAGGAGACTGTCATGTGGGTCACTTGTAGGATCCCTTGAAAGTTAGAATGGGCCAGTGCTTGAACCAACCCCGATATCCATGGCAGACCTACCAATTCCATGCTGTTCTTCAAACCCCTTCTGATTTAAGGTCTTAGCAGCAGTTTCTGTCATTTTTCTAAATCTTATTGCTGGAGAATTTTGGGTTATTTCTGCCAAGTATAAGAGCTTTCACAGCTTTTTATTTATTTACTTACTTATTTTTTTGTTTGAGGAAGATTAGCCCCGAGCTAACTACTGCCAATCCTCCTCTTTTTGCTGGGGAAGCCTGGCCCTGAGCTAACATCTGTGCCCATCTTCCTCTACTTTATATGTGGGACGCCTACCACAGCATCGCTTTTGCCAAGTGGTGCCATGTCTGCACCCGGGATCTGAACCAGCGAACCCCAGGCTGCCGAGAAGCGGAACGTGCGAACTGAACCGCTTCGCCCCCTGGCCGGCCCCAATTTCATAGCTTTTTAAATGTACTTTCCTGTTCCTTTGGCTTCCTGGATCAATCATAGTAGTAATATGTTCATAGCAGCTTACAATCAAGTCTTATTATTTTTTTAAATGTATTGTTATTCTGATTTGATCTTTCCATTGAAAAATAGAATTTTAAAGCTAAGTGATACCTTAGAAGTCATATTCCCTCAGTTATATTTTAAATTACATCATTATTCGTTAAAAGACTATGAGGTTACAGTCATTTGTTTTAAGGTCACAGGCTTATGAGCGTGGATTGGCTTCCAGGATGATTCTAGTCCAATACTTGGTGATAGGTAAAGCATGCTCATGATGTGATTTGGTACATTCTTTATTTCATTAGTAATGCCCAACGCTTTCTTCCCTGCTGGCACCCCCGGATTTCATTTTATCTGCTTTATGGAGTCCTCCCATGCGCTCTTGTATAGGATTATTGCTGTGGTTATTACTAGCGGAAGCCATGTTGAATTTTAGCAGGGTTTCCCCTCTACATCTGCCTCTTTGATGGTAGCTGGGTTTACTGCTGCTCACTTATTAGTGCCCTGGGTCTTAACCACCTTACTCAAACAAAACATCTTAAATGGAGGCATTAAAAAGGTCACTACAGTGAGCCGTTTTGTAACTTTTGGTGCAATAAAATGGGTATGTTGTGTTTTGGAATATAAGACCTCTGAGTGCAGCTATTCATTTTCTTCATCTATAAAACATTTTAGAATAACAGCTTACATCTGTTTGGGGTTTAAAATTCCACGTTTTGAAGAAACATCACTGTTATGTAACTCCAAACCAGACATGGGGCGGGAGCTAGCTTTGTGACAGGCGCAGGCTCTGTAGAAGCTGGGGAAGTATTTGTGTTAGCTCTGGAGCCATGTTTGCTGGCAGGCCTTCCTTCACATGTGTTAAACACATTTTCATTATTGTTTCTTCGTATTGTAAGTGACAAGACGCATTCAGTATGATTTTGGCTTGAAGAATATTTGAAAAATTTTTACGCATCAGGAGTTTGTCTTATGAGGGATATTTCACTACCGGAAACCAGAAATAAATTTAATTATTTAAGCATTCACAGCACGTTTAATTACCTTAGACTGTCAATTAATCTTGTTTTAGAGAGTAAAGTTGGGATTTACTGTTGGCTCACTTTTAAAAATAAATACCCAATGGAATAGTTTGGCCATTTCAAATGTGTGATTTTTAAATTACTACTTTAAGTTGAAGGAACAATTTAATGAACAACTTTTAATAGAGGAAAATGGGCAAAATGTTCATCTACAGAATTCAAAATCTAATGTTACTTGCTAAGTACCAAAGAAGTGTTGATAACATACAATGCAGTTTGCTGAATTATTTTAATCAAGAAGTAAAGAATGCTAGCATGGACTGTTGCAGTAAATTATAAGGCGTTTTTTCACCTTAAAATGTGTGAAATATTTACATTCTTATTAAAATGTGATATATTTACATTTAGGAGAAGAGAGTACAAAGAAGAAAATTAAAATCATTTATAGTCCCATTGTCTGTTAGTCTTTTGGGGTATTTTATTACATATTGTAAATTTTTAAAAACCTAGAAAAGCCTTTAGGATTGTTACATAGTCCGTTTTTTGGGTTTAGATAATTAAGTTAATTGGAAATACAGCACTTCAATTTCAGAATGGACAGTGTCAGATACTTTCGTGTTTTAGTGACAAAAACCGCTAAATTTGACTCCTGTTGTGGAACTTTGACATACGGGGTGGAGTGCTGCTTATTTATGAAGGTGACAGACTTCGGTGAGATTGTAGTTTGTCACCTTAAACTAGTCTATTGACACTGATTTTTTTCCCTCACTGCCATTTCCTGCCTGAATGGCAGGGAGATTTTGTTTCTGTGGCCGCTGTCAAACCCAGGGCTGTCATTTGTTCTAGCAGAGTAAGACAGATGATGCTGGACTCTTAATTTCTGATCAAATATAAATATTTTAGAAGTAGTTTAATGCCCTTAATTCCTGGGAAGGTAAATACCCATTAATTCCTTCAAAATCGTGATCTCTAGTGTGCACGCACACACACACACACACTCTTACACGCTTAGATATCCATATGCATTTTGTTAATATTCAAAGTCCGCATTTACTTTTTCACTCACAACTGACCTGAGTACAGAATAGTAGGACTAGGGCCGTGGCCTGCTTGTGAGCAGGAGCATCCTAGTGCAGGCCCACTGGGCAGTGAGGGGATGTTACGTAGGTCAGTAGGTGGGGTCTGCTGGAGTTCAGGCATTTTTGTTTTAGGAAATATGGAGGTGGAGTTCTATTTTAGAATTTTATTTAAAGCAAATAGATTATACTGTGGGGGAATTTATATGCAGATAAATGCACTTAGATGTATTTTAGCTAGAATAGTAGTCAGACAGGGCTCTGGAATCATATTGTCGGTCTTCTTACTTCCTAACTGCGTGCCTTTAGGCAAGTTATTCAGCTTCTCTGAACCGTCTCTCTCCTCATCTGTAAAATGGGGGTGGTGATAATACCTGTTTTAAAGGGTTGTTGTGAGGATTCACTGAAATAAAACAACTAACTGTAAATACTCATTTAAATGTAAGTGTGGAGATTATCTTCACTCATACTTCATTACTACAGATTGCTCTTCTCCCTGACTGTGCTTGGGACTAAATCAGGCGCTCAGGCCCACTTCTGCACCTGTCCGTTTACAGCCCTCTAATCCTCCAGCATTGGTAAGGTGTTCCTTCCTTGAGGGGTGCTGACTTCCCACGCCCATGCTCTGCCCCTCAGGTCCGTTTCTCTGCTTACTCTTGCAAGTGGCTCTATCTGTCTCCTTTCTCTCTCCCCTACCCTCTCGTGCCCTCTACTTGGCTTGCCCTCCCTCATTCCTCTCCTGCTTTTCTTCTTTCTCCTCCCCCTTCTCTCCTTCCTCTCTCTCTCCCCTCGTTGCTCCCCCTCCCTCTCTCCTCTCTTTACCCCTCCTCTCTTCCTCTCTCCCTGTTCTTCTTTCCTTCCCTTCCCCTCCCCTCCTTTTCTCTCCTCCTTCCTCCTGCCTACTGTCTCCGCCTCCCCGACTCTTCCCTCTCCCTCGGCCTTCCCCTCCATCTCTCTTCCGCTCCGTGGTGTTTCTCTTCTAAACCTTAACACTGGCCTGCTAACAAGTAGACAGGTCTGGTTCCTAAGCAGGAAAACGTCAAGTCTTTAAAATCTTTATTACTTGCGATGGGAAATATTTATTTTGTCATTTCGATAGCCAGAGCCTCTGCATATCATGCTTCTCTTTCCATTTCAAAAGGGCTTCACAGCATCATTTTGTGTCCCTTGGGCTCAAAAAGTTAGTAGAACTCTACCGGCAGTTACAGTTTAACTCGTTTTCTCAAAACTGTGTATACCATACCTATACATTGTTTAATGTTAGCTTTGTTGTATATATAAAGTTAAAATGAAATAATGTTTCTAAATAATTATAGATTCATAGAGTAATACTAGGCGAGCTCTGATTTTTCCTGCATAATTTATTTGATTTTTTTTCTTTTCAGATTCCTTTCTCGTTGGTCCAGTTTCCCTTATGGGAGTCCTTAAAAGTAAGTTTTCCAATCTTCATATAAAATTTCTCTCTAATTATCATAAATACCCAATAGTTTCAGTGTGGAGTAGTAGAATATAATATTGACCAGCAGTTTAAAAACTCAAAATTATTAACAATTGAAAACGTTTTTTGTGTGTGATTTGTACATCAATTGAGTCTTTTAAATATGTTCAGGTGTCCGTGGTACCGGGAAATAAGCCTGGCAGGCAGGGCTGAAATCCTCAGATGTCGAGGAGAAAACTTGCTTCACTTTCTTCTGTATTGCAGCTCTTTTTCCACCCAGTTGAGTTTTATTTTACGTCACTGGTGTGTGTGTCTGTCTGTGTAGAGGTGAAGGAATAGCAATGAAGGTAAATGGAAAAGGAAAGAAAGCAAGGCCCTCAATATTTGTAGGCTTAGAAGGCCGAGGCCTCTTCCACCCATATAATGGTGGACAGGATGGGAGAGAGGCAGGGGGTATGGGACTCTGACTGTCCCTTCTGTGTTTTGCTGCTCACCCCAACTAGGCCCAGGAACCCCCAGTGAGAAGGAGCAGAGTGTGGTGACGTTGTGAGTCAGCTTCGGGGAAGGTAGCTCATATGCTTGAAAACAAACATTAAGTGAATTTTAAAAGCCTGTGTTGAAGACACGCAGAGACCATTCGCTGTATTCGTTTTTATCTTCTGGTGCAATGATTTTGAAAATTGTGGGTCATGATATGAATTGTGTGGGTGTTTGCCAACATTTTAAAGACTATAAAAAAAAAGAAAATAGAGAACATCTTCTGTGGTAAGGAGAAGTCTTATTTTGTAAAACTTCAGTGTTGAGCATGTGCGTTCACACACACCTCTGTACTGGGTCACAATGTAAAATGTATTTATCACGGTGGATAATGATCAAAAGAATCTGAAAACCTTTGTTCAAATAAAGATAGTTTATAAATGACCAAACCTTCAAAGGGCAAAGTATCTAGGTAGACATGTGATAATACAAAAAATGAAGGAATTACTCCCATAATTGTATGGAATTAGTAATCATAGAGTGCTCATAGAAAATGTCATTTGAAGAATAACAAATTATTTGGACTCTGAGAAATATTCTGTTGAGGTTATATACTAAGGATAATAAAATGCAGCAAAACATTACTCTTAAAAGGAATATTCAGTATTGAGAAATAATTCTTACAAGTCATGTGATTTCAAGAAGTAGTACAGCTTATTTAATAGATTTTTCTGGGTGTTTCATGGTTGTTGTTTTGTTTGTTTTGTTTTGACCATTTTCTGTGTGGTGCATGTGAAAATGAATTTCTCAGGCAGTTTCTGGGCGTGAAGCAATAGCTATCCAATGAGAAGGTCACATTGCATGAGCCTGACAGCTCTCCTTTTTTGTGTGTGACAAAAGAACAATGAAACAACAGCTGTCCAGCAAACAAGGCTCACTGTATTACTGTCTCAATAACCAGCATTCACACAGTTTCTGCATACTCTCTAACATCCTCGCGCCCTATCTCTGCATAGGAATGTTTTGAACCCCAAAGCCGGAAAAGCACGGGGTTTATTTCTTTTCAGTGTTAAGGACATTTGCAGTAATCTAGCTAGTTAAGAAATGTCTAGAATTTTTCAGAGTAGTCTCAGATAACAATGTTAAGCTTTAACAATTTTCTTTGAGCAAATGTTAAGATGCTATAGTTTTTTTTTTAAGTTGGCTTTATTGAGGAATAATTTTCATACTGGGAAATTCACTCTTTATAAGTGTGAATTTTTATGAGTTTTGACAAATGTTTATGATTACCACCATAACTAAAATATAGAATATTTGTAGTTTTCTCTTTTCCAGAATGTCATATAAATAAAATAAGACATTATATAGCATTTTGTTTCTGGCTCCTTTCACTGAATATGATGCTTTTGAGATTCATTCATGTTTTTGTGTGTACCAGTAGTTTGTTTCTTTTTGTTACTGAGTAGTATTTCATTGTATGAATGTACTACAATTTGTTTATTCATTCACTAGATGATACATATTTGAGTTGTTTCCAGTTTTTGATGATTATGAATAGAGCTGCTATCAACATTTGCATATAGGTGTTTGTATGGACATATGCTTTTGTTTTTCTTGAGTAAGTACCTAGGAGTGGGATCGCTGGGTCATAGAGAAGGTATAAGTTTAATTTTATAATAAACTGACAAAGTATTTTCCAAAGTGGCTGTACCATTTTGCAACAATGTCTGAGAGTTCTAGTTGCTCTGCATCCGTGTCATTACTTGTTATTATTAGATTTAAGAAACAATTTTAGCCATTCTAATAGTTGTATACTGGTATCTCATTGTGGTTTCAATTTACAGTTTTCTCATATCTAAATAATGTTGAGCGTCTTTTCATTTAATAGTGCTTTTATTTTTTTTAACATCCAAATGTGAAATCACAGTGCTTTGTAGAACTTCTTTTATTTTTGTATTTATGATTTTATCCTTTGAAATTTGCTTTTGCGACCATAGATTTTATTATATGGAAGGGTTTCTCTATTATATTTATGTGGAAGTACTACTCAGGAAAATTTTTCTTGACAAGGACTTTAGCAGATTACATGCACATGCTGCAAGGAGTGGGAGTGTGGAGCTAGGCGGTGGCTACTATCATCTTAAACTTACTCTGCCTAAAATTGAGGGTATTACCTTTCAACTAAAATCACTTCCTCCTGCTGTATCCCTGATTTCTGTTAGTCATACCACCATTTTCCTGACCCTTTGGTCCCAAACCCCAGGTTAAAGTCTGATTCTCATCTTTCTCTTCCTCCATATCACATCACTTACCAAGTTTGGTTGACTCTGACTTTTTTGGAACCTGTGGCCTCCTTTTTATCAGATTCTTATTAACTTACATCTGAACTAAGTTAACAGTTTTTCTCCTTTCTCATGCATCCTACACCTTGAATTTGTGTGATATTGGTTAAATATCTCATTGAAGTTCTCAGAAATTAAATAGTTTCTAAAACATAGAGCTGTTGGCACTCAAGGATACTGTGTCCTTAACTGGTTTATTCAGCTCCCCTGCCCTTAAACTTTTTCCTTTATACTTTCCCTCTAGCCAGAATAGACTCCTTACTGCCTCTGTTTGTTGGCTCCTTTTTGAAATGTGCTTCCACGGATCCAAATATTATGCATCTTTCAAAGCTAGTTGATTTTTTTTTCTCCCGCTTCAAATCTTCCAATCCAGGCCCTGAAGATTTACCCTTATTTACCAAACATTTGTCCATATTGCTGATTGATGTTTAGTCACGTAGTATATTGTGTTTAAAATATTTTAGAACCAAGCCTTAGAGTATTCGAACAAGGCCTCAACCCCTTCAGTTTACAGATAAGAGACAGAAGCAGTTAGTACATGTTGCCTGCCTACTCTGAGCTAGACATGGTTCCATTTCACAGCAATGCAAAGATGAATGAGAAATGGCTAATGTCCTTGAGGGGCTTATAGTCTATCAGAGAGGCACACACTCACAGGTAACCTCAAGGTCATGTGTCTGTAATGGAAGACCAGTCAAGGTAGGTGGGAGCCAGTCCCCCGACTCTGCCTGTCTGTACACTACCTCATTTTTATGTTCTTCTTTTTTTTATAGTACATATACTTACAAAAAAGATTTTAGATCAAAGAAGACTAGACACCGTGAAGAGGAGGGAAAATAGAAGGGATAGATAATCATATCCAGAACCTCCAAGAAGATAATTTTCCTTTAAGGTTTATGTGGAGTTTGGAAATTTATGGCAGCCCAACAAGAAGAGAAACATGGTAAATTCTGTGGTTCTTATTACCCAACAAAGACCCAAAGACCCTTATTATTTCATCTTGTCCCTTAGTTTTGGATACCATCTTTATACGGATGACTTGTGCCTTTATAGTTCTCTTGTGGACCACTTCCTCTGAGTTACACCCTCATATAACCAGCTTCCTAGGTGAAGTCCTCACTCAAGGTGTCTCAGGGGAGCCAGATCAGAACAGAACTTTTGGGTTTTATTCCCCTTCTCCCTGACCTATTCCTCCCCAGTTGTCCCCTTCTCAGTAAATAGCACAAATATATATTGCTCACTAAAGTAGAAAGCTAAGAATTATTCCACAGTTTTCCTTTTCCCTCATCCCTTATATTCAGCCCATCAACAAGTCCACTATTCTAATTGAAGCCTCTTTCTTACCTCTTGCTTCACTTGTCACATTGGCTTCTCAGATGGTCTCTGAATTCCATTCTTGTTTCCCTGAAATATCTTCTCTTCACAGCAGCCAGAGTGATCTTTAAAGAAATGGATCAGATTGTACCGCTAAACCCTTCAGTGACATCTCTTTGAAAGAATAATAGAATCTACAGTTTAAACCATGACTGATGGTGCCCTATGTCATCTGGCCCCCTCCTACAGCACTGACCTTGTCTCACACTACCCGCCCGCTTTGCCTCACTGGCCTTATCCTGTACACCACCCACCTGCTACACTCGATCCGCACTGTATCCACTTACTGCGCTACAATCCTGCTGGCCTCGCCTCTCTTCTTTTTGGACACGCCAAGCTGGTACTTATCTGCAGAGTTTTTACATTTGTTGTGCCCTCTGCCAGAAGTAGTCTTTATTCATTCATTCTACACATGGTTACTGAGTGCCTGTTCTGTGCCAGCATTTTCTGGGGTTTTGGGCTTTAGTAATGAAGAGGACTGACAAAAATCCCTTCCCTTATCGAGATTTCATTCTAGCTCTTTCCCTAGGCTTTTTTCATGTCCACCTCTTTCTTGTTCCCCAAGTCTTAGGTCAGATGTCACCTCAGAGAGGCTTTCCCTGTCCACCCCTCTTTCAAGTAGGACCTTCCCTTCTTCCCGCCCCAGTAATCACAGCACCTGTTTATTTCTCTCCTAGCATTTCTGTAGTTGAGTTAATTTAGTTATGCACTTATTATCACCCGAATACTTATGAAAGATATCACTTGTGTGTTGAGCAGATACTGTATGCCAGGCACTGGGCTAAGCACTCCATATTCATTAGCATCTCATTCACATCACACATTAACCCAGGGAGGTAGGCTTGTTATCCCCACTAAAACAAGGAAACCAGCACTCAGAGAGGTTGTCTTTCATCTAGTAACCGAAGTCCTCGGTTTCCTGTCCAGCATGCTTTTGCTATGTTAATATTGTTAGTGATAATAACCGGAGTAATAAAAACAATCATAATACCTAACATTTCAGTTAAAATGGCCAGGCACTGTGATAAGCACTTTCCATGGATTATCTCCTATTAATCTTCATGACCATTCTGTGAGATAGGTGGTATTATGGTCTTCATTTTGTAGATGTGGGAACTGAAGAAGAGTTTGCATACCTTGTGCAAGGCTGCTGGAATATTAAATATTAAGGGGTACAGCCAGGATTTGAACCCAGGCAGTCCTGACGGCAGAGTTGATGTTCTTCATCATTTTACACACCACTTTGCACATAGCACACAATATCTTTAATAATGTTTTTGCTGTTTCATATGCTCGAAAGTTGAGGTCATATTATATCAAATCATCTTGTTTAAGGCATTCCTGCGAATTGTGTTGATTCCCTAACTTGAAGACAGAAAGCTTAAAAACGCTAGCTACCAGATTTCTTAGACCAACTGTCCCAAACGCCCCTGGCGCTGCTGCGCTTGGGTGGAGCTTAAGCAGTGTTCACTTCGGGGCTCAGCTCTTTGTGACGGGCCGCGGGGAAGCACAGATAGTTTGTGGTAATGAGTGGAGCCAGACCACATTTTTCTGTGTGTTTGTGTTTAGTTTCTTACAGGACGTTGCTTATTGGAGGAAGGAACTTTGTCTTTTGATTGTTTATGTTTATATTCTTTATAATTCCATCTTTTACACAGAAGGTGTTTATAACTATTTACTAATTGTTGAAGGTTAGCATTCTTTCTTTTTCAAGTTCAATGCAAAGTTGGATAACTGTATACATTCTTTTATTTATAATTAGTTTCTTTTAGAAGTATGTTCACTGCTACAACACACAGATTTGCTCTTACTGAGCTTTAGGTAAACAGTAAGCATATTTTGAAAGGATGTGATTAAAATTTCCTGTAAAAGTGTCAGATTTTTTCTGTTTTCTGAATATTCCACATCAGTGTCCAGTGCAGTGTAGAGGAGTGTTAAGAGTGCTGTCAGGTCTGAATCGTTTTGCCTCTAGCCAAAAGGTGTTAGAAAGCTGCAAAGCAGTACCTAGAAGAAATGCACGCTTTAAGCTCAGATGCAACGTTTGAAGCAAAATGAAAATAAAATCAGTTAGGTTTTGTATGACTGTGACATTACACTGATGATTTTATAAGATGAAATCATAGCCTTGTAATCGAAATCAGGGGCCAGTGTATTATCATTTCAATTATGGTCCCATGTATAAAATAATTACTTAGATTTTTCACTTACATTTTATAAATATTTTAAGCAGCCAGTACTTTATAAAAACTACATTTTTATTCAAGTTGAAGAGTAAATAACTTGTTTATTGTTGTTGATTCTTATTTTAATAACAGTTAAAATGTGTATCACCACCCTACCCACACCAAAATTCTACCATACCTCTAGTAATATAAACAAAATAATAGTAATTTAGAAGATGCTCAGGGTCTCCTTGTCGTTAGTACTGTCAAGTTGATTCCAACTCCTAGCGACCTTGTGTACAGCAGAGTGGAACCCTGCCCAGTCTTTTTGTGCCATCCTCTCACCTTCTGATGCTGTATCAGACAATGCTCCACTGCTATTCATAGGGTTTTCGTGGCCAATTTTTTTGGAAGTGGGTGGCCAGATCCTTCTTCTTGGTCTCTCTCAGTCTGGAAGCTCCACTGAAATCTGTCCACCATGGGTAACCCTGCTGGTATTTGAAATGCCGGTGGCGTAGCAACACACAACTGCCACAGTATGGCATCTGACGGATGGGCGGTGTGGTTCCCTGACTTGGAAATGAACCTGGGCTGCGGCAGTGAGAGCGCCAAATCTTAACACTAGACCCCCAGAGCTGCCTCAGTTTCTCCACATACACCATTTCATTTGATTGGGAGAATCTGGTGTCTGCACAGACATGTTTGGTCAGAACATAGATTCCTATGAAGGTGTATTAAAGATTGAGAACAGAGTAAAGAATGATAACAGAGTAAAAATGTGTGTGTGTATGATTTTTGTTGTACTAAACTTGTTCCCCAAATTAAATATAACATGTCTGTATGGAAGAAAACACCTGCAAATAAGAGCAAAGTATTTATTGTGAAGTATTTATAGTGAAATCAGAGTCTAAGATGCCAATTAAGACTTTAGCGAAAGCACATTATAATGAAGCTGACGTCTTTTGACAATTTAAAAACTACAAGAACATTTGAATTCTTCATTTGCCTCCTGGAAAATATGGGACACTTCATACAAAAAGAAAAGAATTAGAATTCTACAGTATCCTTTCATTCAATTTATAAAAGTAATGGGTAACATTTTCTTGTTTCTAGGGCTACTGAGGGAGAGAGAAAGAAAGAGATCCAAAATGTTTAGAAAACGCTTGTATTTTATAATTTGGCCAATTAAAAGATAAAGACAGGTGGTGAGAGAGAGATGACAAAGAAAACTAAGTAGGGAATAAGGAGCATTATGTATAGCAAAGGCCTGAGAGGAAGAGAGGAAAGGGTGTGACTTCTGAGCTCTGGATTCCTCCCTTAGCTTCTCATTTAGACCTGGGTACCAGCTGCCCGACATCCTCCTGTCGTTAATGTGAAGCCAAAGTGATCACAATACCTCATACGTTCATTGCAGGTTCCATTACTTTGAGCTGAAGGTAAGATGGAACCATGCCTCATGAGTCCCACAGCCTTAGGGGTAGTGGGTTAGGGCCCTTTGTCAGAAAAAAATAAAAAACACAACAGTGTTCCTCTTTTGTTTCCTTTCTTCTATGCATTTCTCTCCTACTTATGTGGTTTTGTGACTAAAATGAGATAAATATCATTTAGATAAAAGATTCTTATAATAAGTCATATTGAATTTTGTTGGCTGAGACAAAGTTTAAAGACAAACTTTAATCAGATTATCAAACATAAACATATATTAAAAATCACTTTAAAAAATCCCTATAATGATTCCCAGTTCCTTTGGAGATGTAAATTTGATTTCAAGGGATCCATCTATAGATTCACATGTAACCTCCTTTAAAAAGTGGAGAAATTTGGGGTCTGGCCCCGTGGCCGAGTGGTTAAGTTCGCGCGCTCCGCTGCAGGCGGCCCAGTGTTTCGTCAGTTCGAATCCTGGGCGCGGACATGGCACTGCTCATCGGGCCACGCTGAGGCAGCGTCCCACATGCCACAACTAGAAGGACCCACAACTAAGAATATGCAGCTATGTACCTGGGGGCTTTGGGGAGAAAAAGGAAAAAGTAAATAAAATCTTTAAAAAAAAAAAAAAGTGGAAAAATTTGTTCTTTAGACTTCCTAGTTATTTGTGAGCATTTTTGGTGTCTGCTTCCCAGCTAAACCTAAACAAAACCTTGGAGCCATCTTAGCACAGCTCACCAGAAAGCCTTGTTCTGTTAAGTAAATGTTAATCCTTGACGTGGAACCTATTTGCCATTCCTGATTTATACGGTTCTCTGCTGAGCCAAGAGTGAAAATTTAGGATTATGATGTTGGGCCAGTTCATGTTTTCCCCCATTCTTTACACAAAGGTAAAATTATAGAACACTGCTTACATTTGAGGTATTTGTATATTTGCCTGCTGCAAATACAAGGAACTGTGCAAGGCCTTCTGGGAATCCAGAGATGAAGGTAGTGAGGTCCCTCCCTTGTAGAATCAAGGATGAGATGAGAGAGCTTTTGAAGATTATGAAAACAGTGGCTTATTACTATTTATATTTTTCTGGTGCTCTTGAGAATAGAGGCTTATCAGTATATGTTTCCAGATAAATAGAGCTTGTCAATGTAAGTCCGTCAATTCTTTCATTTTAACCACGTTTGATAAAAATCTTTGTAAAAGATTGTTGCATACTTAAACATAGCAAGCCAAGTGTGCCTTTGCAGATAAATGTATTAAAAATAATCACATCTTTTCTTGTTGACTCAATCAACATCATTTACGTCAGGTACAGTAATTTGTTTTATTGTAATTGCTATTCAGTGGTATATTGTTAACATGAGTGGGACCTTTTGTGCCTACCCAAAACTAATAAAAGACATTAAACCACAGATCTAGGAAGCTCAAGAGAAACCCTAATCAAAATAAATACCCCTCCAATAAAACCTAGCCACACACATTGAAAAATATTAATTTCTAACTATAAAACCCAGATATTACTAAGAAAATTCAGCATTTGAGTCCATCCTGCTTTTGCTCAAGAATAATAAGCAAAATTTCTTTTTCTAAATTGCTAACACAATCATTTGTTAAAGACTTTCTTACAATTTCTTATTATTTTCACTACCTTATTTATCTAGAAGGCAAGTAAACCAACTAAGACACAATTAAATCAAAAACAAGGTACAAATCAACCCACACAAAGTTGTTGCTATTTACGCATTTCGGAATAGTTTCAATCCAGCTTCTATTATAACCAAAATTAGCCTATGTACTGTGAATGATCCCCAACTGTCAGTTAGTTATATCCAGTTTTAATTATGAAAACTAGTTCTGTAGGAGACGTCTATTTTAGCCTTTTAGCCACTTGATAATATTGCTGGAGCCATGGTATGGCGGAAATGAGAGCTTAATTGCGGTTCCCAATTATCTTTAATATTGTTTTCAGTTTAAAACTTTGCTTTGGAAATCTCTTTTTGAAGGCATATTGTATATGAGTACTTCACAGAGAGATGGTTCAATTAATTGAATAATAAAATTATAGGCAGCTGTTGCTTTAATTGTTTTTCAAAGTATATGTGCGAAAGCTACACACCAGCGTGATCAACTACAGTACGGAGAGCATTTGCAGGAAATTGTCTGCTGTCTTGATTGTTTTTAAAATTCTAGTGGAAGACTGAGAGCAGTGAGACCTGCACAGAGGATTGTCTTTTCTGTTGTCTTAAACAAATTATCATCTGATGTTATTAATTTGGAATTGAGTAGATGATTCTGTACACATATCTCTCCTTGTACCATAAAAAGCACATGGTAAGAAAGCATGTGGTTTCATAATCTTGCAAAATTGGAAGCCACATAGCTACTTTTAAATACAACAGCTGAAAAAGTCCCAAATTATAAGTTTTCCTGCACTGAAGCCAAAACGTTTATTTTCAATTTGTTATTCACTCATAAAACAATAATGCACATTTGGGTGGGTCTTTTGAAGTGAAAAACCAAACCTTCTCTTCATGTTATACTTTAATAGAAGACACCTGACCCGTATGCAATGGCTTGGACTCGTAGCCATTGCATAGTATTGCGCCTGGCGTTGACTCTCTGTCCTATGAATGAGTGCTGGCTGGGGCTAAGCACTATAACTCTGGGGGGTGGGGAGGCGGGGAGCCAAACTGCTTCATGCTATTCTTCCTCTGAGAGGCCTTGAGCAATAAGCAATAACCACTCGGGAAGATAGAACAAGCTGATTGTTTTTGTAGTGATATCACTAATATTCAGGATTCCTTATAATATGCTAATGATAATAGAAATATCATTAATTTAAAAAACAAACTGATGTTTAAAAATTGCACACCTTTGAACAATATGAATGGTGAAATTCAGTTGAGGTCTGTATCTTAGTAGTATTGCCTAATTTAAACCCCTGTTTTGATAATTGTTACTATAGTTATATAAGATATCAACATTAGGGGAAGCTGGGTAAAGGATATGTGGGAATTCTCCTATTTTTGCAGCTTTTCTGTAAGTCGAAAATTATTTCAAAATTAAATTTTCTATATTAACTATTAGAAATATTTCCAATCAACCTATGTTAAGGAAACTTTACTGAAGAAAAACTGCAGAAGCGAAATTAAGAACATTTCTGACTGCCACTTTCATACTTAAACTTGAAATTTCATTAACATTAACATGGAATACAAACAAATGTCCATGGATTCATCTGAAAATTTCATTTTTTATTTGAAAAGAAGGAAATAGGACATTGAATTAGGATAAATGAGCAAACAGCAGGTGAAGTACGGCCACCTGGCTTTTTATTGGTCTTCTGGCGCACAGCCTCCATCATTCCCGTTGAGACTAGCACTGTGGCTCTTCACATTTAGGTCCCCTTTCTGCCCCTCACCCCAGACTCGCTCATCATTTATCTTCCTCTACAGGAATGATCATTAGACCTCTGCGGCAGTGGAAATACTTACTAGGTTGAGAAATTATGGCAACTTAAAAATTTTTGGTGTTCAGACAGGTCCTTAAAAAAAATCCTGTATTCCAGACCCACATTATTTAAACGTTTATTGCTATCAAAATATTTTCTTTAATGACTTGCTCATTATAATATAGCTTCTAGTGGAGCTAGAAGTGGAACTGTGGATGGTAGTGAAGTGTCTTACAATGTTGCATATCTGCTGTTGTGTCTACAAGGCGCTCGGCTTTGGGGAGAGCCTCACAACCAGCTTCGGTTCCTCTCTTTATTCTCTGTGTGACCTCAGGCAAGTTACTTAACGTCTCTTAGCACTGGCCCTGCACCTGTGTTTGTGAAATACATACTTTCCAAAATTAGTGCCTGGAACATGCTAGGTACTCAGCAAGATGGTGACTGATATTGTCAGTAGTGATCGTTCATACTGTTTCCTACACTATATTTTTATTCTATTTTCCAATCTAATCTTAAATTATTTAAAAGTCATAAGGAATAATATTTCCACGTCCTGTGGGTAACCTTTCCTGTCTTTCCAGGCAGTTTTTTGTTGATCATAATCCTCTGGTCCCTCCACATGCATGAGCAAATACATAATTTCAAAAAACTTTCATAATTCATATACAATACTTTTTTACCAATCAGGTTCTCATCATTATTGTTGTTTAGTGAATTTAAAGTTGCTCCCAAATGAATCATTTGTAAATAACACTCATCTTTTTAGCTTGGTCTCAATATTACTTTTCCAAAGTTTCTGTATTCATACAATTCCTCATTTAAAAAAATTCCTCATATTATTTAAGCAAGTTGTTTTGGGCACTGACGTAGTTTCATTTACTCGGATATTTTAATATCATTACAGTAGAAATATGATTTGTGGTGTGGAAATAAAGTGTCTTATCAAGGCCAGTCTGTTTGCTCTCAGGACAATTATAACCTATAGATCCAAATCCTAGTGTTTTGCTACTCTGTACCAGGTTGTCTCATTCAGATCCCAGTTCTGCTGCTAACTCCCTGTTGAAGCTTTGGCAAGTTACGTAACTTCTCTGAGCCTCAACTTCCTTGTCTATAAAAGGAGGATAAAATGGCACATACCTCGGAAGATTGTGGTTAGGATTACGTGAGTTAACGTATGTAAAGTGTTTAGTGTCTGGAACGTAGTAGGTTCAATGTGTAAATGTTTTGGTTTTTTTTTTAAAGATTGGCCCTGAGCTAATATCTGTTCGCAGTCTTCTTTTTTTTTCTTCTTGTCTCCAAAGCCCCCCAGTACATTGTTGCATATTCTAGTTGTAGGTCCTTCTGGCTCTGCTTTGTGGGACGCTGCCTCAGCGTGGCCTGATGAGTGGTGCTAAGTCCACGCCCAGGATCTAAACTGGCAAAACCCTGGGCCGCCGAAGCAGAGCATGCGAACTTAACCACTCAGCCATGGGGCCGGCCCCTGTATGAATGTTTTTTGTGGTTGCTGTTTTAATTGTTACTTCTGTCATGCTTTGTGTGTGCCACTGAAGTTTCCTACTTCATTCTAACACCATTGGTTCTAGAGAATTTTTGTTTGTTTTAAGATATTTGTTAATATCATTTTAAAATCAAAATAATTTCTTTCTATGTTCTTATACTAAATTACTCTGGCCAGGTGATAGTGGAAAGTTATGCTTATCTATGGAGATTCTATTTTTGAACTGTGTCTTCAGCCGTCTGAGTCTATTTTGATTGTGTTTTTTCCCCCTAGCAACCATTTGTTTTCCTCCCTAGATTACAGCAGGTACCTCTGTAAAGCCGTCTGCGTCGCCTTCCGTCTGTCACAGCCTTCTTCTCCCCCACTGTATCCTCCTCAAATATTAGACCTGGAGACTGTTGTTCTTTTTCATTGACTGTATGGTGCCTGACACCTAATAGGTATTCAGTAAATGTTGAATTTATGCGTTACATAGTATCTTTGAGTTTGTCTTCCTATATGACATGTAAGTCACATCTTGTTATTCATTTTTCATTATTGCTTATACACTCAGCATCATTATTTTTCTTTAAAAATTTAAAAAAATTTTTCCTTTTTCTCCCCCAAACCCCCTGGTACAAAGTTGTATATTCTTAGCTGTGGGTCCTTCTAGTTGTGGCATGTGGGACGCCACCTCAGCGTGGCTTGATGAGTGGTGCCATGTCCACGCCCAGGATCCAAACTGGCGAAACCCTGTGCCGCTGAAGTGGAGCATGTGAACTTAACCACTCGACCCCAGGGCCAGCCCCGTCAGCATTATTATTTTAAGTCAGTTTGGAATAAACTTCTGCTCTTTAGAACCCTTGAAGATACCAAGATGACCTTCAGTCATCACTGAAAGTCTAGTTTGTGTTTCACATTCCTTTTTGAAAAAGTCAGCAAAGTAAGTAATGGTATTAAGACTGACATTAGCCTGATAAAATACAATTTTGACACCTTAAAAGTAAAAAGATGTTCTGTTGCTTTGTGTCTTATGCTGTCTCCAATGCTTATAAGAACTCTGGAGATGATAATGCTTTCTACAAAAGCACACAGATATATTTGCAAACGTTAGAGCAGTTACTGAAAATAGACCAAATCCTATGCTTAATGGCAAGACTATCTTTAGAAAGCTGTTTGTAATAAATTTTTTTTTAGTTTATCTACTTCCACAATTAAGGTTGCAAAAATATATTTGATAGCTACACTCTTAGTCTAGTGAATTTAATAAATATACTTTTCAAGTAACCGTTCTCATTAGTTAGGTGGAAGGAAGTGTTGGAGTCCTGAGACACCACACTTTAATATATATCTAATTTGTGAGGTAGTTTACATAGTTATGTGTCTGACTTAAGAAAAGTTGTTAAAGTTGACAAAATAAACAGGACATAATGTTTTGACTTGTTTCTATAGCATCTTCCCCATTTCTGTAGCAACTCTCTAGCCTTCCAGGTCTGTGTTTTCAGAGGGCAAGTATTGAGAGTAGGAAATTTGCACTAATTTCGCTGTTCTTTCAGCTGTGGTGTAGTTGATCACGCCTAAAAATGTCATGCCACTATCAGTAGGTTCTTATACTATTCTAACCAGTTTAATTAAAATAATCAAGAGATCCTTGTTGTAATCTTTGTGGTCATTATTGAAGTGCATACCATTATGCTAGAAGTCCTACCCAGGACAGTAAGGAAAGAAAAAGAAATAAAAGGTAGTGATTCAAGTTGAAAAGGAAGAAGTAAAACTGTCTTTATTCACAGATGATACAATTATTGATGTAGAAAATTTAATGGCATTTAAAAAAAAGCTACTAGACCTCATAAATTTAGCAAAGTTGCAGGACACAACATCAATTGTTATTTCTACATATTAGCAATGAACAATCGGGAACTGAAATTAAAAAAACCAGCAGTATACCTTTTATAGCAGCATCAAAGCATATTAAATACTTAGGGATAGATCTGACAGTAGAAGTGCAAGACCTATATACCAAAGACTACAAAACATTTCTGAGAGAAAGTAATGGAGGCTTAAGTAAATGGAGAGATGTACCATGATTACTGGTCGGAAAATTCAACATTGTTAACCCTCTGTTCTTTCCAAAATGATCTGTAGATTCAGTTAAGATCAAAATGTCATCAGACTGTTTTTTGGAAACCGATAAGCTGATTCTGAAATTTATGTGGAAGTGCAGATAACCTAGAATAGTCAGAACAACTTTGAAAAAGAACAGAGTTGGAGAGCTAACACTACCTGATCTCAGGATTTATTATAAAGCTATAGTAGTCAAGAAAGTATTGAATTGGTATCAAGATCTATAGATTAGAGCAGAATAGAGAGTCCAGAAATAGACCCACTCATGTACGGACAACTTATTTTTGACAAAGGTGAGAAGGCAGTTCACTGGAGAAAGAATACTCTTTTCCAATGACTGGAACAATTAAATTTCCATATGTAAAAACAAACCAACTTCAACCCATACCTTGCAGCAGGTAAAAATACTAACTCTGAATGGATGACAGAGGAGAGTGACATCAGCAACATGGCGGAGTGAGCTGTTCCCTTTGTCTGTCCCCTCTGAATTACAACTAAACAGACATTCATTGACCCATGGAGGAACCCACACAGCACAACAGGCTGCCTGAGAGACCCACTCAGCTATACATCTAAAGGTAGATGGACTGGGTCCCTGGGAAGCAGTGGAAATAGGTGAGTGCTGCCCTTACCCTCCCTGGCAGCAGTGAGCCAGATCATGGGTCCTCTCACAGTGGCCACTGCTACTCTAAGAGGTGGTGGGGACAGACCAGACTGCAGGTGAACTCTATCCTGGCCCATGAAAGTGTACACTGTGCTGCCGCCTGCCAGTGGAAACATATCCTGGCGTGATTAAGAAGAGGCAGTGGCTGCTCTGTGTGCATGTGCACATGCTAACCTGGCCTGCAGGTGGGACCCCCATGCTGCTGCAGCCCCCAAGGAGTGGTCCCAGCTTGGATCCCACAGAGAAGCCACATCCACAAAACACAGAGGCTGGCACAACTGTAAGCAGAGGTGGCAGGAGCCCAGCGCATGTGCAAATGCTTTCCCAGCCTGTGGGAGCACCCACTATACCTGGACAAATTCCAGCAGATGGGGTGGGACAAGAAATGCAGCTTCTGCTTCCCCCCAGTGGCAGCACATGGGATATGTGACCTGATACTACCACAAATGCAGCAGCAAAGGATCAGTTCATCAAATACCACGAAAAACTACAGTAACAATTCAGAGCAGAAGGAATATGACAGGTCTCCACAAACCAACCCTGAAGTCACAGAAATTTACAGTCTAAATGACAGAAAATTCAAAATAGCTGTCATAAAGAAACTTAAGGAGTTACAAGCAAACCTAGAAAGACAGTTCGATGAGCTCAGGAATAAAATGAATGAGCAGAAGGAATACTTCACCAGAGAGATTGAAACTATTAAAAAAAAAAAAGAGGGGGCCGGCTCCGTGGATGAGTAGTTAAAGTTCCATGCACTCCACTTTGGCAGCGTGGGTTCACAGGTTCAGAACCCAGGCATGGACCTGCTCCACTCGTCAGCCATGCTGTGAAGGTATCCCACATACAAAATAGATGAAGATTGGCACAGTTGTTACCTTAGGGCTAACCATCCTCAAGCAAAAAACAAAAAAAAATGAGGAAGAGTGGCAATGAATGTTAGCTCAGGGCAAATCTTCCTCTCTCTCTCTCTCTCTCTCACGCACACACACACACACACAGACACAAAGAAGAAAAAAGAGTAATTCTGGATATGAAGAACACAATGAGATTAAAATTAATCTAGAATCCTTAAAAAATAGAGCTGACATTATGGGGGACAAAATTAGTGATTTAGAGGATAGAAATAGAGAAATGATTGAAGTGGAGGAGGAGAGAGAATTAAGATTTTTAAGAAGTGAAGGAATTCTTTGAGAAATATCCAACTCAATTAGGAAAAGCAACATAAGGAGTATAGGTATTTCAGAGGAAGAAGAGAGGGAGAAAGGAACAGAGAGCTTGTTTGAGGAAATTATTGCTGAGCACTTCCCAAACATGGTTAAGGAACCAGACTTAGAAATACATGAAGCCAATAGAACTCCTAATTACATCAGTGCAGAAAGACCTTCTCCAAGGCGTATAATGGTAAAACTGGCAAAAGTCAATGATGAAAAAATGTTAAGGGCAACAAGACAGAAGGGAATAATTTAGAAAGGAAACCCTATCAGGCTTTCAGTGGATTTCTCAACAGAAACCTTAGAGGCTAGTAGAGATTGGAATACTATACTCGAAATACTGAAAGACAAAAACTTTCAGCCAAGACTACTCTATCTAGAGAAACTACCCTTCAGATACAATGGAGAAATGAAAGCTTTCCCAGATAAACAAAAACTGAGGGAGTTCATCGCCACTAGACCTCCCTTACAAGAAATGATCAAGGATGCCCCCATCCTGAAACAAAAAGGCAAAGGTTTACAAAGCCTTAATCAAGGAGATGAATAGACAAAATCAGAAAATTGCAACTCTATCAGAACAGGTCAGTAAACACTTAATTATAAAAGATAAAGGGAAGGAAAGCATCAAAAATAACTATAAACACTTCATTTTAATCACAGACTCACAGCACAAAACAAAATAATTTGTGACAAAAGTAACTTAGGGAAGAGGAAAGAGATGGAATCTACTTAGGCTAATGGAGATAACAGGTTATCAGAAAATAGACTGTCTCATCTATGAGATCTTTTATACAAACCTCATGGTAACCACTAAACAAAAAATCAGAGCAGAGACACAAGTCATAATTAAAGAGAAAACTGAGAAAACCATCATAAAATACCACCAAACTGAAAAGGCAGTCAGAAATACAAGAGAAGAGAAACAATGGAAATAAAGAACAACCAGAAAACAAGAGGTAAAATGGCAGTGTTAAGCCCTCATATATCAATAATCACTCTAGATGTAAAAATTCTCTAATCAAAAGAGACAGAGTAGCTGGATAGATTAAAAAACAAGATCCAGGAATATGCTTCTCCAGGAAACACATCTCAGATCTAAAGACTAAACTAGGCTCAGAGTGAGGGGATGGAAGACGATACTACAAGTAAATGGCAAACAAAAGAAAGCAGGTATTGCCCCACTGATATCAGACAAAGTAGACTTTAAGATAAAAAAGAGACAAAAGGGGGAGTAAATAAAAGGGACTTTCCACCAAGAGGACATAATACTCATGAATGTATATGCACCTAACACAGGAGCACCAAAGTATGTAAAGCAACTACTAACAGACCTAAAGGGAGAAATTAACAGCAAGACAATAATAGTAGGGGACCTTAACACCCCACTTACATCAATGGATAGATCACTCAGAGAGAAGGTCAACAAGGAAATAGTGGATTTAAATGAAACACTTGGTCAGATGGACTTAATAGATATATAGAGATCATTCCATCTAAAACCAGCAGAATACACATTCTTTTCAAGTGCACATGGAACATTCTCAAGATGGACCATATGTTGAGAAACAAGGCAAGCTTCAATAAATTTAAGAAGATTGAAATCATATCAAGCATCTTTTCCAACCACGATGCTATGAAACTAGAAATCAACTACAAGAAAAAGCTGGGAAAGTCACAGATATATGGAGACTAAACAGCATGTTTCAGACAATGAAGAAATCAAAGAAGAAATAAAAAAATACCTGGAGACAAATGAAAATACAACATACCAACTCTTATGGGATGCAGCAAAAGTGGTCCTAGGAGGGAAATTCATAGCAATACAGGCCCACCTCAACAAACAAGAAAAATCTCAAACAAGTAACCTTAAACTACACCTAACAGGACTAGAAAAAGAACAAACAAAGCCCAAATTAAGCAGAAGGAGAGAAATAATAAAAATTAGAGCAGAAATAAATGAAATACAGAAAAAACAGTAGAAAGGATCAATGAAACCTAGAGCTGGTTCTTTGAGAAGATTAAAAAAACTGACAAACCCTTAGTCAGACTCACTAAGAAAAAAGAGAAGGCTCAAATAAATACAGTTAGAAATGAAAGAGGAGAAATTACAATGGATACCGCAGAAATACAAGGGATTATGGAGATACTATGAAAAAATGAATGCCAACAAATTGGATAATCTACAAGAAATGGATAAATTCTTAGACTCATACAATCTCCCAAAACTGAATCAAGAAGAAGTAGAGCATCTGAATAGACAATCACAAGTAAAGAGATTGAAGCAGTAATCAAAAACCTCCCAATAAACAGGATTCCAGGACCAGATGGTTTATCTGGAGAATTCTACCAAACGTTCAAAGAAGATTTAATACCTGTCGTTTGCAAACTATTCCAAATTATTGAAGAGGATGGAATGCTTCCTTACTCATTCTGTTAGGCCAACATTACCCTGATACTACAACCAGGCAAGGACAACACAAAGAAGGAAAATTACAGGCCAGTATTGCTGATGAACATAGATGCAAAGATCCTCAACAAAATATTGGCAAACCGAATACAGCAATACATTAAAAGGATCATACACCATGATCAAGTGAGATTTATACCAGGGACTCAGGAATGGTTCAACATCTGCAAATCAATCAATGTGATACACCACATTAACAAAACAAGGAGTAAAAATCACATGATTATCTTAATAGATGCAGAGAAATCATTTGACAAGATCCAGCGTCCATTTATGATAAAAACTCTCAATAAAATGAGCATCGAAGGGAAGTATCTCAACATAATAAGGGCCATATATGACAAACCCACAGCCAACGTCATACTTAACGGTGAAAAACTAAAAGCCACTCCTCTGAGAACAGGAGCAAGACAAGGGTTCCCACTCTCACCACTCCTATTCATCATGGTACTGGAGGTGTTGTCCAGAGCAATTAGGTAAGAAAAAGAAATAAAAGGTATCCAAATGGGAAAGGAAGAGGTGAAACTCTTGCTGTTTGCAGATGACATGATCCTGTATATAGGATCCACCCAATAGAAAACCCTAAAGAATCCACCAGAAAACTATTAGAAATAATCAACAACTACAGCAGGGTTGTGGGGTTCAAAATCAGCTTATAAAAATCAGTTGCATTTCTGTATACTAATAACGAACTAGCAGAAGAGATGTCAAGAATTCAATCCCGTTTATAATTGCAACAACAATAACAACAAAAAATATCTAGGAATAAATTTAACCAAAGAGGTGGAAGACCTTTACACTGAATACTATAAGACATTATTGAAAGGAGTGGAAGAAGACATAAAGAAATGGAAAGACATTTCATGCTCATGGTTTGGAAGAATAAACATAATTAAAATGTCCATGTTCCCCAAAGCAATCTACAGATCTAATGCAATCCCAATGACATTCTTCACGAAAATAGGACAAAGAATCCTAAAATTCATATGGAACAACAAAAGACCCCAAATAACCAAAGCAATCCTGAGAAAAAAGAACAAACCTGGAGGCATCACAATCCTTCAAAATATACTGCAAAGCTGTAGTAATGAAAACAGCACGATACTGGCACAAAAACAGACACACAGATAGTGAACCAGAATTGAAAACCCGGAAATAAGACCATACTTTTACAAAAAGCTAATCTTCAACAAAGGAACCAAGAACATACAATGGAGAAAGGAAAGTCTCTTCAATAAATGGTGTTGGGAAAACTGGACAGCCAGATGCAAAAGAATGAAAGTAGACCATTATCTTACCCCATACACAAAAATTAACTCAAAGTGGATTAAAGACTTGAATGTAAGACCTGAAACCATAAAACTCCTCGAAGAAAATATAGGCAGTACACACTTTGATATTGATCTTAGCAGCATGTTTTCAAATACCGTGTCTACTCAGGCAAGGGAAACAAAAGAAAAAATAAACAAATGGGACTACATCAGACTAAAAAGCTTCTGCAAGGCAAAGGAAACCATGAACAGAATGAAAAGACAGTCCACCAACTGGGAGAAAATACTTGCAAGTCATATATTTGACAAGGAGTTAATTTCCAAAATATATAAAGAACTCATACAACTCAACAACAACGACAAAAACCCTATCAAAAAATGAGCAGAGGAACCCAAAATGCCTTTGGAGATAGCACTTTCACTGTTGGGCCTGGAGAGTCTCTGCCCCATCGGTTAAGCTGTCTAGCGCAGCGGCCACAAGATCCCTCACTAGCCATGAGCACTATGAGCCTGGGCCAGCTCCTCCTCCCTCCCATCCCCCACGTTTTCCCAGCTGGCACTGGTTTTCTGCTATCCTGCCTTATTTCCATCATGCATTCAGATGACTGGTTTTTAAAGCGTAGTTTTCGTATCCTGAAAGATGTTTTAAGAAGCATTTTAAACATCGGTTATAATACAAGGAAAGATTTGGAAAGCAAGACTGGGAATATGGCTTATTTAGTGATGACTGGCTTTAGATAAGAGAGTTCTCAAACTGCATGTATTGTTCTGATGTGTCCTGAGTGTTCATGCTTTGTACCAAACTTAATAGGCAAGTATTCTTTAATGAAACTGCAACTATTGTCATAACCAACTTCCAAACAAGGGCTGCTATATCTAGGTGTTTGTCAAATTGAATTTAATCATAAGCCATGATCGTAATAATGTTAACTAAATAACTTTATGTGGCACTGCCTACTAAGGGAACTATGGCAAGGTTTGGATTCCTCCAAAATGGGAGAATTTTTCAAATACGAGAATAACCTTTATATCACGCATGTTATAACTAGGTTGTGTATTTCTCTTCGTTGATTTTTCTACCTTCAGCGTTGGATGTAGTTTAGTCACTATTGCCATAGCCAACCTATTGTTTTACAGAAACAGTCTGTTGTGGAATAATAGACATCTCCATTTTAAAAAAGCATTTTAAATGTAGTTTTGATTATTTTCCACAAGCTGCTACAATGTGAGTTACCACTTACTTCATTTATCTTAAAGACTAAACTGGTTGTCAGTTACATCTGACAGAAAAAAAAACAGTGACTGTGTAACCAGGTTGTGGTAAAATAATCCAGGTGTCAAAAAAAGTGTTTTGCTGACTTTAATACTGATTATATTTTTAAAAGGTATTTAAGAAAATATTACTGGAATTTAAATATATATATATATATATATATGAAAAAAACAATTTTCTTTGCTCTGGCTGGCTTAAAATACTACTCTGCTTAAGTATTATTTTTTAATCACAAATAAATGCATTCTAAATTCAAAGAAAAAATGAGCACAGGATATGAACAGACATATTTCCAAAGAAGATATACAGATCACCAACAGGCGCATGAAAAAAGATGTTCAGCATCACTAATTATTAGGGAAATGGAAATCAAAACTACAATGAGATATCAGCCTACACCTTTCAGAATGGCTATAATTACCAAGACAAAAAACAAGTGTTGGAGAGGACGTGGAAAAAAGGGAACCCTCATACACTGCTGGTGGGAATGCAAACTGCAAAATGGAGATTTCTCAAAAAATTAAAAATGGAAATACCGTATAATCCAGCTATCCCACTACTAGATATTTATCCAAAGAACATGAAATCAACATTCAAAGAGATTTATGCATGCCTATGTTCATTGCAGCAACATTCACAATAGCTAAGACATGCAAGCAACCCAAGTGTCCTTCAACTGATGAATGGATAAAGATGTGGCATATATATACAATGGAATACTATTCAGCCATAAAAAAAGACAAAATCGTCCCATTTTCAATAACATGGATGGACCTTGAGGGTATTATGTTAAGCAAAATAAGCCAGCGAGAGAAAGACAAACACTGCATGATTTCACTCATGTTGAAGATGAACAAAACACATGGACGAAGAGAACACTTCAGTGGTTACCAGAAGGCAAAAGGGTTGGAGGGTGGCTGAAAGGGGGAAAGGGGTAAAGAGGCACATATATATAATTAGGGATAAAAATTAGACTATTGATGGAGAGCACGAAGCAGTCTATACAGAAACTTATAAATAATAATGTACACCTGAAATTACACAATCCTATGACTTCATAAAATTATGACTTCAATAAAATAATTGGAAGATGATCTAAATGTAAAACCTGAAAACATAAAAGTTATAGAAGAAAACATAGGAGAAAAATCTTTATGGCCTGAGTTAGGCAAAGATTTCTTAGATATCACCAAAAGCATGATCCTTAAAAGGATAATTTGGTATTCAACAAAATTAAATACTTCTGTTCTTTGATAGACATTGTTAAGAGAATGAAAAGACAAGCCACAGACTGGGAGAAAATATTTTCAAATGAGTTGTATCTAGAATATATAAAGAAGTCTCAAAACTCAATAATAAAGTAAACAGAGAACTTAATAGAAGTATGCAAAACGTTTGAACAGATACTTCACCCAAGAAGATCTATGGATGGCAAAGTACATGAAAACGTGCTAAACATCATTAGTAATTGGGGAAACAGAAATTAAACCACATTGACATATCACTATAGACATATTAGAATGGTTAAAAATAAAAAATACTGACAATACCAAGTGTTGGGAAGGATGTGGAGAAACAGGAACTGGTGAGAAGGTAAAATGGTACAACCACTTTGGGGAACAGTTTTGTTAGTTTCGTAAAAAGTTGAACATCTACCTTTCATGTCGTTCAGATATTTCAATCCTAGGTATTTCCACAAGAGAAATAAAGGTGTGTATCCATATAAAGACTTGTATCCAAATGTTTATAGCAGCTTTATTTGTAATAGCCCCAAATTGGAAAAATCCCAAATATCCATCAACAAATGAATACATGAACAGATTATGATATATCTACATGATGGAATATCACTTACCAGTTAAAAAGGAGTGAACTATTGAGACGGCAATGTGGATGAATCACACAAAAATTCTGAAGCAAAGAATCCAAGTTAAAAAGAAATCAATGTACGATTAGATTTATGTAAAATTCTGGAAAAAGCAAACTAATCTACAGTGACAGATCAGATTGTTTAGAGGGTGATGAGGAAGGGCAGCAAAGAGGGGTGACAAAGGGACACAACAAGCTTTTTGGAGTGAGGGATATATTCACTTTCTTAATTGTGGTGGTGATTTCATGTGTATTTGTGTGTATCAAAATTTAACAAGTTATATACTTTAAATCTGTGTAGTTTATTAGACATCACTTATACCTCAGTAAAGCTAAAAAACTTGCAGGCTGTGCTGTTAGAAAGCCTGGGTAAAAGTGGATAATAACAGGACCCAACTCTTAGGGTTGTTGTGAGGGCTGTGGGGTTTCATATATGTTCAGAGCTTAGACCGAGGCCCGACTCATAAAACTTTTCACCATTTGATGTGACTGTATCTTGTCTTCTAATAGAGCGTAAACTCTCAGCTGTCAAGGCATGGTGTCTGTGCCATCATTTTGCCTGGTTTGAAACTCGGCATGAGTATTAGCTTATTACGTGGACAGTACAAAAAGTGTTTTGGCAAATTTTAAATTGATAAGTAACAGAATTAGCATCCTCCAAATGCACAGCAAGGATAAAGATTGAAAAAAGAACTGAAGAATTTGGTGTACACTAATTTGCTCTGGACTAATTTGTAAATTATGGTATTTATGTTTAGAATTATATGGGAAATATTTAAAATGTTCCGTTGTCTTAACGATATATCTTTATCTATACACATAACACAAATGTGTGTATATGTGTGTGTACATCATACATTTTCTCTGACAGTCGTCTCCCCTGAGCACTCTAATGTAGCTGTCACCCTTGTTTCTTTGACTTATTTTCGAATGCAGTTAAGTCCTTGGGAAATCACTTACGTCATCAGTGTGGAATGCCACCAAAATAGCTTCTCACTTAAGTTCCCATCCCCAGAGCTAACCCACAGCAGGTTCCGAGAAATTCCAATATTTAATAACTTGTATTTTTCTTTCTCCTTAAACACAGGCCCTCTGGTCCTGGAGGCAGGATCATGTGGTGGATTCTTGGCAGTCAGCAGTCTGTGGAGCTTTTGCAGGTGCAAAGGATTATATTATACTGGGAAAGACCAAAGAGGGGGAGAAAAATGTGAAAATATTAACTATGCGAAAACAACATTCTTTAGAAATTCCAGATTGTTTAGATGAAGAGAGTTCCACAAGTTGTTTAAGAAAAGAAAGTGTCTTAGGGGGAAAAAAACCTGCTAAAAAGGTCTGCTTGAAAGACAACCAATTTGTTTTTGACAAATTTTTCTTCTTCTTTTTATCTTTATTAAAGCCTTCACTCAGGCCTTTGGATTATCTTAAAGATGATTTATAAAGTCCTCTGTGGGAAGAGACTTGCTGTGGGTGTGGGGCTAACCATGCAGCTGTCTGCCTTGAGCAGTGCTTGGGGCTTGAAGTGAGCTCTGCAGAAGGCAATGATTCACGGTTCGTGTGACATGTTTGACAGCGCTGTAGATTAACTAGTGTCAGGAGAGCAGAGGCTGCTCCACGGCTTACCGAAGGCTACACTGCTCTGTGTGGAAAATATGGTGTTCTGAACATCTGGGCATTTTCTAGACATTAAACCCAGAGCAAAGTGACAATGTGCAATATGGTGTTATCCATCACTAAGTCATATGAATTTTCCAGTGAGGTTTTAATGAGAACTCAGATGCTTTAAGGAATTTAATAAGTGATAGGTTTAATAGTCTAAGAAATACATTTTGTTGTTGCAAATAAAGGTAAATTAGAGTTACAGTTGAAATAAATTGAAGTGGAGATTTGCCAGAAAATTGTAAACGGCTAGTGTAGATGTGAAGCCAATAAATTGACAGATCTGTAGGCTTAGGATGTCAACTTTATTAGGAAATAATTCTTTTCCAATTTGTTTAATGGTAGTTGGATTGGGTTTTTTGTTGTGGTGAATAGGAAAACAGAAAATATACATTTTATAGGATTCTTTATTAATAATTGGACCCAACTGACTAGTAGAATTGGTAATCAAAAATAAGAATCTTGCCTCTAGACATGAAGCCAGCTCAGATTGATTATGACAGGTAATTGTTTCCAAATGACACATAGTTATTAGCTGTGTTAAATGAGTAGGTGGTCTTGATTCACTTTCCAGAGGTCAGGAGTCTTTACTCCCCAGTCCCTAAGAGAAATGTGAGTTTTTGTTGACTCCCTCCTGGGCCCTGGGGACAAAATGAGCATTAGGGACATTTAGTCATCCTGGATAAGGAAGGCCACTTCTTAAAGTTAACGATACCATAAAATTCCATGTGTTGAAGTAAGAAGCACATCTTCACCGGTCCCATTCATTGTGTAGCTCATTCAAAGATTTGCTTGCAAATGCATCATTTCTGTTAGGTTAATTTGCATTCATTACAATTTCTTTTTCCGAATAATGCTTTGTCATAGGTACTAGGCACTTAGATTAGTCAGAAGGGGGAAAGACAGAAACTCGTTGAGCCGTCTGTTGTAGGGTAGGATCCTGTGGGCCAGGCCTTTTCCGTTGAGGAGGCTCACTTGAGGATGCAGCAACACAGCACTGTGCTTCAGGGACAGCCGGGGAAGCTGGGCTGCAGAGCAGGCGGGGGTTTGCCCGGAGCCGCTCGTCAAGCACAGGCCGAGCTGTCTGGCTTACAAAGTCGTCAGGTCTCTGTTCTGCCCCCAACTAAGGACTGAGACTTTGGGGCCTTCCTGAGCACCAGTTTCCTTACCTGTAACGTAGAAGCAATGCTACGCTAAGGGATTATTTCAGGGATGGGTGAGATAATGTCTGCATTAGTCCTTTGTAAGCTATAAAAGTGAACAGATGTAAGGAATTATTGCTAGTTAAATAGAAGCAACCAACACCCAGAAAATGAAAAGCTAGTATCAGCACAATTCATATTCTCAATTGCCTTGAAAGAATAATTTCATATTAATAAATTTACTGTACATAATCCTCTTCTCTAATAGCATATAGATTTAAAAACTCTTCTGATACAGTCATCTTAGTTTTTCAGCTGAGATTCTGATAAGTGAAGGAGTTTGTCAAAGGTCTGCAAAAAATCCATTGTCAGTACGTCTACATATATTTAACAAAAGACAAACTAAATACCTTTTTCGTTTTTATCCCTTTTGTTTTGAAATTTTGGTTGATACAAACGATTCTGAGGAACAAGTTTACTATTTTAAAACCTTTCTGAAAGATAAACATCATTTGAAAATATTCCAAATCGTGAAAAAGTGATATTCTGTAAGAGTTTGTTGCAACACTGTGCATTACACAGCATAGAGAAGTGAGTGATGACTTGCCGTCTTGGGCAGCCCCTTTAAGATCTGCCACGCTCAGCCACAGCACTTGCTGCACTTTCAGACTCTTTAGCCTTATACGGCCATAGAGGCAGTGATGAAACTTGCCCTTACATCAGAAATCAGCTGTCTCGTCCTGGGTGCTTTTCCAGGTTTAAACTAGTTTAAATCACGGTAGATGAGCCACTCTCTGTGCCATCCTCGGCACTTTTCTGTGCCCATGCTTGTTTTATAAACTATTTGGCATAGATATCCAAAAATGTCCCTTGAGATTGGAGGTGTTGATAGCTTGTCATGCTCTGAAATTCCCTTGGCTTCTGGTCAGGGGTTAAACTAGGAAAAAAAAAAGGACTTTGCCAGCTTCCTCATTTCAAGTTAACTTCTAAACATGAAACCATCATTCAGTCTAAGTAATTATGACATTTGCTACTGGAGTGGTATTTGCTGTTCTAGTGTTCTTTGATCAGTTTCTTGGAACACCTACTTACATTCTCTAAGAGAGAGGGAAAGGGACAGAGAGAGAGATCTCCCCGTGGCTGGAAATTCTGACATAGGGTGCAGGGTTATCTGGGTAACAAATGAGAAGGTCTGCCTCAATCTGTAAAGCACATTTGCTGTTTGTTGTGGTGGCTGTTGAAGCCAGCCAAGTCTGGACACTCGTTTGGAGATCACAAAGATCTCTGTTCCTCTTGCTCCCAGGCTAATCAGGGGCGGGGAGGCTCTGGAGGGTTGACAAATGGCAGCACTGCCCACTGCTGCCCCCACCACATTCGCCGCTGCTGCTTGGAGATGACAGCTCCAGACCTGTTGTAGGAAGGTGGTCCCTTTGTCTGGAGAGGGTGAAGGACCTGCGTTTGTTCTTTAAGGACATGTGAGATGCTGTTTCATTGTAAAAGTCTGGTCTCCCCTGAATCTGGTCCTTGAAAGTAGTTAGCCTAACATTCAGTAAAAGCCTAACTCTAGTGGAGCCCATAGAAAATTGTTTCACGTGTGATTTGAGCACTAAAGCAGCCTACGGTTGCCGTACCAAGTAATTATTTCCTGTCTAATATGTTAGCATGTTCCTTGTATTTATTACCAGTGGTTTATAGTTCCCTTAAGTAAAATGTAGAAAATAACTACATTTTAACTGAAATTACAGGTCCCCTGCCCGTCTCCATTATGGCCAGTTACTCTATTACACGGTCTTCACAAGTCCTCCTTGCAGCCTCATAGAAACATTGTGAGGACTGCGACTCAAAGCGGTCTTTGATATTTGAAGACACTCTAATTGATTTATTAATAACTTTCATAAAAATACAGTTCCATCATGGTAGTAAAATTAGGACCTATTTAAGCATACGTGTTTTTGTCTTTAACTTTTCTTTATATTAATTCATGAAACAGAAATCTCTCAGAGAATATTGGCAGGCATCCACAGTAAAGGAATGGTGAACTTTTGCTAACGGCCAAAATAAGTTTGATTTTACAGTATCCAAATTTATTAGAAGACAGATACTTTTCAACATAGGTGACTCATAAAAGCTTGAGTGGTCAGACAGGGGACGGATGATGTCCTTGTCAACTCTTAAGTCTTTTTAGTTGGTTTAGGGTGAACATTTTCAAATAGGAAAATGGTGTATGCACTTCTGAGTTTCTATAGTTGGACAAATTTTAATGTCTTATCTTGTATCAAAGCCATTATGTAGTGAAAGATCACTACTTTTGGAGCCAAGATACATGTGACTTTGAGTCCCAGCTCCATACCATCTGTGTGGCCTGGGCAAGTTGTAAAATGGAATAGTAATAACTATGAAAATGAGATAAAATAATCAATTTATCAATGAAAGTACCCACGTGCCAGATAGAGTAATGGAAAATATCATTAGCTCCCTTTTAGAGGACAAGTTGAAATCTTCAGTTTGTAAAAACTATAGACACTTGTCCAGGGCACCCAGTCAGCATTTTTGACGGCCTACTGTGTGTGCTGGGCTAGAAACATGAAGGAAATTGCACATTATCTTTGCCTGTCTGGAAAAGAGCTAATTTCTTGGAGCAGTAGTGTGGACCAGGCAGCATTCCAGACTCTTTGCATAGACTCATTTAATCCCTGTGTCATAGTGCTATCTGCATTTTACAGATAAAACCTGAGGCCGTTAGAAGACCTGGTGGCCAAGGGCTCGGGTTCTAGAGTCAGACAGACAAGTTCATGTCTCAGCTTTCCACTAAGTAAAACCTTCTACGAGTTACTTCACCTTTCTGAGCTTCACTTTCCCCACTGGTAGCATAGGGTAGTAAGAGGATCTTTCTCAGAGGGTCCTTTAACTAGAGAACAAGTAATTTACTTGAGGCCAGTCAACTAGTAGAGCAGGGATTTAAGCCTGGGTTTTTTTAATTCTGAAGAATGGTTTTTTCAGGCTGGGCCCTGTGAACCCTTACAGTCAGTGAGGGAAACTAAAAGACCATAAGATTTTGGGTGGGGAGTTTGGGGTAGTTACGTTCCTTGCCCGCCTTTTCTTAGGATTTTTTTTTAATGGGTGCAAAGCCTTCCTGGACCCCTTTCTATAATTAAAAGAATATTCATCCTTTAGGGCAGAATTTGTGGTTAAAAGAAATCCAAAGAATAGGATTTCAGGACTGGGTCCACAAATTTTTTAAATACCCAAAGTTTAGCAAGTCTCTGAATTTCAGGCAACATTTGAATCTGGAAGAACACGTTTCACGTATTCATAACACAAAAGTGGTTAGAACAAGGGCCTCTAATATTCATGTTATTGATACTGTTTAGCCCCAAGGTATGTGTCACTCGTGGGTAATAAAAAATGGAACATAAAAGGTTACATCTTTGAAAAAGTCAGCATCATAAGAAATGTTAGCACATGGAGGAGGTTCGGTGTAGTGATCTTATTTCAGCAACATATTTAGAAAGATATTTGGCAGGGATCAAATGACCTTCTTGTCCACACGCCACTAAACTTAGAGGGAGAGGGGTGCTATTTCTGGAGCATCCTCACGCACATCTGCTCTGCTCAGCCCTTGTAAAACTGCCCATCCTCGCTCATGGAAGCTGAATCTTTGGAAGGCCCTTTTGGGTTTATTATTACTATCTCCTTTGGGCCTCTTGGAGTTTAAAATATATCTTTGTATCATATTAAATAAAATATTGATGCCATATACTGTGCTTTTCTGTTAAAAAAAAAAATAGTCCTCCTATTCCTCTGTCTGTAGATATAGACCCCTTGAAAATGTGTGGATTTTAAAAAAATCAGTTTGGCAGTCACGGTATTTAAGTAAAGAGGACATGAGAGAGAAGGTAGGAAGCAAGCCGTAAGGAAGAAAGCCTGTTGAATCAAGACTGACTCTAACAAGATGCAGGAGGGAGCTCAGAAATGCTGTTACTCTACCTGGCCTGTTATCAGAAGCCTGGAAATACAGAAAGCTTTACTCTTTTAACTTGAAGAATCCAGCTATTTATACCAAAGATCCCCTCAGTGATACACATGTTTCTGCTTGCCCCTTTTGCCTCAGAGAAGAAACAATAGAAGCATTTGGGAGCTGGATTAAAGACCAGTGGCCCATAGGAGGCGTGGGCCCTCTGAGATGCATTGGGAGCAGTGCGGCTCATATAGAGAGTGGGGTCTCACCGTAGACATACACCCACGTACACACACAGGTTTGTTTGTTGCTTCATGTAAGAGCAAGATGTATTGTGAGGCCTTGTTTTTTTCACCTGAGTGTATAAAGCATTTTCTTGTCACCGCTTTTATATGCAGTTAGACATCACTACCAAAGCAGTGGAGCATGTGGATAAGGATTTTGCATTGTGTATCCTATGTTTGAATCAATCAGGTGGACATAATGATAAGTGATTTTGGCAGAGTTATGAGGAATTATACAATAAACTTTATAAATTACCATGTAAGACAGTAAACAGTACCTCACTTGTGTGTTGGGTATTTTCATTTACACAGGTGGATTCGCAGCTGTAGTCACCACGCCTTTGGATGTGGCAAAAACAAGAATCATGTTGGCAAAGGTAAGTGGTAAAATAATGCAACGTAGACACAACAGATGCTTATATCTATCTGTTAGCACAAGGGTGCATATGTATATAAAGTGGAGAAAAGTGGTATACACTTCCTGTAATGGCAGCCTTATGCTGCCTGTTGAACCACTGATGAAACAGACATTCACCAAACAGTAGCCACAGTAATCGCTGTGCCCACTGTCTGTATAGCATTTTACCTTTTCAAAAGCATTTTCACCTACGTTACGTAAGCAAATAGGGCTGATAGGGCCTCTGCCTGGTGATACTATTTTCACGTAACCTTTATTTGTACTGGTGACAGACCTGAGGCTCAGAGTCGAGTTGCTTCATGCCCCACAGCAGTTGAGCTAGAGGCTCTGCCCCTGGGCATGCGTGGCCTAAACTGGCTGAGTTAGGACAGTTGTCAGAATTGTCTAAAAAATTTCATTAGAAAGAAAAAACTGTTTTAAAAAAAGCTAGACCGAGACTTCAGGGAATGCCATGCATGTAATATATCTAGACCAAAACAATAAAAAGTAAAACGTCATACCCTTGTGGAAAAGTGGAACAAATAAGGGCAGAATTCTAGTATGTATGTTGGCAGGGCCAAACCTAAGCATGTCAGTCGTGTTTTAAATTGAACGTAGTCCTCTTTAATGTGTTTATTAGAAGGCTACCTAGGTAAGTTTCATTATTTCCCATCCTTTTCAGACCAATTAATATTGCTTTCAGTCTTTTTCGTGTTAAATAGTTGTACATGAATTATCTGGGTGAACTCTGCTCATAGTTTGATAATGAGAGCAATAACCTAGAAAAAGTACTTCCTGGATGCGGTGAGTTTCTGGGCTGGAGAGGCTCCTGATTCCCGAGAAACTCCCCAGGCTGTTTGAAACCGTGTCCTAGATGAAGGTGGTAAGGAGCCATGCAATGGAGGATATGTGAGAGCCAGCCGTGAGTTGGGGAGTTTCAGAAGGTAATGGCTTTCTCTTCTGTCTTCTCCTGCAGGCTGGTTCCGTCACGGCTAGTGGGAATGTCCTCTCTGCCCTGCACGGGGTCTGGCAGACACAAGGGCTGGCAGGGTAAGGACAGGCGTGCTTGACTGCCTCTCCATTGGCTCTTCCTCCTCTATCCTCATGTTAAAAAGATACCTTTCCTTCCTTCTGTTTATGGGGTCTCTTTATTTATACTGTACAAAACATCTTATTTGATGCTGCTGTGTGAGATAATATCGCACAGTCAGGTTGATGCAGTGTTCTAGCCAGGTGATTCTTAGCCTGTCCATCTTAATGTTAGATGCCTGACGTGTGTGGTGCCTCCCGGATTCTAGGATGCAGCGTTGGTAAAACTGGTCCAGCTGTGAAATGTGGGAATGCAAGTGAGCAAGGGTAACATAGTTAGAAGAAAGCATTTGTGGTTTGGGGTACTTTTAACTGTTAGTAGTAACACATTGCTTTCAACGTACCATAATGCGTGAAATCCACAGTTCTGTATCATCAGCTAAGTGCCTCAAACTTTCAGCCTCATTTTTCTTCAGCTAAAAAGCTCTCTCTTCAAAATGTTATTTTAACATGGTTTTTACAACATAAACTTGTAAAATTATCTAAATCTTGGGATCTGTACAGATATGAGAAATTAGGATTTTCTCCTAGGACGACTCGACCAGGTATTTTCCTGAGGGAGCACAGAAGCTGCCTCCTTCCATGCGGGCCGGGAGTGCGCCTCGTGGCGGGGTCTGGCTGGCGTGAACAGCAGAGCTGCGGCAGGGACCCCACCTCACCGCAGTGCTGTGCTGCTCATTTATTCGATCGTAGTGTTGGCTACACTCAGCAGGTTTTATTTCAGCTCGTTGATGGCGTGGGGAACGGGAAACAGGTTGCTCAGACTCCAGGGAAGCCTTTCGCGGGAGAATTGCCCCATCCTCTGTTCACAATTTCCAACTTTGAAAAGAATGTTGGATGGTTTTGTTGAGTGTGACAATTCTGATGGATTGACACTGGTTGCCTGAAGGACTAAGATTTTGAGACAAGGCCTAGGTCTACCAGAAAGGACAAACTGAGCGTGGGAACGGCAGGGTGGTGGCTTGCATGCCATGAGTCGGCCCTTTATGGCTAATGTATTGTGAGGAAATAAGAATCTGGTTGCTCATAGCTGAGCACATTGATTTCAAAGCCAACTCCACACTGAGCACAGAAATGAGAGGAAAATGAGCTCTGCCGCAGCTGATTGAGTAGCAGGTGAAAGATTCTTAGTGTTTCGGGTAGTGACTAGGCCACACACAGACGGTGCATGCAGTCACTGTTTTAGATCATGGAGTCAAACTGCCGAATTTCATTATCTTATTTGTTTCACTAGAGTTCACATTAGATTCTACGGCAGCTTTTGGTCAAACCTCTGCTTTTGACCTTAGCTCTGTGGAGCCGGTGTCAAGCTGGACCCATCTGCCTCTCTTGAGAAAGTGGTGATGTGTGGGGATGGCACAATCTTCAAAACCGTGGCGACTGAAAGCTTGTAGCGAAGGAATTTCCCTGAGTAGATGATTGAAACGAACTCTTCCCTGTTGCAGTTGCGTGTAGTTGACGCTACCTAGCTAGGCAGTGCCAGAATTATAGGCGGGGGGTATCATAAAAATGCCAAGGGCCTATCTGTCCCCACTGTCAGCCCTGAAAAGGTAATTTGGATTTTTGCTTATCTTCTGGAAGCTTCTTAAGTCTTGGGCTCTCATTAGTATGCACAGTGTGGTCCTTAGCAGAGTATTGCAGGCAGCCAAGCTTATCACTTAGGAAATGACAGTGTTTGTTAGCTTCCTATTAATGTGATAAAAGGCAACAAATAATTTGATAAGAGAACTGTAACAAAAAGCAACCAAACAGAAAACCCCCTGCAAATGTGGGTCCTAGGCATCCTCAGCCCTGAGGGGTCTCGGCCTGCTTCCTCTGCCCGGTTTCCATGCGGAGAGCCCGCTGGCTCCTTCGCCACCCCTGAGCACCCCTGCCGAGTCGACTGAGTATTCCACTTGCCTGGCAGATGCGGTCTCCCCACCTTGCAGCGGACTGGTGCTGTGGACCCTTGGTCTCTCTGTGTTGGTTCACACACAGGAAGACCACGTCCTGGCACATATTTGGAATATGTGCTCTAGGGCAAACTGGTTTCTCCGAAATAACAATACCACACGTTCATTCAGCCTAGTAGCCAGAGAGCAGATGGGAAGCCTGCTTATCCTGCATTCCTCCTTCCTACCTTCCTTCTCTTGATCCACTGGCTTTGGTTTTTCTTGACTGTGGCCTGTGTGTAGTAACTGCTGCTGTCGTGCGGGCACCCCCTTGGTGCCCAGTCCTGTGCCAAATGCTTTACGTTTGTTATCGCATTTGATCTGTGATCACTAGAACACAGCCCTGCTCTACTCAAGTCTGCCTCCGAGTTTGGTTGGGGCGCTCACTGTACAAATTACTCTCCTTTAAGGCTGTAATTATGTTAATAGATTCAATTGTCATCTAGTGAAACCATAAAGTGCTTCCATCTGCCTCTTGCCAGGAGCAGCTGAGCTTATTAGCAGCAAAAGCTGAACAAGACACTGGCTGTAGACATAAGTCAGTGAGGGAGGGAGAATTTTGTGGCACATGTGGTCTTCCACAGCTCGGCTTCTGCTGACCTCCCTGCTAGCCCCCTTCCCTGGGTGGGGCAGGGGCAGGGAGATTAATCTGTTTTTCAGGCCAGGACACAGTGGCCTCAAAGCAGTACTTTGTGAGTTTCTGCCCTCACCAGCCACATCATGTAAAAGCAATTTGCATGATGCTGAGCTGAACAACTTTTTTCCTGCAAGTGTATTTTTGTCTTCTATAGAATTTTCATGGTTATTTCTAGACAAGAAAAAGAGGTTCTAATTTTGTGTAGTATCTTACTGATTTAAATCCTTAGCTAACTAAATTAAGGGCCCCCTAAAACTACTCTAAAGTCTGTTTTCCAGAGAAGTGCTGAATGCTACATACGAAAGGGAGGCAAGTTGACCTCTCCCAATAAGTTACGCAGAGAGCAAGCAGCCAGGGCGCGGTGAACTGGGCCGCAGGCATTTCCTTCCTGTCCAGTTTCTTGGTGAGCCGCCATTTAGCTTGTCGTGGAGGTTTCTCCTATACCTTGGGGGTACACACACTACTATTGGCATAACCTGACCATTTCCGCTTTTCTCCCCTAGACGTGATCCGAAGTCTTTTCACTAGTAAATCCACTCACTATGATTTTGTAATTTTGTTTTTCTGCTTACAAAGTTCAACTATTACAGAAATATAGGCAGGGAATGTCTCCTGTATTCCTACCCTCCAGAGAAAGTTTAGGACACATTGCTGCCATATCTGTCAAACATGCAGTGATATTCCACAGGTGGCTTTGGGACCTCTCTTTCCAGAACCTACTTTGTGTATGATCTGTGTTGGTACCTATGGACTACGTCATTCTCATCGGCTGCAGAGACTCCCCTGTGTCTGTGCACTGTACAGCTGCTCCTGGCAAACTTATGCCACCAGACAGGGATTCTTGGCAGTTTCTCTCTCACGAGCAATGCCATGATGAACATCTGTGAATACCTGTGCATAGTTGTGGGAGCGTTTTTAAAGCATGCATTTACTTTGCATTTCTTAGATTCTTTCAAAGTTGCCGTTTTGATGGTGACTGGCCTTCTGTAGTGCTTGGGGACCCAACCCGCAAGGAGGTGCTGCTCCCTTCCCAGCTGGAGCCCATTGGCCTTTCTTGTCCTTCATTAGAGGAGGAAAAACCCAGGGAATCCATGGAGATTTGGTTTCCCATTGTGGCATCACATTTGTTGTCTAAGGACAAAGTGCAGCTGAGTCTCTGGGAGGACCAGCTGAGTCGTCCAAAAATCTCTAAACACCCAGGGGCCACCGTAGACGTCTGCGGGGCTGTGCTCTGCAGCCTTGCCCAGGAGTCAGCCCGTTGACTCCTTTAGGAAAAGGTCAGTTTCATCATCTCTAAAAGACAAAATGTCTAAAAGTCTGAAAGAGAACTGTTGTGGGGACAGAGTGACTCCTGACTAATTACTTGACTTCACTGTGAGTGCGCACAAGTAAGCTGTTTGGTATTTCGGCACGTTAGCCAACAAACAGCTGTGCTCAAACTTCAGCAAGTTCCTTGGGAATGTAATTTAGTGCCATTCTAAAAGGAAAACACACACACATTTTAAGTGCTGTGTGGGGTTTAATGAGCATGGGGTGTTGAGTTGAGCAAGCTGTGGGTGTTGGAATTTAACTTTTTTTACACACACACAATTTTTTAAAATCTCTCTTCCTGCTTCCCCCCCACCCCAGATTGTTTGCAGGTGTTTTCCCTCGAATGGCAGCAATCAGTCTGGGAGGTTTCATCTTTCTTGGTGCTTATGACCAGACTCGCAGCCTGCTGCTCAGACTCGGCAGAGAGAGCCCGTGAATCAGACGCCCCACGTCCATTTCTGTCAAGAAAGGGTACTGCTGTGGGAACTCTCTGCCTTCCGGTGAGCAGCTGTTCGGCCATCTGAACAACAAAACTCAGTGCTAAAATCCAATTTTGCTACGATTACAACACTGAGAATGCGTCTTTCATGCTACAGGCTGGCTGGAATGACGTCATCAGCCTCTTTGCCAGAAAGTTATGAAAGAGAGAAAATGACATCCACAGCAGTACTTTGAACAGTTTTCTCAGAGCCCATTAATAAATGAGTTTGGTAACGCTGAGTCCAGGCCCTTCAGAACTTTTATTTGATCTGGTATCTGATCTTTCATTTCCTGCCACCTGATAGTGGATTCGGCAGAGGCAGAGATGGTTATAATTGTAAAAGAATGGCTAGACTGGGCAAAGGAAGGAGAGGCAGGGAAAAAGTTACAGATGTGGGGTGCGTTTCTCCCTGGGTTGATTCCTATTGTGTAAGCTTATAGCTTTGTTTAAAGAGAATGAACTACAGGTGCACAGCAGGCATTCTTGTTGGGGAACCAGGCTGCTGCTGTTAATTACCTTCAGATTTCACCTATAAAAAACACAACTGTATTGTTTTACAGGGAAGTGTCCAGCGGCCCATGTGGTGTGTGAAAGCAAGCAAGCAGTTGCAGCTCAAGTGACTAGGCGGGCCCAGCTGGCCTCGGGCAGGAGGGCACAGGGGGTCCTCTGAGGAAGCTGAGCCAGAGTGCACTCTTCTCGGTTTCAGACTGGAAGGGCGGGCCTGGGCCGCCTTTGGAAAAAGTGGTGTTCTTTTCATTCCTAATCAGTAAGGTCTGTAGGCTGGAGTTTTAAGCTCAACATTGGGAACAGAAGGGATGGAATGGGCAGGTCACCATTGTAGAGCCTGACAAATCAGTTCCAGGTGTTAGAAAACTAACTTCAGAGAAAAATCTCAGGCATCTAGTGGTGTCATGTCTTCCCTGAAGCAATAGTATATATAATTCTGCTTTGGCTAAATTTTTTTTCCTTTTTGGGAAAAAAGGTAATTAAAGGCAGGATGACTGCATTTGTAAGGGAATCGAATCTCTGGAATTAAACGGGCTGAAGCAATGCTGGTTAATGCAGGGAGAAGAATGACCCCAGACACACACTTAACATTTTATAAATGAACCTTTATTAAAGACACTTCAATGCCATTTGTTAGACACTTCAATATTTTACATGTTTTTCAATGTACATTGTACCAAAGTTTCTATAAATAAATAACTTTGTACATAAAAGTAATACTTCCTCTTTCACATTGCCTCTCAGAAGCAGCAAATTCACATATTTTGTGGAAGTAACAATCAGTTAACTGTTGAGGACAAAATTCTAAATAATGTGCTTACCTTTCAGAACAGTGATGAGATTTGACAGTAAAATTTAACATAGGTAACCATTTTGTCAATACTCACCTTCAGCTTTTTAGCTAAAGGAACTTGCTTTCTGAGATTTTAAGGACCTTATTTGTTTCAATGTAATTTTTCCTGAAATACACATTGGCACTCACAAGATGGTTAGCTGCAGGTCTCAAAAGTGCAAATATACCCAGAACCCAGGTCAAGGGCTAAGAAATCTTGTACAGTCCAAGCCTGGGTCCCTCTGCCAGGGAAGGACATGGACAGGCCTGCTCCGGATCCTCAGTAGAGATAAGCTAGCCCTGAAAAGCAAGGACTCGATCCTTTTTCTCCTCCAAGGCCAATGTAATATTAGTAATATTGGCAGAACTAAAACATCACTATTGAAAAATCCACAGGTACCAACACCAGCAGCCTGTATCTTATTAAAAAGCCTCAAGTGACTCTCGAATGATACATGAATCATAGAAGGAAGAAAGGCAGTGCTTAATTGTTCGGACCAACTGCTTACGGTGGATTAACAACGCGCATTCTGCTTGTTAAAGAAAGCACTTACACCGACGAGAAAAAGTCCTTCACTGCAGAGGTGCCTGACGTGCACCTCTAGGCTCCACAGGGAGGTTCGCTGCAAGAGCATCCACACACAAGCAGTACTGACGTGAGTTACTTCCAATGCCAACGCCATCTCTGACTGTAAAGCATCCAAGGGGTCTGTCCTACCAAGTGCAATACAAATCCAAGGACTTTCCATCCTTCCCACCCCCCAGAAACTCCTAGGAACAAATGTGGTTTCAGCTTCTGTAAATTCCATCCATGCATTAAGGCACCAGAACTATCCCCCCTTCCAAAATTAAACAGCAACCTGATATGAAAAATAATATTGTCAAAACTGTACGATTTTTTCTGTTAACCATGCACTAAAGATTAAAATAGCCTCTGTAAAAGATATATAATAATATATATGCAATCTCTGAAAACTCTTATGTACAATGGTATCAAATACTTTTCTGCCTTTTGTACACAATAGCCTCTTGCATTTCTGTGCTTCAGCTGTAAGTCCTTTAAACTACTGGTACTCCACATGGAAGTTAAAACTATGTACAAATCAGTGACGCTTGAACCCAAGCTTCCTCACAGCCTCTCCTACCTCTCTTTCCTGTAGAGATTGACACGACAAGAGCTGAGGTAGACAAAGCCTAGATTTTCGGTGCAAACAGCAGTGGCACGCTCCGTTTCCCGGGGAGCTGTCCTGTCAGTGGTGTGGACTCAGGACTGGAGTCACATGCTTTGGGGAAGTGTCCGTTGGAAAGAAGCAAGTGCTGGCTCTCACTGGGGACAGGAGGAAAGGCTGAGGAGGCTTCTGTGAGCTCAGGACTGCCTGGAGTTAACGTAGAGGAAGGCTGGAGGTCTATGGTGTCTGGCTCACACAGCCTTGATAAAGTCCAAGAGGAGGCCCCTAGGAGAAAGCAGAGGGCACGTCAGACCCTCCAGCCTGGCAGTTTATGTTCTCCCTCCATCCCCACCTTCCGCTGGTGACTCAGGAGACAGTGAAAAGTTACCTTGCCCATCTAGAGGTGCCCCTGGCTTTTTCTTCAAGGATGTCAGCATTCTATCGTGGTTACTGGGGTAGAGGGACCCCCTGCAGTTGGTGTGGGACCCATCAATGGTCCCACTGTTCAGCTGATGTGGAGAATGTTCTCGCTCACTCCGACTGGGCTCCTGGCTGCTTAGTGTACCTGGCTGTGTACTGTCTCTGGACACAGGCTGAGGACAGAAGGCTTGTTCCTTGGAGTAACTGTCCATCTCAGTGTTGCAGTCACCGCATACAGCCGGGCCACTGGGCTCTGCGGGGCAGAGCGAGACACGGATTAGAACCATTGCCCTCCCCACGTAAAGAACAGGCTGTTTAACTCCCCTGCTGTGAGGCCAGAGCTTTGCTTACATCAGCTCTGTAAAAACTGTCCTCTCCTTCACGTATGTTCACAGAACAAGGACCGGGCAAATACGAAGCTATTGATGAAGACTGGGTCTTCCGTGTTGAGATGTTTCAGATTAATTTCTTAATCAGAGACTGCAGCCATACTACTGTGACCGCAGAAGAAACATCCCATGTGATCCCATTTGAAAGAGGAACTATGCAGTGTCAAGAGTCTTCTGAACAATCAGAAATTTAGCCTCAAAATAGCCCTGGTGAAAAGGCACTTTTGTTTGGGCCTCATCCTTTATTTAAGTTGCTTATAAATCTAGAAAATTCATGCTCAGGCTCACCATACATACCATAGACACCCTATTCTGGAATTAAAAGAGAGGCAGGCCAGAGCTTCCTGTTTCTATATTGAATATGAAATTGTGGGATAGTCTTACACCTATAATGTGTCTCCCCCTTTCATTTAATGAGTAAGTCAACCCAAATTTTTATTTCAAAAATGAAATACTTTTCCTGAGGGAAGTATCTCATACCCATCTTCTGTGGACCACGCATCCCATCGGCTTTCTCCATCACTTTCCATGGCTCCTTATTATAGCCGACACAGAGCTTTGGCGGCCTACACGTAATGCCATGAGCATCCACCTCTGGAAAGAGGCTGGCATCTCTCGGGCAAATACCTGCAATAGATTCCCACCCAGTTAGAAACGCTGGGCTCACCAGCTCACAGTAAGCCTTATGAAAAGAAAAGGCAAAGCCCCTGGGACAGAGTCATTCTTTCAAATGCTCTTTACAGTGGTGGCTTATTGGGCTAACCAAGAGGTCCAGCAAGGAACATTTTCTAATACTGCCTTCCCCAGGGGCAGGCCTCTGAGCATTCAGAGCCATGTTAATGAACAGTTCTTTGTAAGGGTAAACTTGTCCCAAACAAGGATACAGTCTCCCCCTCTGAAGTAGCTCTCCCTTGGGAGAGCTTTCCAGTATGACAGCCTGGAACACAGCAGACCTGGGCACTTCCCCTATTGAAGGAATGGATTAGTTTCAGGCCCTCTAACGTCCTCTGCAGCTCTTAGGTTAGGCAATCGTACCTTTCCCTGACGAGGAAACACTAAGCCCAGTAGGGCCTGGGGGACGGGGATTGTAAACCTTGCAGAACTTGCAGAGGCTAGGTCCAGAAACACCCAGGAGAAGGCTTGAGTCACGCAGCCTTCTAGTTTAACCAACGTGCTCAATGTACTGCCATGCCCCTGCCCTGGGACGGGGCTGGAGGCCACCTCCAGCTCATGGGGACACAGTCGCATTAGGCAGTGAGGCCTTACCATTGCTCTCAATGTGCCCATTGGCCTGATGGCCACCCTCAGTCCTGACCACAGTTTCCTGTCGGTCAGAAAGGGTCCCCTGAGAAGAAAGGTAGCTCGGAACATCCGGTGGCACGATGGTTTCATCTGCAAGGAGACAGGACAATCAAATACCAGGGGTCCCAGTCCTTTGAGACACATGTTCACTGTCAGGCCCAGACACAGCAGCTGTCAAGGTCGTGCAGAGAGAGAGCATGGGGTCTGCGCACTGGAGAGACCTGCCCAGAACCCGCTTAGTCTTACTCTACACCCAGGTGTAAAAAATGTAGCAATCTGATGTCTTGAGTCCATTAAAGATAGAGAACAGCAATGGGAAGGGACATAACCTAACTGAAGCATGGCCCTGTGAGGTCACTGCACCAACAATCCACCATGTGGCCACAAAGCACGTGCCATAGATGCCTCAGAAAACTGCAGAGTTCATAATGTACCTATATTTGAGAGTATTCGCATTTAACGTTACATTCCTCGAAGTTAGAATGGTGCCAGTGAGACTAAAGCCTCAGCTATCCAGAATGACTCCATATTCCCAAAGGGTCTAGAGTTCTGAATATAATGAAATTCTTTAAAAAGCCTCTGGACCTGGTTTCCTTCACAAACGTCACTGCTATTCTCCTCCCCTGCAAATAAACTCAACCAGCAGTGGCCTAACCTGTGTTAGTGACACTGTACTCCTCACTCTTCTTCCTGGTCTGGTAGATGATGCACACCCACACCAGGGACGTCAGGACAATACTGCACACCACGGCGATGGTGAAGATGCCCACGGTGGTCCCGTCCTTCCTGCAGCCAGGGGTAGGCAAGATGCTCAGCTGGCTGTGAGCTCGCTCTGTGCCCAGGGCGTTGGACATCTCGCAAGTATATCGCCCTGCATCCTCTGCCACCACGTTCTGAACAACGAGCAGCTGGTTGCCGGGGGTAAAGTGGTGCCGCTCCGTGAGACTCAGAGGGTGGTCCCCCTTGAGCCAGGTGATGCGGGGTGGGGGGCTCCCGGTCGCTTTGCACTGGAGAGCCACCGTTTCTCCCACAGATACCACACGGTCTTCCAAGGGAACCACCAAGGACGGGGTTTCTGCAAGAAGTCGGGAGAGATCTTACAGTTATTCTGTGGGCCTCAGTGGCTGTGGATCTCCCTTGTCTTCTGGACAAAGGAAAAGTCGACACGTCAATGAAATGCCATATGGGATCTTTCATCAGATCAGCAAGCTTTTCAGAAAACCTAACACAATGACTAAAGCATTCCCTTTCTGGGGGGTGGCTTCAAAAAGGAGAATGAGCTAACAACTTCTGGCCACAGAATCCCCTGCTGTTCCCACGCTGTCATGTTACAGGCCTGTGTCTCTATTCTTCACCGAGACCACACTCGTCCTGCCCAAATCAGAGGGCAGTACTTATCTAGAGTGTTAGACCTAAGCCCTATGAAGACTCTCTTAATTCACTGGCTATTTTTCTCTTTTTAAAGAGATGGAACCACTTGTTCAAGAAAATCTTAGAACAGGGCCAGCCCAGTTGCATAGTGGTTAAGTTCGTGTACTCTGCTTAGGCAGCCCAGGGTTCAGAGGTTCAGGTCCTGGGCGCGGACCCAGCACTGCTCATCAAGCCACGCTGTGGGGGCGTCCCACATGAGGCAGAGGAAGATTGGCACAGATGTTAGCTCAGAGACAATCTTCCTCACAAAAAAAGAAGAAAACTCCTAGAAAGCAGCCCAAAATTTTAAACAAAGTAGAAACAGCCCACCATACTCCACCCCAGGCTCCACAGAGCAGTCTGAGAAGCTTGCCTCTAGGTACGTATGATATTTTAAGAGAATCTCTCTCTCTCTTTCATACATAAACACACACACATAGACATATATATATACTCAGTGGATAAGAGTCAAACCTAAGACAGTCAGGGTGGCGTTAGCTGAAATGGAGCCGGCCAAGTTCTGGGCGGTACAGCTATAAACCCCCATGTCATCTATTTTCACATCAGTGATGAAAAACACATCGTCGTCTGGCATGACATGCATGCGTCGCTCACGAGCAGCAGGGAAATCTGTGCCTCCATCCTTCTGCCAGGCAATCTGGGGGTTAGGGTGGCCAGTGGCAGCACATTCGAGGCGGGCCATGGTGCCAGTTCGGATGGCGATGTCATGGGGCATTTTGGTGAATGATGGCAACACTGCAAAATATATACATATAGGGTCAAGTTTTTGTAAAGCTAGATGCAAAAAGGCTGGGAAGATCCTCTGGCAAACAGACCTCCCCCACCATGTCTGGGTGTCATTTCACCCCCCAACACCCTTCATGCCAATGTCTGCTGAGAACCACTACTACCACCTTTCAATCAGGAGCAGTTGGCCTCCTAGGGGTGCCTAGCTTCTCGTTGCCACAGGTGGAGCATTTCCAAGAACAAGTCTCTCTTGTTCTTCAACCCAAGCTGGCTATAACCCCCTCAAACATAAAGGTTTTATGAAACATTTCCCCTACTATGCCTTATATGGTCATCATTCTATACAGGGATACTCCATAAATGCTAGGGCCTGATGCTTGCCTGCCTTAAGTAACCACCAGGTAGAGCCTGGGAAACAGAAATGTCTACTCCAGCAAGATGCAATCACAGAGGGAAGGATGACATGCCTTCACCCTGGGGAAGCAATGGGATAGCTCTTCCTCTTGAAGAAGTCTGTTTTAGAACAGTGATGTCAGGGTCATATTACTGTATGCACACGAGCTGAAAGCATTCAGCTAGCTTATTTATCCCAAATATTCCAGGGAATATTGGTAATACAGGAGTAAGCATCCAGCCATATGTCAGGCGTCACTATAATTCCCATCAAGGTTACTTCAGTGGAGAATCAGTTCACTGAGTTTGTGAGAAACAAGGACTACTCCCTCGGAATAAGCCAAGAGAACCCGCCAAAGTGTGGTCAAAAATGTGTTTTTCTGTGGTCTGTAGGGGCTTAAAGAGCATAGCAGTTCCAGCACTTCTTAATTGGAGGTTTAATAATCAGGAAAATCTTGTTAGGTTACTGGGATGGGGTGGTTAACTACTCAAGCTATTTACCTCTCTCCTTCTACTCTAAACTCACTACAACAAATAGCAGGTATGAAGAAAGCCACCTCAAAAGGCTCTGAAGCTGGTTACTGAGTAAAAGATCCTGTCCAACACCCCCATGACCATTCTGCTATCAGGCCAGCACTCACACCAGCCTTGCATTCCACAGCCTCAGAGAGGCAGGCACTTGGCTGCCCCACTGCTGACTGACCTGGCCCACCCAGGCTGGCCTCTGGCCCCAAGGCTCTGCCATCTACTCAGAGGGTAGCACCTTCCCCCAGGATCAAGATATGCTTGGAATCTGATGCCAGGCATCTTGGTTTATGGAAGATAATAAATGGATAAAAATACAAGGCTTGGGCCCACAATTTCAGTTAACATAATAACTGGATTAAAAAAAATCACCAAAAAACAAAGAATCCACTAAGAATAACCCTTCAATCTACAAACTTACTCTGGGGCCAACCCAGGCAGTAGTAAGATATAATGAGGTCTCAGTGAAGCTTGAGTGTCTCCTGTCTCAAGCATGTCTACACAGATAACTGAGAATGATCATGAGTGTGGCTTCATAAGAATCTTATACCAGAATAAACAGATAGCACTTCCATACCATTCACAGTGAGCCTGGCCTTGTGTGAGTAGGTGGAGCCAAAGTGGTTGGTGATGACACATTGGTAGCGGCCCTCATGCCCGAAAGTGACACGACGGAGGTGCAGAATGGTGGTGTATTCCATCACCTCCCCATCCTGTGCACGGACATGGGCGAAATTCTCCATGTCAGCATTGGCCAGGACCTCATTGTCCTTCTTCCAGGCAAAGGTCATAGGGGAGCTGCTGCTGCTGGCGGCTGAGCACGTGAACCGGATGTCCTTTCCCACCACAGCTATGGTCGTCTCTGGCTGGGTGATGATCTGTGGCTTTGGTAAGTCATCTGGGAGGAAGAGAGCCAACTGTAAGTCACCCAGGCTCCTAGGACACACAAGGACCAGCCACTATTCGAGCTAACAAGAAACTGAATCAGACACTGAACAGGGACTAGATCTTGCTGGGTCCCTATGCATCCTCAGCTCCACCAAATACTGTAAGGGACTCATACCATGGATATCTGGCCTTCTCCAAATACAGATCCATGAGCATTGATCACCTCTCTGATTACACTCCTTGATTACCAACAAATTGACCAGTAGTCAGTTATCAAAGCAATCAGCAATTTCCATGAGAAGACTACAATTGGCTTTATTTGCTTACTTCAACACAAAGCACACTTAAAAAGTCCAGAACCACCAGTCATGACTGCCCAGACCTTACCCACAAACTTTACTTCAAAAGAAGTGGGGTGCATAGCACTTCCGTTATGTCAGAATAAGGACTTCTGAAAATCTGCTCCTCCATTACAACAACAGAAAAACTAGCAAAAATGGTCACAGTCAACTTTTTCAGAATTCTGGAAAATAACCAAAGGCTACAACCCATGGAGTGCTGATTCAAGAAAACACCTGAATTTCAGGAAGAAAAGTGATCTTTGTGGCATTTTAACTTACCCTAAGTCACATCCCTCTTTCCCCAGCTCTATGGTATCCTTGGAACCCAACAGCCTAGCAATAATTGAGGGGGCAAAAATGGGTTTGGAGCTCCCCCCAAGCCCCATCCTCAGGGCCTGTATTTATTTGACCTGATACACTTTGCTCAGCAAGGGAAGTCCTATCCCCAGGGTGTTTGACGAAAACGATCAGCAGCCACTGCTGAGGCAGTAGTATCAGTTGGGGCCAAGAAGAGGCTAACCAAAAAACTAAAAAGGAAAATCAGGTGAACGAAATGTCAAAAGTGGGTTTTGAAAAGGTCGAACATATTCCTGAGGGTCTAGAAGGCCACATGCAAGTGCAGGGCTATGTGCATGCCCAGGAAAGACCTGAAGGGTCCTGACTGAGGATCAGTGCAAACGGGAAGTGATGGCACACCTCCAACACACACAGAGACACTTGGGCAAAGGAGAGGAGACTTGATTGGTTGAATTGCTTTAAGGACTCTCTGTTCAGTCATTAGCTAACCACTAAGCTAACCAAGGAGGGGCTTCAGTGGCTGCACAGAAGACACTTAAAAACCTTTGACCAGGGAAGTCACTAAACAAACTGTAACAAATAGAACAATAAACCCTGGGGTAAGACAGAGGGATAATCTGATTTCCAGAGTTGCCGTATTATTTTATTTTAAATGCTCAGTTTTCAATAGAAGCTACAAAACATGCAAAGAAACAGGAAAAAAGCAGTCAAGAGAAACTGTCCTTGAGGAAGCCCAGATCTCGGACCTACTAAAGAAAGACTTTAAATCAGCCTTATAAATATGTTCAAAGAACTAAAGGAAACCATGTCTGAGAAAATTAAAGGAAAGTATGTAAGTAGTTTCTTACCAAATACCAATAAAGAGAGAGAAATTGTAAAAATGAACCACACATAAATTTTGAATTTTAGCAGTATAATAACTGAAATGAAAAATTCATTAGAGGGGCTCAATAGCCAAACTGAGCTGACAGAAGAGAGTAAACTTGAGACAGGTCAATTGATATCATCCAGTCTGAGAAACATAAAGAAAAAAGAATGAGGAAAAATAAACAGAGCCATAGAGACCTGTGGGATAACATCAAACATGATAACATGCAAATAATCGGAGTCCAAGGAGGAGAAGAAAAAAGGAGCAGAAAGAGTATTTGAAGAAATAATGGCCCCAAACTTTCCAAATGCATCTACACATCCAAGAAGCTCAATGAAGTCCAAATAATATAAACTCAAAAGATCCACACCTAGGCTCATCGTAGTCAAGCTGTTAAAAAAGTCAGCACCAATGAATCTGGAAAGCAGCAAGAGAGCAGCAACTCATCACCATACAAGGTATGCTCAATAACAGTAACAGCTGTTCCCTGTCAGAAACCGTGGCGGTCAGAAGGCAGTAGGAAGACATATTTAAAGCACTGAAAGAAAGACTGTCAACTAAGAATTCCATATCTAGCAAAACTATCCTTTCAAAAATGAAGGAGAAGCTGAAACATTCTCAGATTTAAAAACAAAAACAAAAACAAACAACCTGAGACAATTAATTGCTACCAGACCTGCTTTACAAGAAATACTAAAGAGAATCCTTCAGGCTCAAACAAAAGGACATGACAGTAACTCAAATCCACACAAAGAAAGAATGCCATTAAAAGCAACTACATAGGTAAGGATGTAAACAGTATGAATGTATTTTTGTTTGTAATTCTCTTCTACTATGTGATTTAAAAGGCAACTACATAAGTAATAATTACAAAACTGTGTTGATAGGCTTATGATGTATAAAGATGTAATTTGTCTGAAAATAATACGAAAGAGATGAGAATGGAACTAAACAGAAGCAAAATTTTGCACACCATTGAAGTTGATTTCATTATTAATCTGAACTAGAGTGTATTTGGGCTGGCCCCATGGCTGAGTGGTTAAGTTTGCGCACTCCCCTTCGGCAGCCCAGGGTTTTGCTTGTTCGGATCCTGGGCACAGACATGGCACCACTCATCAGGCCACGTTGAGTCGGCATCCCACATGGCACAACTAGAAGGACCCACAGCTAGGATACACAACTCTGTACTGGGGATATTTGGGGAGAAAAAGCAATTAAAAAAAAAAAGTTTGAACTAGAGTGCTTTAAGATGTTAATTATAATCTCCGTGGCAACCACTAAGAAAATACAAAAAAATACTAAGAGAAACAAGGGAATTAAAATGGTATACTAGAAGATATCTATTTAATACAAAATTAGTCAGTAATGGAGAATACAGGAATAAAGATAACACAAGATATCAATAATTACATTAAACATAAATGAATTAAACACTCCAACCAAAAGGCAGGGAATACCATAATGGATTAAAAAACCATGACTCAGCTATATGCTGTCTGCAAGAGACACTTTAGATTCAAAGTCATCAACAGGCAGCCACCAACAGTATTAGACTGTCTCTACTAATATCAGACAAAACAGCCTTTAAGACAGAAGTTGTTACTAAAGATAAAGAATAACATTTTATAATGTTAAATGGTCAATCCCTCAGGAAGACATCAAAATTATAAACATACAGGCACCCAACAGAGCTCCACAAAGCAAGAAGCAAAAACTGACAGACCTGAAGGGAGAAATAGAAAATGCAATAATAATCATTTGTAGTGTTAATAATGGATAGAACAGCTAGGCAGAAGATCAACAATGAAACAGAAGACTTGAACAACACACCATAAACCAAAAAGACCTAACAGATATCTATGGAACAAGAGAATAAACATTCTTTTGAAGTACACATGGGTCATTCTCAGGATAGACCATGTTAGGCTACAAAACAAATCTCAATAAATTAAAAAAGACAGAAATCATACAAAGTATCTCCAGTGACAGTGGAATGACACTAGAAACCAATGACAAAAGGAATATTGGGAAACTTATTTGTGGAACTTAAACACTGCACTTCTATCAGTCAAAGAAGAAATTACAAGGGAAATTAGAAAATACATTGAGATAAATGAAAAGGAAAACACAATATACTTAAAAGCTGCAGCTAAAACAGTGCTTATAGAGAGATTTACAGCTGTAAATGCCTATAGGTCATTATTAAAGAAGATCTCAAATTAATAATCCCACCTTCTACTTTAAGAAATTAGAAAAACAAGCTATACCCAAAGCAAACAGCAAGAAGGAAGTAATAAAGATTAGAGAAAAAGTAAATGAAGGAAAATACAAAAACAGAGAAAATCAATAAAAACAAAAGTTGGTTCTTGGAAAATATCAATAAAATTGAAAACACCTGTAGTTAGACTTGGGCGGTAGGGGGATGGAAGCAGAGGGGAGAAGACTCAAAATACTACAATTTGGAATGAAAGAAGAGACATTACTACCGACCCTATGGCAATAAACAAGAATACTAGGAATAACTGTATGCCCACAAATTAGGTAACCTGTCTGCAATGCACAAATTCTGAAAAAAACATAAACTACCAAAACTGACTCAAGAAGAAATAGAACATCTGAGTAGATGTAACAAATAAAGAGACAATAATTTGAAAACTTCCCAAAAAGAAAAGCCCAGACCCAAATGGCTACTACTGGTGAATTCTACCAAACATTTAAAGAAGGATTATCACTAATCCTTCACAAACGCTTCCAAAAAAATAAATGAGGAGGGAACTTTTCCCAACTCCATTCTATGAGGCAAGTATTACCTGATAACAAACCAAAAAACATTACAAAAAAGGAAGACTACAGACCTTTAAGTATAGATGCAAAAATCCTCAACAAATAAAATAGCAAACTGAATCCCACAACATATAAAAAGGATTATACAGCATAAGTGAGTTGGGTTTATCCCAGGAAAGCAAGGTTGGTTTAAATATCCAAAAATCAATGTATTATACCATATCAATAAAATAAAGGAAAAACTCCCACATGATCACCTTAACAGATGCAGAAAAAGTATCTGATGAAATGCAACAACGTTTCATGATAAAAACATTCAACAAATTAGAAATAGAAGGGAAATTCGTCAACTTGATAAAGGTCATCTATGAAAAAACCCATAGCTAACATCATACTTAATGGTGAATGACAATGCTTTCCCCCTAAGATCAGGAAAAAGACAAGGATTTCTGCTCTCACCACTTCTATTCAACACTGTCCTGGAGGTTCTAGCCAGGGAATTAGGCAAGAAAAATAAATAAAAGACATCTAGATTAGAAAGGAAGAAGTAAAACTACCTTTTTGCAAATGACATGATAATCATATATAAAGAAATTCCTAAGGAATTTACTGAAAAACTATTAGAACTAAAAACAATTTCAACATAGTTGCAGGATACAAGATGAACATATAAAATTCAACTGCAATGAAAATTTTAAAATGAAAATAAGAACAGCACTTAAAATAGCACCAAAAAGAGTAAAAAATACAGGAATAAATTTAACAAAAGCAGTGTAAGACACGCACTGAAAACTACAAAACATTGAAGGAAATTAAAGAAGAGCTACAAAAAAAGGGAAAGACATCCCATGTTCATGGATTGGGAAGACTTAAGATAGCAATACTCTCCAAATTTATCTAGAGTTCAATGCAATCCCTATTTCAAGATCCCAGTTGTCTTTATTGCAGAGATTGACAAGCTGATCCAAAAATGTGTATGGAAAGGCACGGGAACCATAACAGTCCAAACAATCTTCAAAAAGAACAAAATTGGAAGACAACGCATAGGTGTAAATCTTTGTGACCTTGTCTCAAGAATTAGTTTCTTAGATATGACATCAAAAGTATAAATGACAAAAGAAAAAAAAGAGAAATTGGACTTCATCAAAATGGAAAACTTTTGTGCTTCAACTGTCAAAAAAATAAAAAAACAACATACAGATTGAATTTTATGGTATACAAATTATATTTCTCTTCTTAAAAACAGCTTTATTGAAACACAGTTCACCTACAATACAATTCACCTCTTTAAAGTGTACAATTTCATGGTTTTTAGTGTACTCACAAATATGTGCAACCATCATCAGTCAATTTTTAAAACATTTTCATCACCTCAAAAGAAACCCCATACCTTTCAGTTATCACCCCTTCTCCCTCCACCCCTCCCCAGCCCTAAGCAACCACTAATCTACTTTCTACATAGGTTTCTCTATTCTGGCCATTTTATGTGAATGGAATCATATAATATACGGTCTTTTGTGACTGACTTCTTTCACTTAGCAGAAGATTTCAAGGCTCATCTATGTTGTATCGTTGATTCCTTTCTTATGGCCTAACAATATTCCACTCTATGGCTATACCACATTTTATGTATCCATTCATCACTTGATGGGTATTCGGGTTATTTCTACTTTTTAGCTATGATGAGTAATGTTGCTATGAACATTCATGTACAAGTTTTTACGTGGACATGTATTTTCATTTCCCTGGCTGTATACCTAGGAGTGGAATTGCTAGGTCATGCTGTAACTCTATGGCTAATTGTCTGAGAGACTTCCAGACTGTTTTCCAAAGCAGCTACACCAGTTTACATTCCCACCAGCAGTGTAGGCAGCTTTAGATTTCTCCCCATCCTCACCAACACTTGTCATTATCTGAATTTTGATTCTAGCTATCCTTTGGTGGTTGTAAAGTGGTTATATTTAAAGTTTACAAAAAAGGAGTAAGAGGTTCCCATAGGACTTGAACCTTTGAACCCTGATCTTCCACCAAGTGTTTTCATGACTCCCATTAACACTTGATGATTGTTTTAGGGGGAAGCCTGAGCTAAACTGCAGAGGTGGGGGTAAGAGATGTGAAATAAACAATTGCTGCAATCCAGAATGTGCCAGGGCCCCAAGCCAGAGGTTGGGTGCATGTCAAAAGTCCTGCCCAGGCTCATCCAAAGGGAAAGATTATGCCCTATGGCATGAGGGAGGAGGAAGGGGCAGAAAACTCAATTTTAGAGAGCTCTATAAACAACTGAATGGCCAAGGAGCAGGTATTTGATGAACAATGAATTGCACAGCCATTCTGTCCTAGGGAATGGGAGCTATATGCACCCTTACGTTCTACACAGAAGTTCCCCTGAGAGTGATCAGTAAAAAAAGCTCATTTTGGAGGGCTGCTACCACGTTGATAGTGTTTTTAAGGCTTCTTGCTGGACTTGATCAGGAGAAAGGTAGGCAAGCCTGCTCTCAGGAGTGGTGGTGGTGGTGGTGGGTGGATGTGTAGAAGGAAGGCACTTGTTTCTTGACTTCAGCAGACACACTGGCTATTGCTATACCCAAAAAGTAGGACAGAGAAGTGGACCACAGAGGCTTCCATACCACTAAGGGAGCTCCTGGTTAGGCTCTTCTCAGCAGGGATCCCAAGGCTCAGGGCAGACTGGGAGGATAAAAGGCAATAAGGGACTCGCATCTGCACAGCAGTTCCAGTCAGGCCTGCAAATCCCACCCTCACTCCTGCCTAGAGCAGAAGCCAGGAACAACTCGAAATCCATCGCATTCTTTGACCACACCTCACTGACCATGAGGCTGCATCATTCCTATCTGAGCGTGTGTGTGTGTGTATCTGCGTATATGTGTGTCTGCGTACGTGTGTGTATTCAGTGGTTCAGCATTTTCTGTGCTCTTTGCAACCAAACTTGGATCTCAACCATCCCTGGCCAACAAGATGGCAAGAGCTAGGAAGCAACAATCAGAAGGAAATAAGAATTTAAAGCTACAAGTGCAGATTTCAGTGGTTTGGAAACAGCAAGAGTGCAAGTCAACATCAAGGAATTATTTTTACTACAGCAACTGTTCTCCTGAGACTCGTTCTTCCTGTATTTAACCTTTCATTCTTGGGGTTGGAAAGAAACACACATTAAAACCCCAACCTCATACACTGAGTAAATTCACAGCTAAACCCAGGCACCAGAACCCTCTTGAAACAACACAACGATCTTCCTGTAACTGATTATTCTGATTTGTAATTGAACCAACTCGTGCTCCCTTCTGATTAAATGCATGTACTCCGAGAACCACATAATGAGGCGACGGTACCGTAAATGCTGTGTGTGGTTTCAGTGGGAAATAAATTACATCCAGCCGCTGGTTGGTAACCATGGGTTGGGGTTTAACTGTGATCGCAGGAATCACTCCCATAATGAAGAGTTCCTCCTGACCTCCTTGCCCTTCATGGAAAAAAATATCACAAAGACGGTCTTACCACACACGAAACTCTCTGGCGGCACAGAGAAGATGCTCTGGCCCTTCAGTGATTCTGGGTGGGCACAGGTGGCTGTCACAAAGGTCTGCAGCATCCTGCTCAGTAACCACGGGGGCAGCCACTTCAGCTGGCAGTCGCACAGGAAGCTGTCACTGCTGATATGGCTGAAAGAAAAACAAAAGGAACGTTTGAGGATGAGTGACAGCAAAGAAGGGATATTCCCTCAGAAGACAGAACCGTCAGTCGCCTCCAGTCAGCTTCTGTCGTTCACACCAGCAGGCTGCAATGGGAAATAATTTTTCTCACAGTTCCTCTCCAATGACCCAGAGGAAGACATAGAGTCTACCTTGAGATTCTGATAAAACGCAGCTTCTAGCTCGACAGGTTAGGGGTGGAACCCAAGATTCTGCATTTCTGACAAGCTTTCAGGTGATGCTGACACCGCTGGGTCTAAGGACCACGCTTGGAGTAGCAACAACCTAGAGTTCACACATGTTCTAAGACAGACACTGCTCTTACGTGACCTGGGGATGCCGCTGACTTCTTCAAGCCTCTGCCCATCCAATAGAGATGAGTAGCACTGTTCCCCTTCTGCTTTTCCCACTCTCCTGATAAGCTACTTGGAACTTCCAAACTCAATCTGAGACTTTGATCTAAATTCTGAAACAAGTTCTGGGAAGGGCTTTTTTCTGTATGGCAGTTATTTTTTTATTTGGCAAAGCTGCCTATTTTCTTACTTCCAAATGGAAGACTGGCCAACATGCTTCCCTCTTGTTTGTGTATTTCTCTCTACACCAGCGCTATTCAGGAGGCCGGCAGAATTCAGCCCGCTCCCTAAATAGTGCGTGTTAGTTAATTGCCACTGCCCAGGGAGCATGAGAATGCACAACTTTGGTTTTGTGAGGCTCCAACCAAAACAGAGAATATTTTCTTTTTCATTTCTCAGCAGCTGAGGATCTGCTTTTTAAACAGAAATCAGAACTGCCGTCTCAGCGGACATTCCTTCCTGAGGAGCCACTCGAAGATGAGTTAAGCGAAGAGTCTAGCTGCCCTGTTCCTGGAAGACTTTAAGGCCATGAACTAAAGAACGGAGGCCAGCCCGTGACAAGGATGAAGACGGAGAAAGAAGACACACGGAATTCCCTGTAATAAACTCTCTCTGCAATGCGGGGACAAAAAGGAGGTGCGGTATGCCTAGAAATTCCAAAATGGCAGGTGGGCCAATATTATAGCAACGGCCTCCTTCTCCAGACACCGTTTTCCTCAGACATCAACTAAACAAACCAAATGGATTGGTTTTCCGTTTTCTTCTATTTCACTCTGGCCTTCTAATGAGCTGAGAAACTGTCAAACTAGTAAACAGCAAGGAAGAATGAAATTGAAGCCAGAAAACCTAAATGGCTGACTGAATTACGTAAAATCGACTCCTCCCTGTTCCTCATTGTTCCCAGATTAGTTAGGCACATTAACTTCCTAAAAGAGTTTTGGGAGGTGCTTTTTCAAAGACTGAAATAATTATCTCAAAGCCATTATAACTGGGATGCTTGCCCATATTGGACCTTTCAGTCAGCATTAGATTTTGTATTTTTATTTGATGGGCAGGTAGCTCTGTGCCTAGAGCCATGCAGAGGGCTATTCTGATGAGGAGTTACTGCAGGGGGTGGAAGGGCTCTCACGGCTAGCCATGAGGAAATGGCTGGTTCCTGCTCAGCATGTGGGGAGCTTCCCAGGATGGGCTGTTTATGGTGGTTGGATAGACTGCCGCCAGACACTGGAAAACTCATCAGCCTGCTGAAGAGCAGAAAGGAGCTCTCCCACTATCAGAAGCCCCGACAGCTTCCATCAAGGGGATCCTGGCATTACTGCCCCTGTCTGTGTACTCAGCAGGAAGGCATGGGTACTACACATGCAAGTCTAGAGGAAGATAGGGGGCCATCACTGTGAGTCGTTAGGCACTGAAGTGGTTGACAGGGACATGTCTTATTTGAGCCACAGGAACAGATTGGAGAAAACAAATTTGACATTTATCCTAGATCAGAAATGTGTGTGGAAAGAGTTAAGCCTCATACCACATATTCAGTGTATTTTGGGGGCCTGCCTCCCTTGAGAATTTCCTACCTCCTCTACAGTGAAAGCCACCTCAAACAGAGGAGTCCAGACCTCAGAAGACAGTGGGTCCTTGAGGTGGAGAGAAGGCTTTCCTGAAGGATGAGTTAAGACCAACAGGACGACAGATGGAGAGGAAATGGAACCTGACGGCGAGGACACTGACCTGCTGACCTCCCCTCCACACACACATTCTTTTAAAGACAAAGTCTAGGTTGACAGACTGGATAGGCGGATTGCCAGCACCTCCAAGGCTCTGCCGACTCCTGCTGCTCTTCCTGCACCAATTAAAAGTGCAGCCTCGTCAACTGCGAACAGCACGGCCTTCCACGGCTCCTGCCTCCAGCCATCCAGGCACTCTGCTGGCTTACATTGTGCATTTTCATGATTCCAGCTCAAAGTGTGTTTCTAATCATCTCTTGTGGAAATTTACCCAGAGGATGACTAAGTGCACAGTACAACCTGCCTTCATCTGATGGGGAAAGAAAAAGACCAAGTGGAATTAACTGTTTCTCCCATCAGAGGACTGGGCCCAGGGCCAGCCAGAGCTGGGTACATGCAGCCACTGATGGGAAACCCAGGCAGGGGGCCAAGGCAGAAGCATTTTGGGGAGGTCCAAGCACCTGCAAGGGTCCAGTTATTTCCAGCTAGAAAACTGTCTCAGGAAACCTGAATTTTTAGAAGGAAAATCTCCTCTCCCTTGTCCTTCCCTCTTTCTCTCAAAATACCCTCTTCCCATTTAATCAGATTTTTACTTCCAATATTATATTTGAAAAGTTTCAAAAGCAGTAGTGTTGAAAGAAAGGCACAGGGAACACTCACGTACTCACCAGTTTTAAGAAAGAGCATCTACTTGACAGACTTGAATCTCACAGCAAACTAAATGTCATGAGGCAAGTGCCCACACCGCCTCCCCTCCCCTCACTTAGCCCGAGGAAGGTCACCAGGGACCTGCTTCTTGCTCTGGTTTCCAACTGTGGGGACTGCATGCCTATTTCCCCATTCCTACCCCACCCCGCATCCATCTAGGGTCCACCAGGAGTGGCCTCAGGAATGAGGATGAGGTCAGGGTGCAAAGATGGCCATCATTTGGCATCTGCCATTTTGCCAGCACTTGTAAGAACCAAAAGCCAGACCTTTAGGGAACTCATATTATGGCTAGGACTTATTGGCTACAGAATTGGATGAATGTATAGGAAGGAGAAAGGAAACTTGGGTGTTGCTACCTGAATACCTAGACTGGGTCCTCTGCCACAAACTGGGACACAGGTAAGCTCTGCTAACCCTTGTCATCCAAGGGCCCATGGTGAACGACTACAGTGGCAGCACCACCACCTATGAACTACTACAGGGGCTTGGAAACAGATGTGGGCTGGGCACCGCTTCACTATTCTATAGTTAGCTGTGACCATCCCACAGACCTCTCTGCCCCGCTCACAGCCCACCAAGCTCCTTAAAGAAGCCTCTGTCGATATAAGCCCTTCCTTTTAAGCAAACCCAAAAGATGAAAACTTGTCCTTGACATAAATAAAGGGATGATGATTCATTTTATGGAAGAGAGCCTATTTCACATCGTCTAGAACAATGGTCAGCAGACTACAGCCTGCAGGCCCACTGCCTGTTTTTGTAAATAAGAATTTATTGGCAAACAGCCACACTCGTTCGTTTATGTATTATTTATGGCTGCTTTCTGCTACAACAGAGTCGAGTTGTCATGACAGAGACACTATGGCCAACAAAGTTGGAAATATTTACTACATGGCCATTTACGAAAAAGTGTGCTGACCTCTGATCCTGAATAAGCCCTCATAGGGCATTTGTTTTAAAAGACATCTTACACACAACTATAAGCGGTCACCGCTGTCTCATAAAGTAAGGCATGATGCAATTAAGGCATTGCTTACTCTGAATTTCTCTACTCATGTTAATCAGAGCCACGAAATCCCAGGTACTTACAGCTCTTTAAGATTCTTCATCTTCACAAAGGCATCAAACTGGACAGATCTAATTGCATTCTCACCAAGATTCCTGCAAAAGAGCATTCTTTACTTATGCAAAGAGAAACTCCAGGTACTCAAATCAGCCACGTGTTTGAGCCAAAAGGCTCAGGGATTTTTCAGAGCAGCCTTGGTTTTGTCAATGAACCACAGGTACTAGCCAGGCCCCCGTATCCTGTCCTAATTCCACTGTAAGTGGCTATCGTTTCACATATGTTGACACAAGCACAGGGAGTAACTCTGCAACTAAAGCCAGCCTTAAGGGCAGCATCAAAGCTAAGTCAAAGCCTGCTCAGCAAGTCAACAGGCAAACCTTTCCCCAAGAATTAAGGTCAAACTTCATTCAAAGACAAAATAAACTAGGAATCAAGTACTAGAGGCATCCGCCCCCGATGGTGACAATATGAACATCTCAGGGCTGGCTCCATCCACGTCCTCCCAGGCTCTCAGATGCGACCACACCAGAGGAAACCTCCAGCTAAGCCCAACATGTCCTTAGCACCGTTAAGATGCTTTAGTGGAGGTATCAGCCTAGGTCAGGATAAAGCACCCTTGTGGAAGTGGAGAGGGGACCAGGGGCCTGCGATGGTTGAGGCAGGGCGGGAGGAGGGAGGAGGGTATTTATCCAAATACCAATTGCATTAGTTGGGAGCTCAGTGACTGGCCATATGTTCTGTAACTGTTCCTGGCATGGGCAGAATAAAGGCCAAAGTTGAAGCTGACTTATAATGAGAAGGAAGCAGCTGGCGTTTCCAAATAGCCTGTTTCTCGGTTTACAAAGATGCGATTAAATTGCTAGCAGACTTCCCCGGCAGCCACATTTGGCAGGCCTGCGGGTCAGGGAAGGTCTGGCAAGATACTCACAGGTGCTCCAGGCCTTCCAGCCCTGAGAATGCTCTCTTAGCCACGGACTTGATCTTGTTTCCAAACAGAGTTCTGCAGTTTCCAAACATCCAGAAACAGGAGGGGAAAAAACCCAAAAAACAGAGGAGGGCGGGGAGAGACAAGGGAGGGTTGGGAGAAAGAGAACACACAATTAGGGTGGTGCCATCTGATAAGTCTGTCTAGTGAGAGGCAGGTGGAAATCCGACCTGTGCTGAGATCATGGGTCTGAAGTATGCAGGCATTCCCCTCTCTGCAATGAAATACTTTTATCTTGATTAGAATTTAACGGTGATGACAGGTCGGAATTGCACGCACCATCTTGCCTAAAAAGGCCCCTCGCAACGTTAAGTGGGAATCACCTTGTCCGGCCGGGGCTGTCTCTCTCCAAGGACCACCCAAGGGTCGGGGGGGCTGAAGTTTAGCGATGGACTCGTGGGAGAGAGGACTGATCAGTGCTTCAGGGCGAGGAAGCAGAGTCAGAGAAGGGAATGAAAACTCTGGAACTAAAAACTACCACCCACTTCTGAAAACTGCTTCCAGGGATAAAGATTCCCGAAGTGAGCAAGAAGAGGGCAGGAAAACAGGCATCCATTGAGAGGATTCCCAAGCTCTTTGCATCCTGGCACCAGGATGCAGCCACAGTGCACTGTGTCCCTGCCCACAAGAAGGCCCCACAGCCTGCAGGGCACACCACAGCGCTTTGGTCTCTGTAGCAAGAGCCCAGATTTTAAATGATGCCAGTGGGCCCAAAGTTCATTAAATCCCAGATAGGTCCTCAAAAGTCAATTTCCAAGGTCATCTAATGTCTGTACCCATGGTCTGCCTACCCAGGAGAAGGGGCTCCTGCTTCCAGGCAATTCCAATCACAACCTTAGCACTAACTGCTAAGAGTTTTCTCAGCAACCCAAATCTGGCCCCCTGCAATACACATGGGAGAAAGGAAAGCTTCTTCCACTGGGCTGTGTAATCCACAGGAAAGTCTGTTTCTGGACGGGGCGGGGGAGGACACCTAGAGTATGCTTGACATTGGTAATGAAAGAATCAAGATTCCAGTTTTCCCTCCTCATTATCAGATGCTCTGATGAGAGCCCACCAAGGCAGTCCCTCTAACTCCTGCAGGCACAGGAGGCTGCCTGCCAGTGAACACCCGAGGGCAGTGCTGGTGGATATGTGGGCTCTTCAACTCTGATATCCATCAGGATTACCTGTAGGGCTTGTTAAGACCGTGGGCTGCTCAGAGCCACTTCCTGGGAAGTCTCAGAATCGCCAGGTCTGGGTGAGGGACTCCTAGGCAACAGGTGCAGGTGGCCTTTGGAGAAAGTAGGTCTGGTTCAGCCCCTCCCCAGGAGGGGCAACTCCTTGTCTCGGATCCCACCGAGAATCAGGGGAAAGCTCTACCTTCAGACCTGCGTTAAGACTGGGACCAACAAGGGAGAACAGCAAGCACCAGCCCCTCCCTGAAAGGAGGAAAGAAAGGAAATATGAGCCTTGAAGAAAACCAAAGATGGCAGGGCAGCCTGGGCATCACCCGCCACATGGGCCCCGAGCTTTGACCTAACTGCAAAGGGCTCTTGGGGCCACCGAGGCGAGTCCCAGGAGGCTGCCTTCAGGAAGACGGGATCACCGCGGACCAGACCAGCCAGCACCAGGAGCCACAGAGGAGGCCCCTTCTCAACCTGCTCCCCGGGCACTGCAAGCCCGAGGGGACACTCTGGGGGCAGCCACACCACAGGGTCTTCCTGATCCCCTCCCACTTCATCAGGAATGGACCCCCACTCGGGTCCTCATTTCAGCAGCCCCACAGAAACTCTGAGTTCAGCCTTCAGACAAAGCCAGCTCTGTCTCCTGCCTCCCGAGGGTGAAGGGGCACAGAGGCCAAAGACCCCTCTGCCTTTTCTTTCTCTCGGAGGCGGTCTGCATGGATAAGAAAACAATCTCATCCTGAACATTTCCACAACCTCTCTCAAACTGAAGCTTTTATTCTAAAACAAATAAACCAAACACATGGAAACCTGGTGGCCACGCTGACTTGGGCTCCCTCCCTACAGAATGAGCACGTGGGGCCCTGAGGCCCCCCTCAGATGCCCAGGCCGAGTCACTGTGGGCTCCAGGTCTGAGGAAACGTACTGAACTGTTTAGTGAAATCTCCCGTAAACGAGATCCAGGAAAAAGCTGTGCTTTATTTCGTCCATTAACTATTAGTCACACTGACCTCTTTTACAACGAGGGCAGGCTGTTGTTTCTGATGGTGACAAAAGCAATAAAACAAATTCTCAATTATGCAGGGGCTAATCATGCTGTTGGTGGATTAAAACAGGTCCTGGCATTCTCCCAGTGGACACCTGGGGCTGGGGCCGGGGCTCAAGCAGGGAGACTGTGACGGCTCCAACGAAAGGCTGCTGCGTGGAGAGAGGAGAGCTGGGACGACAGGCCAGGAGGATGTCGTTCTGGCCACACAACAGTGGGCAGCTCAGACTGGCTGCACCGGATCCAGGGCTGCCCTAGAAGGGACAGCAGGCCTCATCTCCCGAATACCACCTGCTTGGAGCTGACAGTGACCCCAGAAAGTCACCTCTCAGATCCTCTCAGCAGCCTGGGAAGCCCAGCCAAGAGCTCCCAGAGGCTCTTGCTAAAGCAGCCTTGCAATCACGGGGCTGAGGGGGGTCCCTGGACAGACTGAGAGTAGCCGTGCCACCTACACCCCTCTTCCCCCTCCCCACCCCTTGTCAATGACCCTGTGGGCTGCCCTCACTCTGTGAAGATCAGAGGGGGCAGTCTTCCCCTGGCTGCGGGGCAGCACCTCCCCGGGCCCACTCCATCTTGCAGGAATCGAGGCTCAGCCTCATAATCCAATTCTGCACATGTCCCCAACACTCCCCTGCACACATGCCACCCCTGTCTAATTCCACACCCACCCCTACCAAGGAATGCGAGCAGCAAGCTGGGACCGTGGGGCCGGCACTTGCGTCCCTCACCGTACCCAAGCGGCCCACTGCTCCTCTCTGCCACTAATTTGTGCTCCAGAAATTCTCCCTTCCCTCCTCACGTGCGATGACACTGTGCAAGCCCGTGGGTAGGTGAGTATAATCATCACAGGCAAACTAGCAAGAAAGGAACTCGCTAGAGTCTAGGAATGTTCTCGCCTTGCCAGGAAGCTCCTGTCTGAAGAATTATCCAAAATGGCTGCGTTCAGCAGCTGGAAAAATTAGGGGCAGGCAACATCCACCCAATCTTCACAGGAGGAAGCCTTTTACGGCTATGCTGCTCACTTGTTCCTTTCTCAGAAAACATTTTCATTTAGGCCCAGCCACTTGCATGGCGGGAAGGACCCCAGGTTCTTGAGGAACTGAGTGAAGCCCAGAGAGTGTCTCCCTTCCCATTCTCAGGTGGATCCCTAACACCATCCCTCAAGGGCTTCAAAGGCGAACCCGCGCCAGGCCAGGGGGACTCAGGGCACTGACTGCAGCCCCATAGGATGAATGAGCTGATGACATGACACGACAGCCCTTCTCTATGCTAACACACTCCTACCCGCCTCCCGTTCCCCAGCCCGGCCGGACACCGGTGATACAAATCACAGGCATCACACTGTTGTCTTTTTTTATCCCAGAAGAAGAGGATTCTTTGTTTTCTTTTGCAATATAACCACCATACCATCCCACCTCAATAACTGACTGCACATATTTAATGATGTTAAGAAATTATTGTTGTTCCAATTTCCCCCAACTGTGTGCATCTCTCTGTTTTTAGAAACATGTACAGAGCTTCCAGCCCCACAATGCTGATCAGTGAGGCCAGGTGGGAGGAGGCCAGAGACTCTATATTTTAACAAGTTCCCTGGAGTCTCAGGCCCAGCTCAGTGTGGAGCCCACTGCTTTCAGGGAGACTGTCAAACAGCACAGTGCAAGCGAGGAACACGGGGCTCATGCTGACTCCTTGGGACTTCAGATAGAACCGCTGAACTTAGTCCAGCAGGTCGAAGTAGGAGAAAACGTCGGGGCACAGGCAGCAGACAATTCAGAAGGTGGCACCAGGCTACAGTCACAGGCTGGCTTCTGCGGAACCAGCAGTCCTGGCGCCCCCGAGGGCCAGCCGCACTTCACATGGTGAGGAAAAACCTCCTGGAAGCCACAAGACCTAATGGCTCCAGATTTCACTGGAGGGACATGCCCTGCAAAGGACCCAGTGGTGCGTCCACTGTCCCCACCCTGCCCTACCCATGAGTTACGGCTGGGGCCGGGGAAGGCATCGACTAGCAAGGCTTGTGCTGAAAGGCTGCTCAGGTGCGCTCCGCCCCAGCAACCGCACGCCAAGCCGGGGCTCCTCCGGTCAGTGGGGGCCCATGCCTGCCCCCCGTGCTGTCCTGGCTCCTCCCGAGCTTGCTGGGAAAAGGCACCAGGAGGTGAGGGAGCAGGGAGCGTTTTGTTAGGGAACAAAATGAAAGACTGACAGGCATTTTTGACATGCTATCGGGAGGCCCCAGAAGAGACACAATCCTCAGAGAGCCAAAATACCTTATTCTGACTCAGAACTCTCTGAGTATAAAAGGTGTGAAAACCCCACTTTTCAAAACAAATTAGAAACATGACCTGTACAGAAAGACTCTCCCCACCACAGGCTTTCCGGCTTTCTCTGAGCCTCGTGCTCTGCAGCTGCTTTCAAAATATTTACACACGCACTCTGCCCAGCTCACTGTCACCAGAACGGACTCGGGAAGTGGAGGGGTGACTGTCTTCTCCTCCTCTGAACCCTCCCTCTGAGTTGCTGGTAAGCAGTAACAATCGCTCCAGTCCCCACTCCCGTATGTTCCTTGGGTGGCAGCTGCAGAAAGTGCTGGAGAGATGCAGAGAGAAAGAGGGCAGGACAACACGTGGGAGACAGGCAAGTCCTGACCCTGCCACCTGCCAGCTGTGTGGTCTTGGGAAAAATCCCCGCTCCTCTGTTTCCTCAACTCCAAAAAGGCTGGATACCACAGCCTGCCCCCACGAGACCATTAGATATAACACACACGCGCACACCTGGCAGAATAACTGGCAAATTCTAGGAGCTTCAAAAACACAGAACAAAAACACCAGAAATCTGTAATAAAAAACAGCTACCACCTTACCTTTGGTAATGATTGTTTCTAAGATTATGATTGACAACAAAAACACTGACCGAAGATGCAAAACCATCAAGAGTTACTCAGCTTTAGACACTTCACACAATTTCTAGAAACTGAGTAAGAAGGCAAGACTCCTTTGTGCAAAGAACAACAAAAAAATGTGGCTGTTTTCATGTCAGTCACGAACTCAAGGGGAGAGAATATCCAACAGGCCTCCAGACAACAGGTCTTCAGCCCCAAAGAAACCAATGCCCAGGGCAGCAAGGAGACCACTGGCCAGAGAGAAGATGTGCTGCCTCCCGCTCCTTATCCAGACTTTTCTTCCCAAACAAAGGCAGAGAAATGCGAGCCAGCCCTCCCCAGGCTGGGCCCAGAAGAAAAGGGGCGGGGAGCCGCAGAACCATCTTCTGTGTTCGTGCTCCACAGAGCTTCCAACCCCGGGATACTCACAGCTTGCTGAGGCTGTCAAGCCCTGTGAAAGCACCAGTGGTGTCCTCTATGGTGCCCGAAATGTCGTTATGGTCCAGATCCCTGGGGAGAAGACAGACAAAGCTCACCATCGGTCTCAGTTCTCAACTCATTCTTCAACATGAAGTGGGAGAGCAGACTGACACCCAATCTGCCACCTTGAAGCTCAAAAAACACCTGGGTGTATTCTAGCTGCCCAGCCGTAAGGTACAGTGAAGAGAAGCGTGACCACTGAGCCCCGGGAAGCCCAGCTGTGCACACCTTGCAGTGGGCCCTGCTTTCTCAGTCGTCTCGCAAAGCTGACACACGCCTCAAACAGGCAGTTTCCCTGGCCCCATCTGCTGCTCCCTAGTCTGCTAAGGCCGGGCCCCAGGGAGGGTGGGGGTGCAGACAGTCCTCGGAAAAGCCTGCTTTGTATTCTGTCCCCAAAGAGAGGACATCTGGCTGCTGGCACTGAGAGTCAGCCCAAAAGGTTCCTTAAGGTTCGTGTCTGCTCTCACACCCACCAGAGCCCCTTTCCTGGACTTGACTGAGAAACAAGAGGCATGTGGAGGAAAGGGATGGCAAATAACGAGGCTTTGGCACAGGGGCCACTTTGATGCTGGCATGTGGGTTTGCAGCCCTGAGCCCCCATCTCCTCACACGGCCTGCACAGGCGCTGACTCTGAGCCAGGGACGACATCTGGGTGCTGAGTCAGACTTGTGGCCCACTTGCCAGTAGGGGAGGATAAAGCCAACTTTTGAGCCCAGTCTCCTCCAACAATGCAAATCACAAGGCCGGTGACTCAGCTTCCTCCCCCAGCTTCCAAGGACAGGTCATAGTGCCAGGCGAAACATCCCACCTGGTGACCTGGCCCCCATCTGCCACACGGTCAGCCCTCTCCAACTTTCCACAAGGTTCTTGGTTCCTACACCTCCCTCTCCCAGGTCCTTGCAGACGTGGGCCAGGAACAGAAAGGGATGCTATGCTTGGCTCCCATGAGAGCCTTCAGAAGGAACCGACATTGCCAGCAGGGAGGGGAGCTCTGACTGCAAACTGAAATGCTTGCTCTGACCTTTATTTTACAGCAGGAAGCTCAAGGAGCCGAGATTCAGCTGCTGGAAGGGACCTCTCCTTTCACTGGGTTCCTCCTTGTTGTCTTCACACTGAAGGACCAGGGACCTGGGGCTGCGGCTTTGTGTGCCTGTCTCCCTGCTCCTGGCCCTGGCTGCCAAAGTTGTCCTCCTCTTTCTGGCACACTCAGTCTGAATGTTCCCAGCCTTGTTCTTCAGGCCCGCGCAGGCTCCAAGGCCGACCTCAGCTTGAATAGCCTGGCGTCCGGGCTCTTTCACACTCCCCAACAATGGCACAGCATCAAAGCCCCCTCTGCCCTCTCCTCCAGGTGCAAGTGCAGAGGCTTCATCCTTTCCACCCTGGGAGAGCTCGTCTCTCTGCAGCGGGGAATGCCTGGGAAGGAGGCCTCGAACTCACTACCACTGCCTGGTGGAAACGATATGCCCCTCTTTGGGGGCTTTATGCTCATAGTTGACTGGACGTTTTCGGACGCCAACAACTGAAAAATTTTCCTTTTTTTTTTGGTGAGGAAAATTGTCCCTGAGTTAACATCTGTGCCAATCTTCCTCTGTTGTGTATGTGGGTTACTACCACAGCATGGCTGGATGAGAGTGTGTAGGTCTGTGCCCAGGATCTGAAGCTGTGAACCCTGGAGCCACTGAAGCAGAGCACGTGAACTTAATTAACCACTATGCCACCGGGCTGGCCCCAACAACTGAAAAATGTGAAGTCCCAGAAAAGCATCCTGCAGCAACTTCTGGCAACCCCACCTAACTAGGAACTTACAGGGAAATGACATTATCACCTCCATTTTGTTAAATGACTCCCAGTGAGGCTCCAGGAAGGACACAGGACTCCCTAATTACCTTTCTCTTGGACATGGGCTGTGCTGAAGAAGTTCAAATGCTGGCCCTGAGAGATAAGCCTCAGTATTCCCTTGGCTCAGATAAAAAATACTTAGGATCTAACAACAGAAGTCCTAGCAGGCAGGCTCAGGGTCGGAAAGACCGACCCCACGGCTGCCACCCTGGAGGCCGCTCCAGCACTCGGCCTGGGGACACTTCCCAAGGAGTCCGCTAAGCGCAATGCGGGAAGTACCACTCCCATAACAAGAAGTTTCTCTGAGCCATCATCACTCTAGAGGCGCCCTCCTGAGGGGAGTGAGCGAGATTTTTCTGCCCGATCACTTCTTTTCCAGTTGATCATATGGAAGTTTGAGACTGCTAACAGGTCAGCTTTGGATCCCATTCTGACTCAAAGCCAAGGCTAAGGGAACTCAACAAAGCCGGTGGATGGCTCTGCTCTGCTCTCCCCGCGGGGGCCCCTTCACTCCGTCAGCCTCACAGTGAAAGACGTACAAGACGCGCAGGTTTTTGAGTCCCTTGAAGGCGCCTTCTGCGATGTGGCTGATGGAATTGTGGCTGAGGCGCAGGATGCTCAAGCTACTCAGGTCGGCCAGGCTCTCCTCATCCAGCCGGGTGAGATTGTTGAAGGACAGAATCCTGAGAAAGGGCAGAGGAAAGCAAAGGTCACCATCAGGTCACATGGGGTTGCCTAACTCTCTACTGAACGTTGAGCCACGGTCAGCAGGGTCTCAGTGGGACAGGACACTCACAGGCCCACAAGAATCCCAAGGCCAGAAGTGGTCACACAGCCAAACCCATCAGAGCCTGACAGCCATATAGTTTGACTCCTATGGAATGTTCCTGGAGGTCCCAGGGACTAAGCAAGGTGATACAGCACAAAAACCCTCAGGCTCCAGCCCCTTTCTGCTGGTGTCCATGGCTGGCCCTGCTTCAGGCTATAAAAGACCTCTCAGACAGTGGCCTGAGACTGGACAGGAGGTTCTGACAGGGAGCAAGGGAGCCCAGATAGACTCCCGACATTGGCCAGCAGAGGGCACCACGAGCCACTGCCTGGAGGAAGCCTTCCTCACAGGAGGTTACACCTGACCTGCACTGTGCCCCAGGGCCTGGAGTCTCCCATCAGAGCTTCCCTGACCCCGCCCAAGCCAGCCTGTTCACATGATGCCCTCCCGTAAGCAGGACAGGAAACGTGCCCCCAGATCATACACCTTCCCTGATGATCAGAACCAAACCTTCTTCCTCCCAGCACACCTCCTGAACCTCTGACACGGCACGGCCCTGGGTTGGTTACTTGACAGATTAGTCATCTATCATTGAAAAATGGGAAGTTTGGGTTGAGGCAGGAAGAAGGAAAATAAATTGGGAGAAGATTAATGAGTTTTTAAAGGCAGCAGGGAATAACATTCTTTCCCTCCTGGAGAAATAAGTCATGGTGTCAGTCGCAGAGGCCTGGCAGGAGACCAAAATTACACCCTCACCTGCAATTAAAGAACTTAGCTTAAAGGAGGGGCAGGGCATACACGCTGGGAAGCAGTCCCAAATCTGGCTCCGAGGTTACCTGGATGTCGGGCAAACTGCTATGCTAGTCAAGGCATGCTTCTGTGACCTTCTCTGCCCCTTCTAAAGGGCACAGAAGACAGTGTCACGCTGCCCACCTGCCAGAGAGGGGCCTCGGGAGCGTGCCTTTCACTGCTGCCTCCACATCAGGGGCTCGCAGCCCCTCCGGTGACTCAGAGCACTGCTCCTCCCCTTAGTCATCGCACTGGCTCAGGCCTGGGGGACCGAGAAGACCTCTCGTACTTCCCCACTGCTCCCAGGCCTGCACGACAGAAAACCATGGGTCCTGGGAGTTCCCGAGGCAGGTCAGAGCCTGAGCAAAGAGTGTGTCAGAAGCCATCCAACACCAGAAGAGAATACCGTGCAAGGACACTGCCCTGAAGGGTGAGGAAGCTAAATCCAAAGGGTTCACACCAACACACACACACACTCACAAAACCCAAGGAAAGGGAGCCCAAGGAAAGGGGCAGGACCACTGCTGTTTGCATTAGATAAGGATGGACTCGCTGAAATACAGACTGCAGTCAGTGTGGGGTGGTGGGCAAGGGAGAGAGGCGAGGAGAGGGAGAACACGGAAGAACAGATAAAATCACCAGCCGCAAGACTCAACACTGAGTTTAAACATCCCCAAGTGAGCCTGGTGAGGCCAAGAGGGAGCCAGGGTGCACAGAGGCTGGGCACTCTTAACGATCGTTCACATCAGTGCGTCAGTCTTTTCCTATAGTCAAGCCTCGGGAAAAAGAAAACGCACCCAAATTCCTCTCAAAAAAATTAAACATACGTAATGGACTAACCTAGAACTGACAAACCTTCAGCACATTAAACGGAAACAGCAAACATGGTGGGGATCTACTTTTTTCCTTCAAAACAACCAACCTTCTGGACATGGGACAGAGACAAGGGCACATGGATATGTCTGCTGAGTCCCTGGCAAGGCTGCTTTCATTATCAGTGACCCACCCCGATGTGGCAGGACAGCCCAGGCCCGGCCCTTCAGCACCCAGGAGAGAGCCTGTCACTACTGGTGTCGGGAACCACGGGCACCAGCTCAGAAGACCCCCGTCCCAGCTATCCGGGAATCTCCGTAAGGGAAGTGTAAACACACATCCACATCAGCACAGGAGCCTCGTCGCCAGGCCCCGGGAATGCAGGGTGGGGAAAAGGAGGAGCCAAGTGCCCGGCAGAACTACGAGGACATGTAAATTCTCCCACTGTCATGTGTCATCTCTCGGGTTCGCTGTCCTTTGTGTGTTTGAGCCCAAATAACCCCTTTCACTAAAGAAGCGCATGCTACTTGGGGTAGCCATTAACGTACAGTCGCTCTCCGAACAGTTGCAGGGAGAACACTTCTGTAGGCTGCCCCTCTACAAGAGAGCACTCTACCTTGGGAACTTTCTCTAAGGCCAAGAAGCCCCTGGGGGTAAGGGCTCCCTGCAGGGACCTAGAGCTACCCTTGCACCGCCGCTAATCTGAAAGCAGGGGACGGGGACACAGAGAGGAGACCAGGAAGGAGCAAAGCTCAGATCACTGAGGTGTGCTGGGCCCCAGGGCCCTGCTCGGGGCCTGCCTGGCTGGGTTCTGCTTCCCTCCACACCAGGCCACTGCGTGCCTCTGAGCACCCTCCCCCGGAGGCCTCCTCAGGTCCACTGTGCTGGGGAATGCGCCAGCCTAGGGCTTCCTGGGCTCTGGAGTATTCACGGACAGGTAGAGGACACTTACAACTCGTGCAGCTTCTGGCAGAAGCTCCAGCCGTCGCGGTTAATGCGAGAGATGGAGTTGTTGCTGAGGTGGAGCTGGTGCAGGGCCGTGAGCCCATAGAGCGAGCCGCTGTTCACTTCCACCAGGCTGTTGTACTCCAGGTGCCTGCAACGACAGCCCCAGGCAGGGTGAGGACAGACTCTCCCCGAGGTGCCCATTCACTCCCTGACGGACAGGAGATGAGCAACTACTCTGCGTCAGACACTGGTCAGCACCGAGGACCTAACAACAGTGTGCGAGACAACTGTGGGGTGTGCCTGTGCACATGTGTGTGTGCGTGTGTGCCTGTGCAGAAGACAGGCAAACCCACATGGATGCTCAGTCTACCCAGGCAGACTGAGAGAGAGTTCAGAGGGCAAGGGGATGCTTCCTGGAAGCAACCTTTTTAGCTGAGAACGAGTGAACCAGGCACATGAATGGGAAGAGGAGTTCCAAGCAGAGAGCAAGGCCCATTAAAGACAGAGAAAGAAGAGAGAATAGGAGGTAGCTCTCATTATTATCCCCATCTTACGGATGAGGAAACTGAGGCTGAGAGATGGTAGGGAACTTGTCTAAGATTCCACAGCTTAGCAAGTAGTGAGGGGCCAGAATTCAACCCCAAGTCTGGCTAGCCAAGTGTGGGCTCTGGACCACAGTGCCGAGCGTCACGGCTTCAGACCTGCGGTCAGACGACTTTGATTTAAATCCCACTTTTGCCACTTTGCTGGTTGAATGAGCCTGGACTTCTATAGAATGGAGATATCCAAGAAGCATCCAGTGTATAGGGCTGCTGTGAGAAGAAAATAAGAAAACACATGCCAGAATTTCAGCACAGTGCTGAGGACTTAGCTCCCACCATGTTTCTAAGTGAGGATGTTATGACCCTGCTTCTCGACCCTGCACGCCCTAGCCAAGGACGACTCCACCCCAAAGAACTGGCCTCTTGAACAAGTGTTGCTCCACATTCAGTATCACAAGGGCTTTGGGCAACCAGATTTTGCTTATCTCCATCGTTCTGCCTCTGCTCAAAAGGTGAGAACATAATTTATAAATAATCTCTAAGGCAATTCATCACCCGCAATTTGTATGAATTTGTCCAACATAAAACCAAATGGTATGTGCTAACTCCATTTTCTTCTGAGAATTCTCCTTTAATCTCAGTTCACCTGGATTTCACAGTCCAAAATGAGTTTTAACAATGTCATGTAAAAGTGTCTTGAACACATAAGAACAGAGGTACAGCTGATCAAAGGCGGATGAGGAGGGGCCGGCCTGGTGGCGCAGCAGTTAAGTGTGCAGGTTCCACTTTGGCGGCCCAGGGTTCACTGGTTCGGATCCTGGGTACGGACATGGCACGACTTGGCAAGCCATGCTGTGGTAGGTGTCCCACATATAAAGTAGAAGAAGATGGCTACGGATGTTAGTTCAGGGCCAGTCTTCCTCAGCAAAAAAGAGGATTGGCAGCAGATGTTAGCTCAGGGCTAATCTTCCTCAAAAAAAAAAAAAAAAAGGTAGACAAGGAGAGTGAGCAGCAGGGGCGGGGTCATCGAGAGACAATTTGATAATGAGGATGCACAGAGAATGGATGGAACGGGACCTAGGGTTTTTGGTTTTTGTTTCAGTTACAAAATAGCCCATAAAAGATACAAACATCATGATATAACTTATAGTGACTAGGGGGCGGGGGTGGGCGTCTTGAGCAAGTTAAATCCTTGACCATAAAGTGAGAAATCTCAAGCTGACAAATCAAGATAGTGGTGTAAGTGCATTAACTTGGACGTAACCACGAGCAAAACCCAAAAACAGAAAAAAAAAAAAGAGAAATGATGAGAAGTGACTGCCCCTTGGGAGTCAAACTGGGGGGAAGGGGGGTCAGCAGCAACGACTGCTTCCTGTACTATCTGACTTTACTCAACTATGAGGATACGTTACTTTTGATTAAAAATAAACAAATTTAACTGTTTCACAATTGAAGGTTGGTAACTGCCTTTTCTGTAAGCTTTTTGGTGGCTGTTTTACGTTACTCTGGCAGGAGAGCAAGTTCTGCGATTGTGCACATCTGGCTGGAGACACTGCTCCCTTGATAAAAGTGGAACATCTGCACTGAGTGGCTTGATTAGCTCACAAAACATAAATAAATGTCTCAGGATGAACTATGCATTTTTGGCCCACCTGCACATCAAGGCAGACGGTCAAACCCAAATCGGGGAGAGAGGGAACTTCCTGTAGCGAGTGGGAGAGAGGAGAGGATGTGGGAAGGGAGCCTGCTCTGAGGTCCCACTGTTCACTAAGGAAGCGGGGGTGGGGGGGATGGGAGGGGAGAGAAGCCCTAGAAAAACGGCTCCCTCTTCCATCTTCACCAACCAACTCACTTGACCAAATCCATGAAAAACTAACCCCAAGAGATGTTCTGAACCTGGGAGGAAAACACCCTTAGATTTTGCAAAGTCCCAAAGACACTGAGTTGGGCCCAGCTGATGTCTCAAAGGGTAGGGGGCTGGTCCGGCTGAAGTCCTAACAATCCTTCGAGGCAGGGGGCTGAATGAACACATGCATGTGTGATGCAAACAGACCACGGGCGAGACCTCAACGCCCGAGCAAAGCCACAGCCACGCGAACCCAGCCCCACACTCACAGCACATGCATCTTGGACAGCCCCCAGAAAGCCCCGTCCGTCAGCTTGCTGATGTTGTTTCGCTGAAGCTTCAGCACCTCCAAACTGTCGAGCCCCTGGAACGTCAGGCCCTCGATCAGCCGAATCCGATTCCGATTGAGGTCCCTAAAGAGATGAAGCCAGCGGGTTCAGAGTGTCCCCTACACACACACCCCTACAACCATTCCCACACAGTCCCAGCTGGGTTTCCAAGCCAGCAGGGAAAATCCCGGTGAAGAGGTTCAGCGAGGCCTGGACATACAGTGGGAGCCCACTGTGCATCTCATGGCCACCCCTGCCCGCCATGCAGGCCCTGACACTCATAGGCCACCGCTGGTGAACGAGAGAGGAGGGCACAGAGCTCCCCAGAAGCCAGTCCTACCATGCCCCTGAATGAGCGAGTGCTCCCATTTCCTTCCTGAATAGCCATGACTGTGCAGTGAGGGGGTGGGTATGACTCAGGATGTGAACGTCTTAGGTGAGCTGTCTCTCAGCTCAGCAACAGGAATCCACACCAGATGTCTCAACCCAGGACAAATCTAACCACTGGATATCAGATGGCAATGACACTTTCCACTGGAGGCGTTAATAGGATCTCTATTTCCGGAGAGAAGTTACTGCCTATAGGGGGAGGAGGGATCCAGACACACCATGAAGCACACGCATTTGGCTTCTAGCCCCAGCATGATAAACCTCCGTTAACCAAAAGATTTCAGGAATGTGGGTGGGCTGGATCCCTCAGTGACACTGGGGGAAGGAGCAAGGGAACACAGGGCTAACCAGAGAGCCCTTGGTTTTCCCCAAATACTTCTGTCGTGTCTCATGACCCTGCCCCACACCACCTCCTGAGCATCCAGGGACCTTCTCCAGGACTGAAGAGAGCAGGGCCTGCATGCTGTGTGTGTGTGTGTGTGTGCGCGCGCTGTGTGCTGTGTGTGTGTGTGCACACACCTGTGAACACAGGCAGTGAGAGTGCTGGGGCACACCCTGTCTTGCTGCCAAACCTGGCCCTGAACAATTGTTTTGTTCTGTTTAAACCAAATCTCCAATAGTGGCTTCTTTTCCTGAGGTACACTCTTCTGCTACAAAGAGGACACAAAAAAACAAAAACCCAGGGAACAAACAATAGTCCATCAGGTTCTGCTAAATAGAGGTTTTCTTGACTCCAGACCTTGTACACCATTCAAGGATGGCACTCAGTTCTGGTCATCAAAAAACTAAACAAACAAATCCTTTCTTTAGAAAAAAATCCTAAGCCAACTACCTTCTAAGATTTAGGAGATGAAGACAATGGCCCATTTCTCACTTACTACCTCTGCCTACATGAACTTCTTCTCAAACTGCTCAAGAAGCATTGGACACCGTAATGTCCACGGTTCAGATTTTATGGGTACCTTTAAAAAAACACAGGAACCCCTAAGATAAATACGGAACCCAACCCACACAGCCCTACCCATTAGCCAGGATCAGGTAACCAGCAGTATCCCTCATTTCATTTTGCAAAGTGCCAATGAGGACAAGCATATATTTCCTCAGTGGATCTTTTCCTCAGCAACCTTAGGCGGCCCGCAGGCACCAGACCCAGCTTCTAATTTGCTTTTATTAGGTGTTGCTATAGGGCCATTAATGATAGTTTATGCAGAGCTTGAGCGGGGGGAGCGGGAAAGGGGCTGCATTTGGTACGAGGTCCATGGGGAAATCTGGCCTCCATAAAGTTTGGCTAACCTTAATTAAAGTGCAGGTTTCTGTACTCACAGTTGTGTCAGCCTGGGTAACTTGAATGCTTTCACAGGAAGCTGGGTGATCCTGTTTTTGCTCAGGCGAAGCGTTAGCAGCGACCGTGACAGACCATCAAATGCTCCCGACTCCAGGGTGCCGATCCGGTTGCTGGCCAGGTTGCTGGAATGATTCAGGAGAGAAAATGCAGCGGTCAGGAGGAGGCCTTCCTCATTCCGTTACAGACACCAGACTCAGCCGAGTTGGGAAAATAAGCGAAAACACACCCACAGGGACAGGTTTCCAACGAGCTATTTGGCATCCCAAGGCTGTGAAGGGCATCTTCACTCCCAGATGGAGGAGCCAGGGAAATGCGAGTGTCAGGACTGTCCACCTCAGGCCTTGATGGGGCCTTGTTTCAGCCCACGGCACACCGTGCTTGTGGCAGTGGGCAACCCCAGGAGGGTGGGGGAGGAAGTCACTCACCTCTACTCCCTGCCTCTCTCACACGCCAGCCCGACCACATGGTGGCCACCTCTTTCTTCAACACCCACCACCCAAGGGTTAGGGTTCAAGGTTAGTGGGAAAAGCCCTAGGAAGCACAAAGTCAACTGCAAGGCTAGGGCAGAGTGGATTCACAATTTGGGGAAAGAGCTTTTAGTTCTGAAGTGGGTCTCATTATACGACTTATGTAATAAATGTGTGTAAACCAATTCATTTTAACAATTTTAAATGCGTCAAAGAAACGCTCTAGTTAAAGAGACCTGCCTGAAGTCCCTTAAGAAAACAGGCAATACTTCAATGGGACATCCACTTAACAGGTTCATGTGCATAAAGGGCACCTCCCCTCAAAACGCACTGCCGTATATGGCTAAGGTCTGCGTGTCCCATTGTGTGTAAATTATATCAAGCAATAAGAAGACAAAAAGAAGGGAAAAGAGAGAAAAGTCAGGGACAATATGGTCTTCCTATGAGAAGTCACCCCCAACACCTATCCTGCTCCCTTCCCCGGACAAATGCTGCTTTTTGTGGCTTAAGCAAAAAGGAAAAAGACCAGAGAGAGTCTTGTTTCTACCACATAGGGGGAAGGGAAGGAGGCATTTTGCATCTCTCCATCAGGCAGCGGCCCAGGACAGAGCACATGAGGATTCTTTGCAAACAGAGCTGGACTGTTTGTTCTTAACACTCCAGATTAAAGAAGAACAGTCTGTGTGATGAAGATATGCCGGCCAGTCTCTGCCAAACTTAAAAGTCCCTCCTGCTTTCGTGCAGAGAGAGAAGGTCAGTGCAATTCAGTTTAGCAGTTGCTGGGTTCTTTGTCCCAAGCAAGAAATGCCAGATGGCAGCTGGACACCTTTCCCTCGTTGGGGCCGAGAGCTGCTGCATTGACTTAACGAAGGCCACGGCCTCCCGTTTCCAATTCTGATGCCTTGATGCAGCCTAAGAAAGAAATCACTCTTCTTCTTGGGAGTCTTGGAAAATTTGTGCCAAGCCTTGGCCTCCCTGAACACATGGGTCACAACGACCCCTAAACCAGCCTCACAACGATCTCAAAAATTACTCAGGAACAGTAACAATGCAGGGAATGAAAACTCACGTGTCATGTGAAAATGTCTCTTTAGCCTGGTTTTCAGTTTCTTCCCTAAAGCAACATTTTTCTACAAACAAGCAGTGGGTTAAATACGTTTTAACTGTTTTTCCTCCCATCTACCATCCACTGGGTGTGAGATGGGGCATGAAAATGGGGAAAAAGTGAAACAGACCTACAAGGAAATCCAGAAGGTTCTGAGAACCCACAGAATGGAGTAACTGCCCCCTCAATTCAACCAAATGATGTATTTATAAAGAGTGCATGGTGCTAGAAAGATAAGATTGACAGGTGAAACCTCAGCAAAGAGGTCTCCCTCCAAAGTCATTCGTCTCGCTACTCCTGAATCTTTTCTCCAGGCTTTCCTGGAAGGCAGTCCAGTACATGGGAAAGAAAGCAGACTTTGTAGCTGAAAGAGATCCATACTTGAAGGCTAGGATCTCCTCTTCAGTGGTGAATCTGTTAAGTTACTACTTAATCTCTCCCCGCCTCAGCTTCCTCATCTGTCTGTAAAGTCAGAATAATGCTGCTGGTTTTGGAGATGCTCTCTAATTGGGCAAGTAGGAGACAACTTCCGGTGCTCTGGGTGCCCTGCTCTCGGCCCTGCTGGGCGAAGCCAAAGGAGGTGTGCGTCCATCCGCATGGACTCAGCCAGGCCATGGCCAAGAAGAGAAGGAAACATCTCCGCATCCAGACCTGGGTGCTGACAGCAGAGCAGAGGCACTTACAGCTCCTTGATGGGCAGCCCGAGGGGGAAGCAGGCGCTCCGGATCTCCGTGATATTGTTGGCACTCAGATCCAGCACTTCCAAGGAGAGGTAAGCCTTCAGCTGACTCCCCTCCACACTGCGAATCTTATTGTGTTGCCTAAAATACACAAAGGGAGGTACCTTGAGCATGTGTTTTTGCAAAGAAACTATTATTTTCCCCACATTTTTCCTAGCTGTTTTGCTCTTTCAGAAAATTACAAATGCACTGCCATCCTAAAATGGGACCTCCCATTCTTCTTTCCGTCCAGTTACTACCTGCTGGCTGGGTGCTAGACAGAACAGCGAATTCTTTGTCTGCGATGGGTTTGTCCGATCAAGTTCTAAGTGTGAGCTGCTCTCCCCAACAACACAGGGGTGATATTGTAGATGGTGCAGAGAGTAGCAGGACCAGAACTCAGAACTCACTGTTGCCCTTCCCATAAGGATGAGCACGGTGCAACCAGCCAGCTCCTAACGTGGCTCTCATCTCGAATCTTCAGAGCCTTGTCCACCCCATCACTGACAAGACTGCAGGCACCAGAGCCCAGAGTTCAGTTTGATCCAACTTAACGCTTCGTTACACACCTCACATTTCACCAACACCTACCATGTACCAGGAGTGGAGACCGGCACAAGGGATTCAAAAAAAGAAGAAGAAGATGACAAAATCCTGCCAACCTAACAAGGGAAATGGGAGCTCGGTGCTGAGTCTAACCCATTCCCCTGAAGCTCCTGACTCTACCCCTTGATAGCTTTGTTCCTCAGTTTCCTCTTCTGGAAGTTGGGGCTACTCCCCCTTATTTCAGGGAAATAGATGATCCAACCTGACACCACACTAAGCATCTGGCAGATGCTAACGTTGATGTTCAGAAGATTCACCCCCACTTTTACAACCAGGATTTATTCGTACCTTTAATGCTCTTTCTGAAAAACCCACAGTCTAACCAACCACCCAATATTTATTAATCAAGAGAAAGACAACGAACGTAGCCAAGCCCGGAGGGAACGGGCTGTCCCCTCGTGCGTTTGGCCCTGCCTGGCAGGTTCAAACCCCCATAGCTCTAATCCCAATATTCAGAGATTTAAGAATCTACTGGGTGGTAGCGCTGGGCCTCTGGGTTCCAGGCACTCACTCAGGCCAGTTTCTGAGTAAACAGTGTCAGGGGCTCCGGCCAATCAAAGCATTCTTGAACACAACACAAGTAAGCCAGGCCTCGCTTACCAAGTGGCATCTCTTTTAAACAAACACTTGACCAAATCAGTTCCAACAGGCATAAACAAGGCCCTCTTTCCCAGAAGCTCTGGGCCTTCTCGCCGACTCCTTTGTTTTTTTTCACAACTCTCCCAGGCCCTGAACCCAAAAATCCATTTACAAGGGCACATCTCCACGGCAGCGAATCTCCCTAGAATGAAAGCCCACTTTTCCCTTCACATCCCTTCCCTGCCCCCCAAAGCTATTTCCTTTGAGTTCTTTATTAAGTTCTTAATAAAGATAGTCTCTTCAGTTTTCTGACTCCAAAAGAAAAAGAAAGGAAAGAAGAAAATAAAGGAAAACCTTTATTATGTAAAGTATGGGGAAAAAAAAGAACAAGAAATAAAGGCAACGGAGCTGAGCCTCCTCCAGGAACTCTGAATGCAGTGCCAGGGAGCCAGGAAAAGAGGGCCTGAAAGAAGGAAGGGGTGCTGTGGACCCAAAGTCACACAAAGAGGGACCGTGCACAGTCGAAGGGGCCACAGGACAGCTGTGAGCCCCCGACACTTCTCCCACCACCCCGCCTCTCTCTCCTTACTGCCTTTTGTCTCGCACTTTCTTCTTCTTTCTTGTCAGTCCATTTAGTCACTAAACCAAACCTGTCTGGGCCCCTGCTCTGTGCCAGGCCCACTCTGTGATGAAGACAGTTCTCTTTCACACGCTGGAAAGAGTTCTCCATTTAGCAGAGGAGGCAGCCATGGAGATGAGAGACAACGGGGCGTGGGAGTGAGGGTTACAGAAGCAGGATGGAAGAAGTGAGCGGGGAGTGAGGGGGCACAGTGTTGAATTCTGCCGGGAAGAGGCTGCTGGGGCCAGTTTCAGAGGGCAGAATGCTGATGCTGGGAGGGGACAGGCAGGGCAGAGGCTGGGGTCAGGTCATGGAGCTGGGAGGGCAGGTGGGACCACGTCAGGAAATGCCCCACAGGCCAAGCTGAGGAGTAGGGAATCTATGTCATAGTGGTCCAAGTGAGAGGTGGCAGCAACAGAGAGACAGACACAAAAGAATAAGAGGGACGCCCAGGATCTGGAGATGACAGCTTGGGGGCAGGGGGTGATCCTAAATTTTCTTGTTTGGAAATGTTCAGATTACCAGGTTAGCAGGCTACTGGCTATACCTTCTGTCCTTGCCCACTTATGGCCTATTCCGAATCCAGCAGCCAGAGTGATCCTATTAAGGCATCCCACAGAATGGGAGAAAACATCTGCAAGTCATATATTTGATAAGGGGTTAATATCTAGGATATATAAAGAACTCCTACGACTCAACAACCAAAAAACCCCAAACAACCCAATTAAAAAAAGGGCAAAGGAATTAAATAGATGTTCCTCCAAAGAAGATATACAAGAGGCCAACGAGCACATGAAAAGATGTTCAACATCACTAATCATTAGGGAAATGCAATAGGATACCACCTCACACCCATAGGATGGCTACTATTTAAAAAAAAACAGGAGGGGATGGCCCTGTGGCCGAGTGGTTAAGTTTGCGCTCTCTGCTTCCACGGCCTGGGGTTTCGCCGGGTCAGATCCTGGGTGCGGACATGGCACTGCTCATCAAGCCATGCTGAGGCGGCATCCCACATGCCACAACCAGAAGGACCCACAACTAAGAATATACAACTATGTACCAGGAGGCTTTGGAAAGAAAAAGGAAATAAATAAAATCTTTAAAAAAAAAAAAAAAAGAAAACAGGAATAAAAAGTGTGGGCGAGGATGTAGAGAAACTTTCCAGCTGCTGAAGAAAATGGTAAGGTGATTCCTCAAAAAGTTATGCATCGAATTACCATACGATCCAGCAATCCTACTTCTGGGTACATATCCGAAAGAACTGAAAGCAGATCTCAAAGAGATGTTTGTATGCCCACGTTCATATCAGCATTACTCACAACAGCCAAAAGGTGAAGCAACCCAAGAGTGCGTCAATGGAAGGATGGATAAACACAATGTGACGGACACATACAATGGACTATTATTCAGCCTTCAAAAGGAAATTCCGACACATGCTCCAACATGGATGAATCTTGAGGACATTATGCTAAGTGAAAAAAGCCAGTCACAAAAAAGACAAATACTGTATGATTCCACTTCCGTGAGGTATCTAGCGTAGTCAGATACACAGACACAGAAAGGAGAGTGTGGCTGCTGGGGACTGGGGGAGGCAGGAATGTGGAGCTGCTCAATGGGTATGGAGTCCTAGTTTTGCAAGACAGAAAAAACTCCAGAGATCAGTTTTACAACAGGAGTGGTCTTAGCACTACGGAACTGTACACTTAAAAAATGATAAAGATGGTACATTTTGTGATATGTGTAGTTTACCACAATTTAAAAACAAAACAAAGCAAGAAACAAATCAGTTCACAGGACTCCTTTGCCTAAAACTCAAACAAGGGCTCTCGTGTCTCACTTAGGACTAAGTCCCCACAGTAGCCTCCAAGGCCCGTGCGATCTGCCACACACCCACCTTGCAGCCTCACTTTCTCCTCCTCTGCCTCACATGTTCACCGCACACGGCCCTCACACACACACAGCCCGCAGACTCCTGCTCAGGACCCGGGCACCTGCCTTTGCCACTGCCTGGAATGCTCTTCCCCCAGAGATCCCTACTTCCTTCCGGTCTTTATTCACATGTCACCTCCTCAATGAGGCTGCCCTGGCCACACTCCCTAAAACCACAAGCTCCTTCTCTCTCTCTCTCTCTCTCTCTTTCACACACACACACACACACACACACTTTCCACTCCCTTGCTTGCTTCATTCTTCTTGATAGCTCTAATTATCTTCTAATATACCCAGTATTTTGCTTATTTCTAGTTCAACATGTCCTCTTCCCACCTGGATGTGCCTCCGTGAAGGCAGGCATGTTTGTCTATTGTGTCTCCAGCCACGGGAGTCATGTGAGCCACATAACAGGTGCTCAATAAATAGTTTTGAATGAATCACGAAGAATAAATACAGGCTGAATTCACAAGGGCTGAGGCTGGACACAGATTTGGGATTTAAACAGAAGAAAACAATACAAGCAAATGAGTTCCATCAGAGAACGTGATGGAAAGAAGAGTTTGCCAAGTGCCCCATGGCAGCACTGCCAGACACAAACGACCAAGCCCACAGTGGCTTCAGAGGTCCCTGGGGCTCAAACACTGCTGTTCCCAGCTGCTGAGGATGGACATGCCACCTTCTCTTCCAGGGCTGGTGTCTCTGTGCTATAGCCCAGAGCCCTGATCAAACTCTTTCTGAACTCCTTGTCCACACAGCTCTGCTCTCTTGCAGGACTGCCTCCCTTCCCTCACAGAGCAAGAATCCCACTGTGTTAGATGTCTCTCTAGAGCCTGGTAACTCCACCCAAGGCCAAGAGTAGCACAACACTAAAGAAGAACACGCCATGTGCCTCGCCCTGCCTGAGTTCAAATCCCCGTTACACCACTTACAGCTATGAACCTCAGAGGAGCCCCGTCTATAAAGCCGAGTGTGAGGTTCCTATGCCCCATGGGCGGATGTGACCTGACATGTAGCAGCTGCTCAATAAAACAAGTTCATATTTTTATTAGTCATATTTGTATCCTCAGAGCCAGGCTCAGGATCTAGTTTGCAGGGGGTGCTCTGGAAAAAGAATGAATGAATACATCAATGACTGACTGGTTTCTGTCTCTTCCTCTGCCACATGTCAGTGCAAACAGGCAGCCTCAACTCCTCTCTCACGAACAAAGGGCTGACTCAGAGCTCTCACTCTTAGCTTTGTGTGTGAAACAAGCCTGCTCCAGCTGGAGAGTGTCAAACCCAGCCACAGGGAGACTGGGCCATCCTGGGGAGCCACGCTTCAAAGCAAATCCCAGACTGAAACTTCTGCAGGACTCAGGGTAGCTACAGATCTGATGGAGCCACACCCAGCTGGAGTACATTCCCCTTCCCACTCCCACAGCAAGTGGGACTCAGGCCCACGCCCCTGACCTCAACCCACCACACCACACCCCACCCCACCCCATCAAGGGTAGCCGGCCTGTCCACAACATCCCCTCCAGACAATCATCCGTCATGGTTAGAGCAAAGAGGCAGTGCTCAGGGGAAGCGCTCCCACCTCCTCCTCGAGAGCGGACAGGTGTGAAGATGTGTTTGCTGCCCTCATTCAACCCAGTGTTCCACTTGTATGAAACTGTCCACGCTTTTAACGCCACATGCAACATGGGTGGTCATCATGTTACTCCTTTAACATAACTAACTGCCCAGTTTCCAAGAAGGTCCACCCTCATCTTTACAACCTCTGGGTTCTTGTCCCAGTTCTTCCGAACCGCAGCTGACCAATTACGGAACACCTGTATGTAGCAGGCCCTGGGTGAGGTCCCCGTGAAATCACACAGCAATCTAATGAGGTAGGTACTATCATCGTCTCTACTTTATAGTGGAAGAAACTGGGGCTCAGAGATCTGCTGGAATTTGCCCAAGGTCACACAGCTGGGAAGCAGAGAAGCCACTAGGCAAACCCAAGGGAGCAGGTCTACACAGCCCAGCCGAGAGGCTCTCCCAGCAGAAGTTTAAGCGCACTACCCCAGATTCAATGGGTAACCCTTCAGCAAAGCCTGGCTAGATCCGAATGCTGGCTCGCTATTTCCTGTTCCACTCAGACTGGTTTGCATCATCGGCCTCAGCGAGGCCTCAATTTTGTACCAGCTTCCCAGAGTCCTGCGTGAGCGGCAAATTTGCAAAGAGCTTTGTGGGCCACTCTCAGCAAATAAGGCAGATGAAGCTCAAGTTCTCACTCCTGGATATTCTGGATGGAAAGAAGAGACCAGTTCCTTTGGGATCATGTCTTTATAATAAGACCTACATCGACAGGAGGAATGACTACCTTTATTCTTAGGGAACCGAAGCTGCAAAGGGTTGCCCTTAAGTTTACAAGAGAGTGAGGAAAGAGAAGGGGAGCAGAGTGCCTCTACCTGGCCTCATCAAAGGAGCACTCCGGCCTTTCTCTGCCACCAAAAAAAACGAGACCGATTCTGCAGTTCCGGGACCAGGGGGAAACGTGTGGCGGCCAGATCACGCGGCGTCCACCTCCGTCCAGGGTTGGCTTACCCCTCGGGCTGCCCTCTGGGGCGAGGAGAACTTAAGACAGCCGAAGTCTATTAAACCAGCACCTGTTAAAGGCTTCAAAAATAAAACCAGTCTTCAAAGGCGGAGAGCAGGCAAGATAAGCTCTCTTCACTTGGCTACATTTTCAGGGCCGATGTTAAATTAGACAGTAAAACAGACGGAGGCATTTGAAACCAACATTTACAACTTTTTATCATAAGTGATTATTCCACCACGGTCCTGGAAAGCCTGCTTCATAAGGTATTCCCGTTAGTGGTGGAAAAGATCTCATGTCACAGATAACAGCCAGGAAGAAAGGGAGAGGAGATCAAAGGAAGCAGGTTCAAGGTCGGTCAATGGATTACAGCTGGTTCCTGAAATGATGCACCTAGTGTTTACACCAGAGGCCAGCAAACCTATTCTAAAATGGGCCAGACAGTAATTATTTTAGGCTCTGTGGCTTGTAACGTCTCTGTCACCACAACTCAACTCTCACGCTGGAGTGTAAAATAGACAAGAGGTAAACGCGTGAATGTGGCTGTGTTCCAATAAAACTTTATTTACAAAAACGAGCTGTGGGCCAGATTTGGCCCACTGCCTGTAGTTTGCTGACCCCTGGTCTACATTACAGCAACCACTTGGGTTTCTGCAGGGCAGGGACCCAGATTCTAATTCTAGCTCTGATGCAGTTTTGGAACTGTATGTAGATCACTCTTTATCTGGTTTAACTCCCTGAAAATGGGGCTAAATGCCTCTCTACTGCAGAGAGAGAACCCTCCCATTCTCCCTCCAGTGCCCACATGAGACATCACTAATCACAGCCTTTCCCACTGATGTCTTCCCTACCTCTTTAGGAAGTGAAATGGAACATAAGTCGACGGCATTATTATGTTCTCAGAAAATGATCCAGGTTACTTACTGGAGCCAGTGAAGAGAGGTGGGCAGACAGGGTGACTTTACATTGAACAGACATTCACACTGTACATCCTTACTCTTTTTGGTTCTCACGGTGAGGCAGGAACACATGGAAGCTGGCCAAAATGCCCGTCCTAACATCTAAGCAGGCGTGCTCTTTGGCGCTTCCAGAGAACTACGGTGACTCAGAAGTCCACACTGTCAGCTCCTACAGGGTTGACTCTTACTAGAAACAGCAAATCTTCCAAATGTTACCTCAACATCAAACTTTTTAAAATGTGTTACTCAACAAATCAGCAAAATTCAAATTACAGCTCTTGCCTCGTTTGAACCTCTGGCTAAGAGAAAGTTTCACACAATCTAGCCCTGAAATGGGAAAACGATGTAACACACCTGACATCCCCCCTCCCCCCTCCGCCGATCCCAGGGGTGCAGTCACTGAAACGCCACACTCTGCAGCCCGAGCCCCCGCAGCACTTCGCACCCGCCTGTCCTCCTGCTGCCCTGGAATTCTTAGCAAGGCTGTGCGTCAGCCCCTGCCCCACAGGGCAGGCACTCCCAGGTCTGATCTAAATGGAGGAAGGTGTGCATGCGTCCCTAAGTGCCACCTGAGCCTTCAGTGTAATTTTACATCCCATACGTGGAATCCACATAAGGTGAGACAGTCTGGGACCCTGCTATTATTGCTTTGTGTGAATCTCAGTGCAGGGCAGAGTGGCCCTGATGCCCACCTCATGGGGTTGAGTTTGTTGCCAAAAGTCATTATTTATTTTGACAGTACAGATAAAGATAATGGTTTCTCCTTTGTTACAAAATACAGTGCTACCAAATAAGCCATATGGTCAAATGCTGGCAGTTGTTCTGTTTATTTGTAAATGTTTTTATGGAAATACCACAGGCATACTGAGAAACGCATAAATTGTAAGTATAGAGCTCAATGCATTTTTACAAAATATGTGCGCCTGTGTAAACACCACTCAGATTAAGATATAAAGCGTTCTCAGTATCCCAGAAGGCTCCCTGCTCCTGTCACTTTCCTGGTCGTTATTCTTCCCAAAGGGCATCTTTAATTTCTGCTGCCAATGATTAATTTTGCCTACTTTCGTGCTTTATATACATAGAATCCCTCCATATATACTCTTCTGTGTCTGTCTCCTTTCACTCAACATTATGTTTATAAGACACATCCATGTTGTTACATTAGCAGTAGTTCTTTGCTGTATAATATTTCTATCGAGGGAATATACAGCAATTTATTTTTCATTCTGTTGATGGACATTGAGTTATTTCCAGTTTGGGTTACTGCAAAAATCACAGGTATAAATACGGACATGTCTCTCATACATATCTTTCGGTGCATATTTGCATGCATTTCTGGCAAGCATCAATGTCTAGGCGTGGCACTGCTACACAGTCATAAAGCATGCGTATGACACTTAGCAGACACAGCTAGTTTTCTTTTAAACCAAATTCCCCAGGGTTAAAATGAATCTGAAAAGCCATTTGATTCAAGTGCCATGTTACATGCTGCTTCATTCAACCACATTCTCAGATGCCTACGCCCTCATGTGTACCCCGCCCCCACAGAAAGCAAGAGGAATACAGCCTGGGGCCACACAGCATGGCCAAGCTCAATCCAATTTCGTTCAGGTGTCAAACAGAATTATTTTATTATAAGTGGGGCCCTCATGAACACCAAAAAAGGAAAAAAAAAAAAAGAGAGAATAACTCTAAGTCTCAAATTGGCAAGAAATAACATGAATAAACTTGATGCCAGGGTCAATGCCCATATACAACTTGAAAATCAAGATAAGGAGGTTTTACAAAGAACAAGTGAGTCCAGAAGAGTCTTCCTAGGCCAACTTGCAGAAAAGTTTCTCTTCTCAGAATGACAGTTGAAAGCATCACCCTCTCACTAGCCTGTTTCACATTCATCTTCTTAGAAATGAAAACCAAACCATCTGTTTTATTGCATAAATTGATAATTTGCTCTAAGAAATTGGTGCCTGGTAAGAAACGGCCCAGCCTGGGTTATTTGCTGGACAGGAAATGAGAATCAGAATAAGCAGGTCTCTTTCTCTCTCTCTTGCTCACCCCCCCAGCCCCTCCCTGCTGGTGAATCACCAGTTCCCTAGGGAATTTTGGCAGATTCTCAGCCTGGCTGCAGATGACGTTCCGGATCTGTTTATTCAGGTGGAGATGGGATAAAAAACAAGAGCAGCCCAGTGGCGGGATAAACAGCCTCCACCAGGCAGGGTCAACCTCTCCCAAGGCAGGACGGGGCTGTGTCACCCAACCTCCCGACCCGTTCACTTCCTTTAGGCCCATTCTCCCCTTTGCATTTTCAACGAACTGTTTCAATTAACTCCTTGCAAAGGGGACCTGATGTCTCATCCACACAGGAGTGCACGGCCCCAGGCACCTTGATACAGCAGATCTCATTTGGGGCTTATACATATGGAGCTGGAAGCTCAAGATGTGGAATGAAGAAACCTAGGCACAGCCAAGGGTCGGCTACCACAGTTCCGTGAAGTCTAGGGTGACCCACCCCATGAATGATGGCAAACCATCAGGATCCCATCCAAACTACCAGAGATCTGCATTCCATTTTAAGATGTGCAAACAAAAAACAAAACAAGGGGCCAGCCCGGTGGCCTAGTGGTTAAGTTTGGCACATTCTGCTTTGGCAGCCCGGGTTCAGTTCCTGGGCACAAACTTACACCACTCATCAGCAGCCATGCTGTGGTGGCAACCAACATAGAAAACAGAGGAAGACTGGCAAGAGATGTTAGCTCAGGGCAAATCTTCCTCAGCAAAAAAATTCAAAAAACAAAACTTCCTAAGGAAATGTACATTGTTGGGTGAAAAAAGCTAATCAGAAAAGGCTCCCTTGCTATATGATTCCAGTGTGAGACATTCTGGAAAAGGCCAAACTGTGGCGACAGTAAAAACATCAGTGGTTGCCAGGTTTTTGGGAAGAGACAGGGATGAACAGGTGGAGCACAAGAGATTTTTTGGGCGATGAAAGTATTCTGTATGATACTGTAACGGCGAATACATGTCAGTAAACATTTGTGGAAGCCCACAGAACGTACAACACAAACAGTGAGCCTTAATGTAAACTACAGGTTTAGTTAATAATAATGTGTCCATATTGGCCGATCAATTGTAACAAATATATCACACTAATGCAAAATTTTAATAACAATGGAAACTGGAGCAGGGCATATGGGAAGTCTCTGTACCTTCCACTCGATTTTTCTGTAAACCTAAAACTGCTGTAAAAGTCTATTAATTATAAACAGAACAAAACAAATCCTCCTAAGGTATTAAGCAGTCCCGAGGTCATTACACCATCAGAAAGGATGCTGCACAGGGGCTGGGACTTTGAGCCAGTCCTCTTCACTGCTCTCTCCTTAGCACCCAGAACCATGCTTGGAACACAGGAGGCTTTCAATAAATATTTTTGAGTAAACAAGTGAATTACAACCGTAGCTCAGTCTTCTACATTCACCACCACAAACCTGAACTAAGGAATGTCATTCAGAAAACAACACTTGAGGCAAGACTAACCATGCAACTACAAAGTTTTAAAAAATAAAGGCGTAATGTAGAATTAACTTTTTAGGTAGGAAAGCTGATATATTCAAAAGAAAATGTCTAATAAAATGGATTTTTACATTGACCGTGCACTTCCCTGAATCTGACGCCAAGCACAGACATGCACTGACCGGCCAGGGCCGGCAAAGGGGAGACACTCTGCTTCTCATGCAGGGCTCACCATCCCTCCTCCCCCACCGGCAGCAGCGAGGAGCAGCTCCAGCGGCCCTAACGGAGTTCTCCTTCACACACACCGCTCCCCAACACCCGCTTCGGCCACAGCAGAGAAGGATCCTGAGGAATTCAACCACGGGAGTTCCAATCAGACACTGTTGACCGGAGGAAACCCTGCGAGCCACGTCTGGACTGCACTCCCCAGGGAGAAAGCCTGTGTCATTTTCACACTGGCAGGGACTTCTAAGGGCTGGCCAGTGCTTGGGAGTCGGTGCTGTGAGTACGGGGAGGAAGCTTGTCCTGGCATCTGGGCAGGGCAGAGTGGCACCAAGTGGGGCCAGGAGATGGAAAGCCAGGAACAAGGAACCACTTCCACTCGAAAATCCCGTGCACAATCGGGCACCCGTGGGGAAGAAAAGCCCGAAGTGTTTCTCTCTTCTGGTCAAGGCCAACACGGCTGCACAGCTCTTCCTCTGGGCATTATCTTCCCCTAAGTGAATCAACATATCCCTTGTTTTCTTCTCCTGTTTTCCCCTTTCCCTGGCAACCTGCTACCCTGCACACAGGTGGTGCTCCTCCCCACCACACCGGAGCCCCAAGGCGTGAGGGTCCTTGCCTGGAAGTCTGCAGAGCACCAGGCTGTCAGGTCGCATCCCGTGGAACCAGGAACCCGGCACCAGCATGGAGCCTGTGGGCGTTGCATGGCTGAACAGGACTCACCCATTTCTTCTCATTGCAACTTTCAAGGTCCTTGTGTCTATGCCTGTTCTGCTCAGCCCCTCAAGGGGAGCAGGGAGGAAAACGAGCTCACCTGACAACAAACGAGTGGCCCAGACTGTCCCAGACTTGAGGGGCTGAGCTACTGTTCCTGGCAAAGAAAGCTGGGCAAGGTGGGCAGATGGTGGCGGTCAGGAACAAGGTGGGAAGGGTACCCCTTAAGGCTAGGCTCAACCCCTAGAAATGTCCACCCAGGTGTGTCTACACAGCCCCTCTTGGAGGGTGTTAAGAAGCTGCACTGGGTGGTTCTCCTCAAGTTGATGGCTCTACACCAAGTGGGTGAGGTGGGAAAGTCTCCTGCCCCCTGTCAGGTGACACGACAGAGCAGCTGCGTTGCCCAGAGCAAGCACCTCTCTCCAAGTTCCAGAAATGCTGGTCAGCAGTTGGGTGGGGGGGCGGGGGGGTGTTCAGGGGGTCACCCAGGAATCTAAGATCCACAGGCTTTGTCATTAGTTCCAGTGGTTTCTGCTCCTTGTAGACCTCACCAACGAGGACTAGAATAAAGGAACCACCAAGGAGAAACAAAGCGGTGACCTTAGTCAAAATTTCCAGACAAAATATAACCACCTCCTCCTGCACCGAGTGCCTGCAGAACTCATGCGCTCAGGGGACAGTCCAGGGCACGAGGCTAAAGCAAAGACGGATGCAGAGCTGATCAGCTCACACGGCAGCCACGATCTCAGAGATGTGGGCAGAACAAAGGTAGGAAACGCTATAATACATTGCTCTCGGACACAGTATGATGATGATGCAAGTTTTCCCCTCCTCTCTTTTGCATATTACTCTAATGTGCGTTATCAATTATGTGAATAAATTAAAATGATATTCTACAAAGCAGTTAACGCGACCTTAGACACTGAACTTTGGGACCCGACCCTTGAGTGCAGAGATGCCTGGCCTGCGTGACAGTCCCAAGGCGAAGGGCCTTCCTTCGTGAGCACAGCCAAGTAGGCCTCTCCTCCAGGGGTGCCAGTAGGGCGAGGCCCCAGGGCCATCACACAGAGTCCCTGAACTCATTCCCCAGGCACCCGTTCCTCCAGGCAGGGATAGTGCTGGGTTCCAGTCTCCTCTTGAACCCCTTGAACTCCAATCATCTCACGCACACACGCAGCCTGCTCCTAGGGTTAAAAACTTCAAAGGGCCTTCATAGCTGGAGTTGGAATGGAGCCCTCGGGGCCCTGCGGTCCCCTGGAAAGGGTTCCAACACTGGTGTTGGCTGCCTGGGGCAACAGAAGCTCCCAGGGAGCTCCCTCTTGCCGCTTGGCCACCAAGGAGGCACACCACACTTCCTTCTCTGCAGAAACGGAGCCGGAGCCACAGCAGCCATAAAAGCAGGAACAGTGGTCACAAATCGCACGTTTCGTTAGTGCTTACCAGGAGCCAGGCTCTCACTTAGCTCATTTAACCCTCATTGCAACCCAAGAGGTGAATCCTATTACCATCCCCATTGCACAGACGCAGAGGCTGAGGCATAGCAAGGTTAACAAAGTAAGAACAGTGCAGCTGGGACTGGAGCCCAGAAACGATTCCAGATCCCACAACCCTACTTGGTACACGGAACTGCCTCCTAACAGAACTAGGCAGCGGAACCCCTGGGGAAGAGAGCTTCTCTGGGCAGGACTTTGTGCTTCCCACCTCTTCTCGGCATCTGCCAGGGCCACCCTACGAATCTGTGATCTGAACAGAGGCAGGACCCAACTCTGCACATGCACAAGGGGCAAATCCTGCCTTGGGCCACTGCACGTCGCCCCTTCCCCTTCCACATGCACACGTGGGTCTCCCAGGCCCGCAGCAGGTGAGCACACAGTTGCTGCAGGGCCCAGCCAGACCTCCCCTATTGATATGGAAGATGACTGGTGTGGTCCCTAAATGGGTGAGTGAGAGTGGCTCTACATCCTCAGGTGGTAAATATGACAGGACGGAACTGGGCATTCTCCAGGGAGCAAAACCTGTTCATCCATCACTCTCCACCATGCCAGAGAAAGCACCTGTGAATCCAGATTCAGAGAGGGTATGGCCCTGGTCTGGGGTCACTCAGCTAACCAGCATGCAAGCCAGGTATCCACTGACTCCAGGCTGTGCTGCTTTTTGGAGGGACAGAGGCACAAGAAGCTGCATCGGATGGCCTGTGGCTCAGAGGACAGAGATGGGACTGTGGGTGCTGGGGTAGCCAAGAAATTCCCTTGGGGACCAGAGAAGGAACCCTCCTCTCTGTCGGCCACTGGCACAACCCCACGCTTCCCATGCCAGCTTCCCGGCAGCTCTGCAGTTCCAGCAGAAGAGGAGGCTGCTTCAGCACTTGGCTGCAGCTTCCAAGACAAGATCCTCCCCCTTCTGGGGAGTGATACCACTGATGTGCCTTTAAAAATAAAACCAGGCCTGCTTCCTGCCCCATCTGGAAGACTTTTGATCTCCCGATCATATGATTTGGGATATCTCTTACCACGCAATTTCCCGAGCCTTCAGCACAGATCTGCCTGCACTTGGGGAGGGGTGAGGATGGGGATGGGTGGGATTAAGGAGCTGGCCCTCTAATGCAGTCCTTCTTATCCACCCTGAGGATGATAAGACCCACTGCAACATCAAAGTGGCACCGTCCCCAGCACCCCTGCTTGCCACTCCAGAACCACACCATGCCTCATCCTGCCCGCTCTGGGTTCCTACGGGAGCCAACACTTGCTCTTTTTCTTTCTTGAAATCACAAACTTCGATTTTCTTCTTTGCTTCAGATTTTCATGGACCTAAATGTAAAACGTAAACCACAGACTCTTAGAAAAAACACAGCAGAAAATCTTTGGGTTCTAAAGCTAGCAAAGTTCTTAGACTTGACACTAAAAGCACAATGCATAAAAAGGAAAAATTCATACACCGGATTTCACCAAAATTAAAAACATTTGCTCTGAGAAAGATCCTGTTAGGATGAAAAGACAAGCTGCAGACAGGGAGAAAATATTTTCAAACCATACATCCAACAAAGAACTAGTATCTACCGTATATAAAGAACTCTCAAAACTCAACAGTCAAACACCAAACAATCCCATTAGAAAACGAGCCCAAGACAGAAATACACATTACTCCAAAAAGAATATGCAGATGGCAAATAAGCACAGGAAAAGATGTTCGACAACATCAGCAGCCACTAGGGAAATGCATATTAAAACCACAATGAGACAACACTGCATACCTATTAGAACAGCTAAAATAAAAAAATACCGACAACCCTAAATGTTGGCCAGGATGCGAGAACCAGACCACTCATACAACATTGCTGGTTGGAATGTAAGATGGCACAGCCACTCTGGACCAGCACAGGAGTTTCTGTAACAGCTAAAACACACAACTACCATACGATGTAATAATTATACTCTAGGGCATTTATCCCAGAGAAATGAACATTTATGTTCACACAAAAACCCATACATGAATGCTCCTAGCAGCTTGATTCATAACAGCCAATATCTAGAAACACCCCAGATGTCCTTCAGCAGGTGAATGGTTAAACAGAGCATGGGACATCCATGTCATGGAATACTATTCTGCAATGAAAAGGAATGCATTATTGATACATGCAACTGAGATGAATCTCCAGAGAATTATGCTGACTGAAAAAAAGCCAATCCCCAAAGGTTACACGCTGCATGACCCCTTTATGTAACATTCTTTAATTGAAAAAGTACATACATGGAGAACATATTAGAGATTGCCAAGGGTGTGAGGGCAAGAATGGAAGGAGCGTGGCTACAGAAAGCAACATGAGGGATCCCCTGTGGGGATGGAAATGTTCTGTACCTATACTGTATCAACGTCAATGTCCTGGTTACAAAAAGTTTTGCAAGATGTTATTATTAGAGGAAACTGGGTTGAGGGTATAAGAGGATTTTTCTACATTACTTTTTACAACTGCACGTGAATCTCAATTATCTCAAAATTAAAAGTTTATAAAAACAAACAAACAAAATGGTAGCACATTCACAGTGGAAGAAGATCGAGGCCCTGGTGGAATTGACCTGGAATCTGACAGCCGACCTGCTACCTCATTTAGTCCCCAGCTTTTCCTTCAAACCAGCAGGAACTTACCCAGTATGACTCAGTTCTAAAAGCCAAGCACCAAATACTGCTGGGCTCTGTGGGATTCTGAAATCTAGGGACATGCAGGAACTGCTTCATCACTTTCCACCGTTTGGGAAAGGACAGGGGTTTGGACTCCTAGCGAGAAAGGGGTTGCTGATAAAGCTGACAGAACACCAGTGGCCCCTGCCTGCCGTATCAGGAGCTGTCGCTTGGTTCCATGTCCTCTGGCTGAGTCTCAGTACAACCTGGCCAAGCAAGTGGCAGACACAGGTGAGGCCTGCACTGCCAGATGTGAGATTCCCAGAGTCATCCCTGGAGCATCAGCCTAGGGAGGAGTCCCATGTGAAGGGTTCTGGAATGGCTGCATGGTTCCTCCACCGGCCCTAGCAGATCCCAAAGCAGTTCAGCAAAAGAAATGTGTTGATGGGGGCTCCAGTAAAGACACCTTCCCATTCTGCTTGATTCTGCGTTCGCTAAACTTATAGGACCACAAGACCTTTTCTTCATGAAGCAATTGCTAATATCTCACAGAAGAACTGTTCCCGGGGGCTCATTTTATGAGGGAAGCACCACACTTCACCTCCTCATGATTAAAGGCTCTGACATGTCCCGTAGCAAAGAAGGCTGCTTACCTTTAACTCTGAGTTTTCTGAACTTTCCAACTACAGAAAGTAGCCAGGGTGGGCTGGACGCACGGAGGGATCTGCAAGGATTCTCCATCTTCACTTCGGAGAAAGCGCTTCCCCAAACACTGGCTGCCCCTCACAGGGGAGCAGTGACCAGGCGAGCCCTTCTCCTGGAACACCCAGGCCAGGACAAGAGCAATTTCACAGCCAAGCCAACCCAGGTTCGGAAAGCTGCTGCTAGAAGCGGGAGGAAGAGGATTCCGACCCAGATGATGGGACCCCAGGGCCCGCATGCCTCCCCTAAGCCGTGATGCCTCCCATGGGGTGGTTTCTATCATGACTTTCTCTCCTGTAACACTCTGCCCAGCTTTTCAAGAAATCAAGGAAAGGGGGATCTTGTCTCTTGGCTGACAAGAACCATGCTCTCTAGGAGCCCCCATAGACCATTTTTGTTATTACTTGTCCTAAATTTGTCCCTTCACCTTGACAACAGATATCTCAAACTGCCCAATATCTGCCCTATACTCCACAATCGCTTATTCTTGGACTGACCCATTCCTTGGGTCCTTCATTTATCTATTCATTCAGACACGTATGGCATGCCTATTATGTGCAGCTGCTGTAAGGAAAAGGTAAATTTGACTGCCGTATGGTGTCCCCCTTACTCTGTTCCTCAATGCTCAAAAAGTGCCGACTCCAGTCGAGAAGACAGAGACACAGATGTGATGGGAGCACTGACAATGGGGACACAATGTTGTGGGGGAAGATGTCAGGAGACGGACCGCCACTGCAGACCAAGGCGACAACATGAACAAGGGGTGGAATCCAGAGCGACGGTCTGGGTGGGCTGTGATCATGTGCAGTTTAGTGTCAAGTTCGAGGTAGGAAGCAGAGAGAGACCGGGAAGAAATGGAACCAGGGGCCAACTCTGAAAGATCTGAGACGTGATCTTGTAGGTCATGGGGAAGCCACAAAAGGGTCCTTCATTCATTTCTTCACCAAATACGGTGGGGCAACCACGAGGCAGGCACCTCAGTGGATGGCAGTGATGAGGTCAGAGCCTTCTGGGGGTCACATAGGGATGGAAAAAGGGAAGGAAAAGAAGAGCCAAGTCTGGACGCCTTTGGAGCCAGGGCCGTGAGGACCCCCATGTAGAGATGAGGTACGTATCTCAGGTTTGGCAGTGGACAAGGAGAGCTGGCTAGGATGCTAACCGCTGCACCATTTAAGCAGTCTTTTCAGCATGGGTGCTCAGCGGGCCCACTAGACAGAACTCACAAGCATCTGAGCCTCCCACAGAGAGTGGGTCACGCACAACACCAGTTCTCAACTTGAGATGGATGTTTGTTCCAAAGAACACACACCCCAGGCCCTGCCCCAGGTCTACAGGAGAGGAAGTAGCCATGTGTATTCCTGACCCTGGCTTAGTGTGGCTGATAGGGAACCAGCCCCTTTCCTGACAGATGAGGGAACAGAAGCTCGAAGAGTAGAGGTGACTTGTGAAAGATCCTACAGAGGGGTCTCTGGCAGAGACAGGGCTGGAAAGTGAGTGGCAGGACACTGTTCCTCTCTGAACACTACTGGTGCTGATGAGGTGGAGGCCACGTGCACTCAAGGAAGGGATGCTCCCTCCCTGTTCCCAGGGGACCAGCACCCACCTCACTGCAGGCTGACTTGCATGCTGGAGGCAACAGGTAGGATGCGCCTTGTTGGGTGATGTCCTGACAAGACGACAGTGAGGGGGGCTTCTCCTACTAGCAGAGAAGTCACTTAACACTCCAACACCCAGCTGGAGGTGGGCAAGGAATGGACCACGGTTCTCTGCTAAAATGCCCAAAAAGGAGCCACCATATGAGAGGCAGGCGGGGTCCTCACCAACGGGCCTTCTCTTCCCAGAGGTGACTCAGCAGGCCACCAAGGCAGGGAGAGGATGAACCCTGGCCTCGCCCAGGAGACTGATCAGACGATGTCTGCGATGCACAGCAGCTCTTTGTTTCCTGAACTCATTTCCCTGGACGATTTACTGAGTCTCTCAGGAGCTAGAGCTCTTTCTAGGCGAACGGGGGAAAGTGAAGACAGGCATTAGACTCTTACTTGGAACCACACAATAGCTGGAGAGTCACCCAATCAGGGCTCTTGTTATCACAGCCTAGAGAATGAGGGAGAGGGGCAGGGGCCAGCCTGGCCCCTACGGAGCCCCAGGTGCTGAGGGGTTTATCACTGCCGTGGGCAAGGCTGGGAGAAGGGGGCGCCCCTGGAACAGCTGGTTCTCGCCCTGGTTCCCAAAACCAAACAACTACCAGGCAGAAAAACTTCACTACGCATGCTGATAACCACTGTTTCTCCAAATACAAAAAAAGAATACATTTAATTTGGAGAAAACGTTACATTCTCAAAAAGTCCAAGGGGATTTTTTTTCTCATATCCAACATTCTAGTTACTCTTTGCGACTTATTAAAGGGTGCAATTCCAAACACAACCCTCGCAAAATCCCATCGCATAATTACCCAGACTCAATGTTAGCATGAGAACTTTGCTATGTTACAACACAGCTTTTGAATGGCATCAGAGGAAACCTTCACTTTCTATAGCATATATGTATATATTATTTTCGTTTTTTTAAAGAACAGCTAAGTCTTACTTTTGGAATTTTAAAGAAAAAGGTTTTTACAGAGCCTAAAGTAAGTTTTACTAAAAAGAGGGTATTTTTTTTCCCACCATCATAATGGAACTTCTCTGGTTTACTGGTAGAATGCAAGCGAGAGATGGGCGGGCTGGCTTTCAGGGAAAAGAAATGACCCAGATTAGGTGGCAAATCCATGGTCAAGTTGTGTGATCACCAAATGAGGGGGTCGTGTCTAATCAGACCAAACCCTGCCTCATACACAGGGCAAAAGCAGTCTCCCGGTTGTTGTAAGGGGCTAATGTCACAGGATCCTCCAACTACATCAGTGCTGAAGCAGGCCCCTAACCCTCTAACAGGGACCCCCCAGAATCATAAGCGCTAAACTGAAGGTCAGCCAGTATTTATTTCCCCTCTACCTGGAGAGACAAAGAAAAAGAAAAAAGAAGGAGCAGAGGGCAGCAAGGCAGGGAGACTGGGTATTTGAAGTGACAGGTATGTGAGGGAAGGAGAGAAGAGGGGACAACACCTCTCACCGGCAATTATCCAGTTTGTGGCTCATCAAAACTTCTGACTGCACGTTGAAATGAACTGGAGAGCTTTTAAAGAAACACCAGAGCCTGTGCCCAGTGGGCCTCCCCAAAGGCCCCCAGCCCGAGGTTTGGATTTAATCGGCCTGGGATGTGGCCTGGCATCCAGCTCCAGCTTTTACAAAGCTCCCCAGGTCACTCTACTGTGCAGCCGAGGAGAGGCGCTGCTTAAATCTTCCTGAGTGCTGTGCCGCACCCACCCACGTAGAAGAACGGGCACCGAGAGGAGAGGAGGGGAACCAACCCTACTACCGCTCTCAGCGGCCCCCAAAACAGGGACCAACACCGAGGAAGCTGAGGACCACGCACACGCACGTGCGTGCGCACACAGAGATTATCTGCAAACTTCAACTGGTTCACCAGGTGAGCCCTACGGGGTACCTGCGAGTGAGATCTGTTTTTAGGAGATGTAAACAGCCTCTGCCCCCTCTCCGAGGCCAGGCCTCATGGTCCAGCATGGAGAACACCTAACCCCCTCTCGACACAGCAGCGAATCAGGGCCAGCTCCACCCCCACCCCCAGAGGGTGCTGAACAGAAAGTGCTCAGTGATAAAGTAGTGTCTCCCAGTCGGTGTGAGTTCACTAGACTCGGGACACTGCACTGAGGATGTGTGGCATTCAGTGAAGCCTCACAGCCCGCTGTGTCGGCAAACCTCATGGTGCAAGTGAGCAAACTGAGGCCCAGGAGAACACAGCGTGGGCCATGAGGGCAGGACTTAAACCCAGATCCACCTGGCCCAGAGCCTTCTCTTCACCCCTGTGCAGAACTGCCCCTTCTCTCCAAGGCCCTATGATGCAGGAACCGATGTCAGGAGAAAAGATCCACGTGTATCCACTTTTTTCCTACAGCTACTCGGTCTGCACAAAATTTCCTAGCAGCCCTCCCCACATCCCTCCTCAAGGACAAACTTTTTTTTTTTTTTTTGAGGAAGATTAGCCCTGAGCTAACTACTGCCAATCCTCCTCTTTTTGCAGAGGAAGACTGGCCCTGAGCTAACATCCATGCCCATCTCCCTCCACTTTATATGTGGGACGCCTACCACAGCATGGCTTGCCAAGCGGTGCCATGTCCGCACCCAGGATCCAAACCCGTGAACCCCGTGCCGCCGAGAAGCAGAACATGCGAACTTAACCGCTGCGCTACCGGGCCAGCCCCTAAACTATTTCTTAGGCCCCAGAGACTCTACAACCACACAGCCGAGCACAGACCAGTGGCCCCTAGAGAGGACCCCCCATGAGTGCCACGTGGGTGTGCCCTACAGCCCTGCCCTCCTTCGAAGCACATTTTCATCTCCTGGTTGAAGGAGCTGGGAAGAAAGAAGCACAAACTGGCACCTTTTTCCCAGCTGTCTGGGTTGGAAAGGCATCCAGGAAGTGAGGAAACTGTGGAGGAATCCGCCTTGAAGCCATGTCTTCGAGGGCAGATAGCCGCCTGCGGCAAGCCGCTGGCACAAGTGAGCAACAAGTCTGGGCTCTGCAGAGACCTGACGGCAGGACGAGTTTTCCTCACGTGCCCTTAAAAGCCGGACGACCATCACCAGCTCAGAGGCGAGGGGAGGGTCAGCCTGATCTTCAGGGCAGATGCACTTCCTGTTCGTCTGCGCCACAGCAAGGGCTGCCCAAAGTCAGTTCACCTGAGGGCAACGCTGCAGAGGCATGCCCTCAACTGGAGGAGGTGCCTTTGTCTAGCAAGGAGCCTCCCAGCCCCACCCCAGAGCAACAACGGAGCTCTTTGGCCATGGTCCCGAGGCTTCCCCCTCCTAACACAATTTGATATGTCAGCACTTGAAATAACAAGACGCTCCCAGAGCACATATTTCCACGTACACAGTGAGCACAAACCCCAGATGTGGAGAGAAATAAGATCAAGACCCACCTTTGCCAATTCCTATGTGACCTCTGGCAAGTTTCTTGCCCTCTCTGTGCCTCAGGTCCTCATCTGTAAAATGTGCTTAACAACAGATCCTGTGTCTCCTAGGACTGCAGAGGCCATACAATGAGATGAAGCCTGGGAAGGCAGGTAGAGCAACACCAGCCAACAGTACTGTGCCACGTACACTGACCATCACAATTTTTCATCTCCGAAGGCTCAACCAAATGAGATGGCCTATGTTTTGACCACATTTGAACTACAAAAAAATGGCAGTTTCATATGACTCAACTTACCACAGTGAGTAAACTATTCTACCTTTAAAACCCCCTGCCTTTGAACCAGCAGGGTGAATGTAATATTCCCCTCCGTATCGCCCAACAATGACAGGCCTTATGAAAGGAAGGCCCGGCATAAATGCAAACACATTTCCTCCACTTGGGCTATAAAAGCTGAAAATGGCTCCCAGGTGCGAGCAGACACAATAGGCCCTGCCTTCTCTGCAAGGTCACCACGCGGGTCAAAGTCAAGCCAGCCATTTTCGGATTAGGTGCACACGCTCACGAGCCTTCCCCCGTGGTAAGTGGATTACAGAAGCCACCTGCAGGAAGTGGGCGAGGGGCAGGGGGAGGAGGAGGAGGAGGAAATGGTCCCAGTTGGAAGGAGGCTGTTGATATGGGCAGGGGCCAGCTCCTTTCACACGGAAGATTGTGCAACCCAGAGGGCCGCTCCGCTCCCCAGCTCCAGCTCACGCAGCCCTGGAGGGTGTTGGGCACCCACTGCTGGAGGGGAGGCACCTCCTCCAAGAGCATCCCTGCTTCCCTAGCTCCCTATTCCCACTGGATCTCAGACTATATTTAAAGCTGACATGGTCATCAGAAAAAATGAGGGGGGGAGCCAAGCACACAACAAAAGCCAACTCCCAGCAACAGAACGCAAGCTACCGAGTTCCCAAAAAAGGCAGTGACCTCCCTGACCAAGTTCCTACTCCGCCGGCTCTCCCCTTCCTCGGCTCCCCAGACCCCACAGCTGGTGTTCACGTCACTTTCTCAGCAAATGACTTGCAGATGTGCGGCTCATCTGGCTGCCTCACCACCCCCACTCTCAAAGAAAGAGAAAAAAAAGGAAAGAAAAGGAAGATGACAAGTCATGACTGTGGGTAATTTGGCAGCCTCGCAGCGGAGGCCACGGCGGCCCCGTTCCCTGTGAAGGGCTCCCTCAGACTCCGGGCAACAGGCCGTCTGCATTACAGAACCCCTGGGAAGTTTCCGGCACAGAGAGCTGCTTTCTTTGTAAATTGGGTGTTTAATTTTCTATTTTGAGGCTCATTGGTGGCATCCAGCATCTGATGAGGCTGCGGTTCTAAGAACCGGGGGTCCTGCTCTGCCTCCCCACACAAGCTTGCAGCTCTTCATTCAGCCTGCCCAGCAACAAAGGAAAAACATGGGGAGGGGGACCAATAGGCCTTAAAATGGAACTAGCCCTGTCCCATTGGTACTCCTCCCAGTACCCACCGTGGTGGCCGGGCAAGCAGCGTGCACCATCTGCTGTCTGTAACTTACGCTCACTTGTAGGGGGAGAGAAAGGAGGTCCACACAAGGGCGAGCCTCGGCTATAGTGTCACCTTGCCTGGGAACCTTCCCTGTCTTGCACCCCATCAGTGACAGCAGTGAGGAGCCCCTTAGACGCTCCCGAGCCCTGCCTGTATTACAAGTGTCTGTGTACCCATCTTTCTCAGCAGCTAGACTGCCAGCTCCTTGAGGGCAGGAGCTCTGGTCCATGGGGCATGCTTGTTCATACTGGGCTTCATGTGGGGCACATGGTGATGTAATTCACAGGGCCCTTGTACGTGAGCCCCTGGTCTCCATCACGAACCACTCTGGGCTTCCTCCACTTTCCTTTCATCTCTTTTGTCCGCTGACGACCAGTGGCAGAAGGCAGGGAAAACAGGAGGGGAGTAAGCGGGTCATGAAAAATGCAGGTGGAGGGCAGGTGTGGGCCCTGAGTTTTTACTCCCCATGAGGGCAGGGGAAGACTGCCTAACTTTCAGACACTCCTTTAACTTCCACCTGGAACAAAGCGGTACCATTCAAGTCTCAGGAGGGCAAAGATTTATCTGATAATAGTGACTGGTAATCAACAGGAAGGCACGTGGTGCTCCGCCTACCCAGGGAGGCCAGGCTGAAGTGGAGCCGGTAACACCGCACATTGAGAGCATAACAGGTCTCCTGCAGGCTGGGCTGTTGGCTAGGCACTCTCTGCCTCTGTAGTAACTGGGGAAGGTCTGATCACCAGTAAACAGCAAATTAGGCAGAGACAAATTTATAACAGCCGCAGGCCTCAAACCCACAGCCACAGGTAGATCTGTCCAGCCCGTGCTCACTCCGTGCCCAGTGCCCCTCCCCTTTCCTCAGAAATAAATGCCTTATCAGGGCTTTTGAGCCCCACTGTCCCAAATGCCTGTTGCCACACCAGTGACATAGGGAATTTGTCTAAACAATTTACTGCCCTCCAAAAGCTAAGCAGCTTGGTAAGGACTCCACATATGAGCACTGGGGCTCCCTGCATCCCTACGTAAGGGCAGGCAGTGCGGCTCAAAGATGGGGTCCCCAGACCAGGAGCATGAGCATCACCTGGGAACTCGTGAGCAAAGCAAATCCTTTCGTGGCATCCCAGACCTGCTGGATCAGAAACTGGGGCTGGGGCCCAGCCATCTGTGTCTCAGCAAGCCTTCCAGGTGATTCTGACAGATGTCCAGTTGGTGAACCTCATAGGTGATGGGGAAGCCGTGAGCTCCCAGGGGAACGGGAGTGATGTTCTATCCAGAGGAAAGATTCCATTCACCCCAACAAAATTCCAGGCAAGAAAGTGAGCCCATCCCTGAAGACACAGAAGAGGAACCGCAGCCCTCATTTTATACACATTCTCCTGCTGTGCTGTTTTCTGACGAGGACCATACTCTTCCTTGTGGAGCCTGGGAACCTAACTGGACTCAAGGAACAAAAGACATTCACTTAAAACTCGACGTGGGGCTTTTTAAACACAACTTGTCCACAGTTTCTTCCTGAAGTGTTTCAGTCACTATTAATTCCACACTCTTGATAAGACTGCATAAAAAGACCCAGAGCAAATAAGATACCAACGGCCCAGTTTGGGTTTACTTTTACACCGACATCCTAGCGAACTGGCCTTCCTTCACCAGCAAGGCTAAACCGGACTCCGAAGTGGAGGAGGCCTCTCGGAAGCAGAATGGGGAAAAAAATCTGCCCATTTCCACATTTTCTCCCTGTCAAGCTTGACTAAGTCCACTCTTAACCTGATGCTTCGTGGATGGTCTACGAAATTCCTCCAAGGGAAGGACCGATGATCCTTCACCTCGGGGAGAATTGCTGCATCCACCTCACCTTGTATACAGACCTACCGTCCTCACAGGTCCAGCTACGTATCAGTGCACAAAGAGCCTCACTGTCTGAGGTTACCACGCAATGTTTTGAGACAAACTGTTATTTCATATGTACAGCGATAAACGTCTAGTGTAAAAGAAGATTTGAAATCAATTCTCTAGTATGTCTACAAGTGATGCCCTTCCTCCAGGTGACAGAATATGGAGAAAGTTTTAAGGACAGCTAAGTGAGGCAAAAGGCCAGGGGCCACGACCAATTCCTTAGGGGGAGAATAAATCTGCCATCGACACCCCCAAAATACCCACCCCCACATAGGAATGTCAGCCAACTACTTATTACTCAGCGTAATTTCACCTGTGCTTTACGCCCGATTATTAACAGCCTTAACTCAGGTCCTGAGACCCAGCCTAATTTTCCGAAGGTGAGTTCTGGTCCCTCTCTCCCTAGTGTCCAAGCTGGGCCCTCGGAGGGGCTCTAATTCCTCTCTGCAGTCCTGAGCAGCAGCAGCCAGATCATCACAGCCTCCCCTCCATGCCTGCTCTTTAATTACCATTTCACGTGAATTGATCCTCACACTAACAAGCCTGTAAAGAAGACTGATCTGGCCCCTCTTCTTTCTAGAGGGTTTGCTAGGCACGCCGAGAGTTAAGCACTGCTATTGATTTTCCTTCCCCAGCAGAGAGAAGAGGCTCCATCCTTCACAGCCTCGGGCTCCCTCCACTTCACCCAGAGCTCCTTCCACTGAACGTGTTCCCAGTGGGGTCACAGACAGGACACCAGGTTTCATTCCTTCCACGTTTTATTCTCCGGAAGTTACATTAAAGAGATGTTAAATATTCCATCCCTTTAACTCAATCAGTTTTTCTTCAGCTAAGAGGTGACAGCAAAATATATAACCGTGTGGTTAAACCGGCCTTTGATATTTTTATTTAAATTATTCATATTCTAAGTCTCCAAGGTACACTTGCTAACATGAGAGATAAATTTGATCCTCAAAAAAAACCAATTAGTTTTCAGATTAGTGGTTGCCAGAGGGCCAGAGAGAAGGGGGTAGGAGACATGATTGCTTAAGGGGTATGGGATTTTTTTGGGGGTGATGACAATGTTCTGGAATTAGTGGTGATGGTTGCACAACATTGAGAATGTACTAAAAGCTGCTGAACTATACACCTGAAAATTCTTAAAACAGAGAGTTTTATGTTAATTTTATCTCAATAAAAAATTCTTTTTCAAGATTAGAAGTAAAAGGTATTTCAATGTGTTTTCAAATGCAACATAAACCTGAGAGAGTTTAATAGCACTATTACAAAGCCACAAGTAATTGTGTGCAACTCCTCTTTGCCCAGCTCTCCCACTTGGCCAAAGGCAGGCGAGACTGGATGACAAGGCGTGGGGGAGGGAGAGGGTCTGAAACAGACCACCGACTGGAAAAGCAGTGACGTGGATAAAGCCAAGGGCCACATGGGAATCACACTTCAGACAATAAATGGCAGACAAAGAGCTGCCCTCCTTTAAAACTAAAGTCGATTTCACAGCAAGCTTTTTTACTCCCAGGACTGAAAAAAATCCACCCGTTTCCACTGTAACTGATCTCCTGAATGACAGAAGTGCACTAACACCACGGGAAAAGCGGAAATTTTTCCTCACCAGAAATGTCACTTATGCATCACACAAAATTACTGTTGCCGTGGGAATCGTAACTTGAGTTTCCTGGACTTCAAATTAAAAAAAAAAAAAAAAAAATCTCAGACGTGAAAATCTACCGGCAGATTTTGCCCCCAATGAACAAAAGTCTGTTGCTTTTTCTGAGAACTGTTTTCATCAAATTAGCTCCCTGACTCCAATGCAATCCCATTAAAAGCTTTCTTTGAGTTTAATGGTTTTCTGTTAAGGACGAATGGCTTTGGCGTTATCCTCAGAATGTGATGCAAATAAATCTGCTTTTTGACAAAGATTTTAATTGAATTAGATTCCTTTAATGAGAAAATATTAACCAATTGAAACATTACTGAATGACTCTCATTCCCAAAATGCTGGAAAACTCTGTTTTGAAGCCCTGATGGTAAAGCCAGGTGTGAAACAGACCTTTTTCCACAAGCCCCTCCCAACTGTGACCCCCAGCAAAGGAGGGTCCTGGTGTCTGGGGGATCAGAGCACTGTGCTGTGAGTAAGGAGCCCGGAAACCAAGCACAGAGATGAAGAGCTGACTTCCAGAACCAAACAAAACCCAGAGGCAAAAGTCTGTAATTACAGGTGTCTGAACTGAAAAACACAAACCCGCTACTTCTGCTAAGATTGAATACAGCAGGAGTGGTATGGGACAGTGAAGCAAGTAGTTCTTTTGTGACAATATTGCTCCTGCTCTCAGTCTCAAGGTCACAGAAGGAATATGAAAGCTGTGAGGGTACTTTTACCATCTGTTTCACCCCTTCATTCATCAAATGAGACAAAGGTGATGTGTCCCAGGTCCCAACAGCAGCAGAGACAGAGTTGGCTATATGCCTGGTCCACCCTTTTCCCTGAGGCACCTGCCTATAAACTTGTCCTAAGAGAGTTGTCCTGGCTCCTCTAACTCAGATGGCCTCAGTCATCTATTCCCTTTACTGACAATTTTTCTTAGCTTCCTTCTGCCCACAAAGGGGAGATGAGAAGGGAATAAGAATTTGGAGACTAAGGACTATTAATGTGGACATTTTTTGAGCTAACTGACCTACCACATTTTCAGACAATGTGTCAGGGGCTTCCCACATGGGATGGCAATGAATCCTCGTGAGGTCACTCTGGGATGGCCTCTGGGCCCCAACTAAAAGGGCATGGAAAGTGCCTACTAAATGTTTGTTGAACATGTGACACCTTTTAACTCTAAGGTTCTGCAAAGCCACAGACACTTCAGCAAAACATGCTCTCTGAAGCCTGAACGACTGGACCATCCTATGGGTGGAGATGCTTGGTCTTCGCAGGTCAGAGTGGGAAGGTAACACTCCTCACTGCCCGCTCTATTATTTTCTCCTGTGTCCTTTTCAGGGTCCACTTGGGAAATACAGAAAGGCATGAAGAATGATAGCAAAACTGTCTCTAATCCTGTTACCCAGATGTCACACTGCTAACCTAACTTTGCAGGCACTAAATCCAGGCAGCCAGTTTAGGATCAGGGAACACAGGCCCCTCAGAGGAAAGGAAGATAAAGACCCTTCAGTTTCTGTAGTTTCAGAGAAATCATTGACCAAGTCAGATGGAGACCAGCTTCAGGCCAAAGAGGTGGCTGCCAATGCTAACCTGCATTTTCCAAACTGAATCAAAACCAGGAGGCAGTGTTTTTTTTTTTCCCCCCTGCTTTACATATTTTAACGCTGTCTAATGGAATAGCAGGAACAAGGCCAACCAGCCCCACTGCTCCGGGCACTTGGGCCAAGGAAGAGAAATGTATTTTTAGTCAGCAGAGCAAGGCGGGATTCAAAGGGCCACAGGCCCTCGGGGCAAGCTGGGGGCCCTGCCCGTCTCTGGCAGTGAGTGGTTCAGAGTCACCTGCCACAGTCCTGCACCCAGTGGATGGGGGCAGACAAAGGAGCAAGGCATGGGCATTTGTGTCCAGTGTCAATTCCAACTCTCGATTTTGCAACTTACAGGAATTCAGGCAGCCTAGGTTTCCTGTCCAGTAACACAAAGATGTTCTCTGTGGCCCTGGCTTCCCAACCAAGCAAGGAGCAAGGGGAGTGAAAGCAGTGCTTCTCAAACATGAATGAGTGGGCAAACGGCCAGGAGACCTTGTTAAAGCAGCTTCGGATCCAGCAGGGCTGGGATGAGGCCTGAGATTCTGCGTTTCTAACAAGCTCGGCACTGAGATGACACTGCTGGTCCAGGAACTGTACCTTCAGTAGTAAGGTGCTAAAAGCATCTTCAAGTGCTTTGCTTTATGAACATACAAGGGATTATCACATCCCTAACTAGTGTCAGGTAAAGGAAACTCATTTAATTTATCCAGCAATTAGACACCTTCCAGATGCTGAACACACAGGCCTGTGGGCTAGCAATAGGAAAAAAAGTCAGACCCTGCCTGTCCATCTTGGGACAAAGGGCTACAACCTTCGTTCCAGCACTTCACAGGAACAAGGACTGACTCACAAATCCTGTGGCCCTAAAGATAAGATCAGGCCGAGGCCCAAGGGGCTATGTGACAACTAGCCACCAGAGAGAAGCAGTGGCCACCATTTGTCAAACACCTATGTGTCATGCATGATGCCAGAAACTTCATATACATTCCACTTCTCTCGAACCTCGGCCCCACTTTCCCCATGTGTAAAACGGGTGAAGAACACATTCCGTAAATGAGGAAAATGAGGTTCAGAGAGATGAAGTTGTCTGTCTGGGACAAGGACCTGGGCCACAATTCTAAAGCTCTGCTCGCCCAACCCCACAATGCCTTCAGAAGAGTTAAGCCCGAGACCATGTTTCCCAAGGATGGAGCACCTCTTGAACAAAGGCCTGTTGCCAACAAAAACCAGAGATCTGCAAGCGACAGCAGCAATCGTGTGGATGGCACCTTCCTGCGTAGTCCCTCTGCTCAGCCAGCTGAGCCTCAGTGTCAAGAAAAGATACATACAGGTGAGAAAAGGAGTTGTAACCCCAGCAAAATAAACGTCAAATCAAAATATGCAGAGCTGGAATGGAAACAGGAAATTCAGTGTGAAGAGGAAGGTGCTGTCCTGAGGAAGCTACTGATAAAATCTGGTCGAGAAAATTGCTGGATTCACGACTGTTTTATCTGGAAAGACCTCTGGGCGAGTTGCACCTCCCCCTGATGGTGGAAGACCTGGGGGTTACTCACTGTGCTTGACTCTCCAGCAAGGGTGCTTAACAGCTCCAACCTAATATCCCCCATGGCTTCCTTCCTTCCTTTTTCATTTAAGTCCCTTTATACCCTTTTCATTTCCAGTGTGTTGTCTAACACTTCATCATGACAACGAATTCCTTACTTTTATGTTGATTTCAGAGGCCTGGGGGTATTTTCTTTTTTAAAGCCATAAAAGTGAACTGAGTCACGTTGTCAAATTTGTTGGCACAAAGATGAGCTTACTGTCTTATAATTGAAACAGCTTCCTTTCACTCCAGCTTATTCACCCAAATTGCAGCTTAACTAACCACTAGGACTAAGAAATTTAAATCTATACGCCTCTGGGCATTAAAAAGACCAATTTCCCCCTAAATGGGAGATGAGGCAAAAAGCGCCAGGTTTTAATTCTACAAATCCCAAAACAGCAAGCAAGGCATCTGTCATGATGATTAGGGCTGTATTAAGAAAGGCTGCTCTTCACCAGCAAACAGAGGAACACGAGTTTTCCTGCCACCCAATGTCAGCAAGATAATACCACGGCCCCACCCCACCACCCAGGATCCCCAAAATGGCACCACTTACAGAAAGAGAGAGACAATGTGAGATGAAGCAGCACCCAGGGATGGTATGGCTGTCAACTCATTGTTATTGAGGTACCTGTAAGAAGAAGAAGAAATTAATCATTTAAATCATTTAAACTCGTAGATTTAAATTATTTAAAATCACTAAAAAAACATATAATTTGAAATGATATACATACAAGGGAAATTAAAAAAACAAGTTTGAGTTGACCATAGTAAGACTATACTGTAATGCTGAATAAAAGATAAAGAATTTACAAGCAAGATCTTAAAGGGAGAGAAGTCATGGGAGGTCACAAAAACTAACCATTTTTCACACCCATTGTTTAGAAATAAACACTCAGGGGGTTGTCTCTCATCTAGCCCAGAAATCAAGACTAACAAGGAATAGCGACCAAGGCCAAGATGCACAGTGCAGAACAAAAGGGCCCCAAGACCATCAACGAGAGCGCTCCTCGTGGACTGAAACAGTCAAAAGAGGATTTGAGGAGGAAAGAACATCCCCTCCTGGTTGTTTTTCAACATCTGTGACACAGTGGTCTGTGAACCACAGCTCTAACTCTGCCGAAGTGCGACCTGTTTGGACCCAGGGCCGAGACTCACGCAGGCACGTGGAGTTCCGAGGGGCCTGGGACAATGTGGGGCAATTGTTCCAATGCCTCATCTGTGAAACAACAAGGGAGCTGGCCTTGGAGACACTCATCTGTTTGAGATTCCAACTTCTTTGAATTCTGGTGACAGCTCCGGACACGTTTTCCAGGAATACATACATACAGACACATACTTTTGTATGTAGATCTTTTGAAAATCTTCCACAGACCAGAGATGTTTTCCAAGCTCCCTTCCCGCTCGAACATTCTAAATCTGTATTTCCATAGTTCATATCTCTTAATGGAAGGGGAAGCCCGCAAACCAAAACACAGCTCGCCTGGTCTGCCCCCAGAGGCTTTGCAATCTGGCCTCCTTACATGGACATGTATTTCCAAATCGGGGAGGAGAATCCAAAAATCAGACTTGCGCAGTGAGCCCAAAAATCCTTAAGAAAGCCAAAGCACAGTGATCAGGCTTTCTGCTGGGTGATGAGTTGGAAAGAAATTCTATCTGAGATGCAGAATCAAGGGGATCAAGCTGGGTTATCTTATTCTCCTTTTCTTAAGAGAGTATGTCTTACATAGAGCATCTTGTTACTGTTTGAAGACAAGGCCACTGAAACGACAGCTGTATTCATACAAGTATACAGCCAGCATTTGCTTGAATAGAATAATCTGGTTGTATGCCATCTTTTATAGAAATGAATAGGGAAAAAAAAGGAAAAGGCCTTGAATTATCCCATTTGCTTTCTTCAGTGCCAAAGCCAGTTAGAGATGAAGCTTGGCAATTACTGGGCCGTGGGACACAGAATGCCTGTTTCAATAGCTTCATGACTGAAGCATCTGGCGGAGAGAAAGCAGATCCGTATCACGTGGCAAATCCTTTCTCCACTTAAAGGGCCCTTGTTTGTGTGTTGAAGTAGACAATTAATTACTTTAACAGTCTCTTATCTGACTGCTCCCTAAATCAGATTGTTTCTGCTTCACCTTTTCTCTCTCCAACCCCGCTGTGATCCATTTCCCATGTTGGTACAAGGATACTGAAAACTCTCCATCAGTCTGAATCTCTACTAATAATTTTCATAGTACCATCAATGTGCTTATTACTAGAAAGAGACCCTCAGATCTTATCAGAGCAAGAAAATCTAAGGTCTGGAACCTGTTTCTAGTAAGGCAGCTGGCTTAAGAACTCTATTTTTTAGAGATTTATTCTCAAACACAGATGATGGTGGTAATAATAGTAATAATAACAGCAGAAGCCAACTAATTGAGGGCATAGTGTATGCCAAGCACAGCTCTAAGAGCTTTTCGTGTATGAGGTCATCTTTAGACTCCTAGGGGGCAGGTCCCATGAACATTTCCCTTGTACCAATGAGGAAAGTGAATCACTGAGACGTTAAGTGATTTCACCAAGGTCACCTGTTAAGTGGCAGTGGCCCGGGAAGTCTAGGTTCTTACCCATCATCCTCCATTTCTTTATAATGCAGCACCAACTCTACACATACTTTGTAAGTTCATCATTATAACTCTGACTTAGGTACTAGGGATGACTACTATTCCCTACCTTATACGTAAGTTCTCTTAAGTCAAGTTTTGGTTGAAGTCACTAGCTTAGGGCCACAAAACTAGAGAGAGGCATAGACATGAGCTGAACCCAAGTATGACTGCCAATCAGAGGAGAGCCACAAGCGAAAAGGCCACCAAGCCAGAGAGCTCATAACCCCTTAGGCAACGTGGTAGTCGTGTTCCAGCCTGCACAGGATCTGACTTGATTTTAAGCCTGAAACAAACAGTATGGACTTCTCTGCAAGGGAACTTGCGCTGAATGAGCCTGGTCTCAGGCCAGCCCTACTGCACACATGACAAACTGCACCACTGAATTTCACAGAAATAAATGAATAGGGAAGAGGGGTATCAGAATAATTATTTCAAATCTTAACTGCTGGAAACAGAGTGTTACAGGAGTAGTGGACCAGTGCTGAAGATAAACGGGGCATTTAATGTCTGGATCAGCAGCCCCGAGTCAACAGGGTGAGGCAGAAATCGCAGGCTCTGACCTCACAGAGCTGCTTGATTTATGAAGAGGACAGCTGGAGCCCAAAGGAGAAGAACTGCATGGCCAGCTTACTTGTTGGTCATTTCTACGTAGAAAGAACCACTGGCTAAACGTAAGTCAGCTAGCTCCACCAGTACTCGCTTTCTCTTTGTTCGCCCTGTCTCCTGCTGAAGCGAAGAACACTGTCCTCAGAAGGCAACGGAGGCCAAACTCGCTGAGACACGACCAACTTGCCAGACTGAAATAGGCTGGGCAAAAATAGCACGGCCCGAGCTTGGAGAGGAAGGGCCCTCGGGAAGTTCAGCACAGTCTCCACGAACGAGGAAGTTGTAGGAATGGAGGATACTGTTTGATGAGATCTGAATATCTAGGCTTGCACAGTCTGCCACCCTTCACACTCCCCCCTAGTTTACTTCCATCCAAGCCCCTAACGATCCTTCTAAAACGTCTGGATTCTATAACTGAAACTTTTCCTGATGATTCAGGACCAAAGTGCCCCAGCTGCATCAGACTGTGAATTGTGGTCCAATCCTGGAGCTGGAAGAGGTGTGACTAAGGAAAGTGGGGGCTGCATGGGCTGCCTGAGCCCAGGGCAGCACCTGGGGCTGGGCCTTTCCCAGCACGGGCCTTCTGGGCCCTCAGATCTCTCTGAAGCTGCCATTTGCTTGGCTTGGTTAAAGGAAGTTTTTATACTTTGCAAAATGTTAAAAAGGATGTTTCAGAGTACTTTATTATTATCTCAATCAAATTAGGCTTCAACAAACAATGAAAAACACACCCAAAGAGTAATTTTGAGTTATAGCAGTTTTCCCCCCATATTTATCTATTGAATAGCTGATGTAAGCACACAGCAAAAATTGCAAACCATTTCAAAAAAGAATATCAGGAATATACAGTGAAAAATAAAGATTCCTTGCGCTTCAGCCCTCTGGTCTGCCTCCAAGAGGAAGCTTTTGCTGCCAGCTACTAGCGATATCCACATGTTTTTCTTTTACACAGATGCTTGTGTATTATACAGACTGTTCTGTACCACAGTTTCCCCTTAGTAATATATCTTGGGAGAGCTCCATAATTCTTTTAGCCAGCTGCAGAGTATTCCTCTGCTGGCATGAATGGTATGAACAAACCATAACTTATTTAGCCAGGCCGCTATCCGTAGGCATTTTGATTGCTTCCAAATACAAGTAGGGCTACAATTAATAATGGTTAAAGTTGGGCAGGGGGGTTGGAACTTCTGCCAATTTTGTTTCTTAAAAGGGAGAAAGTTGTCAATAGTAGGTAGGAACACAGATTTTGGAGTCAGGGCCATTTAATCAATCACTGCTGTTAGTGTTTATATACTGGAAAATAAGGCATACTAAAGAATTACTTTGGCAAGACTCTTTGATATATAGTTTCTATACCAGATGTCCAGCCACAGTTATTTTCTATGATGATATAGGATGTAGTTACTTTAACAATGATAAACAACAATAAGGGCAAATGTTTACTATGTGCCAGGCTCTGTGTCAACCCTTGCAGGAAGGTACTAAATTATCAACTCCACCTTAAAACAAGAAACTGAGGCACAGTTACAGAGCAGCAGAGCAGGGACTATTAGGAGGGGACTGTCCAGCTGGGGTTTTAAAATCAGAAGCCTGGGTTCGTTTGGCCCCAATCCTACCCCTTACCAATTGAATGGTCTTCAGCATGTCACTTATGCTTACCATGCCTTAATTTCCCCTTCCAAAAAAAGTGTAAATAGCACAAGTACCAACTTCATAGGGTTTTGGCAGGATCCAGCTGAAATAATCAAACCTAACAGCTTAGGAAAAAGCCAGTTATATAGTAAATGCTCAACAGGTGGTGGTAATTTACAGCCAAAAAGCAGTCCTGTCCCATCACCCCCCCAGCCCCGCCGGTTATTTCTCCCTCCCTCCAACACACCACACACGCACTGGTGGGAGCATAAACCTGACACATAAGAGGGTGAGCCATAAATACCCAAAGGCAGGGCACATGCAGGCTTCCTCGCCGCCTTCAAGAATATTCTAGGTCAATGGCCCTGGAAAGCACACGGCAGCACCTACATTAAGCCTTCTTGGGCCAGGCAGCAGTAACGTGACCCCAGCACAGTTTTGAGCAAGGACAGTATAAATAGCCCCTCTTATTAATAGAGGAGGCTCGCCATCCAAGACCCCTGGCTAGAGGCCCTCCCTGGTGGGCTTTCCTCAAAGTTGTGGGCAAGGGAGATCGTGTGGCTTGGCAGCAGCTGCACAAGTGTCCTCATGTCCTCCAGGGGCCTCCAGCCGGCTCGCTTTCTCTCTGCAACTGGCCCACGATGCTCTGTGGTTCTGGGCCTCCAAAATAAAACCACTGCTGAAAAACCACTGCCCGCCGCTTTGCCAGCCTGTGGTTCCCCTCTTTTCGAGGTTTCCAGACCCGGATGGCTGTGCAGGGTTTAGGAGAACTGACAGCTCCCGGGAAACCCTCAAGCCCGGTTAATTTAGAAGCAATTGTGTGTCAACTATGATTTTTTTTTCTTCAATATCCTTCTTGATCTCTCCACCCCTCGCTCCTGACAGCCTCTTTCTGCCTCCACAATATATTAGAATCTCCTTAGAGAAAGGCCTGGATCTTCATCAGTGAAGTTCCACTGCTCTGGGCACCAGGGAATTTGTATTGTCCATCCCACAGTGTGACGCCAGGGACTGGAGGCAGTCACAGTGGTAAAAGGTTCAACCTATTGGCCCTTAAGGATTTGTTTCTTAACAATGCACCCAGCTTGCAGAGCATGCGGTTCTGAAAGCAGCAGAAAAGAGAAATAACATTCACTGAGCCCTTCCCACATGCAAGGCCCTGGACATCATCTCTAATTATTATAATACCAATAATGTTATGTCCATGTAACAGAAGAGGGAAAAGAAGCACTGAGGGGGCTGGCCCCGTGGCCGAGTGGTTAAGTTCGCGCGCTCTGCTGCAGGCGGCCCAGTGTTTCGTTGGTTCGAATCCTGGGCGCGGACATGGCACTGCTAGTCAGGCCACACTGGGGCAGCGTCCCACATGCCACAACTGGAAGGACCCACAACGCAGAACATACAACTATGTACCTGGGGGCTTTGGGGAGAAAAAGGAAAAAAAATAAAATCTTTAAGACAAAAAAAAAAAAAGAAGCACTGAGGAGCTAAATAACTTGTCCAGGGACATAGATCGATAAGGGGCAAAACCAGAACTCAACCCACATCTGTTTGCTACCAAAATGTGCATTCTTCTCACAACACCATATTGTATCCATAAGATGCAATCTCTGTCTTTACCAGTCCCACAGTCAGGAAGGTGGTGCTGCCACAGAGAGCACGGGACAGGAGCACAGGAGTTAGACTGGAGTGGGCAGGCCCGGTTCTCCCACTTCCTAGCTGTGCAATTTCAGCCTTGGTTCCTTCAGCTGTCTGAAAAAGGTGGAAGTGACAATAAGGAGTACAGTGCATAGCACAATGGCCAGCTATGGTCAACCTTCATGAGTGCATTAGCAGGAGGAAGAAGTCACACACAAAACAGAAAGAGCACAAGACGGGGTTAGGAGAGGGGCTAGAGGGCTGGGCTTGCAGGCTAGTGAAAGTTTGGACAAGGGGTCTGGAGGAATAAGAGGAATACTCTGTACCTAGAAAGAGAACACTGGTGCAGGGAGAGGTATGCAAGAAGATAAACACTGGATTTTCCACCTTTTTTTAAATCTTCAGTTGAATGTTATAGGTTAAGATAAGGGATGGGGGAAGTTAGGGCAGTGCAAATTCAGGGTTAAATGCACTGGTTTTGGAATGAAGTGGAGTTGAGTTCAACTCTCAGTTTTACTAACCACATAACACCACACAGGTTTACTTAACCTCTCCGAGCTTTCGTGTTCTCCTCTGTCAAGCGGAGAAAACGATTGTAAAGAAAATAAGTTATATCAAAGAGTTGGCATGAGGATTAAATGCGATAGTATCACCAAACATTTAACACAGTGCTGCCGTGATTGCTGTGGCTGTTATGTGAGAAATTTATTTTTAAGACTCATAATCAGCATCCCCAATGAAGGACTGGTGAAGTCAGATGCTCTCAGTTCTAGATCTGGGTGGGGGATAAGTTCCAAAAAGCACCAAGTAGTAGAGGACTAAAGGCTGGAGGTCAAGGGAAAGAACAAAGAGAACCAGAGAGTGAGACAGAACAACACCGAAAATGCTCATGGGAGCATCTACCACACCCCCAACTGATGGGGGTGTCAATGATGGCTGGAATTATAACCTAACATGGCCCACAAGCCCTATAGGACCCAGGCCCTGGCCATACACCCCACCCCTCATGCATGCCAGGCATAGTGGCCCTCGGCCTGTTCCTTCCTTGAGGCCCTGTATTATTTGCAGTCCTTTCTGTCCACAGCATTCACATCTGTTCAGTTGTCATCTCCTGATCGCCCAGCTCCCTTATCACCCCTCCAAAATTACAAGAGAAAAAATCCTCCCATTACCCTGTTCTATTCCCACCTGAACACTCATCACCAGTAAGACTCAGTGGTTTCCTGGTTCAGTGCACATCTTCCCCCATCTTAATGTAAGCTCTGTGAGACGAGTGGTTTGTCTGCAGAGCCAGGATGGGTGAGGATGGGGTGAGACAGTGAAGGGGCCAGCAAAAACTCAGGAGCCAAGATGGAGAACAGTTTAACACAATGCTTATAAAATCTCAAACTGAATGCAAACAAAGTCCATGATAAACAAAATATCAAAGTTTTCATGTTAAGACAGGATCAGCAACAGTGCCATGTCAAGTCATACTGGAGCCCAAGGCCAAAGGAAAAATCAGCAACACTGATCCTGTCTTTAAACTTTTTATATTTTGCTCATCGTGGGGTTTTTTTTTTGCATTCATTTTGATTTTTTTAATTGCATTAAAATATCCTTTAGGGCCAGCCCAGTGGTGCAGTGGTTAAGTTCACATGCTCGGTTTCGGTGGCCCAGGGTTCACTGGTTTGGATCCTGGGTGCAGACCTAGGCACTGCTTGTCCAGCCATGCTATGGCAGGCGTCCCACATATAAAGCAGAGGAAGATGGGCAGAGATGTTAGCTCAGGGCCAGTCTTCCTCAGCAAAAAGAGGAGGATTGGTGGCAGATGTTAGCTCAGAGCTAATCATCTTCTTCAAAAAATATCCTTTACCTTGACTGCTGAGTTTTTGGCACCCCCTTAAATTTTGAGGCTAGCACTTCACTTGCCTCACCCTAGTCCCAGCCCTGTCTGTCTGTCTTATTCACTCCTGTACCCCCAGCACCCAGAGCAGTGCCTGGCACATGGCAGATACACAAGTAAATGTTAAATGAAAGATTGAATGATGCCAGAAGAAATACCCTAATTTTAATTTTGTCTAATTCTAAAGGAAATCACTAAGCTTTGAGACTTAAACACATAAAAGTTGAATATTCTCATCTCACCATAAGCATTAAAGACAGCGTGGATCACTGGGTTAAGAACCCAACTGGGTCCTTGATAGACTGGTTTATCATCTTGGGCGACAGTGATGGGCTAAACTGTGTCCTCGTAAAATTCACACGTTGAAGTCCTAACCCTCGGTTTCTCAGAATGTGACTATATTTGGAGACAGGGTCTTTCAAGATATAATCAAGGTTAAATGAGGTCATATAGATGGGCTCTAGCCCACTATGACTGGTGTCCTTTTAAGAAGAGGACCTCTTGACACACACAAGAGACATCGGGGATGCGTGCGCAGGGAGAAGAGGCCATGTGAATGAAGAGGCAGCAAGAGGGTGGCCATCTACAAGCCAAAAAGAGGGGCTTCGGAGGAAACCAAACCTTACTGGCACCTTGATCTTGGACTTCCAGCCTCCAGAACTGTGAGAAACTAAATTTCTGTTGTTTTAAGTCACCCAGTCAATGGTATTTTATTATGACAGTCCTAGCAGAACTTACACAGTGACCCACTTCCAACTTCCTTGCCCCCATCACTGGCCTATTGACCCCATGGGAAAATGAGGGCCCTAGACAATTCCCAGGGCCCCTTCTAACTCTGATGTTCCTTCAACTTTGCAAGTTTAAACCTTTTTAAGCAGACACAGAAATCATAAACACCAATTTGGAGAATTGGGAGATGGCGGTAGGGAATGCAAGTATTCTGCAAATTGTACCACCCGATAAAATTAAATTTCCTTTACATAAATCATTGACAATGAAGTCAAAGAATAACAAACAAGGATTTTATCCGTTACGTATAATAACTAAAATGTGTAAAGCACTTACCTAATAATGCTTAATAAAAATATCTAACAACAGAAGCACTTGGTGAATGAGTTGTGGAATATTTATGTGTGGCAGTTTTATAAAATTAAAACAGGATATTAAAAAAATTTTAATTTACATGCTAAAGTAATCAAAAATGTAAGGATAAGTAGAAAATAGATTTTAAAACTAGCCAGTTTGATCCCAAAACTATATCTGTATTTTTCACTAAATGTTCACAGTGGTTATATCTATAGTTTCCAAATTTTCTGCGGTGGACATGCATGACTCATAATCAAAGTTTCTCTAAAGTTCCTATGGAGCTAAAATTCCTGATAATCCTAAAATCCATGTGAAAAGCAGAATTCTTTACATTTAAAAGAAGAAGAAGAAAAGTTTGAGGCCTGATTTAAAGGACACTGGAAGAGGCAGCAAGCCTAGCGTTCCAGAGGCAGTAATACCTAGGTCCATTTGGAGGCAGAAGGGGAAAGGTAAGCCTCTATTGTCCATTCTTCTATACCTTTGTTTCCTGGGAAACAGAAGGGGTGGGCTGGCATCCTATGCCCCTGCCTTTAACTCCCTGGGAACTGTGGGGAAGGACCAGCCGAGTGTGTTAACCCAGCTGGTCCACAAGGCTTTCCACAAGGGAGAGGACTCTCCTGCACCCCACCATGTCAATGTGATTTCCAGTGACTCCATACCTATGGGAGTGTAACACACCCATCACAGACAGCCTAGGAAGAAGAGAGCGGCTGCAGTGAAGGAGAGCTAAGGAAGCAGTACAATCTGTCACTGACAGCCGTAGGCAAATGTCTCTTCTAACAAGTTTAGACTGCTGATCCAGGGGAGTGAGCGATGCTGCAATATGAGAGGGTTTTCCCAAGGAGCTCTCCATCCCCCGACCGCCCCAAGGTTTGGGGAAAAGCACTCACACTTCCTGTAGATTTGGCAAGTCCTCAAAACCAGCAGGGTCAATCTCAGAAAGTCTGTTGTAACTCAGGTTTCTGGTAAAGGGAGAGAAAACAAACAAACAAGAAACAATTGTATCAATATTCAGCATTACACTCAAAATTCAGGAATCTTCTACTTCCCCCCCCAAAAAGACTCAAGTCCTCTCTCTCATAAACACCCCTATCTCAAGCACTATTTTAAGTAACCTTATTGATACTGAGATATACAGACATACCTGCTCCCCACTTGCATCCATAAACAAATCACTATGAAAATCTCAAATTATCTGAAGTTGGCTAAACCCAAATGAATTTCAATTCAATACCATTTCGCCACTTAGCAACCTTTAAAGAAATTCTAAGGTAAGCCAGTCCTCTACCTACATTAGTGTACGCTGGTCCAAATACATTGCACCATATCAAGTCCAAGGCTATTCTTTCAATTAATGTTTTACTAAAGCATCACACAATATCAAGCAGTAGTAAAGAAAAGAGGGGTAGGAGGCTGACCCTTCATTGTCTATAAATCAGTGGTTCTCAACCAGGGATGACATTTGTAGCGTCTGGAGACATTTTTAGTTGTCACAACTGGAGGTAAGCAGGGTGGGGGTGTGCTACTGGCATGTGGTGGGTGGAGGCCAAGGGTGCTGCTAAACATCCTACAATGCATGAACAGCCCTTAGCAATAAAGAATTATCCAGTTCAAAATGTCAACAGTGATATTCAGAGGTTGAGATGCTCTGGTCTAAACAAGAGTTTAAGACTAAAAATTGCTCAGATGTATAGTCAAAGCTGAAGGGACCGTTCAGAAAGTCTATCAAGTAAGATCTATAAAGTAAGATCACTGTAAGATCCTCATCATAAGGCTATAGAAGAACATGGCATTCCTACCATCAATGAATAAACACTGGGAATGAGAATCACAGGAGAGGGGAGCCACAGTCACAGGAAATCACGTGGGTGTTAACGAAAGGCAGTGAAAGCTGCACATGAGGATGACAGCCTCTGTCACAACCATTCAGAATTACATCTCTCCCCTTTTCCCCCTCAGCTCTACCCTTCCAGGCAGATAGGCAGCAAGCGGGGAAGTGTTGAGTCAGCTGAGCTCCTCAGACGACACCCTCAACCAAGACAAGCTTACTCTTTCAGGAACAGAACCCACAGAGATGTGCAATAGCAAACCTGAGCTTGCTCCCTGCCACCAAAATAGACCTGGGCCTGTGTATGCCAAAGAGGTTAACAATTTTCATCTCAGCTATTAACTCCACTGACGTTACTGCCCATAAACTGTACTACAAATCACGAGTTTAAAGTCTGTCTCTTAAGCGGCATATAAGTGGCAACTATCTTCGAAACTTACTCCAGAGACATTCGAATCAATGCTAACCTAGAGCTGATAGCCATTTCACTGTCAACTCAAGACGTTCATCTAAATAAAAGTCAAACTACACTGGAAATTAATGGTACATCCGTGTTCAAGGCACAGCCTGAATTAAAAGCAATTTGTCCAGAGATTATGCTACTATAAAAACTGAAGGCGGTAATTTTTAAACCACATATTGATGTCAAGTGTGGGCTTGTCTGCGCTTGGGAGTATTTATGATCGGGTATGTAGAAATCAACAGGTTAGACTTGGAAAAGAAAACCCACAAATGGAGAGAATTCCTCCACAACATAAAAAGGACTGGGCAGGTGGAAACTGTCTACTATTTTGAGCATATTATATGATAACATGGAAAAGGGAGATGGAAAGATTGTTCCTGGTCAACAGCTAATGTGAGTTTACAATGACTATAACATTTATATCATCATAGGTAATGGGAGTTATTGAGCTGGAGGAGACATCAGAGAAAGACTCAGAAACCACAAAGGCAAGAGCCTAGAAAGGAAGTAATTAACATGGATGGTCACCCTGCCAGGTGTGGAATGAAGCCGACACGGCAGTGTCTGCCATCGGAAGGTGCACTGGCTCCTGTCTCTACAAACAAGACCCGTGCAGACTAGTCTTCTCAGTTTTCAAGAGAAGCTCAAACTCTGAATTCTTACATGAAATCTTTCCAATTCTTAAAAAGAAAAGTAACCCTGGATGGGCCAAATGTAACATATTTGCAGGCCACATTTGGCCTGAGGACCACCAGTTTTCAACCTCTCTTCTAGGCCACTGACTCCAGAGGCTGTTAGGTTCAAAAGGAATGACTTGCTTCTGGCTTACAGACGTAGCCAGGGGTGGAGCTGGGGCTCACAGGATCCAAGTCTCAGGCAATTAACTGGTGGCTCCGTTTTGAACTATCTGGAATGAAACTACTTTGCTCAATTCCCACCCCATGAGGGAATTCTTCAGTAACTCAGTATTAGGATAAAAGCATTTTAAATCATGACACCCCTTCATCCATCTTGCCCTTAGAGGGCAGGCAAAATTTATTTAAATTTCAAAAATATACAAATTCTTCTTTTTAGATAAGGCTGCTTGAGAAAAGTCTTCCATAAGCTAGTTTTATCAAAAAGCCAGACAGTATCAGGACTTAACACTGAGATTCCCATAAGTAGCAATAGAGATGAAGATACTTGTAAGTGGAAATTTAAGCTCTCACTGGGTCAGCCTGGATGCAGTAACTTCGACTTTCAATGAACTAAGAAAGCCGTGGATCAACAAACGAGTGTCAGCAGACGGGCTCTAAAGGGGAATTCTCCTCTCGGAGCGCCTACTAGCAACACAGAGAAGATAGCAGCTGAAGCTTGGGTCTCTAGGAATGGCTTCTACTTTCGGACACAGAGCTGCCTAGTTTTTAAGTCTGAAAAGTGACTAGTCCTGAACCCTGGGACAAACTGTTGATCATCAGGAAATGCTTTATTGCTTTATCAGAAAATGGGGGAAATATTTAGTGTATTCTCCCTGACAAATATAATGTAAAATAAAATCCTCAGAGACATTTCCTTGTTTGCTCATTTCAAGAAGAAAAACTTCCAGCATAATTTTTTTTATTGTGGTAAAATGTAAATAACATAAAATGTACCATCTTAACCATTTTTTAGTGCACAGTTCTGTGAGATTAAGTACATTCACATTGTTGTGCAACCATCACCAGTATCCATCTCTAGAACATTTTCATCTTCTCCAACTGAAACTCGATACCCATTAAACACTAACTCCCCATCCTCCCCTCCCCCCAGGCCTGGCAACCTCTGTTCTACTTTCCGTCTCTACGAATTTGACTACTCTAGATACTTCATATAAATGGAACTATACAGTATTGGTCCTTTTGTGTCTGGCTTATTTCATTTAGCATAATGTCCTCAAGGTTTGTCCATGCTGGAGCATGTGTTAGAATTTCATTTTCCTTTTTTGTGGCTGAATAGTATTCCACTGTATGGGGAGATATATATATATATATATATATATATGTATGTATGTATGTATGTCACATTTTGTTTATCCCTTTAACAGGTGATGGATATCTGGGTTGTTTCCTCTTTTGGCTATTGTGAATAATGCTGCTATGAACATTGGTTTACTATTTTTTTCCAGCACAATTTTTAAAGTTTCTTTTAAACCCTTGATTCCTATGCTTACTGACAGCACTCATTTCTCAATAGGAAATAGATTTACTCAGCCCAAGAATGGTGCAGAAAGAGGTGTGAATTCTCATCCCGGCCCTAAAGAGCAATCAAAGGGTTAATCAGTGAAAAACCTTTAATAAGGCCTTTCTTTCAGGTGGCAGCTGACATGCACACAAATCTAAAGCATCTCACTTATTTCTACAAACACAATCACCCCTTACCAGGCCCGACATCTGAATGTGTCTTCAGCTGAAGGTTTCAGATTCTCCTGTCAAAACAATTCATCTGTCAGCAAGACAGATGCTGTCAAAAGCATTTCTGCACCTTTCAGTAGCAAAGAGGAGAGGAAAGAAACCTCAGGGAATTTAGTTACTGCCAATTGCAGCTTTCATTAAACATTTTGTCAGCCATTGTCATAACACAAATTTTCCCTGTTCTTGCACAAAGGGCGTGCAGAGCTGCAAACAATTGAGCCCGGCCGTAGACATTCTTTCAGCTAAGCTGCTGAAAGATGACTATCCAGCCCACCCTTTGCAGAACACACAGGAGGCACCTCTTCAGAGAACAGTTCAAGATTTATCCAGGTTTTGTGTGTGTCTGAAAAGCAAACTGTTGATCAGTATATGACAATGATCTGCTTGCTGAACACTTTTCCCGACAAAATCCCCTAGCCCAATCCTACAGAATTAGAAGAGCTATGTCTTTAAATAGCTGAAAAATCCCCACCATTATGTAAACCTGTGCTGTCCAATTTGGTAGCACCAGCAATGTGGCTATTGACATTTATATTTAAACTAATTAAGATTACATAAAATTAAGAATTCAGTTCCACGGCTGCACTAGCTATATTCCAAGTGTTCAACAGCCACAAGTGCCTAGAGGCTACCGTACTACACAATGCAGACAGAAGTCATTTTCATCATCACTGAAATTTCTATTAAACTGTGCTGTATCTAAATCAAGGAGTGATCAACAAATATTTCTAAATCTTGAAGTAATCAACAAATATTTAATGTGAAATGGCACCTACAGAAGAAATTTGGATTTTAAAAATAAATTTGAATTTCCCAATAATTCAAGAGCTTTGTTGAAAACGTGGCAGGGGATGGACACCAGCATTAGCCCACATCCTTTAAGCACACAAAGTTCTTAACCATCCCATCAGAGGAAAAGGCCTCTGAAAACTCAGTTTACTAGGAGGACACTCAATAAAAATGCCCTCTGAGTGTAATTCTATAGGCTTAATCGGTATTTACATAATCTGACCAGCATCTTCCTGGATTACAACCAGAACCACATATTACAGACTTGGCAAAGGCTATTCAAAGCTGGCAAACAATAATTCACTGACTCCTTGGAAGCCGAGGGATAAAAAGTTCCGTTTACTTTTGAGTAAGCTGTGGTGAGGAAATAACCCCACGTCATTAGACAACATAATTAGCACTTCATCCAAAAAACAAGCATTGCTCACAGACCACTGACAATACAGGCAAAACCTCTTGCTAGAAAGAGACGCACAACGCATGGCCGTATTTTTCAACATCAATAGGAATCATAACTCAAGGTGGACAGAACTGGTCCTAAATCTGTGACAAGCATCCCCTGCGGAATGAGGTTTTCCTTTTCAGTTTGGTTTCTAGGCCAGCCTATTTCCCATTACTCAACCCTGTCTGGACTCCTGAATGTGACGGTACTTTGCATTTCTAAGCTTTCAAATGTTTGCTAAACTGAATAATACAGCCGGAAATAAAAGTGTGAAGCAATCCAATGACCCAACTCTTGAGCACTAGTGGGGTGCCCGAGACTAGCCTGGGAACCTCGTGTTTCTCGGGAAATTGTGGGCTCCTGCTGTACCTCTCTTCTTAACCTCAGAAACCACACTGTTAGCCACCCATTAAAAAAGGAGTCATTTGCTTAGGACTAACTGGGAAAAAGTGATCCGTCCTTTCAAATTTCAAGGGGTGCAAGTGAGGAAGAACATACAACTTATTAAAGTTATTTAATCCTTTAAGCTTTTAAGGCTGTTTCTGCTGCATTTTTACCATCTGAGGAATTACGTGTAGTACACATCAGGTTTCAATGAAATCACCACATTATGTTCCCTACACCCACATTATAAGCTTGTATGAGAATAAATTTCTTTTTATATTTAGAATATCAGATTTTTTTATATTGCGATGCTCCCCCCTCATTAACCAAAACCCACAACTGAACAGCCTGATAATACAAATGAAAGGCTTATATTGAGAATGATAAAATTGCATCTTCAACTAGAATCATTCCTCTGGCATCCTCACCCAAGAATTCCCACTCAGGAGGAGGTTCTGTACTTGCTGCCATCTTTCTTTATAAGCAAAACAGCCAGTATAATCCCTAAACTGAAGCTTTCAAAAGAAATACGTCCTCCAAATAATCAAATGCAAATGACTCGGATATCAATTCGATCTGTACAGCTCATTTTGTAAGCTTCTGGTCAGTTATAGTTAAGACAGTCGGTAATGAGTCATAGTCATTTCAATTTTTGAAAATGTTATATAGATAATTCTCTATGCAAATGAGGCCTACAAGCATCTCAAAAGAAAAGATAATACACACTAGCTATAAAAGGATCCCACAGTCACTGCCTATTTTTCACTCCTTACAATCAGCTATAGAAATCAGTGTGGGCCTCTGAGTTCTAATGCCTAAGACATCATCGGAGAGAAGTCACCAGGCCTGCCTCCGTAATCCCCTAGGTCTTCTATGTGTTTCTCTACCTTAATAGTGCACACATCTCGTTCCCCTTGTGGTTAATTTGAACACAGGTCTAGGTCGTTGTCCTCTCACACCCAACAGATGTCAAATTCAACAAATACTTATTGAGTGTCTGCAATCTCTACTGCATTGTGATAAATTCTGATACAAGTTAGGATAAGATCTAGTCCCTGAGATTAAGGAGTTTACAATCTACTGGTCAGATAAGACTCATGACCAAATAATACAGCCAAAGGCTCTAATATGGCAAGATCTGGGAATATGGCAAGATTGTGAATGGTAGACCAGGAGTTGCAAACTGGTGGTCCCTGGGCCCAAGCTGGGCTGTAGGGAAATTTGTTTCTAACTGAACAGTGTTAGGAGAAACAAAGTTTTCACCAAAAAAAAAAAAAGTTCCAGTTTCTCTTGAAAATAATCACTGGACCAGCATTCCCGATAGCAGCAATCAGCTACATTTACTTAGCAAGTACTCCACTTGACCACAGACCTTACTGCTCCTATTGTCTCACCCAGGACCTCTTTGCTCTTTTGCAGGATCTGCCTAGCCCCTGTAAGCATGTGAATTTATCATCTCTGGTATGGGTACCATTGAGTCCAGATGGCATTCAGAGCAGAGAAGATCAGCTGTGATGAGAAAAGTTTATTAGAAAATGCAAGACCTTAGCTTAACCTGGAAGAAGAGTAGAAGAGCATGGTTTTTGAGGAATAGCACCAGGAAATAAGGCCAGAAAGGTAAAATAGTCAGGAGGGTATGGAATTAAAAAAAAAAAAAAAAAAAAAAAAAGCCAAGAAGTCAGGACATCCTAGAACGGAGAGGCGCAAGACACAAATGGTTTCAGGACCAAGTCAAGAAGAGTAGCCCCATGTTGTCAGATCTACAACCTACCAGGCAGTTAAGTCAAGGGTTACATAAACCTTAACACATCCCAGTGCCAGGTCCCTCATGAACGTTAATCTACACGGCCATTAAAATTGATTTCCACAGGAAGAGAATATCTCCTTGTTCATCCACTTAAAGTTTTGACCAAAATGGTCAGAAAGCACACCATCACTGAAAGCAATCAGCATTTTCTTTCTGTATCATCCCTTAAAACAGGAGATTCTAGGATCTGTTTTTCCTACCAAAACCCCGTTTTGGCTAAAAAGAGACAAAGTAGTTGGGTGTGATGTGGTTTTTTTATGTAAGTAGTTTCATGCTTGGCTATGGGGGTGGTACTGAGGGGAAGCCCACAAATTTTCCTTAATAGTCTCTTGTTAAATATGGTATGTGCATCATTAACTCCTAAAGATTAATTAATTTAATTAAAAGGAGGCACTCCAGCTGCACCAGCCCTGCAGTTGGCGGATACTTTACAAAGGGAATTTGAGCTGCTGGCCACAGGCTGACCCTCCCACAAACCCGCCACAAAAGGAACACCACCCATGACCACCCCAGCAGGGAAGAGGAGCCTACAGCTGCCATTTGGTTTTGCTATTAGAGAAGGCGCTTTGCGGTGACATAGAAATGGGAAAGGAGGGGAGAGGGGTCAGAAGTCTGGTCACCTATCCTCTACTTTATCATCTCCGAAAGGGGATCACAAATTTGCCCTTTCAGAGAGTCCTTAAGCTTGAGAGGACTCTGGAAACTCATCACTTCCACAATAGGGCCCTTTCGCCCTTGTCGGGCACCACCCAGCACACAGCTTAATCTTCACCTCCTGAAAGCCCAGCCATTCTGTGGAACACAGGGTGGCTGGTGCCTCTGAGCCAGGCGCTCCTGCCCCATCCATCTCTTTTCCATCGTGGCCCTCACATCCTGAGGCACCAGGCACTCCAGGAAGGGCAGAGGGTTCATCAATCATGACCCAGAGGGAGCGGGAAACGCAGCAAGAACGCACGCTCAGCTCTGCAGACACTCAGAGGCTGGAGGTCTCCCAGTGAAACCAGGGAGGAAAATTCTACTAAAGGAAAACCACACTCTACTGAGGCAGGACACGGAGACTTTTGCTTCTGTAGCAGTTAAAACAAGTCCGGCAAAAGGGACAAGAAGTGAGGGACACATTAATCTAGTGGATAAATTTGGAATCCTCTGTTCCTCAAGTGCTTTGCAAAGTCCACCAGTGGCCCTCTGGTCACGGATTACTGTTTGCCTCTCCCATCACCTCCACCTGTACCCCTCTGCCCTACAAATGTCCACTTTCAGATGAGCTTCCTGTGGAACTACCACTGCAAAATACAGGGTGTTTATTAAAAGCATGATGCAGCTTTAAAATTCATTAACTTTGGGGTTACATATGAAAGATGTAAACTAGTGACATCTTACGAACACTTTTTTGATTGAACGCGTCACCCAACAGAATTTATGGGAACGATGGCACAACCACCAACCATATCTGATACTGTGATCAATTTCCTTTTGCAACACTCTGAAACGATTCTACACTGGACACTGAGTGATTTCACACACTTCATGCCCACACCTAAGGACCCTGAGAGGAACGTTGTGATCAGAGAGGGAAAATAACTATTTTAACACAGCCCCATAAAAAGTACTCTTGGTCACAAGAACAGGGTGGCCAAATTCCAAGCCTGTCTTTCTGGCAGAAGGTACAAGCGAGGATTTCACTGGGATAAAGGGATAAGGAAATTCTACACCAGTGACTTCAGACTCTTCAGAAATGAAACCTCCAATAACGTATTACTTCCAGAGTACAACAAACACTCATTAAAATATTAAAAACAAACAAAACCCCCCTTCCCTCTGAGTTCTTATATGCCGTTCTAATCACTCTTGTCTAGAGGTTTCCCAGAACTAGGAAAGGATCAAGGCATTCTGTGGCTTATTTAACCCTCACTTCTGACAATTCACTCTCTAACATAATCCAATCAATGAAAATAACAGCATACAAACCTCATGTTACAGAAACGTATGCCAAAAGATAAAAAAAAAAACTTGCAGCAACACACCTCTGGACATAGAACGATCAGGGTTTGTTGATGTTGTTAAAGAACGTAGCTAGAAGGGCAATTTTAGGCAAGTACATTTTTGGATTACAGAAGAGCAATATACAGTTGTCTATTTGTCTCCCCCTTAAAGGGGAGGAAGAAGGAAATGAAGTTTTCTCTTTAAGCAAATACATCTGTTTAAACAGCTTACCTTAGTGTTATCAGCATCTCTTTCCTTCCCCGCCCACACGCACAAAATTTTAAGGGACAAATGACATAAGTGGGTGTAACTGCCTTCCCAGAGGCTAGAGCCGTTCATAAGGAAAACCCTTTCTGGGAAGCCAGACGTTCCTAGGGGTGTGTGCTTGAGGTCCCCTATCAGCTTTCACTGGAAATTACATGCATCTTTATTTTTCCAAGCGAAATCACACCCACTACTCACGAATGTCTCTGACATCTCTTTGCGCCTGTGAGAAGCCCAAGCACCCAAAATCTATTAAGCTAATACACAAACCTAGATTTATGTGCATTTACCACAATGCTCTGCATCATAAACAGATGAAGTACAAGGTTCCTTCAAATATCATCAAACATTCTCAATACCATATTCTCTTCCAGTTTTTCAGTATCATCTTCTAGGTTTCAAATATTCAAATATTATCTCCTAGGTTTATCTTCCCTTTCTTTCCTGGCTACCTCCAAACTTAAAAAATGAAGACTGCTTGAATACAGAGAACAGATCCCTGGTGTGAAGTCAGCCAAATTCGAAAATTGAATTTACCCAAACTTTTCAAGAATACATCCGCTGTATTACAAGAAGGCACGCGAGCCTCTCTAGCTAAGTATTTTTTAAAGAAAATGCACATTTTTAAAAGGTCAGCCTCCTGGCTAACAGTTAAGTCGCTGACTTTATTAGCTAGCTTATCGACTTGGGATCTCGCGCTGTCAATTTTTCCATTGGGCTTTTTAAAGTTAATGTGTGTCATGAAATGCCTGGCTGAAGCCAAAAGACAAAGTTTTTCTGTCTATGATACTAAGACGTCATGAAACACTGTAAAGTTAAAAGCCCGTCTCCATCGCTTTCCCAGGGCTTTGGCGGCTTCTCTGGCTCTGGTTGTTGAAATGGCTAAGAGGGCACTAAGTCAAGGTGCAACCACCACACAATATTTCAACATGCATTATTTTACAGACTGCTTTCTGCTATTAGAATATGGAACTTCCTTTTCAGTGAAATTATAGGCACAAAGAATCAGAACCTCCATCCTTGAACGTATTAAAATTTTATGATGTCAAAAGGAAAGCTGGTGGTGAAAATGACTGAGCCACATATACTTTCATTTCTTCTTCTTTTTTTTCAATCATTCACCAAGGCCTCTAAAAAAAAGATGCCTCACCTCTTCCACATAGTCCACTCACATTCACCAAGGCCCAGTGCATCCTAACACCAAGACCTCCTCACACACACACACAGACATGCCTCTTGACAGTTTGCAGTTCCAGGTCATTTACTCCTAAAGATGTTACAGATGTATCTTAAAGGGTAGATCCAAGCGGTAAATTCCACTTGCTAAGCTATACCTTAACCAAATAATGAATACTGGTACCTACGGAAGGTGAGTCCATTTTTAAAGTCAATCACCAGCACAGGCGATTAAAAGCCCTACCAAAAATCAATCATAAGTGACTCCTTTTGGAGGCTCAGTTACAGGCTGGAGGAACCTAAGAAACACCACGTGTACTTCTGGATACGCCATACCCTCTCTGTGTGCTAGGGAGAGACAAGAGCCATTCAATTCTCACCTTAGCAGGACATCAAGGACCGCAGGTCACAGTTACCCCAGACACCCAAGAAATCAGCTACATTGAGGCAGCTGCCTTATGAACAGCTAGAACTTCTTTGCTTAATACTTATCTGATGAACACACGTCCCTCCAGCTTCCACCATCACTCCTTTTTAAAGATTACATACTCAGATCGAAGTTTGTTCAAGTCTCTGCTCAGCTTGCCCTAGTCAATGACGCCACCATGACTCCCCTCCAATAAGCATGCTACCTGGGGGGGGAGGGGAGCGGAGTCTGGCTGGGGAGAGGCTGACTTGCTCTCGTACGCTCCACACTGACTAAATCATAAGCCCTCTTCAGTTAGACAGTAGTTCAGCTCTGTGCCTCAAGATACAGAGGATCAAACAGTACGGTTTCGGGTAAGGCAGAGCTGGCTCGATAAGGCATTCAGCTACGAGACCCAGCCTGTCCTCCAGCTGAGACTCCCCAGGCTGGCTTCCCTTTTCCCTCACTCCTCCACACTCAGTCCTGAAACACTGTCAAAGCAAATAAAAGGTGTTCCAACCCCAAGTCCAGTCCACATGGCCACACAAGCATGACTTTGCAAAACTCTGCTGGCAACCACATTGACTTGCAGCAAACTCAACTGTGATCGATAAGCCAAAGCAGGTTCGGATTCGGGTAGGTTTAAGCTTGCACAAGCACAAAGAGAAAGCCACTCACTCTCAAACCCAAAGCGACCACAGAAAGCACCTGCACAAACTCGTCAGGGTGGCTGATAAGGTCACAAGCGCCTCAGAAAAGATCTTCTACTCCTAGAGGCATGAGACAAACGGGAGGCCTGTCACACTGCTGGTGTCAATATTTATCTATGGCGTAGGTATTCGCGATGGTATAAATCAGGCACTTTTTCAATTCACTCGTTCACGTCATGTGCCACTACAAAGCCCCCAAACAGAGATCCATTTACAGCTTGAGTTTCTTTTCTTCCATTTCCATACAGAAGGCTGACTGCGGGGCCCACAGTCTATGTCAGCAATAATCCCAGCAGCTCGAGAATAAAGGGTTCAATGTATTTCAGAACTGCCAATATCAAATGGCACTGCACCCGAGGACAATAAAGAGATGGGGAAGGGAAACAAAGTGCCTGCTTTCTCCCTTCCCATGGCATGCATGTTTTCCACACTGGAAATGAGCAAAGCTTAGCCCTTGCAGTAAAGTAACTGAACCCCTAGAACCACGCTGAGGCATTTTTAAGTGTGACTTACACTGCAGGATTAACCCAGCAACCACGACCCAAAGGTATGTGAAGCTCAAAGGAAGCCATGTGCTATGCAACAGCCCTGTTTGGTCAGCTCCAATTCTCCCAGACTACCTCCTCCTTCACCCTCTATGGAGTCTTCCTCCCTCAGCCTCCCCCACCCCCAAAATAAAGGCCTACACAATTTCCCTTCCCAGGTAAAAGTCAGAGGAGATAACTAGTCCATCATTATGAACATTAGGAGGCCCTTGCGACCTCTGAAAATAGCTGTGCATTGTGGAAACCAGGTTCACAAATGGATTCCTCCAAGTCTCTTCCCGTCACTCAAAGTCCTCAAGTCCCCTTTCTGCAGCGGATGCTAACCTGCAGCTCCCTCAGTCAGCTGTGTTGGCTTCTTCCAAGGAGACTCACTGCGGCGGCCCAGTGGGGTAGGCCGACTTCAGGTTTCCATGCTAAGGAAATCGAGGCACTGGACAAAGATGGCTCTCTCCAGTGACAAACTGAAGAACCTGCCTCAAAGCCTTCTTGCAAAATTGCTGGGAATTGACATTAAAAAGATTCCTTAAGCCAGCTTCCTTAGGAGCTCACTAAATCTCCTTTGCTGATCCCATATAGACAACTCTTCCCAACTAGATGGGTCTCCCTCACTAGGATTCTGGATACTCCATGCAGCCCGATAAGGATCATCATCCTTATTATCTGCCAACAGGCTACAAATCACTTCAATTCCTTTCTAAGCAAAACTGCGATGGCAAGTGATGAGCTATGATATATGAGGCGCGTGTGGTCTGTGAGGGGCCAACATTCCTACCTCTGCTTTAAATACGCCTGTTGAGTGAAAGCAGGCAAGCACTGAGCCCAAAATGGTAGCGGCCGAGGGTGTGGTCGGTTTTATTTTTTCTGGCATAAAAATATACATGACACTTTAAGTGGCCAGTATTTCCTCACGCACACTGAAGTTAATAATTCACAAACCAACTGACATTCATCAAGGATCAGAAAACTTAAAGGTGGTTTATGTAAACACTCCTGTTCTTGTTCTTATTTAACAGCTGGTTTATTTAACTGATGGCTTCTGTTGCCATTAGGGGCAGGTAGCACTTCAAAATACACACTACCTGGGTCACTTAGCCTCTGAGTTTCACGTTATGCAAACTCTGGCAAGTATTTTCCTCCCTGATGGAAGAGTTAGATGATTCTAGTAAGGTGAAAATACAGGACGAAATCATCCCGGTTTGCTGATAAGACTGTTGTAATCATGCTCTCTCAGTTCTAATCCAGCCCCTCCCAATGGACAATCCCCAAGACGCCAACACAGGAAGGAGCAGTAGGTTGGTTGGAACAGCACTTATCCCAGAGGCAAGCTGCCTGGATCTCAGAGCAGACTGTCTCACCCACATGAGGAAGACATGCCTCTCCACTCAGTCACCCCCAAAAAGGAGGGAATGCCCTCTCCTCTCAGACCGTATGCTCTTCACGTCTCTTTTGACCTCACTCAACTTCACCCTATCTCTAAAATCATCTGTATGTGTGGTGAGGATGCGGTGAGGGAAGGAGTCCAAGGAGGCCTTCTCCAGCCACTATCTGAGTGTCTCCAACCTGCTACAGGACAGCAGGATTACCAGGTGGTGGTGGTGGTGGTGTTTTCAACCAAAGGAAATTAACCTTGGGGGTATGAGTTATCTGCAAAGCCGTGGAGTTACTACCAACACATGATCCACAGCCTTGGTTTATGAATCCGCAAGGCCACATGAACATCCACATAAGCCTTGTTAAAGAGGTTACACATTAACCACACAGGATCTCAGGGAAGACCTATCACCTCCACCATCTCCACACCTTTTATATCGCGCCTTGAAAGGGCTTTCTGGAAGTTGCAACCATGGAATTTGAAATAAACGGAGATGGGTCCATTTTTTCAGTTTTTGTTTTTCATAAACTAATCTCAGTGGGTGCAGCTGATCCTTAAAAGACAGCGAGTTAATTCCTGAGGGGCAGAAAATGACAGCAAACCCAAAAGGGCAAACGTGGAGCGTGGCCAACCCGTGGTTCTTTCCACAGGTGTGTGTGGCTAGATGTCTCAGGGGCCCAGGGAAACGATGCTTGGATAACATAGCAGAAAAGCCAGTGGTCACTCACATTGGGTTTGGAAATGAATGAACACACAAATGCTTATGAAGCACCTGCTATGTGCCAGGAATGGAGCTGGACTCCAGGACAACGCCACAGCAAGGTGGCCTCTCCCCCAGGAGTTTACAATCAGGAGGGAAAGACAGACGCTGAGCAAGTCACCAGAGATGTGTTCCAAAGGCTCTCCTGGAACAAGACAGCAGCCACCCTTGCTTGGCTGTTCCAGGAAAGCTCTCTGAGGAAATCTTTAACCTCAGACCAGAAGGACTGCAGAGGAGGCACAGCTGTGAGAGCACAGGCGGGGGCGGGGGCGGGGGGGCCTGAGGAAAGGGTGTGGCTGGCGAAGGAACTACCCAGTCCTGTACAGCGAGCTCAGAAAGCCCCTGGCATCAGGCAATGGCGGAGGAAGGCAGGAGGCAGGGGAACAGTGACTTGGAAGCACAAAGACTTGTAGCTGAGTCCAAGGGAGCCACCGTCTAGGGCAACAGGTCTCACACTTAAGCCTCCAAAGCAACATCCCCCCCAAAGCTGTTTAAAATGCAGATTCCAAGGGCCAGCCCTGTAGCATAGTGGTTAAGTTCACGTGCTCCACTTCGGCGGCCCAGGATTCATGGGTTTGGACCCTGGACACAGACCCACACAGTGCTCATCAAGCCATGCTGTGGCAGCATCCCACGTGGAAAACAGAGGAAGACTGGCACAGATGTTAGCTGAGCAACATTCTTCCTCAGGCAAAAAGAAGAAGATTGGCAACAAATGTTAGCTCAGGGACGATCTTCCTCACCCCCTCCAAAAATGCAGATTCCCAGTCCCTAACACCATAAATTCAGACTCCAGAGTCAATGGAGGATTAGCAAATGCCTACTGGCTGCCTGGAGGACTAAGGGAGGGCCACCACATAATCACTACTTCACTTACTAAGCGAGATCAGCCTGCAGACCAGTCTACCTAAATTGGCAGATCACCAAAGGTGGGTTGTCACTATTTTTCCCAAGTGTGTACCTGCAGGCCTTCCCTCAAGCTCCCCTCCACCACCTGGAATCCCTGCCTCTATCTGTCCACTAGAATGAGACTAAAGATGACGAAATTAAAAACAAAAAGCAAAAGATTTGATCCTCCACACCCAGGCCCAAGGTTCTAAATGCTTGCAGAGTTTCAGCAGTAACCCCTGAGTAACCCAAGGAGCCACTCTCCCTATGGTTTCTTGTGTAAATGAAACTGTTGCAAGGCCTTGGCTTCCTTTCCTATTAAAAACCACCAGGGCCACAGTTTTCAATTAACTGTGTCAGCCCACCACCCCGAAGCAGCCCAAGTTCAATATGTCTTCCCCCTGCCCCCAGCTTCCGGTCTCCACCAAGCACTTCACACCTCCCTATTGTAAACCTGTCCAGAGCAATTACCCTGCCTGTGTTTGGACAGCCTCAGTACTGCATTTCTGTCTAATTTATAGCAGCAAAGCTCTGTTGGCAAAGGCAGGCGTGCCCTGGAGCAGAGGAAATGCGGAGAAAATGGTCAGACTTGGCTGTAAATGCATATGCACAGCAAATATCCTCAGGTTAGAAGAGGGCAAATGTTCCCACTCTCCTAGTGGCAAGCTCCTCTGTGATGAGCTCCCATGAAGCGTCTCAAATCTGGATTCACGGCAAGAAAACCACTGTTCTGTTCTACCACATTTCCTCCTTCACCTGGGATTACAAACAGGGACGCACATGAACCAAACCAATCAGGCAAGTACTGTCCATTGTATTTCTACTGGAAGATCTTGAAAGTCTCAAAAATCTTAAAAATACAATTCTTCTCAACTAGGAAGATAAGTCAGAGACTAGCATCCCTTCCTGGGGAAGATCCCAAACCATCCAAAATTGTACAACCTGTCTCTTTTTGGGCAAAGAATCTGAATAGACATTTCTCCAAAGAAGATACACAAATGGTCAATAAGCAGATGAAAAGATGCTCAGCATCACTACTCATTAGGGAAATGCAAATCAAAACTACAATGAGATACCACTTCACACCCACTAGGATGGCCATCATTAAAAAGACACACAGTAACAAGTATTGGTGAGACTGTAGAGAAACGGGAACTTTATTCACTAGGGGAAGTGCAACACTGTGCACACAGCCTCTGGGAAACACTCCAGCAGTGCCTCAAAAAGTTAAACATGGCTACCATATGAACCAGCAATTCCACTCCCAGGCACGTACCCAAGAGAAATGAAAACATACATTCAACACAAAACTTGTACACCAATGTTCAAAGCAGCATTATGCACAATAGCCAAAAATTGGAAACAATCCCAAGTCCATCAACAGATGAATGGATAAACAAAATGTGGTACATGCATAAAATGGAATATTACTCAGCCACAAAAAAGGGAAAGAATGGTTGATACACACTACAACATGGAAGAACCCTGAAAACACTAGGCTAAGTGAAGGAAGATTCCACCTACATGAAATGTCCAGAACAGGCAAATCCACAGAGCCAGAAAGTAGATGTTGTCAGGGGACGGGAAGGAACAGTGGGGAGAGACTGCTAATGGGTACAGGGTTTCGTTTTGGGGTGATGAAAATGTTCTGGAATTAGTAGTGATGGTTCCACAACTCTGGGAATATACTAAAAACCCTGAAACATATAATTTAAAAGGATGACTTTTATGGTATTTGAATTATATCTCAATAAAGCTGTTATTTAAAAAGAAGAAGAAAGAAAAAAACCTGCTGCCTTAGCAGGCTCTCAAAATTCCAGCCTAAAAATGCCACCTAGCTACTTCTGTACCACAAAAATGCAGAAATAACCTCTTCCTCTAAGTGCTAGCAGATAAATGAAGTGGGGAACAGGCAAAATAGCCACATTTCAGATGGCAGAGCCACGATTCCACCATCAAAATCTCTTCCATCGGATCAGCTTTCTTGCTTCCTAAACTGTGCTACCCTCCCTGCCACAGAGCTGCTCTCAAATCCACCAGAAGCAGAAAATCTCACTTGGAGTTTATCCTCCCACAGAAAACAAATTCCCAAGATTTCGAAAGATCATTTTTTTGCTTCATTTAATTATTTATAAGGCTGTGAAAAGCAGGGTTCCCAATGGCCAGTCATTCAAAAATTAAGAACAAACCAGAAGGTAGGAGGAAATGTCACCACAATGGGGAGAAAATAAATTAGTTAGATTAAGATTAAGATCTAAACCCCTTTCTGTGTTCTCGCAGGCAGATTTTAGAATAACAGCATGCTATTTCTGGAAATGTCCCTCCAGAGGAAAAGCTGGGAGGGTGGGGTGGAGACTCTACATTTCAGTTTTCGATTAAAATTTGCTGAAGTTGACGGAAAGCAGATATAAATGGCCAACACTCCCACCTGACCCCACCCACACACAGGTATGCTGGTCCTCCCTGGCCGAGAGCATGACCCTCCATGCCTCAGGTACCACACTGCAGCACTGCCCTCGCCAGCAAAGATGTAGTTAACTGGAAAGTCCGAAAGTCTACTGGGGCCAGGATGCGAACCAACATCAAAGAGATTCCAGTTGCTCCCCTTGTGCAATAAACTTCTTTCACCCAACATCATTCACACTTTCAGAGTGCAAAGTTCACTCTGATATTGGTGGCTTTCTCACTTTGTAGCTTTTTTGGCAAGTGCCCCTTGGCCTAGTTGTTCATTAATATATAATCAGAACATTAAAAGCATTGTTTCACCTTCTATGGAGGCTGGGGCCAACTGAATAAAGCCTACATTGTCCCTAGGGGGGTGGGGGGTGCAGGAACCACCTTGCAACTGGCAGAGAATTCAAAGATGCACAGATCGGCGGGTATGGACATGTACACACACTCACACACACACACACAGAGTTAAGTATTTCACAAGATGTTTTTGATATTCCTACACGGCAAAGAGCTAAGATTAAAACGTTTATCTTACCACAGAAATTGACCTGGCATTTCTTTCCTTTTAAGCCTTTCAACACCAAATTACTCCCTACCTTTAAAACCTCTACAGGAAGTAGTGATATCTGTGGCAGGAAGACAAACGAGCGAGAAGGGACGTCTTCAGTGCGACCAGACTGCCTAAGATGAGGCTGGCTAGGGCACTACTTTTACTTTTCAGATCAGACACGCACGATGACAACTCACTTTTGAGCCCATGTTTACTTTGCTGGAAGCCACATTCTAAACATGAGCTCGTCTGTAGAAGGGAAGCAGCTTACGGTCCAACCTTGTTTATGCTCCAAGTAGGTTTGACAGAAAAACCACATCAATTTGTTTTAAAATAATTCCCGTTTGCTGGAAGCTGTTCCTGAAGGGCTCCCCGCCACGCTAATCTGCTCTGATTCCTACCAGCTGTAGGTACCAGGCACGCCAGCCACAGATAGGGTGGCCTGGGCACACGCGGGCTGGCTGGACAGGGCTGCAGCAATCTGGGGCTAACTTCTGGGGCTCCACAAAGCCACTGCAACATCCCCCTCCAGGACACACAATCAACATCGGGTTAAGAAGAACACAAAAACACTTCCTGGTTCAGAGTCAAAATTTGCAACACTCCCACACAGAGCAGAGTTCTCTGTGCAATTACACCTGGGGGGGTGGGGTAGAGCCTTTTCAAACTCTCAGAAACACATCATCTCTAGTGTTAAGGACATGTATTTGTGTCCAAGCCCAAAGTTTACAGTGGATGGTACTCAGACCATTTAGTTGGCTAAATGAGCATCAGAAAAAGAAGGAAATTTAAAAAAGGAACGTCTATGAATAACATATGCAATGATCTTCAGCCTCACCAACCAAAGAAACGCAGATTAAAATAATCCAATGCAATTTTCATGTATTAAACTGGTGTATGGTTACAGAAAAAAAAGCATCTAACGTTTGTGAGGGTGTGGGGAAAATGGGCACAATTTCACATGTAAATTGGTGGCTTCTTAGAAGCAGCTGTGCCAAAAGCCCTAAGAAGTTGCATGCCCAGAGTAATTTGGATTTACTAACTCATCCTAAGGAAATAAGAAATGTACAAACACCTATGTATAAGGATGTTTACCACACTTTAGAAAAAACCTAAATGCCCAGTATCAGGGAAAGTTTAATTGTGACTTAAACCGTATTTTAAAATATTTAAAGTCAAAGAAAATATTCATAATATTCAGTCTTAAAAAAAGCAGACATTATGTTGTACACCTGAAACCAATTTAATGTTATGTCAGTTATAACTCAATTAAAAACATTTTTTAAAAACTGAATTACAAATGAATAGCAACCCCAATTTTGTTTTTAAAAAAAGCCTCAAAATAGGTATTCAACCATAGGCATTCCTGGAAATTTATATACCAAACTGATAATATTTATCAATGGACAGATATCAATTATTCTTTTTTCTTTTGTAGTTTCCTCTTTATTCAATAAACATGTCTACCATGTGTCACCAGAAAATGAAAAGTAATTAAAATAAAAGCATGGTAACTACGTCAACAGGTCAACAGCACTAAACCCTTTAACATAAGGTCACCACTCTATCACAGCTTACTGGGTACAAAAGGGCCTTCCTACAGACTCACAGCCCAAGATCTCAATACCACTAAAGCAAACATTTGAGGCAGCGCTCACAGCCAGAACACAGCTTTCCCACTGCCTCTCTTTAGCATCTCCGGTAGACTGCGCACACCTGAGGTCCACGCCAAAAGGAGCCAGATTTAGAACCCTGTCTGCCCAAAGTCTCCTGCCATGGAAGCGTCTATAAATCTAAGTTGCTAGTTTGGCTTGAACCACCAAGGGCATGGTAACCTGCCCTCAGCGTTCTTATACCTCATTCTGGTCGAAGGGAGCAGCCTTTCCGCTCATGCCAGCAAAGAGGGAGAAAAATGACCTTGGCCTGGTCCACCCTTTTTGTCAAAGTAGAGGTCTTAGCAAAGTAAGGAAGAGCCAAGCAATCTAAACCAGCTGCCTGGCCGGGGCTCAGCATAAACTGAGCAGAGTAACCACAAGGGGAAGGGTGTCTAGACGGCCTCAGTCTATGGAAGAAGCAACCCTCCCCTAGAGTGTCAACTCTGTAAAAGCAGCCTTCAAACCTTGCTCCACCAAAAGAGCAGATGAGAGACCACGCCGACAGCTGGGAACTGCCCTGTGGGCTCCCTCGCCAAATGCAACACGGAGGAGAGCTGGCGGGTCTGGCCCACGCGCCAAGGACAGCCACTTGGGATCCAGGAGGGAAGCGACACCCAGGGACCCTATGTGGGAGACAGGTCACATGCAGTGCTTAAACTGAAAAGAGTTTCAGTAACGTTACTTGGATACAGGACTTAAAAGCCACCTTCCCAAAAGAGAGGGACGAGAAAGACTGTCAATGCTTAATGTGGTACGTAAACTGCCTACCTGGCATCTTCCAACTTCTGTTCTACGTGCTGCTTCTTCCTTTCCATTTTTCTAAGTTTCTCAACACTAATATGTGGTGGGGGATGGAGGAAACTATCAACTAGATGAGGGGTATTTAGGAAACGTACAGGCAGCCCTGGGAGGCCTAAATTATCTTGAGTGTCTGGGAAAGGTATTTCTATAGGACTTAGGGGACTAAACAGACTGAACACCAATAGTCCTACGTACATCAGTATCTGTACTGAGCATTTCTTGTGTCCCAGGCTTTGTGCTAGATTCTGGGACTACAACAGTGGATCAGAAACAAGGCCAGTCCCTGCTTTCAGGGAGCTTTCGGACTAATGGGGGAATGAGATATTAATCCAATCACGACGCGAAACTTCTGTATAAAGCGCTGCAGAGTCCTTCAGGCAGGATGCAACCCAGAAGGAAGGTCTGCAATGGCTTCCGGAGGAGAAACTTTTAGGGGTGAGCAGAAGTCGGCCTGAAAAAGAAGGAACGTTGCTCCAGACAGAGGGAACAGGATGTAAGGGACATGCGACACAGGCAGTATTCTCAGAGCCTGGAAAAAGTCCCACGTGGTGGCCAGGGCACATGGAGCAAGGTAGGAAAGAATGATGAAGGTGGAGCGGTAGCTGGACAGCCAGAGCTTTTAGGCAGTAGGAGTCACGTGTTCCAATTTGCAACTCTGCAAAGACCCCTGTCACTGGGAGCGGGGCAAGATAGATGTGAGTAAAAAGCTCTCTGCTCTCCCTAAAGTCTGCATAACACAAAGAAATAGTACAGAAGAAAAGGTGAACATAAAATTTATCAAAAAAAATCACTCATGAATTCTACCATTCTTCCTTCCATCTCTCTGCTGTGGTCCTTTTTTAAAATGAAGGGTGGGGGCAGTGGGTCACTGGTGGCCACAGCAGTCTCCCAGAACCACATATATAGCTCACAGGGCTGCACAACCCAAGGCATGCCAAGGATTTCAGGCAGAGTATAAACTCCATCGGCAGGCTAAACTGTTTATATGTTCTGGAGTTAAAAATACACCACTCAGGTCAGCGTTAACACCAGGGCCTTATCACCAAGGCTGTTTGTAAGCTGGTTACACAAGGCCAGCCTATGACTCGCCCATCTTTTAAATGTGCCTCGATCTGCAAATTGTCTAACGATACATCAGTGAGATTATAATAAAGCCACCAAATATACACGCATTTGAGAAAAACACTTTCCAAACCCAAGGATACTTTACTGTTTATAAATAGTTTACTTTTTTTGATCCCCAAGCATGTAATATTCGCAGTTGCTCCAGAAACCAAAGAAACATGGAATGGGAACACAAACCACAACCTAACAGAAACAATAAACAACAGATGGCGAGACATATGCGCATGCGACCACCCCCTTCACCAAAGGGGCACACCCAAAATGGATTGTGACACACAAGTCTGCCAATGAAGAAGCGTGCTCTTCAAGATCACATTCAGGACACCACTTACGGAGCACTGGCTCTACGGCCAGAACTGTGCTAGGTCCTTCAGGCCACCAGAGTTGAAGGACCCATCATCGGCCTCAAGGAAGTCACAGACTTGAAAGAGAGGCAAGACAAACACAAGACAGCAGTCAGCACTAGTCTCGCGGTATTCTTTCTACATACAATCATGGAGAATCAGGTTTGAGTTCTAACTCTGGCAATTGCTAGACCCTGGGCAAGTCATTCAACCACTCTGGGCCTCAGGCACAACAGAGAGGTAACAGATTTCACAGTCAAGATGATAATCAAACTAGTTCATGTACATGTGTTCTGCTGCAAAAACGGCAATTGCTAGTACTGCTATAGTTATAATAGGTAACACTCCTCAAACTTCTGCTATGTGTTAGGCTCTCTTCTAAAAATCATAAATTATTTCAATTTTGTCCTCAACACAAATTAAGTGAGGTGGGCACGACAAGTATCCTCATATAAGATAAGAGGAAACTGAGTCAGACAGCTGGGCTCCAGAGCCACCACTCTTCCCAAGGTGCCACCTGACAGAATATGGCTGCCTCATCCCCACAACCACCACCCCTCATAGCCACACAAGCTGAACGAAGTGGGGCTTTGTAGAAGACGAGGACACTGCATTATCTTCCCCAGCAGACCCTGAAACACCACTCTGCTCTGGGCTTTTCACTGGTGAACACAGCTTGAACTTATTTGAAGAGTTCAAGACAAATGCTAAAATAAACTCAGACTCTCAAGTCACATTTGCCTTAACTAATGATTCTGATTAGTTGATGTTTACAAAAATTTTTAAATGTCATCTGTCTCAAAACAAAGGGGAGGGGTCCCAATAAATACATGTGGTTCTCATATTGCTTTCCATATATGGACACATCTATTTTAGGTATCGCAATCTCATGTCCAATTATTCTGCCAATTTCACCTCAATGCTCATTTTTTTTTAAAACTCTGACTAGAATTTTCCAACTACACTGTAACTTTAAGCTTTTGTGTTTCTTCTACATTTAAAAAGAATGCCATTTCTCAATATATAACTCCCAGATGTAGAATTCACAGATGATTCATCTCGCAGAACAAGTGTTCGGAGACATCAGCTCCAAATAGAGGAAAAACTTGGAATTCCCTTCTCTCTCAAAGTACGAACTCGCCTAGATCTGCTCTGCTCAACAAAGTTTGTTTTCAATTATATTTCCAAGTTCTTTTAACAATAACTGCATGGCGTCTGGCACTGACACATCTGATTCTTTGAAGTGGTTCGCAAGCAGAAAGTAGAAAATAAGGAGAAAGGGGAAAGGAAAGGAGGAGCATCCATAATTTTTGTTTTAGGTCAAATATTCTCTCTTTGACATAAAATCAGACAAACAACAAGCTACGACTTCTCACCGAAGGTCCACACTGCAAGGAGCACCACCAGTGATTGAAGAAAACCTCTGAATTGACCTCTTTATCCATCAGCTGGCTCTTGATGGGAAAACAAATCCTCAGCACAAAAAAATACGGCCTTTTACTCCTCATATCCGAATTCCAAAACCACTTTTGTAAAGTCCTCCCCACAGATCACTTAGGAGTGATCACACTTTGGGGATAAACCTCAGAACCTCTGAGAAACAATGAAAAGGAGGAATCCTTTCCACCCAGAAAAAAATGTACCACGCCCCAAGAAGGAAAGTGATAGGGTAATAAACAAGTAATTATCAATGGATTCCTAGGTACACGAAATTGGACAAGCCCTGCAGCATGCTTTCAAGTCGAAGTGGAGAAAAAAGAAGGATGTGTGACAACTTATCTAACCAGATAGATTCGGAGAATCCTCTGGGAGAAGACTAGATATAAGTAAGAAACTCACCAGAACATGTCAAGCGAGTTACCAGAGAAAATATCTGACAGTGACAACCGAGGCTCATGGAAGGGTGGGAAGATTATCTGGCCTATTTTGATTTCAGAAAGCACAAGGAAAAAGGCCACCTTTAAGTCTTAAAGGGAGAATGTTTAATAAAAAAAAAAAAAGTCTAGTTCTTTGGTCAATTTCCTTTAGTCCTAAAGTAGTCCCTAATTCCTGTTAAATTTCCTGTTAAGAAGTTCCAAACCACTAATTGTGCCTCCAGCTTCGCTGCGTTTTAGCTGTATCCCCAAACAAGGTTCCAAATTCCCAAAATTTATTCTAAAGAAAAGACAGAAAAAAAAATCCAGAGGTTCCATCTTAAGAAAATTTACATGACAAAGAATAAGTGAAAGGAAGAGAAAAGCCCAAGAATTTCCACTGAAGACACTAACAAATTCCATGTGGAAAAAAGGTAGATATTGAGAATACAGAAAATAAAAGCTTCTAGATTCTGCATGATAAATAAAGTCTTTTAAGGAGACCAATTATGAGAGGGATAACGATTTTCAAGAACGGTGTTTGACCAAGAGGGAACCAATGGAAATTCAGGCAGATGGGTAGATTTGATATAAACTGAACCAAAAAGACAGCAAGAGAGACAGACTTCAAAATTGCAGAAAGAAAGCCACTGGGCTGTACATATTAAGCTGTTGAGTTTCCACCCTGAAGGCTACACGTGAAAGATCTCCCTGGTAAAAAGTTGAAAGCTACTCTGATATCCACCATGTTCCCTGCATGTAGTGAATGGCAAACCAGCTCAGAAAGGACAAGGTAGTACACAGCTGCTGGTCCTTTGGCGATTACTATCGAATGTTACAGATAGCCCATCCCATCGTTCAAGGCAGTTTATCAGCTTCCCCTACAACTTCACTCACCCCAACTATGCACAGAAAGCCTGCTTGAGATAGATGCTGCCTGCAGCGGCCCTAAGAAAGGCAGAGACAAGCGACTCTTTAGAAAAATAGGCCTTTAATTTATTTGCCTTTTTTGACCTAAGTTCTTAAAAAGCTAAATCAAAGGCCTAAAGTAGGTCTGCACCATCTTCCTTAGGTTTTCTTTGGGCCAAAGGAGAAAAGAAGGCAATAACCCAAGAAAGTAATACTGTGGAGTATTTGCTCCCCTCAATAACACCTAGGGTCCCACACACCCATTTCCCTTTGCAGCTCAGGATGTCCCTCTGAGGGTTTCACTCAGAAGCACTGAACACGCAGAGACTACTTTTAAGTACGTATCCTAGACACACAGGTCAACTTACTAACTCTTACCATCCAATCAGTAAGCAGTTTATTCCCTCTTTGCTTCACTTAGGATAGAATCATAAACCTGAAAACAAGGAGTCTTAGAAGTCAGACATTCCTTTACAGATAGGAAATTAAGTGATTAGCCCAAGGTCACCCTGCCACTCAGTGGCAGAGCTGGCACAAACCCCTAAGGTCTCCTGATACCCAGCCATGGGCTGTTTTCCTATCCTACTACATTCCTGCCTTTGTAGCTTCAACAAAATTAATTTTTTCCATTAGGTCAATAGTTTTTATCCCTCTTTGGTCAAGAACCCCTTTAACAAGCTCAGTGAAAATGTGGGCTCCTTTCTGCCCAGAAAGATGTATTGAGCTCTAAGATTTCACACATAATAAAGTTCCCTAGACCACTCCCACACCCCCCAAATAATATTTGAGGTAAGCCAGTATTTTAGGACAGTCTGGAATTCAATATAATTGAATCATTTCTAAGTATTATTTCAAATGAACTTGTGAAAGAATCCTAAAAATCTCCATAGAAGAGTTCCTGATTTTTCTCTTGGGCAAAGCACAGCCCCTCAATGAGGCCAAACCACCCGTGGCCAGGAGTCCTACCCACACACCAAATCTGAGAAAACATTCGGAGGAATTAGGGATGAGGCAGACCTTAATAGCTACAAAACATTGTAGTTTGCTTTCTGGATCTCCTCTCCTCCGAACTTGAGAAGGAAACCCTTGTCCCATTCGAGCGGCAGCTTCTGCATCCATCACTCCGTTGCAACAACAACCAACTTCCTGGAAGCAACAAGCTCTTCTGGCTGTTTATAAGTTTTGCAAGCACTGGGAGCTCGGGAGCCAGAAACTGACACCAGCCCAGGTGGAGGGAGGAAATCACAGACTCCCCCCTACCCCCAATATCTTTTTAATTAAAAATAAAACAAAAACTAAAATGTAAAGAAAGCGAATGGTGCTGGACCAAGGTAGTGCACTGCTGAAATCAGATGAAAGAACAAAGTACTACCAATTGCAAAACAGAAATTAAATTCACAGTCAGAATTTCTCAAGTGTGAGTTTCTCCCCCCATAAATTGTTCTTAAACCCTCTGGCATGTGTTTCCACTTTTCTAAACAAAGAATACACTGTAAGATGGTATCTAATCAAATATCATATAAATTTAATTAAGCTTAATATATTCATGAGTTTAACCCAACCATGTTGGACAGCTTTATCTACCGGAATTAAATTTTCACAAGTAGAATATGGAAATCATTCCATAAACTGTGACAAAGTGAATGGAACTTGGATGACTATGTAACTCCCATTCGGGTTCCTAACTAAGCTGCAGCCAGCATGAAATCTATTCTAAAAGGGAGTCCTAACTAACAAGGTAACAGGCTGTGGAGAAACCAAACTATGGACTTCTACAAAACAAAACAAAACAAAACCATTCTGCAGCTACTTGGAGAAAAGCATTTTCAAATCTGTGTGAAGTTTAAATCGAGCACAGAAGGTTTCATGAGCCTAGTTCTTTGCTTTTTGAGGATTTTCTTACAGGGTGCCTCTAACTCTATTTAAAGCAGCCTCAAGTAGCCACAGCTGGAGGGTCAGGCCTTGCAAAGTAAACAACAGTTAACTCAATTCAGACTCATGACTTAACTACAACCAATGGCTAATTATCCCTCTATTAACCAACAATATCTGAAATATCACTTTTTAAATGACCCATTCGTAATTACATTTGTTCACTAATGGATTCTAATTAACAATTAATAGCATAGTAGAAACCTCCCAATTAAGAGCTACATAAGAGAGAGGAGAGTTCATCAGAATTGCACATTTCTGGGAAAGGACTCTAGGACAAAAGAACTTTCTAAACACCTCCCACAAGAGAAGGAAAACGGAATTCTGAGAACATATTAATTAAGAGTGCCCACAGTAGATGCTCAATAAACATTCTGTAAATATACAGCTCACCAAAATTCCCTTTGGAAAAACATACTTAAATGTTGATTTCTTTAAGAAGTTGTTCACATTCACATCTCTTAAAACCACTCTATAGTGAATTGTATGATATGTGAATTATATCTCAATAAAGCTGTTAATAAAAAAAACTACAGGGGCCAGCCCCATGGCCAAGTGGTTAAGTTTGCGCACTACGCTTCGGTGGCCCAGGGTTTCGCTGGTTCGGATCCTGGGCGCGGACAAGGCACCGCTCATCAGGCCATGCTGAGGCGGCATCCCACATGCCACAACTAGAAGGATACACAACTATGTACCAGGGGGCTTTGGGGAGAAAAAAAGAAAAAATAAAAAATAAAATCTTTAAAAAAAAAAAACTATAAATTTACAGATGAAATGACATGCTTTGATTAGCTTCCAAAACGCACAGAAGAGAAGTGCATTGGGGCAGAGATCAAAGAAGAGCCAGGAGTTGATAACTGTTGAAGCTGGGAGAGAGTTAACTACATTATTCTGTCCATTTGTGTAGATGTTTGCTATCTCCATAATAAAAAGGTAAGGAAAAACACCCTGTACCAACAGAAGTGAATAACTTTATTTAAAAGTACCTGGCTGCATATCTAATGTTCCCTTAATTCAGATTTTGTTTTAAAAAATCAGACTTCTCAGATCTCGCAAGCAAAAGCAGCTGTATCTGCTACAGCCTACTTTCCCATCAGTTGTCACTGTCTCTGCCTAGGCAGGGCCCATGTGTCAATTTCTTTTTATCCAGCTCAAAGTGCTAATGCTTGAGACACAAAGATTTGGAACTAAAGCGAGATTCTCTCTCTCCCAGTTCAAAAGCGCTCAGTCCCTCTCATGATATCCAACAGGGTAGCATCACGTAGGCAATCCGGCGAGCAAGGACTGATCTGTGCCATGCATGCTCTGACCAAGACAGGTAGCAAAGTATTTGAACAGCAAACTATAAATGATGGAAGGAGCACAGGACAGGAAGCAGGGGTGGAGGGGACACTGGCTAAATGCTGCATAAAGGAGTCTTAGAAGATGAAGCTGTGAGATTTCTTATCAGCTAAAAACACCCCCTTCATTATCTCCACTGTATTTCTCAACATCTACATAACTCTGCTTACAGGACAGACCCTCACTCATTTCATTCATTTTCTTCCTAATAACATGAGACCTTGAGGAAAAAAAATACCTGTAGATCATGAAAGATTAGAGACCTACACAGCACAAAAGTTTAAAGAATAATCAATGCAAAGTCCTTAAAAAGAGACAGGCCAGGCTTTCTTTAAACTCTCTGAACGCCACCGTCTGCCAAGACAAACTCAACAAGCAGTGATTGGAACCTGTATCCTGGTTCACAAGGAAACCAAGTGTATTAGGACTTGCAGAGATGAACGGATTGGTTGTTCGCACAATGGGCTTTACCGGTTATGCTAGATTAAATAGTAATAAAGACGCAAACAATCGTGGCCGTTCATGTGGGCAAGGCTGTGAATCAGGGCCATTCACTGGGGAAGGGACGCAGGCACAGGTGCAGAAGTAGCAACAGCAAACAGCTTTTCAGGTGGCATCCTTGCCAGATGCCTCAAATGACCCTGTGCTCACCTCCCATGTCCCCTACAAAGTCACTGTACGGTTGCAAACAAACCAAAACCAATGAAAAACGGCAGAGCTCTGCAGCTCTCTGCATTGAACCCAACAATCGTCTCCCCTCACACCTCCTCCTCACTGAAATATTTCCAAACAGAAGTGGGCACAGCACAGGATTCGGTCGGCCCCACAGTCTGTAACCCAACCCCTGTTTGGAAGAGCACACCTGCATTCTTCCAAGCTATTGACTGAGGGGCGCTACTTGCACCTTGGTAGGGCTCGGTTTCCATGAAACCCTGGGAAATAATAGCATAAAATCATTAGTTTAAGGGCCTCTCACTTCTCTCCCTCCTTCCCACACCCCACCTCCCAAAAGGATAATGCTAAATAGACAGGAGTATTTGCACAACTGGAATACATTTATAAACCCCCTCAATAATTTCTGCTAATTGTATAATGTGTATAATTTGTTGCAACTGTTCATAGCTTCCCACCGGTTTGTCTGAAATTCCCAAGGGCACATGAAGTGTCACTTGTTTCACTCTATACTATCACCAAAAACTTTATGAGAGAAGGCTGCTGGCTTGTGAGCCTTGCCACCTGCCCACTCCAAAAGAGGCTTCCCATGAGAAAAGTAAACTCTTCCCAGGAGGCCTCTGTCACCAGGAAATCTGACCTGGAGAGACTGGCCATGCGAGGATGCAAAATTTGAGCTCAGGAGGCCTTAACCTTCCAACTGTGCTCCGGAATCATCAACAAATTGACCCACATTGAGGAACTGGGCTAAACACATGTGTCATCTGTCTTCACCTCAGCTGTAAGACAGAATGTTATCACCCACTTAGTAGAAATGAAGGAAAGAGGTTCACCCCAAATCACACACACAGCTGCAAGGTGGTGGGGCCAGGAATGGACCCTAGAAATAATTTTCAGTCTCTTCATCACTATTCCCTAGTGAAGGGTGTGCGCTGGGGGGACCACCACAGATGAGGGCGCCTGCATATTTAACAGAGTAAAAGTGAAGAAAGCTTCTCCTCACTTGTACTCTTTTCCCATCAATAACCCAACCCAAGACCCGGGGTACAGTTGGGCAGCAAATGCCCATTCAAAGGACAATCTGAAGAGCTGAAGGCAGGACACAAAAAGTGTGAAACTTGAGGAAATGGAGAAACAGCTTTTTAAAAGAGAGTGACTTTTATAAGCAGATGGGGTTTATAGCTTGTGTTTCAGAAGACTGTGCATAAAGTACTTGGATAAAAATCACATAGAAAGTATTAAATAATATAAAACATAATAGTATAGAAATATATAAAGCATAAAGACTTTAGATAAGAAAAATTCAGAAGCATACTCCCTCCAAAAGAAAAACCAGGATACAAATTGGCAACTTACACTTAGATCACAGACAAACCAGAATTTTCATTTTTTTCTACAATCTTGACTTACCTATTCATTTTGCTTAGTGACAACAATGGTCATGTATCAATTTCTTCAGCAGAAAATTTCTAGTCCCACTCATGTAACTGGCCAATTAATTAGTCAGTCTGTACTGCTATTCTAACTTCTGCGGTTACATAAAAAATAAATGCAGGTTCCAAGAGGGGAAACTATGGTGAAAATTTTAACCTCTGGTCTTCAAAGTCCTACTTCTTTGCATGGGGAGCTAAGAACAAATCTGAGCTTCTTACTGATTCCCACAGTTTAACTTGAAATAAAAGCAGAAGACAATCACATTACTGACACATAACACAAACTGAAGCCATGAGGTAGATGGAATGGACCCCAAAAGCTCAATGTCACGCTTAAGTCATAAAAACACCACTAGCGATCCCTGAATTTCCCACAGGCCAGGGAACATCAGGGACTTTTAGATATTTTCCCTCCTCTGCCTGGGAATTTTTCTTCCACCCCTCCTCCCTCCAGTCTCAAGACAATGCCTTCAGCCTTTGAAACTGCATCCATTGTAAACAGCTCTGAATATTAACACAGCCCAGAGTCCTGTTCGCTTTTAAAAGACCCCCAGGGTTTCAAATTGCAGCCGTTGAGGAGGAGAAAGGTCCCAGTAAGTAAATGTCACCAAGCTCATTCAAAAGGAGTTGAAAATTAGGCTTGCTCATGAAACTTAAAAGTCCTTCAACCTATGGGGTAAGTTAGAGGAATCCCTTTGAGTTTTAAACAAATGAGAAAAAGAAAAAGAAAAAGAAAAAAAAGACCCTGGTACAACCAACATTATTTCTTGTGTATAGTGACTTTCAAATCAATGCATCCCTTTTCTAGATGTCCCTCTCCTGCGGCTGTCACTGTTAAAATAACCACAGGCTATTTTCAACAAGCTCCTTCTCCAGCTAACAGAGCTTCGGGGCTTTAGCAGGTGCATGAAACCGGGCCAGGTGCATTGTTAAGCCACACAAAACCCTAGCGGCTCTCTGCATTCCTGTCCACCCTGAAAGGGAGGATGCTGAAAAGACTTAGCACCAAGGAGACACCTCTGCAGGATGGGGAGAGGCCCTTCCATTGTGAGCACGGTGTCTGAGGGAGAGAAAGGTCAGCCAGAGGCCATCCCAACGTGCTCAAGGAAGGCTGTGTGGGGAACCCAGGCAAAGGAATTAACACTGCAGAGAGAGAAACCTTCAGGTTGAGGAGCAGAGCTGGAGGGCGCGGACGCTCGTTCACCCACTAGGAACCCGCTCTCCTTACACTGCACTGAATCGTCTTCATCTTTTTGGATAATACGTTCAAAAATCCGAAGTTTGTGAAATCTAGTGACCAAATGTAATTATGGAAAGAGATGAGCACATTTCTTTTTAAAACAGTCCCTTGAAAAGTGGGCAAGAACAGCTCTGACATATCCTAAAGGCCAGAGGGACACTGTGTGCCAACACAGTTCATTTACATTGGTCCCTGGCAATCTCTGGGCACTTCATAATTGCACAGTACTCAAAAATTCGATTTTACGGCCATAATTTCATATCAGAGGGACTTAAATAGCATGCCTTTCTCTCAAGGCAACCAATGTTATTTGCCAGAGACTTCCCCTTACTCAAAAAAAAAGTGTCAGAGAACTAGTGTTCCACCATGGAGGGGACGTGAGGCCCGGCTTCTGACACTTGTTGCAAAGGAAGGGACTCTGAGTTCAACGAAAGCTCCGTTAACCTTTGAAAGTGCTCAATCCTTTCAGATTTTCTCCCTGTCATTGCCCCATGTTTATGAGGCTCCCTCTTCCAAACGACTCTTTACCCATCCCCACAAATCGGAAGATGTTCAGGGTCTGCTGAGTTCTTCTTAAATGACATCGAGACACAAAGAGGAAAAGGGCAGAAGGGAAGACCTCAGGACAATCCAGACCATAATCTACTTCTTAAAAAAAAAAAAAAAAAACCACAAGCATCTCAGCTTAGGTTCTGGAACAATTCGGTCATCTGCACTTTCAAACTAATTTGCATAAACAGGATGGGAAGTATTTTCCAATCCCTTAATTCACAACACTCTGCACACCTGGGCCTTCCAGCACAGCTGTAAAATTTGAAAGACAAAGGCACTCTTTGCTTCACAACTACAATGGCAGCCAAGGCTTGTGTTTATTTTCTAATGTAATAATAAGCACCACTTAGGTGCCCAAATTGACAAGCTTAGATTTAAGTCACCCAGGTTTGGTCCTGCAAGTACATAAGGAGACAAAATAGAAAGAGACCCAAATCAATATCTTCATCCTAATGTGGCGCAGGATAACCACACTTGGTGTCCTTCAGTCAACGTCCTTGCTTCTGAGTGCCATGGCCCCCCACACTGAGACAGACCCTCAGGGTTGGTTCTTCCCCCAGGGTCTGCCTTCCTTCCTATCACAATCCCATTAGGCCATCATTTAGTCCCTGGAATCTGTAAGCCAGCAAACTTCTATGCTCAACTTCATGCCACAGATAGAAGTATAAGGTAAGTTGTATTTAATACTTCTTAAACAGCTTCTGAAGCCATGCTCTCAAAAATAATTTCAAAGAAAGCAAACATCTGAGTTCTAAGAAGTTCAACTTCTTCTACGGTTCTGGGAAGTTGGAATAAGGCTTGGCAGTGCTTGGTGCTATTTATGAATGTGCTGGTTGGACTATGCCAATCTCACCTACGTAATGGGACGGCAGACTCAGTGATGGCGCGACTACTACAACTATAAGTTATTGTGCTGAACAAGTTATCCTCAGGCCCCAGGAATGAACGTATTTTTCCCCTCTACCAGCACCATTCCATTTCTTCTATTCAAACTGCACTTACATTCACTATTAAAAACTTTCACTTTCCTGACACTAGGCCTAAGAGCAACTCCAAAATTAGATGCACTGTTTACAAAAGCAAAAAAAAAAAGAAGCTCCATAAAGCCACAGGTCCCCTTCTATCTCCAATCTACAGCCTGAAATTATTTGAACTAGCTGCAGTAAATCTAGTTCATGGGGTTATAAACTAGCTCAAAGCATTTCTAGACACAGTAGATTCAAAGAGTATAAACTTGGTGAAACTACAAAATACTTTATCATATTATATAGAGAGATTTTCTCCCCTAAAGTCTTGCTAACTCACAGCCAGAAATATAAACCGTACACATATCCTAACGGAAAATTTCTAATAAGGCTAATAACTTAAATGGAGAAATCTGAAGTCTAGGAAAAAAACCACATTTGCTTGATTTTTCTTTAATCAGAAAAAAATAACTTCACAAATATTTTCCAAAGGATTCCCATTTTGTCCTGAATACCATATTGCCACATACTCAGCAGAAGTCACACTATTCACATCTTGAAATCTAAGCAGTTAACACCCTATAATCAGTAGAATCAAGCCTGTTAAAGCTCAAAATACCTAGTTTGGTATTTACTGATCATCAAATGTGTGAGTGAAAAAAGAAAAGACTGTAATTTTAAAGGTATTTATGCCATGTGAAAGAAATGTCATGCAGGCAACAGAAAGCCCAAAAAATGACCAGTACTTCTGCTCCAAAAATTAAAGGGCAAGGCAGACCAGATCTTGTGACCATAGGAAAGAGCAAATAAGAGGACACCCTGTCCTCTCCGGGAAGTCACCACTTCTGAACTAAGTGTCTTCCCCACAATGCCACTGACACGTGGCATTAATAGTCACTCTTCCAACAGGTGAACACTTACGAAATTATTCTGATACTGCCCACATGACTTTAGTTTTTTAAGAGTATGTAAAGAAAAAACCACAACACCCCAGACTGCCCCAAGGAGATAAAAATACTACCTAAGGCAACGCGGGGCTCTATCTCCCATTACTTAACACAGCCACTGCCTGAGTTCAAACCCACACTAAGACCGCTGGTTTTCACTAAGTCAGTGATTTCACAGAAGCAGCAGTATACTGAAGAGAAAACCTAAGCGTAACTAACGGGTCCAGCTTCAGAACTCTGTAGTACTTGATCGTTAAGTAACGTGTAGTGTGGGCCAAGTTAAAGATCTGTGCCCCGTTTTCAGAGGTACAGGATCTTCACATAAGAAAGGAATTAACTTCTCTTCTTTCCCCTCAAGGCAGCCAGAAAGATCCCCAGACCACATTTTCTCAGATCAAGCCACAGGTGTTCATTAAAACTTGTGTCACCAGTATTGTTCCTCGTTTTTAAACAGTGAACGTCAAGCCTAAGGTTACTGTGCCTCTTCTATGTTCTAGGAAAGATGTCCAATTATTCAACTGAAAAGCAGACTATTCAAGATACGCCTTTTCTGGAAGGTACTAACAGTTCTGCAGAGATGCTAATTACTGATAACTGGACAGGATTTTTGACTCATGGACCAGATTTTTTAGAAGTGAAAAAAAAAGGCTATTACATTCTACCATATTTACAGAAATCTAATGTATTTTTTTCCAGCCTCCTGTAAGAAGCGTCCCACTAAGTTCTGAGAGGCCAAAATCCTGCCAGCACAGAAAACAGCCTCTTTCAGGTGAAACAAACTCTGCTTAAATGAACCAGGTCCCTGGCACCCTCTCCTGAAGTAGCACTGCTCCAAAACTAACTTGCACCATTTATAGAGGACACATGCTGAAGGGTGGGCCCTACCCCACTGGATCATCAAGCCCAAAGGGGGACCTAGAAAAAGAGAGGAAGCCTCTGGAACACAGTTCCCTAAAATGCCAGCCAGGTGGAAAGAGACAAACTCCCAGGAGTCACAGATCTCCAGGAACTCTCAAAGCCCCCTGACGCAGGGAGCCTCGAGGGAAGGCTGCCTTCTGCCCCAGCCAGAGCTAATTCAGGCCACCACGGTCCTGGGGGATGAGGAGGCGACTACACACACGCTCTCACTAATAAATAATGTAAATGGGAGACCGGAGCCAAGAGTCACCTTCATTCATTCCCCACTGGAAGGCCAAGGAGCTCAGACACCGGAGAGTTGGGTTACAGGAGGGGAAAAAGAAACACATACCCTCAGACCCCCACACAAACTTCCTCACACTCTCCCCGCTCCAGATGTTTCCCACTCTCTCCACACACACATTCACACAAACACGCTCACCTCCAGAATCTCACTCAAGAACTTCCAGATCGCCCTCACGCTCCACGGCTCATTCACCTCCAGACCCGTGTGACCATGCTCGCTCACCTCCAGACCCCCAAGACCCATGACCACTCACCTCCAGAGCCACCAGGGACACGCTCTTTTCTCCTTCGGGCCCTCGCCACCCACGCTCACTCACCTCCAGCCCCTCACGACCCACGTTCGCTCACTCCCGGACCCCCACGAGGCACACTCTCTTCTGCACACTTCTCACGCACGCCTCTCCCTCCGGACCCCCGTGGACGACCTCACCGCTACGATCCCATGCTAACAGTTTCCCAGCCCACACAACTTCACACATACCTCCCTCAACCCGCACCCCTTCCCTGTCCCCAAGTGACAGCGCCCCGGGGCTCGGGGAAAGGGCGGCACTCACAGGCTCCGCGTCCAGGCGGGCAGGTCTCCGGGCAGCGCCGCTAACCCGCGCCCGCCGCAGTCCAGCGAGTCCCCAAGGCAAGTGCAGGCGGCCGGGCAGGGCGATCGCGGGCCGGCCGTGGCCGTGGCCGTCGCCGGCTCCGGCAGAAGCAGCAGCAGCAGCAGCCCCAGGAGAAGGCAAGGCGAGCGGCGCGGGGCCCCGAGTGCGCCCCGGACCGGCCGCGCCATCTTGTCTGGAGCGCGCTGCGAACTCCCGGCGCGGGGGCTGCGAGGGCCCGGGGGGCTCCGCTGGGCTCTAGGCTCCGCGCCGGGGCATGGCCGCCGGCACAAGTTGGCTCCGCGGCTGCGGCTCCGGCGCTCAGCGGGTCCCCGGTGCCCGGGCCGCTCCGCAGAGCCAGGAGGGGGCCGCGAGCCCCGTGCCCATCCGGGCCGACCGGCCCGTGCTCGCTGCGAACCCCACGGATCCGGGCCAGGGGTGCTCAGCGGGCACTCTCCGTCCTCCGGCCGCGCTCCGGGCCGGCTCCCGAGCCCTAGAGCACGCCAAGTGCCGCCGCCGCCGCTGCACGCCGAGGGCAGCGCCGCCGCCGCCGCCGCTGCAAGGCAGGCGCTCAGCCTCGCAGCCTGAGCTGTGCGCCCGAAGGCATCCTCCTCTCGGCTCGGAGCGCCCAGCTGCAGCCCCCGGGCCGGACGGCGCGCTCACGCCCGCACCGCTCGCAGGGCCCCGTGCGCCCTGCTGTCCCAGAGTCGCACGCAGAGCGCGCGCGCGCAGTTCCGGGCTCCGCACGGCACCTCCGCGCAGCGAGAGCCCAGCCGACCTCGCGGCCGAACAATCAGCCGCTCGCCGCTCGGCTCCCCGCGGCCCAGCCCGGGCCAGTCCCCGAGGCCCCGCCCCCGGCTGCTCGCCCTCACACACCCCCTGGGCTCCGCGCCTCGCGGCCTCCCGCCGGCCCACGTTGGATGATTTGCAACAGCGCCCCGCCACGCCCCACGCCTGCTGCTCATTGGCTGCCGGAGTCCACGGCGGCCAGCCTGGAGGGCCATTGGAGCGCTCACCGTGATCCCTCCCCTCCCGCCTCTCCAGCCGCCCCGCCCCACTCCCTTTTCCCACCCAAGGTGTGAAGGGCGGGAGACAGGGAGGAGAAAAGGAGAGAAGGCCTCCGACTCTTAAAGGGGACGTGCTGACTGTTGGTAGAGAAGGGGGATGCGGGCAGGGGGAGAAGCGCAAAGATCTGCCCTCTGGGTCTAGAGGAGGACAGAAGGTTGCTTAAGAGGGTAACGCCCCCGCTTTGGAGCTGTCTGGCCCCAGAATTTCTTCCCTTCTCCGCAGGCTGCAAACAGGGCCGGGGATTTAGAGCAAATCTGCACCCATTTTCCAGGTGCCCTCTAGGACCAAAGACACGGATTTAAAACTTCACAGATTTCCTACTGATGGGACATCTTTAGTTATTTCATTAGGCGTGGCAGCCTTCCTCTTCGCACAATCTGAAGTTCCTTTCTGCTCCTAACTGTTCTTGACCTCTTAAATCCAGCAATATGCCCTTGATTACCAAAATAAATGTGTACTGCAGAAACCAAGTCTCAAAAGTGCACACACTCCCACTCCCGCCCTAGTTAATAGAAGGGGACTTCTGAAAATGCTCCAGTCTTCAATAAAGCCGTTGCTTTGTTTGTTTAAATCAGAGCCTTTTAAAGTTAGTTTTCAAGATGACATAGAGTACTCTTAAGAGACAGAGTAAAAAGTAAAAATAATTGTTACAAAGCTTCTAATTTTGGCTCTTACATGTCCGAACATGGTAGCCATGTGTTATGACAGTGCATCTAAACAGTAAGGCTGGCGCCCGCGGACACACACACACACAGACACACACAGCGAAAAAGGGAAAAGATTAGCATGGTAATATATAGCTGCCTCTTCCGGGCATTTTTGGTTTGCTGATGTCTCATGTCCCTTCGCAAGAGTACGCAAGTTTCTAACATAACTGCACACATTGTCAGGAAAATTAAGCAAGTCAAGTTTGTTGAAAAACATTTGCTCCAGCATATGAAATCTGACTTGTGTTTTTATGGAAACGGAGGAGAGGAGATGTTTCTCAGGAAGAAAAAGGAAAAAAAAAATAATGTTAAGGGTTTTGTTCCATTTTTTACACATTCTAAGGGGTTTGCTTTAACTGGGATGTTAAACTTTCCCTCGTCCACAGGAGCACCCCTTTTCTTTAACCAAACTTGGATTTGGGGCTTGGTAGTCAAGTGGTTGCTGGCTTCCTTTCTTCTTATTCCCTCCTCCCCATTCTTCTGATTCATCGTACTATCAGACAATGGTGCCTCATTTTTCTTTCTTTCTCTCTTTTTTTTTTCGCCTGATCCCACCCATGATGCCCAAAGTAATGTTCAAATATGTGTATAAATCTATCCAAATATGATTCCTGAGAAACATCAACAGAAAAATGCTGCCCCTCACCCATTCTACCCAGAGCTTAAACCAGCTTTTATATTTCATTTGTAATCCACATAAACGTGCACCTTCCATCTGCACAGGAAGGAATAGATCTCTTTGTTGTAATGCCTTTTGGTAAAGTAATAATAAGCAGAGAAATGGAATTTAAAGCACCCCAAATTTATGAAGTCCTCTATGTCAATCTTTCTTATATTTTTCGAGACTGAAGAATACGAAACAGTAATTTAATGCAGAATACCCATGAACATTTCCTTAAATGAAACTGTCAGATTCTCCTTGCCCCACCCACTCCCCAAAATGAAACAGCATGTTGCTCAAAAAGAAATTGAACTCATTGAGCTTCTTGGGCTGCTGACCTAAAATTATCTTTCAGGTTTGTTCCATTATTGGTATTGTAAAATGGATATTTATTGTCCAAAGTTTTCCCAGTGCTTGCGGGTGTACCTGTGCAATGCTCTTTTGGGCCACGAGAGTTCTGGAGGATGGGAATTGAGAATCTGGAAGGTAAGAGTGTGCATCCCCTGTGGTCTGGTTACCACGCAGCCAGAGAGAAGGATTCCAAAACCCAAGAACACTTGGGGGGACCGGGCGCCCGAGCCTTGGCAGTTCCTCTCGTCTACAGCAGAGCATGAAGTCATGTCTGCTCCCCATACCATGTATGGAAGTTTGCCCACATTCTAGCAACCTGCTTGTGATTGAAGGGAGAGAGTGGGCTTGGAGAGCAGTGATGTCGAGCTCAGGGAAGAATCCATCTGTGTCGGCAACCTAAGATCAGGGAGACCTAACACCCACAATGGCAAGTTTCTAAGGGAATCTATGCCCCTGCTTCTAAAAGACCAAGTCTTGGTCCATTCAGCACAGAGCCACAGTCAATTTGGTTCCCTGGATCCTCGTTTTCCTCCACTGCCATTTTCACAAATTTAAATAGTTACTTATTCCTCAAAGGGCTCATCCAGGGATTTTAGATTTTCCAGTTCGTTTTAGTCTACCAGAGACCAAACTTCAGGGCCAGCATGGAATCAAATCCCCAACGATAATCACTGGAGGTCTCTCTTAAATACAGAAGCCCTAGCGGCTAATCATCCTAAGTCCTCTGAAACAGAGGAACCCCAAATTTAAATAGCCTGAAATCACCAAGCAGGGAGAGAAGCAAATAACAAAACAACAAGAAAGCAGGTTGATCACAGGGATTTTTTTTTTTTTTTTTTTACGCAAATTCCAGGGGACTGAATTGTGGCAGTTTGTGTTAGTTCTAGGTGGCGATAATTGGTGGTTTTATAGAACACAGAGATTCAGAGGTGCTTTCTTACTGCGAGAAGAGATTTCACATTATGTTCGGGACATTAAAAGAGCACCGGGACAGCGTTCAGAAGCCCTGGATCCTAGCCAGGCCTCATTACCCAGGAAACCTTTGCCCAGTCATTTCTTTGCTTTAAAGCTCAGTCTTCTCCTACAGAAAACAAGGATAAGGGTACTTCTGACCTGAATGCTGAGGAGGCGAGGGCCTTGATCAACTGTTTAGGACTACATTTATCTAAGGCTTAATTTTAAGATGTTATTGAATTTTAACTCTGAAAAAAATTGAGTCCACAGATACATACTACAGATGGAAAATCTTAGTGGGTGATTTCAACATAAAGGGTTTTATTTTTTTAACCAGGAATGCCACAAAGGGTTAATAATTACCTATAAAACCCCTGAAGACTAGCAGGGTGATGACAGCTCTGCTTTGAGCCTGTTTTGTATCTCTCTTCCAAGAAAAATAAAGCCATGTACTCATTAACTCCTTCCTCGCAATAATCTTGTCAAGGAGATGGATTGGTGGAGAAGGTAAGAGAGGAAGCTGATGAGTCCAGGGATGGACTATAAGAAGAGACAATTTTGGGATTTCTCTGTCCCCCATTCCAATGTTTGCCTTTGGTGGAGGTGGGGAGACATGTTTCATTGTGCGATCTCTGGTGATTGGAATATAGGTTAATGCCCGGACCATGCCAAGCTGTAGCTGCAGCATTTCCACAGCAAGGATGGCTGTTGCCTGTGGCTCAACGGCAGCCCTCATGTCCCTGCCCTCTTCTACAGCGCAGCACCAACCAGGGGCCAAAGACCACTAGAGTCACCTTCGAACACAAACCGCACGCTTGTCCTTGCCTTATGAATTTGCAGTTTTAACCGGTTCACTGAAAGGGTGAGGAAAGCTTTTGTGGATGCTATGAACATTTCCAAATTCTGAGATTCTGGAGTGATGGTCAGTGTTAGAGGCAGCCTCTTAGCTGCAATGGTGAAGGGATGGACCAATTACATCATCACCAGAGACTGTACCTCTCACCCCCAATCCACCACTGTTCCAATCGTCCCTTGGAGCAGCATGTAAAAGAGGAGGGGGCAGGAAATCAGAGTTTATGCCTTCCTGCCAGCAACTCAGAAGCAACACTTCATTGTGTATAAAGAACAGCACATTTATCCTAACTTACAATAATAATCTTCATGAAGTCATATACCTTCTATTTTTCAAAGCAACGTCCCATCTTAGCAACAGCTATCATTTACTGAGCACTTATTATGTGTGTGTCACTTGGCTGAGTGCTTTATATACTTTCTGCATTGAGGTAGAAGTTGAGAAAAATGCTCAAGGCCACACAAGCTAATCAGTGACAAGGCCAAGATTCCAAGCCAGCTCTGTGGACACCAAAGATCCATTACGACATTTGAGCCTTATAAACTTTGAATATGACAGTTGTTATTGTTCCCCCTTTATAGATGAGAAAGCTGAGGTTAAATGATTGTGTCAAGGTCACACAGGGCCAGGAATAAATAAAACCTTAAATCAAAGTTCCGTCTCAACTGTTGCCACACATGCTTTGTATTCAGTGTACGTCTTAGGAAATGTGTCATGTCTCTTCTTTCTCAAGGATGTTGTGAGGATGGACATAATTCCTTTTCCATACTTGCTAATAGCTTCCCAGAATTTCATCTATGATTAATAAGCTAAAAATTTTAATGATAAAGATATTGGCCTTTTTTCCCACAATACACAGCACTACTTTTATAACAATAATGGTTAATAATTCCTGAGCATTTATGCACTAGACATTGTTTCACATTATGGCTTAATTCCATTGACGTCACATAAGAATTCTATGAGGTAGACAGGCACTGTGAAGATCATCATTTTATAGATGAAGAAACTGAGACTGGTCACTTGACTTACCCAAGCCACATCCTATTTAGAGGATGAGTCAGGAACCCGAAACCTGTGCTAACAGTTAACCCACCACTCTCTTATCACTCTCTACTTGAATTATTTTTTGTGTTTCTCTCTCCTTTTAGACTGGCAGCTCACAGAGTTCAGAGCCTGAATCTTAGCCCTATCTTGGTATTCCTATTTGTCGAGCACAGTTTCAGGCACATGATTGCTGCTGAGTCCTGCCCACTCTGCCAGGAGGGAGACTTACCAAGCATCCCCCACTCCCCAACTTATACACTCTTGCTCTTCAAATCCACGCACCAGCGGCAGCAACATCCCCTGACGCTTGTCAGAAATGTGAATCTCAGCCCCTATCCTAGACCCAGTGGATTAGAATCTGCCTTTTAACGAGGTCCCCGGGTGTTGCATTTGTACGTTTAAAGATTAATAGGCACCAGGTTACCATATGTACTCCTCATACGTACCCCTCTGGTTGTCTCCCCCATCACTGCCAAAACGACAGACCATACACTTTGCGCTTTATGTATTTTTATGTGCTCGTGTGTGTGTTTACATTTTCCATATTTCACAAGCCCTTAATAAAATAATTTCAAAACTATAGGCAAGCATGTGGTTGGCATTATTGCCCCTTAACTGAAGAGCATTCAAAACATCTGCTGCCCATGAGATTCCGGTAAGATCCTCTCGTGCCATTCAACTCTCGTTTTCTTTGAGTTGCATTCAGACTAATAAAAAGCATTTGAGAATTTTATGGCCTGTTATATTTGTTTCCAAAACGACAGTTGGATTTTTGACACATTTCAAATTTATCATAAACATATAGACAGACACATATTATATGCTTTTCACTGTCATTCTTATCCATGAGCTACATTCTTTAGATAATCATTTAAATATTTTTATTTCCCTGGGGGAGTTCTGATACTCTTCTTGGATTTAGATGCTATAAATCAAAGAAAAGTCTTTGTCTTGTCACCACACACCTCCACCCCTACCAAAAAAACGCTACTCTTTCTTCTCTCAGATTGGCGTAGACTAATTGCCTGCAAGATGGCCACCAATAATTTCTCTCCTCAAGAGGTGTTCCCTAGGTCCCCTCCCTTCTTGAATCTGGGATGGCCTTGTGATTTGCTTTGACCAAAAGAAAGTGGTGGAAGCGACACTGTGCCAGTTCTAAGCCTGGCAACTTTGAGCCTTGCCCCCATCCTACCCTAAGCTGCCATATAAAGAAGAACAGGCTCTCTCCTAGAAATAAAGGCCCTGGGGGCCAGCCCAGTGGTGCAGCAGTTAAGTTCACATGTTCCACCTCGGCGGTCTGGGGTTCGCTGGTTCTGATCCCAGGTGCGGACATGCCACTGCTTGGCAAGCCATGCTGTGGTAGGCGTCCCACGTATAAAGTAGAGGAAGATGGGCATGGATGTTAGCTCAGGGCCAGTCTTCCTCAGCAAAAAGAGGAGGATTGACAGCAGCTGTTAGCTCAGGGCTAATCTTCCAGAAAGGAAGGAAGGAAGGAAGCAAGGGAGGAAGGAAGGAAAGAAGGAGGGAAGGAAGGGCCGGCCTGGAGAATAAGGACCCACGAGGAGAAAGAGAGTCCTCATGAAAGAAAACTGGACAGCTCAGCCAACAGCCAGTACCATAAACCCAGACACGAGAGTGAAGCCATTTTGGACCTTTTAGCCCAATGGCTAAACGCAAGTGCCTGAATGAACGTCGCTAATACCACATGAGCAGAGAGAAGCCATCCCCACTGACCAGGTCCAAATGCCTGACCTACAAAAATGGTGACCAATAAAAACAGACCTCATTTTAAGCTACTAAATTTGGGGTTGACTTGTTATGCAGCCATAGATAACTGAAACCACAAATGTGGTTAAGTGGGCATGCGATAAAACATAAGTAGATTTTGGGGGGGAACAAAGTCTAATCAAATAAACCTGTCATTAGGAGCATCAAAGAAATTAGTGTTACCCGTTGACCTTCCTGACATATTTGTCAGGACCCTTGATTGACTGCAACATGCCAACTGGCTGATGCGGTTGAACCAAACTTCTTGGGTAATAAATATTCTGTTTCTTCACAGGCCACAAAATAAGCTCCCTTTCTCCTTTTGTGGAAATAGGTCTGAGAGAAATGCAGACCATCTGCTTATTTTAAAAAGGTAGGTTCTCCTGTGTAGCTGGCAGCAAGATAAACTAACTCATTGAAAGGATGAAATAATGGAAATCCTATTATAGTCTTCCTGAAAATATCAGATAAGGCTTAAAGTGTTTATCCTATTTTTCCTAAGCGACAAAGGGATGAATCTCAAAAAATAGAATCCCAGCCATGAAATTGACATTGAGACGTAGAGTTTGGGTGTGTGTGTCTGGTAGGGGGTGAGGGTGGTGGGACTGTATTTCTTGGGCACAGACCAGCTCACCTACCCAACAGCTGTGTGCTTTCCTTTAAGGTCTGCAAGGCATAGCTTACTGCTTCCTTATGCATCATCTTGCACTTGTCACCAGCTCTCATTTAAGAGCCTTCGCCATGCATGACATGGGGGAGGGGCTGGGCAGTGCAAGGTACAAAGCTAAGTTAGCTGAGTCCCTGCCATCAGAGAGTTTACACTCTTAGGGTTCTGTTGACTGCTAGATCCCCAGCATCTAGAAGAGTGCCTGACAAATGGTGGGTGTTCAATAAATCGTGCTGAATGAATAAATGATTGAATGAATGAAGGGTTTTCTGTACCTCATGTTTCTGTAAAGACCATAAGCAGATCACAGGAAGAATCACAGAATCACAGACTATGAGAAGACAAATGGAACTTGGTGATCATCTAGCGCAGTGGATCAGGTCCCGCCCCAAACCTGCTGGATCAGAAACTCTGGAGTGGGGCCCAGCATCCCGTGTTTCAACAACAGGACATCTGCATGCATGATGACGTTTGAGAACCACTCATCTAAACTCCTCATTTTACAGATCCAGAGAAGGGATGAGATGGCCTCAAAGTCACACAGCTACTTAGGAGCTGGAAGTAGAATGAAGGTGACCAACCATCCAGATTTGCCCAGAACTGAAGGGTTTCCCAGGTCACATGACTTCCAGAGCTACTACAGAGAAAGTTCTGGGCAAATCGGGACAAGCCAGTCACTCTAACTAGAAGCCTAGTTCCAAATTCACACCTCGAACCCTTTGGCCGCCATACAGCTAATCTGTGGGAGCACCAACTATGTGTCGGGGAATACTTAAACGAAGTAACTCATTTAATCCTCTCAACGGCCCTGGGAGGTAGGAATTATTGTCACCTTCATTTTATAAAATAGAACATTAAGGCACAGAAAGGATAAGGAATTTGCCTAAGATCACACAGCTGGGAAATTAGATTCTAGAACTCAAGCTCTTAACCAGCCCTCTCACAGTTTCTTTTTATGAGAGTGGATTCCCAGCTCCTCTTCCACTTTTCTTTTTTTAAAATCTCATCGTTTTGTTTGTCTTCATAATACTTTTGACATTTTGCAATTATCTTCACAATTTGTCATTCTGTTTTGCACCCGGATCTCTCTAATGGTAGAAATGGAGCCTGAGGGCAGGGACCACCACCCTACCTCAAACAGCACCTGGCTTGGAGGGGGCTCAGGACAGATGTGTTGAGTGAATGTCATGGGTGTGCAAGTGGTAGGTTGATTGAATGACTAGCTGATTGAAGTGGGCTTCCAAACGAAAGAGAATCTAATATTAACCAAATGCCTATTACAATTCAGCCAAACTTGGCTTTCAGATGGGATTTACTTAGCCTGCTGCGTTTATTTTCAAAATTTGAATTTGACCTGCCTTTAGGAGGTGAGTATCTATTGAATGTCTGAATTCATATTTCCCGCCTGCCCACCGTGGCAAGCACATGAGTTTGCAACTATGATCCCAGGCTTTCTCTAACACTAATCCCTTCATTCTTGACAACAAGCCTATGCAGTCGGCATTCCCTTCTACACTTTATAAATAAGAAAACCGAGGCTTGGAAAGTATAGGTACCGTGGCCAAGGTCGCAAGCTCCTAAATTGGGGAAGAGAACTTAACTCAGCACTGACCCTTCTCCCTCTCTCCACCCCCCTACCCCACCGCACCCTTAGCCGCTGGGTTTCTCTAGGTGTCATGGAACGAGAAGGCCGTCTCGTCTCAGGGGAAGTGTCTGTTTCATGAGGGTGAGGCTTCTGCAAAGAGGATTCTCCTCCTGCATCCAATAGAATCAATCCCAATGTGTCCCCGGGTCTGCTCGTTGGTTCTTTCCCATACTTCAGACCCTTGTCCCCCAAGGAGAACGTGCTGTCCTGGAAGCTATTCCTGGAATGAATAGTCAATGGCGTCAAATACTTTTGGAGGGTAAAGGTGAGAAGTAAGGACTTATTGGCTTTAGCAATATAGATCTCGTCTGTGACCTTGACAAGAGTACTTTTGGTGAAGTAAAATAACGAAAGAGTGGTTAGAGTGTCAGAGAGAGAACTGAAGAGGAAAACTGGGTGCAATGAGAACAGACAGCGTTTCGAGGAGTTGTACTATAAAGGGGAACCGGGAAATGGAGTGGTCGCTGGAGAGGACGATGGAGTCAAAAGAGTTTGTTTGGTTTTGTTTTATTTTAAGGTGGGAGGAATAACATGATATTTGTAATGATGGAAATATTCTCGTAGAAAATGGGAAGAGCTCATAACGTACTAAGGGAAGGGGAGAAATGTGGGCGCAGTAGTGTTGCATAGGCAAGAGGGGATGGAGTCTAGTGGGTCAGTGGAGAGGCTGGTCTTAGCTGGAACCACAGAAGCTTAAACAAGCTGGAAGGCAGACTATAGGGCACAGAAGCAGGTAGCTATGGTGGGGGGAGTTTGTGGATGTTCTCTCCTGATGGCTTCTTTTTCTTAGTGAAATAGGAGGCAAGGTCATTGAGAGAAAGAATAAAGATGGAGGTGTTGGAGTTTAAGGAGCCATGAGAAGTTATGAAATAATCATCTATGAGAGTGGGAGCGAGAGCGATGGAGCAGGATTACCAGGAGCATAAATGTCCAGTCAAGGTTAGGGGGCCTGCATGAAAGTGAGAGCAATGTGCACAGCACGGCACAGAACTTCAGTCAAGTTCTGCTCAGGCATCAGCCATTAACTTCCCCTGGAATTAAAATAAACAGATATTTGGCTAGGCAGTCATCAATTTCAGGGGTCAACAAACTTTCTCGGTAAGGGACCAGATAGTAAATATTTTCAGCTTTGGGGCCATAGAGTTTTCATGGCAACTATTCTACTCTGCCATTGCAGCTCGAAAGTAGCTGTGGACAATATGTAAATGAATATGTAACCTCATTCCAGTAAAGTTTTATTTACAGAAACAGGCTGCAGTCCAGATTAATCTTCAGGTAGAAATTTGCTAACCCCTGATCCATACCAGTGAAAAAAGCCCAACTAGGAAAAGGTCTAATGAACAAAAGTAGGACATGTTTATCTGAGGATAAAAGATTTTTTAAAAATTTAAATTTAGGATCCCGATTGCAAGCGGAGAAGCCATGTATAGTTGTGCAGGCTACACACTGCACAACCCCAGGGGGCACTATTCACTTAGACTACAATGTCAATGACTACCCTAGAAGATGTGCAGGGCATAATCTAGATGGCCACATATGACAGTCCTAGATGCAAGAATAGTAACTGCAAGAATTTTACTATCCGTAACAATCCATTTTACTATAATGAAGTAGTTGAGAGGATATCCTTGCTATTTCTAGAAAAACGATAACTACTTTTATTCAGCATCTGCTATGCATCACATACAATACTTGGGAATATATAAATATTACCTTCTACAATACTCCTAGGGATCCTGTAAGTATATATTTTCCTCTTTTTACTTTGAGGTTCAGAAAGGCTAAGCGATTTGCCTAAAGTACCCAGCTAGTAAATATCTAAACTGAGGTTTGCCTGACTTCCATGTCTGTATTCCTTCTATTCCCCTCTCCGCTCATATTGGTTACAAGGTTCCTTAATGATGACCTCGTAAAACATGTATTAAAAAAATTTCTTCTGGAGACCTAATTAAAAATAATTACATACCTTAAAAGACACTAAAAATATGGCAGGCACGCCAACAAGGAAGACAGTTCTTATTATATCAATGTCTTTATGGATTTGGATTCTGTTCAGAAAAGCTCAGGCTCAAAAGGTAATTGCTGGCAGCATGCAAAATCCATCAACCCATAATTAACATATGACAATTATTCTAATTGCCTCAAACAACATTTCTATGTTTTTAATTGTAGAGCAATTTGCCAATCGCATCATTAATTGGCAATTCATATTTTAAACATGTAAAGACAATGGGTCTTTATTTCCTCTGAGGCAACTGAACGCGTTAATTGAATTTTTAAAATACGTTTTCTTCTTTTCTCTGACCACAGGACCCTATTCAGATGGTTCTGATTGCAGTTTCTTCTGGCCAAAGTGTATTTTCTCTGGGTAACTTAATCTTATTTTAGCACTTTAATACATTTTCCTAACAATTCACTCAGGCCAGATCCTCGTTTCTCTCTAGACACCCTGAGCAGGGCTCCTGTGGACTTCAAAGGGAAAATAGTGGGTGCAGGGAGCACCAGGACTCCGGTTTCTGGTTCCAAAACCCTCCACACACTGTAAAAACTCACGGTGTCTTCCTGTGTGTTAAGGGCCAATTAATATATGTGAGTGAAGCCTTTGTACAAAACCACCCTGGCAACTGGTGAACTTTCTGGAAAGCCCAGCAGCCAACACAAAACAAAGTTTAGTGGACTTGGTTCCCATACAGACCCCCCATTTGCTCATAGGAGGGAGTGAGAATAAGAATTGCCTCAAAAGGCAGAAAGGCAATAAAGACAGCCATTGACTCCTTCATTCTCTCTCTCTCTCCATTCCTTCCACACGCCTTTATAGCCCAACATGGGCCAAACACTGAGCTAAGCATCAAAGATTAAAAAGAATTCATCACTCAAGCATAAGCCCCCGCCATGACTTTAAGGGTCACTTTCCTCTGGCATGTTTGGGAGAGAGGCTGCCTGCCTTACCTCTGCAGTGAGGCAGCCTGACACAGCTCCTTGAAGCTGTAGAATTTTCTCTCCGTGCTGCTGATTGTCCCCTGGAGCTCCTGGCTTCAGCCCTGTCAGACGGATGCTGCTTCTCCTCGTGGGCATTTGTGGAGAGGACCAGGAGGGTCAAGATGACTTTACCTTGTCCCTCTTTCCCCTGAGCAGAACCACGACAACCACCACCACCACCATCTCATAAAGTTCTTCTAGACTATGAGAATTTAGTGATGGCCTGGAGGTATCTGATGGAAACTGGAAGATAAGACTTTTAATAATGTCAAGCTCTTCATAACTGTTTACATGATTGCTCCCTGGGGGGAAGCACAGAAAGTTAACACCTTGACTTTAAAAGGGAGTTTTAGCTTGCCCTTATTTCTCAGACTTCTGGGCACCCTCTTCCGGAGACCATCTCCTACTCCAAATGCACCCCTTTGATCTTGCCCTTGCACAGGGGGAGTTCAACTCCGACTGCAAAGTCCCTGGGGAGCTCTACTTGGACCAATTAAATCAGAACCCCTGGATATGAAGCCTGGGCGTCATACATAGTTTTTGCCTCCCCAGGTGATTTTGATGTGCAGGTAAGGTTGAGAACCACTGCCCGAGGATGGGTCCTATTCCTCCACCAGGCCACAGGGTGGGGTGGGCGTGGGGCTGCAGGAGGTCCCAAAGCTTGAAATATTCCGTCTAGACAAGAGTTTGCAAACTGGAGGCCCACCCACACGCTGGATCCAGCTAGCAGATGTGTTTTGTTTGGCCTGCATGGGTTTAAAAAAAAAAAAAAAAAAAAAAGAATTACTTGCCAACATTTATTAATGGGAATATATTGCATAAAAATCTAGAGATCTGGTTTCTTTTGGAAAATAAGAATAGCTGGCCATTCTCGATCTGTATTCCTGTGTGACAACAATTGGCTGGAGAGGAGGAACAGCTAGACTGTTAGGTGTAGCATGTGCTCTCTGGTTTACCACAGTCCTCACCACTCTCTATTGCCTCACACCAGTCCTGCCTCCCCCATTTACCTTCCTAGCCCCTGTGGCTCTGACTCCTGGAGGAGGGGGGAGGGAATAAGCCTTCTCTCGCATTGTAATATCTTCCCCCTGAAGTACAATACAAGGATTCTACCTGTCATCCACAGGATAGGGTCGAGATAAACACACAAGAGATTCCTGGATTCGCAGAGAAGTAAGGAAGAGAATTCTTTTTCTATACCATCTACAATGGGAAAGTACTTAATATTATTCTCACAGGGTGGTGTTGGTTTGAGGCCCACCCCATCATCACCTGACCTCCACCTGCATTTCTTTGCTAACCTCAGATTTGGGCTTGCATAGCGAAAACATTCCACCCCCGTACTCTCCACCTATTTGATGCTATATAGTCACTGTTGATCAATGCCTGACGTCAGGTCACATTGCCAGGCCAGATGGCCCCACACCTGTCTTCCTGGGGCAGTATTTCTCAACGTGTGGCTCACACACCTTGTGGCAGCTTCCTGTGCTCCACCCTAGGCTCACTGAATCCAGATCTCTGGGGGTGGGGCCAGGGGTTCACATTTGCCAAGTGACATTTTTGCTCAATAATAATAATAGCAGCAGCTAAACGCAGTGCTTCCTTCACGCTGTATGCGTGTGATCACATTTGCTCTTCCCACAAATCCTTGAGTTGGATAGTAGAAGCCCCACTTCACAAATGAGGAAACTGCAGCAGAGAGAAGGTAAATAACTTGCTCAAGCTCACACAGCCAGTAAGTAGCAGAGCTGGGATGCTGGTCATCTGTTCTAGTTGGTAAACCACTGCTCTGAGCAAAAGTGGGGCAGGAGGAAGATTCCTGAGCTCCCAGGTCAAGGAGGTCAAGCCGGTCAAGGAGGACTGGGGAGAAGTGATATGATCAAACACTGGCCTTGCTTTTAGTAACTTGAAACTGTTTGGGCTAGAGACTAGCCAAAAGCATGTTGCCCATAACATATGGTAGCATATGATTAAATGACAAAAATATCCTGTGTCTATAGGCTCTAGTCTCTGTGTGTCTCTCAGAGGTGTTCTTTTCCTCTTTGCTCCAGCCTTCCCACTTTCCTCCTGGTCTTTATACTGGGCCTTAGCATGTGTTGTTCCCTCTGTCTCAATGCCCTTCCCTTGTATCAAGGGTCAGCACACTTTCTCCTTAACAGGCTAGATAGTAAATATTTTAGATAGATAGAGGCCATAAGGTCTCTGTTGCAACTACTCAACTCTGTCATCGTAGTGTGAAAGCGGCTGCAGATAGCGCATAAGTGAATGAGCATGGCTTTGTTCCAGTAAACCTTTAGGGACCCTGAAATTTGAATTTCAAATCATTTTTAAGTATCACAAAATATTTTCTACTTTAGATTTTTTTCCCCAATCATTTAAAAATGTAAAAGCCATTCTCAGCTGGCAGGCACACAAAAACTGATGTCAGGCGGGGTTTGGCGAGGAGCCCTCATTTGCCAACTTCTGCCTTAGATCTGCTCCTGGAGAGCTCTTTCTTGTGCCTGAGGCTCAGTTCCCCGCTCCTCAGAGAGGCCTTTCAACTCCTCTAGCTAAAGCTACCCCCTCCCTCCTCCTGTTCATCTCTCTCCCTTCACTTTTAAAATTGCTCAACAACGCTTATTACCATCTTAAGATTTTCTTGCTAACACATTAGTTTATTTGTGTCTTGTGGGTCTTCCTTTGCTAGAACACAAGTTCCATGAGAGCAGGGAGCTTGTCTGTGTTCTTCCTTGCTGTTTCTTCAGTGTCTAAACAGTAAATGGCATGCCATAGGGCGAGGACTTGGATAAACAACCAGGCAAAGCTTTCCAGTAGCACAACTCACATTTCCCTAGACTGATATCTTGCAAACCTTTCATCATGCTAAGCTCAGGGGCTACAGAGATAAAATATTACCAGCCACTGCCCACAGGAGGTCTAAGTCATAGGAAAAAAAAAAAACCAATAACAACCCAATTTTTCTTGTCTAGAATTGAATAGTTTCCTCAACACAAAGGACTTGAATGGGGTATGAATTACGATGGCTACAATGGAATAATGTACATAATTCTTAGAGTTAGGCACACATTATTCAGAGAGCAAACTTTTCATCTTGGGCTAAACTGAGGGTGTCTTCATTTCCTTATGAAAAGCTTAAACAGCCAGGGCTCATTATTTTCTCTTATGTAAATAAATAAGACAGGAAAGCAGCTCTTAAAAGCTGTGCCTCATCAGGGCGTGAAGAAAACAGACTCCTAACAAAAAGGCAGTAGTGTCTACATGAGAGAACAAACTTGGGTTGTTAAAACTGTGAGCAGTGGCCACCAGGCTCTGCGATCACAGAAGTTTCTCCGAAGGCTGTCAGGGTCAGCCAAGGCGCCCGGGTGGGGCAGACACTGCGACATTCATCTACTTCATGGAAGTTTTCCTTAAGCCATGTTGAAGAAAGCAGCAATCTTTCATCCCCACTGAGGACCTATGGGGGGCTTTTGTCCTCCCAATTGCAGACTGAAGCTTGGATGAGAGCCCATCTCAGCATTTCCGGGTGTGTGGCCCTGTGAAGGCCAGATACAAGATTGATTCCCTGAATGGTCAGCAGGTCCCAGGTGGTGTTAGTCCCACGTGGACTTCACCACACTGAATTCTCAGGCTGAAGGGAGTTTTGTAAAAAAAAAAAAAAAAGACAGCCACGGTTCTAGCCCAGCGGCCTGAAGCCTAAGGCAGGGTGATGGATGCTGTGTCCTCTGCGTGTCTATTTCAGACAACGAAATCCCAAAGGGTCCTGTGGGCACTGGGGCAAAGGCAGCATGTCTAAACACAGGATTCCAAAATTGAGATCTGCTCTCTCTCTGACAGGGCCCCGTTGTCCACAAAGTTTTGCCTCTGTTTCATTCATCGCATTCATTATATGTCATTAAAACGATTCAAGGATCATTTCTTGTTCCTCAGCTCTTGGAGCTTTAATTGAGCTTCTACCGAGCTCTTACTACGTACAAAGCAATAGGCTGGTGGACGGGGGGAGTGGGAGGGAGTGGAATACAAACATAAGACAGGAAGGTCTTGCCATGTTGGGGTTTCCAATTGGCAAGAAGGATGTATGTGTTGGACAACATATTTAGATATTTAGAAACTTAGAACTGGGGATTTTAAATCCTAAGTTCCATCACCACTAGAAAAGAATCAAGTAAGCTATTCTTACTCGCTACCAATGGCTCTCACTTCTTGAGTCCATGATTTGTGTCTTACCTCATTTAATTCTCACAGGCAACCTGTGAATTAGCTTCTCTTTTTGCCCCAATTTATAGATGAGGCAACGAAGGATCAGAGATGTTAAAGAAACATGCTAGTTTGTACAGCTGGTAAATGGCTAAGCTGGGGATCAAATTGGGGTCTGGTTAAAGTCCATATACCTGACCACTAAGCCTCTTTTGATAGTGCCCTCCTGGGTTGGCCTACCCCCTAGGTAAGGATGAAGGTCGTTATTCACTGTGATTGGAAGGGGCCCTCCTTGAAGCATCTTCTTCCCTAACTCTGCCCTGCAGTCTTACTTCTGAGAGCTGTGATTTTACCATGAGAGAGTCATTCCTTTGGGGGAAATCTAGATCTCTTGGTAAACTGTGAATTCTCTATCAGAGGAATAATGCGTTATAACTTTATCCTTTGTCAACTGCTCATTGTCGTGTTGACAAGGGGAAGCATGGAAAGGATAGTCCAAGAGGTAGGCATAGTTTAAAGAGTGAGCCTCAGAGGACTCCCTCATGAAGCTTACAGTTTTGGGTTCCTGGTACATCTGGCTGTAGGAGGGGAGGGGAGTGTGAACTCCCTTCTCTACAAACGGTCTTCAGGCCGCCACCAACATGTGTTTTCCTCTTCTTCCTGGGCACCCCACTGTGCTGCATTTCCCTGCCTCCCTTAGAATAGGGGCGGTCTCACTGAATCCAGGTCAACAGACTGTGAGTAGAAGTGAGATGAGAGTAAGATGGAGAAGTCTGGGTTCCTCTGTGAGTCACTGACTGAACACTGAACACCTGCCCCTTTCCCCGCAGTGAAATGTGGGCTATGAGTGAGGAATAAACTCAGTGCATTAAGCCAGTGAGCTCTAGGGACTGTTTGTTACAGCAGAGAGCTTATCCTACTACACAGCCTGTGCTCTCTCTACTGTTTTGCCTCTTCAACGTGCCAACCCTTTGCTACTGTCCTCACAAGTCATATGGAAATAAATGGCTACCTATTTAGAGCTGACTGTAATAAGTTGGACTGGGCTGGATAGTGTCCCCCCAAATTTATGTCCTTCCAAGAACCTCAGAATATAATCTTATTTGGAGACAGAGTCATTGCAGACGTAATTAACTTCAGATGAGATCGTACAGGAGTAGGGTGAGCCCATAATCTAATGTGACTGGTGTCCTCATAAGAAGAGGAGAAGAGACACAGACAGAGGCACACAGGGAGAACGCCACGTGACGATGGGGACAGAGATGGGAGTGACGCACATACAAGCCAAGGAACACCAAGGATTATGGCACCACCAGATGCTAAGAGAAGGCATGGAACAGGTTCTCCCTCGGAGTCTTCAGAGGGAGCGGGCCCTGCCAAGACCTTGATTTCAGACTTCCAGCCGCCAGAAGTGTGAGAAAATAAATGTCTGTTGTTCTAAGCCACCAAGTTTGCGGTAATTTGTTGTGGCAGCCCAATGAAACTAATCCACAAGGGAGTCAGCCACCATCACTTGCGTTTGGCAAAGACTAAAGGGTGTCGGGGGAGTGGGAAGCTTTATAGCGAGACAAAAGAAAGGCTTCTGGTGTGCTCTCATCAGAGGCTGCTGGCCTGGGGAAGCTGGGGGCTGGTTACCTAGAAGCAGGGCAGTTTCTGTGGTTTAGAAGCGTCCTTGGCTTTCTCTGGTTAGTCGTGAGCCGAGAGTGAGGGCAAAAAATAGAGACGTTGGCAGTCACTGACTGAGTCTTGACAGTTCTGGGCCGGTGACTGCAGAGGTTGTGGTTTGGCTTCCTAAACTCGTTGCTGCAGAGGCCGTGGTTTGGCTTCTTAGGTTAGTTGTGGGTCAGAATTCTATTGACATGTATGGTCTTGCCAATGTCCATTGGTATATTCAGTCTTTCGTTTGAAACCCTTTCAGGCCAGGATCCTTTGAGAAGACGTCATCGATCTCAACCTGTGCCCCCAGTGCATCTCCACTGATGTCCTTTACCCCTCTTTTCTCTTCTAAATCTCTCCTAATTTTCTGCCTTCTTTCTCCTCCTCTGTTCTCTCCTCCTCCTCCGTCTTTCTCTCTCTTTCTCCTCCTTCTTTTTCTTCATGCCTTTATTTTTTCTTTATTCCTGGAATGTAAGTTCTTTAGGGACAGTATCCTTACTAAGAAACCATAAAAAAATAATAAAAATGATAATAATAGCTAACATTTACTGAGCACTCACTAGGTGCCATACATGTACATTGTCCATTGAATCCTTTCGACAACCCTGTGACTTAGACACTGTTAGCTCTGGTTTGTGGATGAGGAGAAACAAGCTCAGAGCGAGTAGGCAGTCGAAGTGGTCTTTTTCAGGTCCATGCTTTCTTATTCTTCACGCTGCCTTCTAATAACTTTCTCTTTATAAAACTATAATTGCCTTACTATTATGGTTATTATCTTATTACTATTATTAATTTTTTTATTTCTGTAAAACCTTTTCAATGTTCTTACAAAAAAGAAAGGTAGTGTTTTCATGATACAATGACGGTTAAAATTGGAAGAGATGCTGCTAAATGCATTTTGGAAGGAAAATTGTAAATTTAGACAAAAGGTTTTAATTTCTAAAAGCTGATACTGTATAACCTCGGAACAGACTGCTGATAAAAACCAATTTAATGGCAAGCACTTCAACTATTTGGTAATTACAGATTTAAATTTTGATTGAATCAGCAAAACAAACCATTACGCAGCATTGAAAATCGATGTGAAATAAGTTTCTGTGTGACTTGCCCACTCATGAGCTGGAGTTTGACGGAGAGCAGGTGCTTCATTGGAATCCAATTAGAAAGATAGGTTCAATACAATCCCAAATTGATTACCCATGATTCACGTCGTAACTGCTCTATAGTCATGTCCACAGTCTGCCCTCTAAAGAACACGGTCATCTGTTTTATATATGGACATTTTCAAAATCTTTTAGGTGAAGTTGCAAAAAAGAATTCTAGCGCCCCCCACCCCCACCTTTTTTCACTCTATAGAAGGTAAAATTAAATGGGGTTGCTTTTGGCAAGAAGAATCTGCTAGGAACATTTATTCATTATTATGACAAAAATTACTGAGTACCTATTATGGGCAAAGCACTGTGCTAGGCACCATGGGAGCTGTTCAATGAATCACACTCCCAACTCACAGTCTTGGAGGAAAGATCAGGCACATATCTAAGCTCTTGGAAAATAATTTATGTTATTTAAAAGATGTCGTCAAATTCTGTAGCACTCTTCCCATGGAATAGTGAGGTCTTCTTCTCCTTCTGTTACATCTGGTCTGTGACTGCTTTGAGTGATAAAGTAAGCAGAAGTGATGCTATGCCAGGTCCAGGCCTGCCTTTGAAGGGACTGGCAGCTTCCATTTTGGTCTGTTGGAGCCCTGAGCTGCCATGTAAAGATTCCCACTACCCCGTGGCCGCCATGCTGTGAAGAAGCCCAAGCTGGGCATGTGGAGAAGCTCTAAGGAGAGTGAGCAAGAGAGATGCCTGAGTCAACCTAGCCCAGGCTCCAGAAATCATGGAACAGAGATAAATTACCCCTCCTGTGCTCTGACCAGACTTTTTACCCAGAGAATCATGAAACGTAATAATAAGAAATTATAGTCTTAAGCCACTAAGTTTTGGCATAGTTTGTCGTGTAGCAACAAATAACCAGAACATGCTTAGTGTCCATAAAAAGGGATAGATGAGAGCCAGGAGAAATCAGAGGAAAACTTATTTCTAGCCTTGATGCTGGGAAGAAATAGGGAAGGTTTCAAGGAAGTGGTGACAGTTGAGTTGAGTTTGGAAAACTTTAGGATGAGAAAAATCAGAGATGGGGGCTAGGACAGTCCAGGCAGAGAAAAGAATGCGGTACAGAGATGAGGAAGGGTATGACGCGTGTGGGGAAGACTGGGTGATCCATTTTGGCAGAAGAAAATGTGTTGCAAGAGGGAATTGTGGTGATACGAACAAAAGAAACGCTGGAACCAAATACCATCACCGAAGACCTTGAATGCCAGGGTGAGGAGGTCGATTCAAATAAGTGGACAAGGAAGGGCCGTCCACTATTTTGAACAGAGAAGTGGTGTGGTTAACTCTGTGCCTTGGAGGAAGTTAATCCAGTGGGATTGTAAGTGGGAGTTAATGGAAGGAAGGAAGCCAGTTATGAAGGTTGAACAGTTGGAGAGCTGAAGTTCATCCTGACATCTCTTTGGGGTAGAAGAGGGGAACCAGAAAGACTGAACTGGCAGTCAGAATAATGGCCCCCAGACAATGTCCACATCCTAACCCCTCGATCCCGTGAATATGCTACCTTACACGGCAAAAGAGACTTTGCAGATGTGAGTAATGGGAAGGATTTGGAGATGGGAAAATTATTGTGGATGATCCAGATGGGCCCAATTTAAGCACATGCACCCTTGAAATGAAGAACTTTTCCCAGTTGTGGTCAGAGACACGTGACCATGGAAGAAGGGTCAGAGAAATGTGACATGATGAGGACTTGACTTGGCACTGCTTTGAAGATAGAGGGAGGGGGCTATGAGCCAAGAAATTCAGTGGTCTTTAGAAGCCAGGGAGAACCCTCAGTTTAGAGTCAGCAAAAAATCTGGAACCTTGGTGCTAAAACCACCAAGAACTGAGTATTGCCAGCAACGTAGAAGAGCAAGGAATGGGCCCACAGCCCTGCTGACACCTTGATTGTAATCTAGTGAGACTTGTGTCAGACTTCTGACCTCCAGAAATGTAAGATAATAAATTTGTGCTGTTTAAGCTGTTAAGTTGGTGTCTATTTGTTATGACTATTTGTATGTCTATTCATAGTAGAAAATGAGTACAAATCCCAATTAGTGAATGAGATTTCCCCAGCACCACTGCACACTGAGTTAGAAAGCGGGAGTTGACAGGCCCCTGGGGAGCTCCATCTCCCTTTAGGCTTTGGTTCTATTTTATGCTACATAGAAACATTGGCTTTTTGTCCTGGTATGGTCTCTATCCAGCTGGGTGACCTTGATCAAGTTACCTAACCTCCCTGAGCTTTAGTTTCCTCATGTGGTAAATGAGAGGATTGAGCAAGAACAGAGGCTCCAAATTTAATTTTTTTCACTGTGACATGCTTGACAGAGAATGTTCCCATCTGCCAGGCATTGATGGCATAATCTAGGTTTGGGGAAATTTCAAGTGTTCTACAGACAACATTCTTTCCTCTTCACATCGAGAAATCATCTCAGAATATAAGTGACGTTTTGTTAGGGATAATCTTATATTTACTCCAATTAATTGAGCTTAGATGCAATGTTTGAAAATTTACGTATGTGTATCCTAATATTTTACAAAGGAGACACAGAATGTCATTAATATAATACATGACAAGAAATAGATCATATATTGTTAATATCAGCAGTGAATTATTACTATTACTGTCACAATACCAAGAGTAGTGAGTGCTGGATTCGATGTTGGTAATGTTTTTCCCAAGACTGAAATGGAAGAGTTTCGGGAATTGAAGAGCGGCCTGAATTAGTTGAGAATGAACCACTCGCAGCTGAGAAGGTGGAAAGACAGAGAAGGGGAAAGAAAAAGTTTTCTAAACCTTTAAGTAAATCAGTCTCTCCCCTGCCTCCCGCCCCCCACCTCCTGACCAAACAAGCTGAACAAACGCTTAACATGGTAATATGTTATTATATTTGCAATTCTTTCATTAGGAAATAACACACAAAGCTCCATCCTAGCTTTGTGGACGGAGCAGAGGCTGAGGATCTCCTAGTAATTCTTAATGAGCTTCCTACTGAGTAAGAAAGAGCAAATAAAAGGTATCAAGGAAACCGATCAATATCGACACCAGGCCGGCTGGAGCTGCCGTCAATTTAATGACCCGGGAGCTGTTTCATGTTGAACAGCTGTGCCAGGAATAGTTCTAAATCTGGACATTTCAGTGTTTTCAAGGCAATTCAATTCGAGTTAGGCGTCCTAACACAAAACGCATGAATTTCTAGAAAAAGACATGATATGTCGTTGGGGAAGAGAAGCCCTTATATAGAGGCAATGATAGTGCGACTAAGATCCTGGGTCGGGGGCCAGACACCCCTCCGTATACAACCAAGTTCTGCCACTTACCATGAGTCTGACACAGGGCAGTTGACTCAACCTCCCTCAACTTCAGGAGCCTCATCTGTAAAGTGAGGAGAGTCATAGGGCCTCCACGTTCTGGGGGTTTAGACCAACGCCTGGTGGGGAGTAGGGACTCCAGTCAGCTCTCACTATTGTTAATAACACCTCAGATACCTCAAGGGAAAACCTGCCAAGTGGACTAGATTGTTTCTTGCCATGCATTCTATTAATGGAATTCCCTGCCCTCTTCATAAAATATTAGGGCATTTCTGCATAAAATTTCAAATCCTGCATCTATGCTCTTCATTACCTTTTGGAATTCTTTATAGTTTGGCTTTCATATCATTTTCTTCTTTAAATTCTGATTTTCGCCTTTCTGGGCTTCAGACTTCTCCTTTGAAAATGAAGAAGCTGAACTTCCCATTCTGGCACACACAAAACACTGGTGGTGTGTAGCACGGTTTAGGTAGTTTTGTTATGTATTTGCTTTACTATTTACTTGGAAAACACACTAAGCATATCAGACCCACCATTTCATGGATATTACTGCTTAAAACAAGGCTAAAAATGTATAAGTTTAGAAGGAAGAAGCAAAAATAGATGATCACATTTTACATTAGACACTGGTCTGATTTCCTAACGTGTATATCTCAGCTAATGACCTCGACTGGTGTGTATCAGTTATGTTATTTTCTACATTTTATGATGCGTTGACATCTTGAGGCCCTGCGAAGCCAGAGAGGGACCGCTCCTCCCAGGGTTAGCTAATTCCTGGAGATAACAAACAACGTGCCTGAGAACACGCCTTTAACATGCAAACCAACCAATCCCGAGTCCAGACTGCCCCTTCACTTCCTTTTATCAGTCTCCTGTAGTTCAGACACTCACCCTTGCCCTAAGTCACCCGAGGACCAAGTACCAGACAACACGGACCACCCCTGCAGCACAGAGCCCACCCAAATGATCCAATGGTCCAAACAATCCAATCCTAAACCTGATCAACTTGCCTCCCCTGACTTGCCCATTGCTTCCCAAGGAAACTACAATAGAGGCTCTGGCCCACGCTTTCCCTCACCCTCCGCCTCCTGACCCACCCTGCAGCTTCTCTGTATAACCCTGCGTTGTGTGGCATTCCCCCTCCTTTGAGAACTGTGAGGAACACACTATCTCTTCAATGGCACTTGTCTCCTCATCTGTTGGCCTCATCATGCCTGAATAAAAACAAAAATCTCGGCACATTTTAAGACATTGTGAAAGGACCCCTTTGGTCTACTCTGACTGGTTTTGAAGATCTTTTACTTCATGGCCCTGCAGGTTAGCTCTTTCTCTGTTTTAAAATTGTCCTGTTACAGAAAGATTAGTTGCCAGGGGCTGGGGAGGAGGGAATGGGTCCTGGCATTCTTTTCGGGGTGATGAATGTTGTAAAATTTGATAGGAGTGATGGTTGTACAACTTTGCTAATATACTGAAAAACACTGAATTGTACGCTTCAAAAGGGCTACTTTTACGGTATGTGAATTATAGCTCAATTTTAAAAAATTATTGTCTTGACCACATTTCCTCGTCTTCTGTCTAACGCCTATTTGTCCTGCAAGATTCAGTTAGCTGAGGAGTCCTCCCCCAAAGCCTGTGCATGCATCACCTATAGTTACTATAGCTCTTCCTACTGTGTTTTAAATACTAGCTTATACAGGGGAGAAGGGTTCAGAAAAAGAAACACTCTGAAAGACCCTGCTCTACTGTATGTGGAACTCACCATTTAACACTTTCTCCCTTTCTCCTCCTCCCTTCTTGATCTGAGAAGTTCCTGGGCAAATCCTAGTTTTGATTTCAGCAAAACAGAATCCCAAATGTGTGATGTTCTGCTGTGACTTTTCCCACAGTTTTCTCTAGGGCTTCTAAACCAAAAAAAGGAGAGAAGGGGGCCCAGCCTGGTGGCATAGTGGTTGAGTTTGTGTGCTCCACTTCGTGGTCCTGAGGTTTGTGGGTTCAGATCCCAGGTGCAGACTGGCACACTGCTCGTCAGGCCATGCTGTGGTGGCATCCCACGTACAGAACAAGGGAAGATGGGCACAGATGTTGGCTTGAGACCACTCTTCCTCAAGCAAAAGGAGAAAGACTGGCAATGGGTGTTAGCTCAGGGCCAATCTTCCTCACCAAAAGAAAAAAAAGAGAGAGAGAGAGAAAGGACTCGGTTTTCCAGTTGAAGGCACTGTTTTTCAAAGATTTGGGGACAGATGAGTTTGGCAGTCAAGTGAGACCCAAAACTTATCTTTTCTGTTAATTTATACTGGAAAAAGGTGACTTTTTCTCGTAAAAAGTCTGTGACTTTGGGAAGAGCCCCAGTCCACAAATACTCATCTGAAGGGTCAGGCTTCAGGGTTAAGCAGTTTAAGCAGATGTCGACTCTTTAAAAGGTTAACTGAGAGCTTTGATAGCTGGCTTCATCAGCCTGTTAATTGGTTCCCAGGGACGGGAAACCAGCCCTACTACTTTTACTTATCGGTCCGTATCTTGTCCATGTTAATTGTTTGTTATCTTTTTCCTTGAAAGGGTACAGCAAAACCCCTCATGACAGAAACACTGATGAACTGTAACGGTGCCCCTAAGATAAGACGGGATGCTCCATAGCCTCCTTTACTCAGGTCAAGAAAGCCACTGGCAAACTGTGGTCTCCTTGAAGGGCACCTGTCTCGCGAAGGGAGCGTTGTTTAGGAGCAACCCGGCAGGGGAAGCCGAAGGAGGTGCAGTAGCCAGGGTGCTCACTCTTTCCCCCAAGCTGGGAAGATCCCAGTGCTTCTCAAACTGTAATGTGCACACAAATCACCTGGACACCTTGTTAAAAGGCAGATTCCACTTCAGCAGATGTGGGCGGAGCCTGAGATTCCGCATTTCCAGCAAGCTTCTAGGTGACGTGGATGCTGCTGGTCCAGGGACCAGACTGAGCAGCAAGGAATAGCTCTGATTTCTTAACTATCTCTAAAGCGTAGTTTCAAAGAAGTTTCTGAAAGTTGACACTATGGGCTTCTTTCTTGCTGGTCCTAGTTAAGTATTAAGGATTGTTAAATATAAGGATAATAATTACAATAACAATGATGACTGACATTTATGGAGGACTTAGTCTGTGCAGGGCAAGCCTAGCCTAATTATAACTGCTGGCATCTTATAAAAGCACCACCTGTGGTTTAGAGACACTAAATAACTTGCTCAAGTTCTCATTGATAGTAAGTGGCAGAGCAGTAACTCAAACACTATCTGGCTGTACAGGTGGGCCGTTAAATATGACTATTGCCTCTCATTTTCCACTGTCTTATTCTGGGTTTAGTGGTGCTGCGCCTGCGAAGTTTGATCTTTGCTTTCAAAAAGGAGGATTTTCCTTGTGCTACAGAGCTAAGCCAATGGCACAAAGTTATCCATGAAATCAGATGGAAGGTACAGGCAGACAATGAGTGACACATAGGCAAAATCTCACCTGATAACGACCTTCAGACTTAGGCTGCCCTGATAGCAAAATGTTTTTCCCAGTGACCTGTTTTTTAAGTTTATTTTTTGTGAGGAGGATTGGCCCTGAGCTAACATCTGTTGCCAATCTTCCTCTTTTTGCTTGAGGAAGATTGTCGCTGAGCTAACATCTGTACCAATCTTCCTCTGTTTTGTATGTGGGATGCTGCCACAGCATAGCTTGATGAGCATGGCTTGTTGTGTAGGTCCACGCCCAGGCTCCGAATCTGCGAACCCCAGGCCGCTGAAGTGGAGCATGAGAACTTAACCACCATGCCACCAGGCCGGCCTCATGACTTATTTTTCACTCTGCAAAGCAGACACTAGATGAAGAGAATGTTGCCACCATAATGTGAGGCTTATTCAAAATTGGTGAAGAAGTAAGCAAAATGTATCTACTATATATTTTTAAACCAAAATTATGTCACCTTCCTTGAACAAAAATAAAAATGCTTGGTAGAACACAAAAAGCACAACTGACAAAAAGAATTAACAAATTGGACTTCATCCAAATTAAAAATGTATACACTTCAAGTGGCATGGTTAAGAAAGTGAAGAGATGAGCCACACATGGAAAGGAAATATCTCTGTCATCTATCTGATAAAGGACTTGTAGCATTACAACTCAATAATAATCCGATTAAACAGAGACCAAAAGATTTGAACAGACATTTCAACACAGAAGATATACTGTTGACCAATAAACACATGAAAAGATGTTAATATCATTAGGCATGAGGGAAATGCAAATTAAAACCACAATGAGATACTGCTTTAGACTCACTAGAGTGGCTATAATAAAAAAGACAGACAATAACAAATGTTGGCAAGGATGTGGAGAAACTCTCATACATTGCCAGCAGGAATGTAAAATAGCTCAATTACTTTGGAAAACAGTTTGAGCCATGCAAAGGATTTTGTTTCCTTATTCTAACTTCCTTATGTATTGAAATGCCATTTTTGTGGCTTATTTCATGTTTCTTTTGATGTAAGAAATTTTTTACATCAAAAATATTTTAAATCCTTTGAAAAGTGAAATACCTAAACTTAGATCTTTTTTATTGTTGCAACTTCTGTTAATCTTATTTATCGCAAGCCACAGTTGATACCCGAAACTATGGGTAATTAAATTTAAAATTCAGCTTTATTTAAATAAACTTCTTTTAAAATTTGGATATTTGTTCATTTTAATTTGTATTTTGCCTTCTAAATTTAACCGATAATTTTTAACATTTTAGAACAGAAACCACTTTTATCTATTTTTTATTTTTATTTTTTTAATTGAGGTCATATTACCTTATAACATTATGTAAATTTCAGGTGTAAATTATCATACTTCAGTTTCTGTACAGACTGCATCATGTTCACCACCAATAGTCTGGTTTTCATCTGTCATCATACCTATGTGGCCCTTTTCGTCCATCGCCCACCCCCTTCCCCTTTGGTAACCACTAATCTGTTCTCATCGATGTGTTTATCTTCCACATATGAGTGAAGTTGTGAGGTGTTTTTCTTTCTCTGTCTGGCTTATTTCACAGGGTCCATCCATGTTGTCACAAATTGCACGATTTGGTCTTTTTTATGGCTGAGTAGTATTCCATTGTGTGTATATACCACATGTTCTTTATCCGTTCAGCCATTGATGGGTGCTTGGGTTGCTTCCACATCTTGGCTATGGTGAATAATGCTGCGATGAACACAGGGGTGTATAAGTCTCTTTGAATTATTGATTTCATGTTCTTTGGATAAATACCCAGTAGTGTGATAGCTGGATCGTAGGTAATTCTATTTTTAAATTTTTGAGAAATCTCCATACTGTTTTCCATAGTGGCTGCACCAGTTTGCATTCCCACCAGCAGGGCATGAGGGTTCCCTTTTCTCCATATCTTCTCCAACATTTGTTATTTCTTGTCCTGTTAATTATACTCATTGTAGTTTTGATTTGTACTTCTCTAATAATTAGTGATATTGAGCTTCTTTTCATGTGCCTGTTGGCCATCTGTTTATCTTCTTTGGAAAAATGTCTGTTCATGTCCTCTGCCCTTTTTTGGATTGAGTTGTTTGTTTTTTTGTAGTTGAGGTGTATGTGTCCTTTATATATTTTGGAAATTAACCCCTTGTCAGATATATGATTTATGAATATTTTCTCCCAGTTGGTGGGTTGTCTTTTCATTTTCTTGATGGTTTCCTTTGCCTTGCAGAACCTTTTTAGTCTGATGTAGTCCCATTTGTTTATTTTTTCTTTTGTTTCCCTTGCTTGAATCAACATGGTATTCAAAATGAAGCCGCTAAGACTGATGTCAAAGGGTGTACTGCCTATATTTTCTTCTAGCAGTTTTATAGTTTCAGGTCTTACATAGAATAGAAACCACTTTTAAATATCTCAATATTTTATATTTACTATACTATCCTTTTTAAATAAAAATGTATGCATATTTACATAGGCTTTTGTTTATTAATTTTCCTTCTCTTCTTTCTTTCTTGTGCCATTTTTATATAGGATGTGGTATGGTGGTTAACTTTGCAGTTGAGTTCAAAGGTTTCATAATATTGAGATGGAATCCAAAAGAATTAGAGGAATGTCGCCAGGCAGAAATCCTGGATTTCGAGCTGGATGCAGGAACTGAACAAACTTTGTGTTGCCTTCCTCTGGGAAGTGGGTGAATATGTGGCTCTGTGGGATTTGGTTGAATAATATTAGCTGGAAATTTTTTTTTAAATATAAGTATAGAAAGGCATGTTGACAGCTAAAGGAGTGAACTGTAGCAGACACTGTTATTTGTCCAGCAGGTAACACCCTTTCTAATTTGGGAGAATTGCCAATTGCGTGTACTCCATCTGCTACTGTAGAAGCCAGAGAGAGATGACAGATTGTCCCTCTGTCTTCCCTCTGGATGCCGGAGTGGGAGGGTGGGAGCCAGGAGCAGCCACTCAGCTCAGGGCTTTGAATCTTGATTGAGTGTCGCAAGACGAATGTTAACGTTCATTCATGGTGGCAGTCTGTTCCTGTTTTAGGGCTGTAGTCTTAATGCTGTTCCCCTCACCTGGCACGTTTTGCTCCAGCTGTCCCGTGGCTCCTCCTTTACTTCTCTCAGGTCTCTTATCAAATGTCACTTCTCCAACCACCTCATCTAAAATGGCGATCTCATTTGCCTGTCATTCTCCATCCTCTAACTCTATTTTTGTATATGGCACACATCACTGCCTAGAATTATACATTTATTTTTAAATGGTTTATGGTTTACTTTCTTCTACTAACATGTATTCTCCATGAGGATACAAACATTCCGCCTTGTTCCCCACTTCATCTCAGAGCCCAAACTGTGCCTAGCACAAGCAAGTGCTCAATAAATCAATGCAAACTAGCCCAGTGCCTGGCAGCCCAATACAAACCTGTCAAGCTGAACTGAATTAGCATGAGTTCTCTATCAGGCTAACTTGGGAGAAAACTGAATCTTGAGCCAGTGACAGAGAGGTGGGCACGTGACGGGAGTTCACTCCAGGCAGCAACTTGACTCCTGTGTTAAGTTATGAAGCTATTTATTTATGAAGTTATTACGTTATTATCTTGTGAAGCATCAACATTTAGCCAGAGAGACTTTAATTTATAACGGCATCTTGCCTGCAGGCCCCGACACAGCATCTGCCAACTTCCACTCAAATACTCGTGAAAACTAAGAAAAAGATAGAAACCAGCCCTGATAGATGATCAAACGCATTACATCAGAGGAATTTTCACCAACTGTAAGTGAAATGGTGCAGAATTAGGAAGACAACTCGCGGTTCTCACGCAATAGTGCAGCCTGCTTCCTCAAAGGAAACCAAAAAACACTTCCTTCACAATTAATCGACAAAGGTTAAAAGAGCAAAACTAAAATACATGCCTAAGGGAATTAAAGAGAGAAGATTAGAAATGAAAGGATGAGTAAAATTTTCCTGGCATATGCAAACAAAAAGAACACAGAGGTGGCACGGTTATTTTCTGACAATTTAGAATCTGAGATAAAAGCATTAGTGGGACAAAGAGGTAATATTGTACTGATAAAAGTTAGAATCCACAGCAAAGGTAGAACAGTCAATAACCTAAAGGCATCATTTATCACAGATCCAGAAAAAAGGAGAAGTGGATGGGAGACAATTGTTATGGGAGATTTTAAAACATTCTTTATATACTTTTACAAATCTGGTAGTTAAAAAATATAAACAGATAGAGGAGAAAATTTGTACAATAAAGTTAATAAGATTCAGTATGTATACTTGTATATGGAAAGTATATCCTCCTCTTGGGCATCCATTAATGTTTATAAAATTGACTCTGTGTTAGCACACTGAGAAAATAGCTTCCCAATAGAAAGTATAGAGGTCAGGCGTCCCGAACACAGTGCAATACAATTAGAAATGAATAGCAAAATGTAAGACAGAAATCTTAGAAGCAAATAAAAGTAGTTTCTCCCCAAATCATAGAGGTAAGGAGAAATAAAAAGTATACTTACAGACACTTTGGAATGAAAAGAGAATATTTTCAGAAAACCACCAAACTCCAACTCTGACCAAAATCATTGGCTTAAATATTTTCGTTATTAAATAAGAAAGAATAGAAAGAAATGAGGTGAGTGTTCAACACAAAACCTTACCAAAATGACAAAACAGACACATTGAAAATAGGAGAAAAAATAATACATATTAGAGCAAAAATTAGTGGATTTGAAAAAGAAAAACCATACAATTGATAAATAATTCTACGAGCTTAAAAAAAAGTTAAAATGACAAATCTCAGGAAATTTTCACCCAGAAAAAGAAAAAAAAACACAGTAAATGAAATTTCAAATGGAAGGAATAAAGGAAAAACAGATGCCTTTTTTCTGTTAACATATTTGAGGATTTCAAAGAAGTGAAATCTGAGAGCATATAAAACTACCAAATAATCTGGAGGAAAATTGAACTGTTTATCAAGAAATTATCTCTCAAGTAGTTTCTGAGGCCAAGCAAGTGAGGTTTTCAAACCTCCAAAAAATAGATAATGCTTATATCTATTACATAAAGTTTTTCAGAGTAAGGCATACCAGGGCTGCTGTAACAAAATGCTACAGACTGGCTGGCTTAAACGACAGAAGTTTATGCGCTCACAGTTCTGGAGGCTGGAAGTGCATGATCAAGGTGTCAGCAGGTTTGGTTTCTCTGGAGGCCTCTCTCCTTAGCTTGCAGACGGCCACCTGCTCCACTGTGTCTTCACGTGGCCTTTTCTCTGTGTACGGCACTCCTGGGGTCTCTTCCTCTTCTTACAAGGACATCGGTCTTACCAGATTAGGGCCCCCACCCTTATGACCTCGTTTAACATTAGTTACCTCCCTAAAGGCTCTATCTCCAAATAGAGTCAGATTAGGGGTTAGAGCTTCAACCTCTTAATTTTGGGGGGGACATAATTCAGTCTGAAATAGATATAATTGTGGCTGAAGAGAAACTGAACTTGACAGTTCTATCTTACAGAGTACATACACATACAGTTATGTCATCAGTAGTAGTAATAACAAATACTCTTTTATACTTTGCTGTTTATAAGACTTGCTCATTGTATTATTTCTCAGATCACTTAAATGCCACCTCATCATTGAGACCGTCTCTGAATAGCACCCCCATGTATCATGTGCTATATGTATGTGTAATAGTACCCCTAACCATGCTCTCTAACCTGTTACCTGGATTTATTTTCCTTTTTGACACCTAGCATCATCTGCCATATTTACTTGTTTGGTTTTTTAGTGCCTGCCTCCTCTACCGGAAAAGGCTTCCTGAGAGGAGAGACTGCATCTGTTTCGTGCACTATTGTATCCCAGCACCTAGAACAATACCTGGCACATGGTAGGTGACCAATAAAATGTTACATGAAAGAGTGGGCTATAGGGTGATCATCTCAATTAGCCTTGTGTAGGTGCTGTTAACAGATGAGGGATCAGAAGCTCACACGGTCGTGGAGAGGGCTTCGGATTTCCAGTCCTGTAATCATTCCAGTATCAGATATTGCAGTCTTCATAACTCATGTGCTTGTCTTAGATGATTATGTTTTTTGGGGGGAAAGCTTCACTGAGATGTAATTCATATACCATATAATTTATCCATTCAAAGTATACAATTTGATGGTTTTTATTATATTCACAGAGTTGAGCAATCATTACCACAATCAATTTTAGAACAATTTTATCACCCTAAAAAGAAACCCCATACTCTTTAGGTAACACACTTCAATTCCTCCATCACCTCCAGCCGGCCCCAGGCAAGCGTTAATCTATTTGAAGTCCATATAAATTTGCCAATTTTTTTTTAAATATAGATATATAAATTCTAAAATTGCTTGTTGCAATTATTTCTGGATAGTTTATTTACTTATTTTTTTTAAAGATTGGCGCCTGAGCTAACAACTGTTGCCAATCATCTTTTTTTTCTTTTCCTCCTCCTTCTTCTCCCAAAATCCCCTCAGTACATAGTTGTATATTTTATTTGTGAGTCCTTCTAGTTGTGGCATGTGGGACGCCGCCTCAGTGTGGCCTGATGAGTGGTGCCGTGTCTATGCCCAGGATCTGAACCAGCGAAACCCTTGGCCGCCGAAGCGGAGCGCTGAACTTAACCACTTGGCCACGGGGCCGGACCCCGATATTTTATGTTTTTGTTGTTATTTCAAAAGGAATTTATTGTGCTAGAGCTGCGCTAATAAGGTAGCCACTCACCACATGGGGCTCTTGAGGACTTGATATGTGGCTGGTCCTGTTTCTTTTTACTTTGTTTGAAGTGGCTAATAGGACATTTAAAATTACATATATGATTCTTATTATATTTCTATTGGACAATGGTATTCTAGACATGACAAATTTATCAGATGAGTTTTAAGTATGCATTTTACTTTGCATTTTGTCATGAAAATATTAAAAGCTCTCAGAGAGAATTGAGATGTGCTGTAAGGGTAAAATACACACCAGATTTTGAAAGGTTAGTTCAAAGAAAAAAGAATGTAAAACATCCCATTGACAATTTTTAATATTGATTACATATTGAAATGTTACTATATTGGGTCATATATCTAAGCAAGATTTAAGGATAAAATATGTTATTAAAATTAATTTCACCTGTGTCTTTTTACTTTGTTTAAAGTGGCTACTAGAACATTTAAAATTACATATGTGGCTCATATTATATTTTTATTGGACAGTGATGTTTGATACAGTACAGATTTATCCAAGGAGTTTAAAATGTATATTTTACTTTGTGTTTTGTAGTCAAAATATTAAAATCTTTCACAAAGAAAAATATTTTGAAAGGCAATAGAGGAAGATCCAGGACAGGAAAAGATTGAGGCTATATCATAAGAAGTGGTGTTTGGCTTTATGTTCAACTGCGGCAACCAGGCATCACCTGCCCTGACTCATCCTAGTCTGGACCATCGCAATAGCTCTCCAGTGGCTCTTCCTGCTTCTGTTCTCGCCCGCCCCCAGAGGACAATCTCTACACCAGTCAGAGCGGTATTTCCACATCGCTTGTCAGATTACATCCCTTCCTTGCTCAGCACCCACCGATGGCTTCCCAAGGCCTTGCATCACGTGGGCTTTCCCCTTCCTCCTCCCTCATCTCCCTCCACTCTCGGCTTTACTCCCTTGGCTCTGGCCACACTGTCTCGCCACTGTCCTTTCTTCTCCCGGGGATTTTCTCCCCGCCTGGTTTTGTCAGGGCTGGCTCCTTCTGGTCGTCCATATCTCAGCCTTCTTTGCAGTGGGTTTTCTGAGCGTCTCATGAAGACTGAAAACAGTGAAGCCATCCTTAAATTCAAGCGCTGGCAGCTGTGTGACTCTGGGAGACTTGACTTCTCTGTTTCACTTTGTTCTTCTGTAAAGGGGACAATAACGGTATCCTCGGAAGATTAAGTTAGTTATTACATGAAAAATGCTTAGCACAGTGTCTGGCACACAGTAGGCGCTATGTTCATATCATCATCATCATCACCACCACCAGGATCATCACTGCTATCATTAAATGTTTGACAATTGGTGTTAGGGAACTTAGAAAATGTGTATCACCATTGATCCAACAATTCACTTTCAGGAATTTATCCTAAATAAACAGCTGGACAAGGACATAAGGATTTGTGTATATTGTGGGATTAAAACATTTTTTCTAAATAAGGGTGAAAAATTTGAAATAGCCTATATGATGATTAAATAGTAGTAACAACGGAAGAATATACAGCCATTAACCTAGACCCCGAACAGGAATTCTTAACCTTTTCTTATTCCGTGGACCCCTTTGGCAGTCTGGCGAAACCTCATGGATTCCCTTCTCAGGATAATGTTTTGAACTGCATAAAACAGAATACACAGAATTGCAAAGGAAATAGATTACATGGAAATAAAGTTAGCAGAATGTTCAAAAAATGATAATATAGTAATAAATGTGATTCTCCCTTTTAAAAGCATAAAATAAAAAGATCTAGTAGCAGGTCTAATAGTTATAATTTTGAAGTAGTGGTAAACATAAATATATCAAGATATCTGTGACAAATTGGAGACAAATTCACAGGCAGTGCTAACATGACTGTCATTTGTTGCCTATATGAATAATTAGAAGAAATGTTAAGTTTCAGTTAGAATTGGTGAAAATAAAGATGGAATCTTTTTCTCCACTCAAATTCAGAAACCCTTAGATTTAAAACCCATGATCCAGGTCATGGGTGCCCCAACTTTTTCTGTGAAGGGCTAGCTAATAAACATTCTAGGCTCATGGGCCATAATTTCTTGGTCACAACTGCTCAGTTGTGCCATGGTAGTAAAAAAGCAACCACAGACAAAATGTAAACAAATGGGTGTGGCTGTGTTCCAACAAAACTTTATTTAGTCAAACAGGCAGAGGGCCTGATTTGGTTGGTGGGCCATGGTTTGCTTCCCCAATCTAGAGTACTATTTTCTCACACATAAAAATGTTCCTGAATGGCTAAGTGAAAAAAAAGCAGGTTATAAATAATCATGCAGTGTTTCATCTTGGTGAAAAAGTCTCTCTCTATGTATGTCTTTGTAGATATATGTATAAATACACAACTCTAGAAGGACCTACTAAAATGTCAACAGTGGTTATTTCTGGTGATGGGAATATGAACAATTTTTTTCTTTATACTTTTCTATATTCTCTCATTTTTTCCTCAATTGCTATGCATTAGTTTTATAATCAGAAATACAAAAATTAAGACAAATCAACAAATCAAAAGGTCCTAAATCATATGGAGCAGAAATTCCCCTACGCATCCCTGCAACCACGCCTCATAAGTCTTCAGTGAGAAGGAGCTCACTGGCATCCTTTTACTCTTCTGAAACAAGTACAAGTACTGATATTCTGTTTCTTTCAGTTCAAAACATTATCCTGAGAAGGAATCCATTAGGCTCCTCCAGACTGCCAAAGGGGTCCAGGGAACAAGAAAGAGTTAATCGATCTCGTTTAGGTTCATCCCACTGATCCTGGTTATAACCCTCCTGGAGTTAAATGACCCAAGTTGAGCTTCTTCTCTGCAGCTCTCTAAGGATTAAAAGAAAATCCAGATATGACGACATAAGGAGATGGAAAGACATTCCATGTACATGGATTGGAAGAATAAACATAGTTAAAATGTCCATTCTACCTAAAGCAATCTACAGATTCAACGCCATCCCAATCAGAATCCCAATGACATTCTTTACAGAATTAGAACAAAGAATCCTAAAATTCATATGGGGTAACAAAAGACCCTGAATTGCTAAAGCAATCCTGAGAAAAAAGAACAAAACGGGAGGCATCACAATCCCTGACTTCAAAACATACTACAAAGCTACAGTAATCAAAACAGCATGGTACTGGTACAAAAACAGATGCACAGATCAATGGAACAAAATTGAAAGCCCAGAAATAAAACCACACATCTATGGACAGCTTATCTTTGACAAAGGAGCTGAGGGCATACAATGGAGAAAAGAAAGTCTTTTCAACAAATGGTGCTTGGAAAACTGGAAAGCCACATGTAAAAGAATGAAAATTGACCATTCTTTTTCACCATTCACCAAAATAAACTCAAAAATGGATTAAAGACCTAAAGGTGAGACCTGAAACCATAAGGCTTCTGGAAGAAAACGTAGGCAGTACACTCTTTGACATCAGTATTTAAAAGGATCTTTTCGGACACCATGCCTTCTCAGAGAAGGGAAACAATAGAAAGAATAAACAAATGGGACTTCATCAGATTAAAGAGCTTCTTCAAGGCAAGTGAAAACAGGATTGAAACAAAAAAACAACCCACTAACTGGGAAAAAATATTTGCAAGTCATATATCTGACAAAGGCTTAATATCCTTAATATATAAAGAACTCTCGCAACTCAACCACAAAACATCAAACAACCCAATCAAAAAATGGGCTGGAGACATGAACAGACATTTCTCCAAAGAAGATATACTGATGGCCAATAGGCACATGAAAAGATGCTCATCATCGCTGATCATCAGGGAAATGCAAATCAAAACTACACTAAGATATCACCTTACACCCGTTAGAATGACAAAAATATCTAAAACTAATAGCAACAAATGTTGGAGAGGTTGCGGAGAAAAAGGAACCCTCATACACTGCTGGTGGGAATGCAAACTGGTGCAGCCACTATGGAAAACAGTATGGAGATTCCTCAAAAAACTAAAAATAGAACTACCATACGATCCAGCCATCCCACTACTGGTTATTTATCCAAAGAGCCTGAAGTCAGCAATCCCAAAAGTCCTGTGCACCCCAATGTTTATTGCAGCACTGTTTACAATAGCCAAGACGTGGAAGCAACCTAAGTGCCCATCAACAGACGAATGGATAAAGAAGATGTGGTACATATATACAATGGAGTACTACTCAGCTGCAAAACAGAACAAAATCATTCCATTTGCAATAACATGGATGGACCTTGAGAGAATTATGTTAAGTGAAATAAGCCAGCAAGAGAAAGATAATCTGTGTATGACTCCACTCATATGAGGAATTTAAAACTATGGACCAAGAACAGTTTAGTGGATACCAGGGGAAAGGTGGGGTGGGGGGTGGGCACAAAGGGTGAAGTGGTGCACTTACAACACGACTGACAAACATTAATGTACAATTGAAATTTCACAAGATTGTAACCTATCAATAACTCAATAAAAAAAAAATTTGAAAAAGAAAATCCAGATAGAGTCCAGCACAGAACTGGCAACTGGAGATCTTCTGTAAATGTTGATTCCATCCTCCTTTCTGTCTATAGGCCAGTGTTACCAATATTGATATCAGCTACCAGTCTCTTCTCTGAAATCTTCTGACTTCCAGAATGGAGACCTCTGGCTCTTTTCCCAATTCCTTGCCTATATCAGACCCAGAGTCACCTCCCCTGCTCCTCTCAAGACCTCTGCTTTATTCACTGTTGGCAGAGCCCTGATGGTGTCAGGTCCTGACTTTGTGATGTGTTTTGGGAAGCTGATCTTTCTCTATTTCCAGGGCAGATTGAGTGCTGATTAGTATAAATCAGTAGTTCTTCAACTTGGGTCATTTTGTCCTGCAAGGGACATTTGGCAATGTCTCAAGACATTTTTGATTATCAAGACAAGGGGGTGCTACTGGCATCTAGTGGGTAGAGGCCAAGGATTCGTCTGAACTTCATATAATGTGTAAGACAGCCCCCACAACAAAGAATTATCTTGTCCAAAAATGTCAGTAGTGGTATAGTTGAGAAATCTTAGTTTAAGTGAATCATGGTAATTCCATTTCCTTTGCCAGGTGGTGAAACTGTGGCCAATGAGCTCAAGAGGATGCTTGGAGAAAGTAACCTTTATCCCTGATATAAACAATGCGTGAGGAGACATTGCCTTTCCTTTGGGTCTTTGGGCGTTCCTAGGGAAAGATGTGATGAGTGGAGCTGAAGTAGCTTTGAATTGTTAATACAAAGGGGATGACAGAGATAAGATATGAAAAACGCACGGGTCCTCAGTGACTGCTGAGTCTTGGAACAACTCTGAAAGCTCCTTAGTGCTCCTGACTTCTTATTGGTGTGATAATTTTATTTTAAACTTTGCTCTTAGTTCTTTTTCTCTTACTGGTAGCCCAACACACCCTAATGGATATACTCCTCCACATGGCCTTGAACCCCAAGGCCAGCCCTTCCTGGTGGACAAATCTTCACTCTGAAGAGAAGTCTTAAGATCGCACCATGTGCAGGGCAGCCTCTCTCCCTCTCCTGAGACCAGGACCTGGCGGGAAGAACACTTCAACAGTGCAGTCCTGGCGCCCTTTCCTGCCAGCCCCAACAGCATTTTCTACGCACTCTTTACTAGGCTGGAGGCTAACTGAGGTGTTAGAATTGGCCGCTGTCTCTCTGAGCATTTGGGAGTGATTTCAGCAAACCGAAATCTGGGACGTAACAGCAAGCTTTCAAAGCCCATAAACTTCAGTTTGGGGAAGACCTCAGGAGCACCTGTACCCATTCTTTCAAAAGGTCAAGGCTGAGCTCTCAGCACTGTATTTGGAGAGGGTGACTGGAAGAGAGTCAGTAGGGTGAAGAAAGGACTTTCTGACGTAGGATGTCCCTGTATTGTGATCCCCGGTTACTTCTACTCCTGGTGATTTTAGACAAATTTTTTATGTGATTGTGACCGAGTATAAGGGTACTTTTGGTTATGATGACAAACCCACTTAGTGTGTAGCTTAGGAGCCATTACTGGGAGTTATTGGGTCCATCACTTGGAAGATGAAGAGAGGACCTGGCTTCATCCAGAGCCACAGGTGTTGATGTCAGCTATGTTGATCTGACTGCTCGTTGTTTCTCTCTCTCAGCTCTGCTTCTCTCTGAATGTCACCCCCTTATCTTCTAAATCAGAAGTGTTTTCTTCTCATGGCACAGAACATGGCCAAAGACCTCTCTGGTTTTACAAAATTTTAGCTTGGTGACCCAAGAGTGCTTGTCTGTCTCTCTCCTTTTGCTTAATTATAAAAATCCCAGTGGAGTCCAGCCCCGTGGCTGAGTGGTTAAGTTCGCGTGCTCTGCTGCAGGCGGCCCAGTGTTTCGTCAGTTCGAATCCTGGGCGCGGACATGGCACCACTCATTGAGCCATGCTGAGGCGGCATCCCACATGCCACAACTAGAAGGACCCACAACTAAGAATGTACAACTATGTACTGGGGGGCTTTGGGTGAAAAAAAGAAAAAAGAGTCTTAAAAAAATAAAAATAAAAATCCTAGGGAAGAACTCTGATTGGGCTAATTGAATTACACCCCCACCTCATGGGCCAATCATTAGTCAGGGAGGTGACGTATGAATCATGTATTCACCTCTGTCTTGAGTAGATATAATGTCTATCACCACCAGAAAGATTGTGGGAAATGTGTACAGGGCAGACACAAGAAATAGAAGGATGTGAAATTGTCAGCTGTCCATCACAGACAATAGATTTTTAAATGTTAGTGCTAGAGTGGATATGCAAGGTCACTTCCTCCAGCCTTCCACTTTATAGATGTAGAAATGGAGACCTAAAAGAATTAAGGTGCTTGCTCAAGGTCACATAGCTTTTTTATCAACAGAGCTGAGACTGGAAAGTCAACTGATATGGTTGAGCCCCTAGTGGCTTCACGATGTTGTGCAGGTACCCCCAAATTAAGTACAAGTTAATTCATAGGCTCTTCTGATAAAGATCTTGCACTGGAACAGCTGTAATGACGATGAGTTGGGCACCTTCTATGTGCCAGCTACTTCATATATTTATCTTGAACATTCACAATCTCCCTGAGTGGTTGGAATTATTTTTCTCATTTTGCAGACAATGAAAATTGAAACCTGGAGATGTTCAGTGACTCACCCAAGGCCACACAGTAGGATATCCATGGAATAAAGCCCACATTAGAGCTCACACTAATTCCACTGCACCACACTGCCTTCCTTCCTAAGCATCAGAGTTTACTGGTCTATCCATGGCTCTAGACCCATGGTGGGGGTGTTGAAGGGAAGATTTTGTCTTAATATTTTTTGCCAAATGGATGATCCTTCTCGGCAGTGACTTTAAGAGCAAATTAAAGAGGAAAGTTGAGGAAGATAGTGCAGATAGAACAAAAATCTGCCCCCTGTAGTTGAGAAGGGAGTTTTGGGCGGGTTGAGGGGGGCATGGCATAACGATGGAGATCTTGCTGGCTACTAGATCAGATCCCCTGGGGAGGCGCTCCATTCTCCTCTCTGGGCTCCTCTCAGCATATTAACAATCAACATCATGATGGTAAGAGCACAATAGCTGTCATCTCTTGTGTGGTTGCCAGTGTGGGTACTGGGCAGTTCACCCTGATAAGGATGAATAAACTAGAACTAACTTAGCTTACAGAATTTCCTTTAGTCCTCTCGAAACCAAGTGAGGTAGAGAACTTTAATGGGACCCAGACACTCAGTAAGGTGAAGACCTTTGCCCAAGGCAACAAATACGGCTAGCAGTGTAGGGAGGCTCATTGCCCATTACGCCTCCAGGCCTCTCTCTTGTCCCTCCCCACCTCATCCCCCTCTGCCTATTTCTGACTCTCGTCTTTGCTCCAGCTGAGCCCCTGCTCAGAAAGCCACCACTCTTCCTCTTCACAGTCCTGTGTCAAAGCTCAGATGAGATCCCACAGCTTTGGGGGAAACACGTCTGTGACAACTTTATTCCACAGAACTGGTTTCCTCCGCTGATGCCTTTAAAAAAAAAAAAAGGTTCTTTGAATTTTATTATGAATATCTTATTATACACATCTTGATTTACTTAACTTACCACTTAACATAAAAAAGCCTATACACTATTTTAAAATACTACTCCAAATAGCCCCCTAGGTTAGGAAACAGAAGGTCGACACTTGCCAGTTAGGCAGCTTTGTTCAATCCCTTTTGGAACCTCAGTTTCCTCTGTCCCCAAATGGGCATGCTCTTATCAGGCCCTCGATGACTTACATTGTTCTTGCGAGGAAACCGTTTATTGTAATTCTCTATACTAGAGACTGGGAAGCCAAATGCCCACAGGAGACAGGTGGCCAATGTAAACAGCGAAGTAGGCCTGAGTGAGGCAACAGGGATTGGTGGGGACTATGGCATCTGGAGGCCACATGTCCCATCTAAAGGGGACAATTGTTGCTCAGCTCCAGCCAATTGATGCCATGTAGAAATGAGGAGCATGTAGGAATGTTGCCAGAGATTAATTTTCAAAGTGAAATCAGAAATAGACTCTTTATGACATTTCTTGATTTTTTTTCTTTCAGGAAGACTAGTCCTGAGCTAACATCTGCCAATCCTCCTCTTTTTGCTGAGGAAGATTGGCCCTCAGCTAACATCCGTGCCCATCCTTGTCCACTCTATATGTGGGATGCCCACCACAGCATGGTCTGCCAAGCCATGCCATGTCTGCACCTGGGACCAGAACTGGCGAACCCCAGGGCGCCAAAGTGGAACGCGCACACCCAACCGCTGCTCCTCCCGGCCGGCCCCTTTTTCTTGATTTTTGAAACACTTTGTGCCAAACAAAACCCAGAGTCTTTCCTATAGGAAGCCAACTTACAACTCTGCTCTATGTATGTGCATGTTGTTCCAAACTAGAAAAGGCACCTGGATCGGATCCCTGAGCTATTTTCTCTACAGTGTTTTTTTCAATACGTGATTTGTGAGTCTGTTTTGTTTTCTCAGTAAGACGATAAGTTTTTTGAGGGCAGTGCACATCTTCTGTATTGAAGTACAATTCAAGCCCGATTAATCATCTTGGTAACTGAAACTTACTTGTTTGTCTATTCACATGGTTCTTAAATTTCAGCATCGCCTGAGTTGCTTGTTACAAACGCTGACTTGCCCCGGCAAGTCCACTCCTAGGTATATACCCAACAGAAATGTGGGTACATGTACCAGAGATGTACTAGGATGTTCATAGCAGCACTATTCATAATAGCTGCAAACTAAAATCTATCTAAACATCCATCATCAGTCTCAGGATAAAATTTTAAAAATTGTGGTATATCCACATAAAAATCTATATAGCAATGAAAATGAATAAACTGCAACTACATGCAGCCACATGGATGAATCTCACAAATAATAATGTTGAGCAAAAGAAACCAGACACCAAAGAATATATAGTATATGTTTCCATTTGTACAAATACAGAAATCAGCTAGACCTGATCTATGGATTATAAGTCAGGATAATAGTAACTATTGGAGAGACGTAGTGACAAAGGAGGGCATGAGGCACTTCTGGGGTGTGGCAGTATTGCTGGTTACATGGGTGTGTGAAATTCATTGAGCTGGACTCTTATTTGTACTTTTCTGTTTGTTGACATCTCAGTGAAAAGTTAAAACGCTAATGCCAGGGCCCCGCGACAGACTGACAGGCTCCTTCCCCAGGCACCACGAATGCCGGCAGGTCGAGGACGCCCCCTTTGAGAGAGACGGGGCACTTGAACAAACATGTATTTCCTCCTCCAAGGGGTCTCTGCAAGCACTCTTGGCTCACCCACCCAACAGCTGCCTTTCCTACTTTCTCTTGTCGTGTATTCCCACGTTTTACTAGAAGAAAAGAGTGACATAAAATTAAGAGGCATTATGGCCAAGTTTAAATAGTGGCACTTAAGGAAAGAGGGAGAGACAGCTCTGATAATGTGCCAGCTTATAAAATATAGCTAAATAAAATTAAAAGTTTATGGGGTGACTAATACGCCATATCCCCAGGGGAAAAGTCAAGCGTTCACCATTGCTGAATTCCGTCTGAATCCTGGTGTCTCTGGGGAATGAGAGCTGGGTGGAGGACAAAAGGATCTGGGGCTTTTCCTGGAAGGAAAAAGGGGAGATTCTGTGACTGAGGTGGGGACAGGGAAGGACCAGCATTGTAGACATTTTGGGAGCTGCACTTTCAAACCATGCTTTTGTCAGTGTGAGAAAGCTGAAGCTGAGAGATTTGTTCAGCTTCCATACATTTACATTTTGTGCCCCTGTATTTAAGAATCCAGAAATAGGGGCTGGCCCAGTGGCGCAGCAGTTATGTTCGCCCGTTCCGCTTCAGCTGCCCAGGGCTCGCCAGTTTGGATCCTGCGTGCGGACACGGCACTGCTTGGCAAGCCATGCTGTGGCAGGCGTCCCACATATAAAGTAGAGGAAGATGGGCACAGATGTGAGCTCAGGGCCAGTCTTCCTCAGCAAAAAGAGGAGGGCTGGCAGCAGATGTTAGCTCGGGGCTAATCTTCCTCAAAAAAAAAAAAAAAGAATCCACAAATAAATTGAGTGTCAAAGGGAAACTAGGAATGAATCCTCTAATCAGTTGTAGGAAGGCCAAGATTGTATCTATCAGCTTCATCTTTGAATCCACAGCACCTGGCACCATGCCTGGCACATAAGAATGCTCAATAAATCCATTCATTCATTCAACATCTATTTACTGAGTACCTACTCTAGGTTAGGTACCGTTCTAAGTAGTTGAGACAAAACAGACACAAGTCCCTCACCTCAAGGAGCTTATATTCTAAGTAAAGAGAGATCAATGAATCAAATACATAGCATGTTCCAAAGTGATAAGTATTTGGAGGAAAATAAATCAGAAAGAAGAGGGGTTGGAGGATTGAGAAGGTTTGCAATTTTACCTACTTACTGAAAATTTGAGCAAAGACCCAACGGAGATGAGGGAGTAAGCCATGTGGATAAGTGAGGGCTAAAAGACTTTCAGGGAGAGGGAGCAGCAGGTGCAAAGGCCCTGAGGCAGGAGTATGCCTTGTGTCTTTGAGGATGTCAAGGAGGCTGGAGTGGTTGGTAAGGAATGAATGAGAGGAGGGTAATAGAAAGTGAGATCTGACAAGTGATGGGGCTTGTGGGTCACTCACTGTGAGGACTTTGGCTTTAACTCTGAATGAGACAGGAGCCATTGGAAGGTTTTAGGTAGGAAAATAACGTGATCAGGCTAAATATTGATTGAATGATTTAGTATGGCACCTTACACACCACAAACTACTTTAATATGCATTATTATATTTGATCTTCAGAATCACCTTAAGAAGCAGAGAGAAGAGGAATTATTAGCCAGATTTCCAAAGGATTACATCATAGAAATTAACAGCATGGGCTTTGGAGAAAAACAGATCTGGGTTTGAATCCTGACTCAGCCACGTAAGAGTCAGGACATGGTGCCGGAGTCAGCCTTGGTTTCCCCATCTCTGCAATGGAAATAATAACGCTCTTGGGAGAGAGGTTGGATAAAATGACAAATTTAAGTGCCTGGTTTAGTGCCCAGCACACACTGTGATCAATGAATGACACTTGTTGCTCCCTTTTTGAGCTGGAAGGGGCTGTAGAGATGATCCAACTCTGAGGATCTCGGAGACAGTCTCCAGAGAGCTGCATCAGCATCTGCTGCGGTAAAGATGCAGATTCCTGGGCCAGTACCAGACCTCCCGAATCCCTTATTCTGTTTCTTGGGATTCAGTGATTAACAATTTAAAGCGAATGTATCAACAGAACAGAACAGTGTAGAGGTTAAGGCAGCTCCAATACAATTAATGAGCAAGTTACTTAACCTCTCGGAACCTCACTTTCTCATCCTAAACTGAGAATAATAACATCCACCTCTGAGGGTGGAGGAGATGTCGCTGCAAAGCCCTGCCAGCTGTACCTGGAATGTACTACACGCTCCATCGGTGTTAGCTACTACAAAGCTCCTTAGAATCCTTCTCCGATGGTTGTGCCAGTTGGTTAGAAAGCCTGCTGGCTGATTTCTTGAAACTGCTCCTTATTCTTTAAGATTCCATATTGTTTTCTACAGGAAAATGAAGATCAACACCCTCATAACTGGAGAAGAAGGTTACTGCAGAGAAAAGGCTGCAAAAGCCTTTTTCTGTTCGCTCCCAATATCCCGTCATCCTCACCAGCCTGGTGTTAGTGACTTTGGCTGTGGGAATTGCTGTCACAAGTGGAGCTTTTGACAATGTAGTAGTTGTCCTGGGGATCATACTTATTTTTCTGGGCATCCTTCTGACAGTATTTCTGGAAGTATAAACATGTGCACCATGTATTCACGCTTCCAGAAATCCCTGGGACCACAAGAAGCAGCTGAGAACATTCAGCTTATCTGGTATCAATTCCACGTCAAGAACCTGAACTGTTGGCCAGGACCTGGTTATAATCTTATATTTAACCTGAACATCTCTAGGCCTCCAACTTTGTTTTATGCACTTGTCTCAAACCTGAAATAAAATTCTAAAAGAAAAGAAGAAAGTTTCTTAAAATTACATTGTCTTGACTTAAATTGACTCACTATAAAAAGAGAAAACGCATTTGCATTACTTTTTCACTTAAAAAATCTAAAATTTAGTTTGAAAGAAATTTCATGTCAAAAAGTTTACCTGTGTACCAACCAAAGTCACCTCCTGCAGGTTCCCTGGTGCCATGGGTACCACTTACTTGGAGAATCAACAGAAGGGGGACATCAGGGACGTAAAGGAATAGTTTTAGGGTCACATCTCTTGCTGGCGCTTTTGTCTTAAGGCTGGGGCAAGTATGTAGCCTGTTGCCTGGGACCGAGAAGAGTAGATGGAGAAAGGGGCTGGTTCCTTCCAAGAAGGCTGAAAATAGACATGTTGGTGCCAAGCTCTGGAATATTTACACAAGACAGGAAACCTCACAGTACATGGGACTACTTTTGCCTAGGGAGACCTGGCAACCAATTAAAGTGGTTGTCAAGCTGTGGGGCTTGGAGTCTACCAGAAAGACCAGATCTGCAGAATTCAAGATTTATGCTCTAGGACCGCAGGAGCGCCACTCCGACTACACAATTCTTGTGGATTCTTGGCTGACTCCTCCTGGGTCCTCTTGCTTTTTTCTCTGCCTTCTTGGGTTAAAGTATCACTCAGGTATTTATGAAAAGGGAGCATAAAATGTGTCCGAGGCCCAGCATAGTTCAGTGCAATCAACTTGCACCGAGCCCTCCAATATGCTAGAGTACTGATTTTGTTATTAAATAAGCGAACAGGCATTGGAGAGAACCAAACAGAAGTACTACCAGCAGCAGCCATTTATCAAGCGCCTACCTTACGCCAAGAGCTGTGCTAGAGTCTTTGTACCGTTAGCTTATGCACAGTGACTTTATAAAAGGGGGTCTCATTAGCCCTATTTTAAGGATGCAGAAATGTAGCCAAGTGAAGGAACTTGCCTGAGGTCACATGCAACATAGCAGCAGAGCTGGATTCAAATTCCAGCATGCCTCATGCCAAAGCCTCAGTATGTGTATGTTCAGGCAACAGATAGGGTTTTAAAGACAGAGAGGAAGACAGGAAGACTCTGAGGAAGACCACTTTATCCGGGGAGTATGTGGAAACTGAGAATTTAATGGTATCTCTCTTGGTATTGGTTTGACTGAGTTCAGAACGAACGTGAAACAGAACTGTGCACAACGCTAGTCCAGCCATCTGGGTCTACACCTAACAGAGTGAGGGAGTCATTAATATCGGAAGACAAGGAGGCATGTTTCTTGGAATTAGCTTCTCTGCCAGCCAGTGACACACCTGCAGTGGGTCCACTAGCATCATGCCACTGTTGTGCTGGGAAGAGTTCCCCCAAGCCACCTGGCTGTGCCCCTACACAATGGTGGAGTTTGGTAAGAATGGACAGAGTATTGGTAATCCATTTCTCAGTAGCTCACACAAAATGCCCACTTGGCTGTCAATTTCAACTTGGAAGGGTAGTCACGTGATCAGGTAAGAGTCAGATTTGAAAATCGTTCAACAGACTCTCGGCATTCTCAGAAGTAATATTTAACAATAGCAGTAACGATAACAACAATGATATGAACGTAGTGCTTAACCTGTGTCAGACACTATTCTAAGCATTTTTTTCCTATGATGATTCATTTAACCTCTGAGGACAGCATGATCATCCTCATTTTATAGATGAAGAAGCAGAGAAGTAAACTTATCTGGGGTCACACATCTACTAGACGGCAGAGCTTAAGTTCAAACTGAGACAGGATGCTTTCATCATATTCAGTCTTTATGAGTCACTCTGAAGATCCACGATACTGAGTTATTTGTAGTTCTTCAGAGGCATGAATTGAAATTCACTTGCTCTGAGGGGCTTAGTGAAAGAAGCAAGACACTTAGGTAGTGACTAAGCCCAGCTCACTGAGCAATATCTGGATCTCAGAAAAGTTTTACTGTTTTCCACTTAACCTAATGTGGATCTTTTATGGAAGATTATACCACAGTACATGTAATAATTATGATGCTTTTGACTACAGGCAACAAAAATACCAATTAATGGTAGTTTTAAAGTAAAGGCAATTAATTTTCTCATATAACGAAAAGTCTGGAGCCAGGTGGTGCTATGTTGGTAGAGTGGCTCAAAGATCCTTAGCATGTTGGTGATATCTCCCCTTGTGGTCCCAGTATGGTTGCTTCAGTTCCAAGCATCACATCTTCACATCCTGGCATTCCAAGAAGAAAAGAAGGAGGCAGAGCAAAAAATATTTCCTCTTTTTAAGGGGGAAAATGATTTCCTAGAAGTTCACCCACCTCCTTCCTGGCACATTTCGTTGTCCAGAACTGTGTCATGTGTCAACTCCCAGTCCAGTGTTTCTCAACCTCAGCCTTATTGACATTTTGGGCCAGATAATTCTCTGTTGTGGGGGACTGTCCTGGGCATTGCAGGATACTTAACAGCAACCCTGACCTCTATCCACTAGATGCCAGTAACATATTTCCGGTTATGACAACCCAAAAATGTCTCCAGAAATTGCCAATGTCTTACTGTTGTGTGTGTGTGTGTGTAAAATCACCCGGGGTTAGGAACCATTGTCCTACACCAGTGACTGGCAAAGAAAATGGAACAGTCATAACTGGCTTAGACAAATCTGGATCTCACCCTGGGGCTGCGCACACGCTGCCTGCAAAGAGCTTGTTTAAAGGAGGAAGTGAAATGGCTACGGGTTTGGCAATCATGCTCAGTGTTGCCTTTTTGTTGTTCAAAAACATGATCTTATTGGAAGTCCGAGGGGGAGAATTGAGAAGGAGGTTTTCTCTCTTTTCACATCCAAGAAAGCATTCATGGGGCCTCTCAGGAAGAATCAGGTGATAGAAATGGGAGTCTCGACGATATCTAATCTGCAGCTTTGGTGGCCCCAGGAAAACAATGAGGAGTCAGGATAGGCAGGCCTCCTTTTATTTAGAAAATCAACCCTAAGCTGCCTTTCTTTGGGGCCATTCCTTTCTTTTCTTCTTGCCCCACCTCCCTTTGCCTAAAACAAAAAACCAAACACCTGTATTTGTCCAGGGCTATTTGGTAAACGAGGACTTCAAGTGGAAAATTCCTATATTTGTTCCTCAATTACATACCTTGGACATTTAAAAATACATGCTGGTGAAAGTAGAATTGGCCATTTTATTCCTAATGGGAAAATAGTTATCCCATTGTAAATGTGATTATTGGAGGGTGCAAGTTTAAGAACAACAGCCAGCTCATACTGAGTATCAGCCATGTTCTGGATGCTTTGATAAATTGCAGGACCTGATGAGTGCTGTGAAGTAGGTGTCAGGACCCCACGTTCCAGAGGAAGAGCCATGGGAGTCCAGCGATTTGCCCAAGTTGCACAGCTAGTAAGAGAAGGGGCCAAGCTGTGTACTCAGAGAGCTTAAATCGTTACCCTTTGTAATTTTAAACCTACTTTCAAAAATGACGATTATGGTTGTATCAAGCCAATGTCAAAAAAACTAGCCTATTTTACGATTATACACACACACACGCACCCCAAATAAAAATCACCCCAAATTTTTCAAATTGTTTGTTTGAAAACCTTTGGTAAATTCTGTCACCCAAGGTCCTTTCAATCTCATGCTATCTATTTTTAAATTTTTAATCAGTTATATGTGGAAGGTGAGATTCAGAACTTTCAGCAAGAAAACAATGCTTGGATGTAAAGGGTTACAGGTGTGACCTCTCTGTGTTTTAAAGAACTGTTCTTCAGATCATGGTTTTCATCAAAGTCATTTTCTATGTTTTTGTAAACATGTTTAATAAAAAATTTAAATAGCATAAACAATATGAAAGATTGCTCTAAATATGGAAACATGCGGATGAATGTTATGTTTTAAAGGCTCTCACTCATGAAAACACTAATTAAAAAGCCCACACTGTGTATCCTGGGAAGGGAGACACCTCTTTATTGCTTTCTAAAAAAATTCTTTTTCCCTATCCTTTAGCAGTTAGAATGAAAGAATATTGAGAATTTTCAAATCGAAACCCAACTTTCATTACTAAAGGGAAAACCCAGAGTCAATATGAAATTACTTACATTAAGGGCTACAGATGCCAATGAAGGCTGAAAACTAATTATAATAAAAGAAAATTCTGAGTTTAATCCTCTGCAAAACCCTGGAGGCATACAAACTTCAAGAATTGATTAATTTTCTTTTACTCAGATACTTTATCATGATTCAGCAAAACAAAGTTATAAATACTTCAGTGCCGAATAACATTAAATTGGGAGCAGATCCGAAGCTATTCCCCAAAGCCAGCTTGCCTCAGAGAGTCAGCAATATCAGGACACACTTCAGCGGAAACGTTTATCCTGAATTGATTGGAGCAGAGAAAACAAAATCGGATACGTATATTTTTAAATGCCTGCTGCTTATCATGAGCTCAGTGCATTTCCCCCCTCGCTGCAATTTTTGAAAAATCTGATTCGAAATATTTGATTTGAAAACAAAGTTCATCAGATTTTGTAGGACTGAAAAAAGAATAACCTTAAGATGGGTGGATGTGTACACACAGTCGATTCTCACTATTCGCGGTAGTTTTGTTCCACGAAGTTACAGCAAACGATGAATTAGTGAATAGTGAATCACTGCCCAAGGCGAGATACAGGGTTAGGTTCCTGTGAGCCTTTGGCCATAACGTTTTGTTAACCAGTCAACACATAATCTTGTTTTATATGTGTTTCTGCTTAAAGACATCTTATTTAATATATATTGTTGATTCCTAAAATTGAACTTGCAGCCAACAGCACTATAACTCACGTCTGAACGAAGCTTATCGAACACACATACTTTCCCTGGAAGGCACACTACAGCCTTTCTAGGCTTGGGAACATCAACTAGCACTTCAGCACTGTGCTTGGGGGCCACTGTAAACAGCAAAACCACCAATGAAAAGCACAAAAATGTGAAAACATGGTGCTAAACAGATTTCAAAAAGGACGCTTGTTTAGAGCGTGAGAGCTGAAAAAAGAAGGCGGCGTCTCACTTCCCTGGACCTCAGCTGGAATGTGCACAACAGCGACTCAAATTTTTCACCGCTCTGAACTCGTCTGTGAATGATCCCAAAAGTGCTACAAGGATGGAATTTGTGGTTACAAAGGAACTGCCTGAGATACGGGGTCCTCAGAGAGCAGCAAATACAAATGACTGTCTTGTCCATTTTTTAAAAAAATAAATGTATATATTTCTTTTCTTGAGGAAGATTAGCCCTGAGCTAACATCCACCACCAATCCTCCTCTTTTTGCTGAGGAAGACTGGCCCTGAGCCAACATCCATGCCCATCTTCCTCTACTTTCTATGTAGGACACCTGCCATAGTGTGGCTCGATAAGCGGTGCTAGGTCTGCACCCAGGATCTGAACCGCCGAACCCCAGGCCGTCGAAGTGGAACATGTGAACCCAACTGCTGCACCACCAGGCTGGCCCCTGTCTTGTCCATTTTTAAGGCACATCTCAGGCTTCCAAGTCAGAGAGCTACTTGCTGGATGTGTGTCCTTGGGCAAAGCATGTCACTGCTCTGTGCCTCAGTTTTCTCAACTATAAAATGGGACTAATTTTGGAATACACCTCTTTGAGTTGCTGTGAGGATTAAATGAGATAATCCACATAATGATTCGAAAGCACAAATCTTTCTTGGGACAACCAGGCACATGATAACTCCAAACCAGGCAGTATGTGACATACACAACCCTACCATGACATATTATTGCCCAAAATGGTGAATGCTGATCAAGCCCCAGAGCCAACCAGTGGGGAGGGAAGAACCAGTTCAACAGCTCCAGGCTTTGGAAGCAATTCCATACCTTCAGAAGGTAGGAACTGTTCTAGATCATGAGATGGATGGGACATAACAATCAAGTGCAACACACGGATAAACCAATCACAAAAAGACACTTTCCAGACAATTGGGGACATTTGCATACTCACTGGCTAGTAAATGGTATTAAATAATTACTGCTAATTTATTAAGTGTGATAATGATATTGCAGTTTTGTAGGAAAATGTCTGTACATTTTAGAGACTCATACAGAAGTGTTAAAGGGTAAATGACGCATCACGGATTTGCTTTAAAATATCACAGAAAGAAAAGGAAAAAAGCGAAAGACTGGGAAAAAATGTTGCCAAATTAGTTGTTTGACCGAAATTAGTAGTAAATTCCTTCCAAAAGATTGCTGTCTAATGTACTTTTGGAGCAAAGAGGGGAGTTCAGCTCAATTTTTCTATGTTGTTATTATTACTCAAAGAGTGAATATTTAAGTTTCAGAGAGAGAGAGAGGGAGAGAGAGAAAATAATAGCTCAGCCAGCAGAGAGCTGAAACCTCTGGGGTCCCTGAGATCTTTGAAGTGATTTGTGAGTTCAAAACTTTTCAAAACAATACTGAGGACATAAGCTGAGGCCTAAAAGCTAAGAAACAGGGAGTGTTCCAGGCAGAGGGGACAGCGTGTGCAAAGGCCCTGTAGAGCACTGTGCCTATGGAAGTTCGACTCTGAGTGGTTCAGTGTGATGGGAATGCACAGTTCACAGCACGGACGCTGAGAGCAATAGCTGATGGAACAGTTTGAGGGGAGGATGCCTCCACCTTACACTTGCTCATTGGCACAGGGTTGAAGCCTTGACACTGGGCTCCAAAACTTCTGCAAAGAGCTGGGAACCTGTCAAGGTGTAGAAGGTCTATCTTTAAGGTACCAGATGCTGTACATTTTCTCTTGTTTTCCATATGCCTAAAAATATTGTTCTTAAAGATATGCAGGTTTGGCAAAGTAAGAGCAATCATCCCAGTCTACCCTACAGGGCGCTCGCGAGTTTATAAAGCTCTTCCTTGCAAGCCTTTCTGCATTTTGATTTTGAGCCTACAAGGTAGGCACAGTGGGCATTATTGTCCCCAATTTACAGAGCAGGAAACTAAGCTTCTGAAACACCAAGTGTCTTGACTAGAGTCACCCAGTTAATGAGAAGCCAAGCCAGGACTTGAAGCTCGGTCTCAGGCCCCCAAATTGTTCATAAATTAATAAGTTCATTAAAATGCTCCTTGGTTCCGTATGATTGTGTTGTGTGTGAAGGCTGAGGTTGTCAGACGAGCAAGACATGGTCCTTCCCCTCCCATACTTAACCCTAGGAGTTCGCCACATATTTAAACACAGCAAGAGGTTACAGACCCGCAGAGGTCTGTGCTCTTCCACAACCATTCCTGACTCTGCCTTCACAAAAATGGTTGCTAGGTTCTGGCAGATGCGCCTGATACGGCATAGTAATAGTGAAAACGACTGGGGTGATGAGAAAGAATTGCCTCCTGGGCATTTCATACTAACCCATTCTTAGAATTACATACTCTAAGTAACATGTTTCAGGCCTCCTGTCTTGCCCCTTTCTAACCAACATTTCACACAGCTGCACCTGAGGTTTAAAAAAGTGCCAGTCTACACATTGCCCCTCTGCTTGGAGCTGTCGATGGCTCCCTACTTTCTAAGGCAGGAGTGGCAACTTGGTGGGTTCACAAGCCAAACCCAGCCCTCAGGTTAAATCAAGCTCGCTGACACAGAATTGGGGCCCTCCCCCTTGTTGGTTCTTCATTGTGTTTTAAATTTAAATTAGATTACCAACATTTACAAATAGGGAGAATGGTACATAGGGATCTGGATCTCGGATTCTCTTGAACAATGGGAAGATCTGGCAATACTAGTCTGATATTCTCCCATGGTAACAATAGGCTGGAGTATTGACTGGCTTCTTTAAGTGACTCAAGTGCACTCCTATTTGCCACAGTCCCCACCATTCTCTATTGTCCCTTGGCCACTACATTGATTCACATCACCTGCCTGGTCTTGGCATTCATGTACACAGACTAAGGCCGAAAGGATCAAAGATTGTTTCTTTAGTGCTACATCCATGGCTCTCCATGACCTGGCCTCAATTTACTTCTCCTGCCTCGACTCCATCCCATTCTGAACTTTATGCTCTGGCAATGAGGAGGTGATTGGGGTTTTCCAGAATACATCATGCCTTTGCTTCCTTTGAATGTCCTGTACCCTTTTCTCAGTTCTGTGGAACCATATTAATCCTTTAAGTCCCAGTTTAGATACCACCTCCTCCAGGAGGCCTTCCCTGATGCCGAAGGTGGGATAAGGATCTCTTTATGTTCCCCTGGCTGCTCGTGCCCCTCTAACCTATGGTATTGAAAAGATCTGTGTCCAGCACTCTCCCTGGGAAGCTCCTTCATCTGCCCACATTCACCTTTGTACCCCCAGCACCCAGTGCAGACTTAGGGGTGGCTGTCATAAGAAGTCAAAGACCCTGAGCCCAAATGTCTCCAAGGGAGAAGGCCCTGGGGTCTTAGATGGGGAACTTTCTTGGCATCTAAATCCTCTTCTGCAGCTTTTCCTTCCTTTTCTCGATCTGGCCGTTCCAAGAGCCCCTGGCTGTGAAGAAGGAGATCACTAGCTTGTTTATTGGGTACTCTGGGCTTTAGATAGGAGACCACTTTTAAACAAGCGAGTCTTCCTGGCTTCGTGCCTTTGCACACCTGGAGGAGGTGGAGGTGGGAGTGTAGGTGAGTCCCTGGGCTGCCTCTTGGCCCTGCTGCAGTGCAAGGCTGTGGAGGTCACTCCTCAGGAAAGGTGCTCCTGGCAGTGTGGGGAGGGAACTAGTCCAGAGATGGCAGCCGGAGGCTAGGATGGGTTAAATACTACAATTGCTCATTGCAGCTATTAATAACCACCCATTATTTAGATATGAAGTAATTAATTCACCACTCGTAAGTAAAGGTACCTAGTGAGGAATGAAATCCCTTGCCTGAGGCCATCTTTAGAGTAAAGGCAGAAAACGTGGCAGTCTAATTCAGAGATGCTCTATTGCAGGCCAACTCCAGGAAGCCCACCTGGACGATAGGATCTCTCTGAGGATGTTCGTTGTTTATTACGCTGCCGAATATCCTCCGAGAGCTCCAGGGAGACACTGATAGATAACTCTGTAGCAGGAAGAGTGGAGTTGTTCCTGGACAATGTGAGTTATGCAGCTGATCCCGTTTCCCTTTTTGTGTGAATTGCTGGAAAGCTCAGCCAAATTTATGACTTGCCTGTTAGAGCCTTCGTGGTATCCATTCTCAGAATAAGCCTCATCCTTAGCTCCCTAGTCTTATTTTTCTTTTTTGTGGTCTACCTACTTAAAAAAAATAGCTTTCCCACCTTGCCCTTGGACGAAAATAATGTAAGTCACTTTTAGAAAATGTAGACAACATAGAAAAACAAACACGAAATTTGTAAAATTTGCTCAATAATCATACACGGAGAGAACCACCATTTATTTTTTGGTGTGTCTTCCTCACATGTGCACCTACCACCCCCGCCGCCCCCGCCCACTCCATGGTATAGACATACGTTTTACAAAGTGAAATCATACCATGTAAAGTGTTTTACAATCGTCCTTCCCCTCACCTTGACTTGTTACATTATGCACATCTTGGGGCTTGTAGATGTCTCATAATTTATTCGACCAATGCAGGATTGTTGAATTCTAGTCTGTTTCTAGATTTTCCCTTTTATAAAAAGAAACATTTCGATAAACACTCTTGTAGCTGAATCTTTATGTATATATTGATCTTTCTTTCAGTCAAATCCTTAGAAATTCTCATTGGCTTCTAATTTTTGTTATCTTGCTTTATTGAATGCATCATGTTGAGCACCCTTACTTTCTGGAACAAGCCAAGATGCAATTAAAGAGAGAAAGTCAGACACACCTAATCTCTTGTCATTGGCTCAGCCCAACCTTCCATCAGTCAACGGGGATTAACAGTGCCCCACCTTCATGTTCAGTTTTTCTCTGAGGACACAAGATACAAAGAATAAGAGATGTTCTCTGCCCTCAAGGGGTTTAAATTCTACTAAGGGGACAAATATGCACAAAGTCACCAAATACAAGGTTGGAGAGAAGTTTCTATTAGTGACAGAATGTGCTGTCTGAAAAGTGCCAAAGGCAACAACTCAAGAAGGCAGGTTCAGCAAATATTTACTGTGCCAATTGCTCTGTGCAAACCTGGGGATACAATGGAGATTAGGACACAGTATTCGCCCTCAAGGAGCTCAAGGTCTATAGGGGGTGAAAGGGTGAAGGGGGAGGGGTCCCAGGGTACTTAGGTCCTTGCAAAACAACAGGGCAAGTGTACTTAGAGACACACACAGAATCTTCTGGAAGCTTGGAGGGCAGGCTCTTAAAGGGGATGAGGGGGCCAGAACAGGCTTCCCAGAATTTAGCCTCAAGAATGCAGAGGAGGACAAAAAAATGAGGGAAAGGTGTTTTAGTAACAAAAAGACTTTTGAGGAGAACAGTGAACTCAGACGGTTTGACTTTGATACACACTCAAGATATTCACTTAAAATCTTGATTCAGTATAGACACGTTTTCGTATACAGGTGAAACAAAAGTTCCATGTATTAATTCTTTCTTTAATACATGCAAAATACTCTTACTTTTAATTTTAATTCAGTAAAAAAGAGTAGAGTGCAATCCATTAATTTGTCTGCATGACCCACTAGAGTACTTACCTGCGGATTGACCAGTATGGCCCTAACCTGAAGGTGGGTTTAGGGCTTCAAAGAGCAAAAATCATATGGGATAGTGGCTCAGTTTTGTGTAATCGTTCCCAATCTCTTTCAGAGAGATCTGGGCTGTTCAGGATGGCCTCTACCAATGGCAGGACAGGGCAACGGAGTCCCTAAAAGTCCCTTGAGGAGATTCATACTAGTGATTAGGTTCAACATGGGCTGAGAATTCTCAGAGGTGGGCTAGTTTTGGCACAGTGTGCAGTTGACGAGCTGAACTCCCCGGCACCCAGCCATCTTGGCACAGCGGTTGTGCTTTGGTGAAAAATGGCTGCGTGTGAGAGCGAAAACGGAAAAAACCTGTAACGTTATAGCCCAAAAGGCGACTTCAGTGTGCTTCGGCAGGCGCCTGGACCAGTCAGAACAACCCGGTACGTAATTAAGGCGCCATCCTCAAGAAATGGTGAGGGATGAGTCTTCAACAGCGCCCCCGTGTGTTCACGAGAAGCAGTGGCAGAGGTAAAACGATCAGTGTAGAGAGCGTCTGGCCCGTGAAAGACGGGTAACTCCTTCTGACTTAGTAAGATTCTGGGGTTCTTGGTCTTGTGTACGTGGGGAGATGTCTCAAAATAATGATATAGAACATCTTACTATTAAGGCAGAGATTAACTTAAAAAAAAAAGATGTGACCAGATTTGAACCCTGTGTTTGCAGAGCAGGTTTCGCCACATTAGCCTAGGTCCATCTAACGCAGTCCGTGTTCTTGAGCACCCTACCAGCGTTCTTCAAGTCTGGTCCCCTGACCCGGAGCACCAGCATCACCTGGCAACTTGTTAAAAGTGCAAATTCTCGCGTCCTCAAGACTCATGAATCAGAAGCTCTGGGGGCGAGGCAAGGCCTCCAGTGGGTTCTGATCCACATTAAGTTCTGACAACTACTGCTTACTGGCCCCTCCTCACATTTCTTGTCTTTAATCATTCTACCCTGTGCCTTGGCTGGCTCCTGAAATTAAAATACTAGTGGAGGCAAATAAGTTGATCAAGAAGTTGGAAAGGAGAGCACTGAAGGCTCTGTGGGAGAGCTGGAGGGTAGTTGGACTGAAAGCTGGCAGAGTTTGACCAGGTGGAGAGCAGACAAGAGGACAATCTAGGTGGCGGAGGAGAGCGGTGTTAGAGTGAGGAAGGGGCCAGGCAGGACACAGGAAAGGCTGGCAGCCAGTGTGGCTGCAGTGAAGGTAAGCCTTTCCCTGTAATGGGCAACAAGTCTGCAGAGGTAAACTAGGGTCCGACTGACGTGGGCCTGAATTCTAGAATTAGATGTTAATGCTTTACCTAGTAGACAGTAAGCATGCATGGGAAGTTTTGAGCAGGAATCCTCACAATGCATTAATTTTTTTGAAAAAAAGCAACAACGCAAATTTATTAGCTTTCTGTGTCAGTCCCTGTGCCACAGTGCTACGGTCTTCTGTGCATGCTCTCATTTCATCCTTCCAATGACCTCACAAAGCACTAGTGTAACCCTCACTTTACAGAAGAAGAAATTGAGGCTTGGAGAAGGTCACACAGCTAGCTAGTGAGACCTGGGCTCCAACTCAGGCAGCCCAGCTCCGGAATCCATGCTCTTAACCATGAGCACAGTGTTTCTCAAACTGTTCTGGACTGAGTCTCAGAGTTAGAAACATAAATTACGTCATGATCCAGGACACACATACAGAAGTGCTAGGAAACAATACTTAACTGTCATGGACTCTGATTTGTTTTTCTATTTTCTTCGATGCCCTTCTATTTTATTCTTTGCAAGTTTTCAGTTATGGCTTACTAAATTGATTTTAAATCCCACTAATGATTGGGTTACAACCTATAGTTTGAAAAACACTGCATGAGTATGTACTAATTTACAAAGAAAAAGCCAACTGATGGGAAATAGCAAGAATGTAAGAAAGGATAGATGGCATTTAAGCACGTAATTGTTGGGAGCAGGTGAAAAGTGCTCAGGCATTTGGAGGAGAGAGAGGAGAGAATGTGGGGGTTCCAGTCCCCCTTGAAGACTTCCAAAGAGAGGAGGAAGACATAGTTCTAAGCCTTGGGAATAAACAGAATTTAGAAAAAAAAATCAGGGATGAACATATCTACAAACACTCCAACAATCTCCAGGCCCTGAGGGATTGAAGTCAGAACTACTAAATCTCAGTATTATCATCTGCAAAATGGGGCAATCATTGTCCTTACTGGAAGCGGTTACTCTGAAACTAGAAGGAAATAATACATGTGTCATGCTTTGTATTTAGATACTGTTCACTAGAGAGAGAACGAGAACCACATAAATAACTTAAAATTTCCGGGGCTGGCTCCGTGGCCGAGTGGTTAAGTTCGTGTGCTCCGCTGCGGCGGCCCAGGGTTCGGATCCTGGGCGCGGACATGGCACCGCTCGTCAGGCCACGTTGAGGCGGCGTCCCACATCCCACAACTAGAAGGACCTGCAACTAAGATATACAACTATGTACCGGTGGGGTTTGGGAAATAAAGCAGAGAAAAAAAAGGAAGATTGGCAACAGTTGTTAGTCCAGGTACCAAACTTTAAAAAAAAAAAAAAAATTTCCCAGTAGCCACATTTAAAAAAGTAAAAACACTGAAATTAATTTTAACAATATATTTTATCCAACTCAATATATCTAAAATAATATGTCAGTATGCAATCATATAAAATTATTAATGAGATATTTTACCGTATTTTTTTTTCTATTGCATCTTTGAAATCCAGTGTCTATATTTACGCTTAGAGCACAGCTTAGTTTTGACCAGCCACATTTCAGGTGTTGATTTGTCACATGTGGCTAGTGGCTGCCCTACTGGATGGTGTGGGCTTATCACATGAGTCCTCCATAAGTATTATTGTTGTTATAATTATCATCATCGTTACTCAGTGTTGAGTACCGGGACCGAGGACCTTTTTGCAGGAGGGGGTGGTTGGGTGGAGTAGGGCAGAGGAGCATCCTATTTTCCTGCCTTCTGACTGCCTGCTTGCTCAGACTTCAGTGCAGCTGAGGCCTCAAGTCAGTTAAGTCTGCAGGTCCTAGAGTGTGGCCGCTCGGGGCCCTTGGCACGATGCACAGACTGCGTGAGTATCAATGTTTGTAATATGGCCATGTTTATACTTTTGTTTCTGGTATGAATTAATAATTTACTTATGATATTTAATAAAAACCAGACATCACCTCATCGGTGTTTAAACAAAAACAGTGCTATTTATCTTATTAATGCTGGTGAGGTTGTCTTCTGCTGTTGGGTTCAGAGGGTGATGGGTCGGGGTGGGCAGGCAGCCTACAGGGATTTGTGCCAAATGGTCCTTGGGCCTCAGAATGTTGGCTTCCTGTCAGGTGGCTCCCTAGCAGGTCATTATTAAGGTGGGATAATGGAGTGGGGCTGGGGATTCAGGGCCTTAGCTGGGTAGAGGGAGCAAGAACGCCAGTTGGTGTGCATGCCCAAGAAAGCTAATGCTAGTGCATGGCTCGGAGTGAGGGCCGAATAGGTGCTAAGCACGTGATAAGCACCATCTCATCTGTTCCTTCCAACTCCACGGTGAGGGACCCACTTTACAGAGGAGAAAACTGCAGCTCAGAGAAGTTAGACAACTTGCCCAGCTCCATAGTGGTTGAGACTGACCTCTCCCTGAGGGTGTCTTAGTCTGTGCTCTTGACCACTTGCTGTGCTGGAACTTCCTCTCCAGACCTTTCTCACCAGAGCCACATTCTCCTTGGCATGGTCTTCTCCTGGTTTGGAAGCTGACTACTCAGCCTGGTCAAGCTCTTTTCTCCTTCAGAAGAAAAACTACTTTCACAAGCGAAGTGAACAGGTCTGAGCGGGATAGTGGATCCAGGTTTCCCAGCCTTCAGGGAGGAGCAGGTTGGAGGTTGGGTTTCAGCCCCTCCTTATTCTGCCAAAGGCCAGTGTCATTTCTATTGGGAGAAGCACGAGATCAAGTGCTATTCATCCCATTTTCAGGACGTGGATGTCACATCACCCACTATGTTCCAGCCACACTCTTCTCCTCTTGACTTTTTAAATTTGCCAAGCTCTTCCCTGTCTCAGGGCCTTTGAGCCGGCTCTCATTTCCTAGGTCTCAGCTGAGAATGTCCCCTCGTCAGAGTTGCCTTTCCCAGCCACCCCAGATATGTAGCTCGCTACCACGGCACTCTGTGTGGTTCAGGCTGTTTATCACACACCCATTTTTGGTTTACTGGTGGACTATCTGCCTCCCCCTAGAATGTAAGCTCCATAAGGGCAGACAGAGAACATATCTGTTTGGCTTCTCCATGACCTGCCTGTTCTTGGCACAGCGCCTGGCCCCAAACAGGCTCTCAGTAACTACTTCTTGCACAAATGAACAAATCAAGATGGAGATCCCTCAAGATGCTTGCTCACTGTGTGACCCTGGGCAAATTCCTTCCCTCTCTAGGTCTCAGTGATCTCATCTGTGAAATGGCCTTGAGGTGACCTCTAAGCTTCCTCCCAGCCCTGAAATTCCCCAGCTCTCTGATCTGACACTGGAAACTGCCGAGCCCCACCCCAGTGAGTTATTTCGCCTTTATCGCCCGAGTACTTCTTTAGAAAATGGGGTGGAGATGTTCTAGTAGAAGCTTAATTCCTTTTTGAGCATTTGGGCAATTTTCCAGTTCTTGTAATTGCATTAGAAACCGGCAAAGTGAACCGAGTTATTGATTCTGGAGTTTTGAGTCTCTGCTGGCGAGACCAAACCCACAAGCTGGCAGCTTGGTGTTCCTTTTTTCTTTTCTTTTCTTCTTCTTCTTCTTCTTTTTTTTTTTTGGTAGTGTTGTGAGATTACAGGCCAGTCCCTGAATCAACAATTCTTTCACTCTATAATAAAGTTGTATCTTTAAATTTTGCTTTTGACTTTAATTGCAGCCAGGCGTGAAATGAGAGAATGAGGGTGCCGCTCCAGATGAGTGCACATTCAAAATCATTCAAACTCTGCTTGGAAGAGGAGAGGAAAATTAATAATGAGAACAAACAGGCCTTTGGAACCAGGCTCCCCCTCCTCCCTTCTTTGTAAAATGGAATCCTTCTCCTGACAGAGTAAATGGAAAAAACACAAAACAAACTGGGGGAGGTGCTAGCACAGTTGGTTCTTTTGGTCTACGCAGACCCAAATAAAGTGACCACTGAACTGTGTACATGATAAAACCGGGTAATTCAACATTCATTCATCGATTCTTTCATCCAACAAATGTTTATGAGTCACCTATTCTGTGCCAGACTTTGGGCTGGGTATGGGAAGAGAACAGTGAATGAGACAGATAAAATTTCTATCCTAATACACTAGTACTATTCATGATAATAATAATAATTGTTATTCATACTTATTACGTGCTCAACACACTATAAGGGCTTTAAATGAATTTTCTCATTTAGTCCTCACAACATCTTTATGAAGCAGGCTTTACTTTGAGTCCTATTTTAGAGATAGGGAAACTGAGGCACAGAGGAATGAGATGAGTTGTTCCAGATTGCCTGGATGGAAAGAGGAGCAGCAGGGGTGGCTCTGGAAGCTGAGCTCTTAAGCAATGGTTTTAGAGTCCAGTGGAGTAAGTAGGTGAGTGAATAGGTGATTCTAAGATGGTTTGAGAAGTGATAATATAGAAGACACAGAGAAAGGGCTGGCTGGAGAGGCTGGGAAGGAATTGTCTAAGACGTGATGTCTCAGCAGAGATCTGAAGAGTGAGAAAGAATAGCCAGGCAAAGAGTGTGGGGCGTTTGGAAGAGGTGAAAATATTTCAGCTGAGAGAGCAGTGGAGGAGAGGGGCAGGAGAGGAATGAGAGGTGAGTCTGGCAGGATGGACAGGAGGCCAGATCATGAAGGGTCTGGAAAGCCAGGTGAAAACCTTGGCAGTAGCCCCATCAGATTCACGTCTTAGAAAGGTCATGTCTAACTTCTCTGTGCACAGAATGTACCAGAGGGTTGGAGGTAGAGAGACAAATTAGGTCCAGGGAGTGGTGATGGTGGTCAGTCACGAGGCTGGGGACAATGAAGAAAAACAGTAGTGTATTGGTTTGAGAGCATTAGGATGTAGAAATTACAGGATTTGGGGGTAATTCAAATCTCCACTCCACATCAGGCAAGAGACTTAATTGAACTACTTTGGGTGCCTGTGATAACCGATACCTCTCCGCTTCACTTTGTGCTGTACGGACAGGGTTACATATGTGAAAACTAGGGAACCCTCTGCCCTGTGAGGTCATCTTTTCTCAAAGTCCCAAACAAAGTTGATATGAAGAACATCCCTACCTCTGTGTCACAAACAGTCTTTGCCCTTGTTCTTTGTACTGTTTCCAGAGTCCCTCATATGAATTTCTCTGCTAATTTATAACTAGGACCTGGTGTTTTTCCGTTTAACTGGTGCTTGAAAGTGGTTTAGATCTCCACGTTTTACTTTTGCCTTGACTATCGAGAAGTTCAGGGTGAAATTTTTTTTTTTTTTAAAGATTTTATTTTTTCCTTTTTCTCCCCAAAGCCCCCCAGTACATAGTTGTATATTCTTGGTTGTGGGTCCTTCTAGTTGTGGCATGTGGGACGCTGCCTCAGCGTGGTTTGATGAGCAGTGCCATGTCCGCGCCCAGGATTCGAACCAACGAAACACTGGGCCGCTTGCAGCGGAGCGCGCGAACTTAACCACTCGGCCACAGGGCCATCCCCCAGGGTGAATTTTTATACTCATCATAAATATATTAGCCTGGGGGCTTGACCTATATTTTTTCCCTTCTTTAGATTTAATTTCCATCATTTTATACTTGTGTCTTTTTTTTTCTTCTTTTTTTGGTGAAGAAGATTGTCATTGAGCTAACATCTGTGCCAATCTTTCTCTTTTTGTTTGAGAAAGATTGTGCCTGAGCTAACATCTGTGCCAGTCGTCCTCTATTTTGTATGTGGGACACTGCGACAGCATGGCTTGAAGAGTGGTGTGTAGGTCCATGTTTGGGATCTGAACCTGTGAACCCCAGGTCACCGAAGCAGAGTACACTGAACTTAACCACTACACCACTGGGCTGGCCCCACTTGTGTCTTTCTTATAGTCATAAATGACTATTTATAAATTACTATTTGGAAGAAGTGGTGTGTAAAATAATAAATACGAACTGCCTGTCTAAGAGTGAGGTCACAAGGTTTAGCTTCTAAACCAGCTCCCTCCTCACCTGTCACAGGTCCTGAAATTCCACCCTTGGACCCGATCTTTTGTGTTAGGGCATCATCTTCAGGAGACCCTTGAGAAGCACGCATATATCGTTTTGGAGGGTAACTTTTTTGCACTTATTAGTAAGCCAGAAGCAGTTAGTTGATTGAATGTCATGTCTGCCACTTAGCAGGGTGTAGGACTTGGAAGATGTGTGAAATAGGACAGGGAGGTTTTGGTGGAGACCTGGACATTAGGGACACTTTGGAGGCTGGAGCTTTGTGAAGTTCAGGGTGAATCTGAGCGGCAGGCCAGGTCACCACAAGGGAGGACGAGTCATTGGTGGGAGAAGAAGTAGAAAGCCAGAAATCTGGTCTGAGGAAAGTGGGTGAGAACGTGGCCACCCAGCCTTGTTTCCTGCCATTGTGTTGACACAGGCCAACCAAGGCACACTTTGACTGACTTGAACAGTGAATTTAAAATACTGCGATCAGATGACTGCCAATGTGAAATGACGTCTAGGAGGCTTGGAAAGAAATTCCCGCTTTCTCTTGTCCAAGTATCTTTATTGCGTTTCCACTGTTGGTGGTTCATTCATTGTATGAAATCATTGCTACATGATCTAAATGAATCATGTGAATATCCCTGAGTGGTGTCATACAACACCCTAAAATGTGAATATCCCTGAGTGGTGTCATACAACAAAGATAAAATCATAGAAACATAGGCCTTTGAGTTGGAAGGGATCTTGGGGATAATTAATGGCAATCCTCATGTATGTGATAGTTGGCGCAACTTAACCGCAAGGAGGTTGAGCTAATCAGACCAACTTCACAAAGCCAGTTAGCGACAAAACTTTGATTAGAATGCAGGTCTCCGCCTCTAGGAGAAGCTTCTCCCATATCTCATGATTCGAGGCCAGTTTACATCCGATGCCTTTCTAAAGTAACAGCAGAATAAAAGGGAATGAGATCCAGGGTGAACAGGTTTTGATATAGAAAGAGTTAAGAGAGACTGATGGTAATTATGCGGACTTGCTTATGGGGACCTGAACCATTTTTCTGAACATATGTTGTGTCTAAGAGAATTGTCTTTTATCCCCCCCACATGATTCTAGTGGGACCGTCAGGCAAAGATTCTAAAGTCCTCTGTACCCCCACATCCGTGCATATGGGAGAGGGCCTGTGACTAAGCCTGGCCAATCATCATTTTATAGATATTGGTACAAGCAGGGAGTGGGTTCCAGACCCAATAAGAGTCCCTCCATGAAATGGGATGTATGGAAATCTCACTTCCTCTGTAAAAACTACTTAGCCTGGAACTGCCAGAGGCCACCTTTCTTATGGCATTTGAAAGAGACTGTCTGAGTATGAAGCCAACACAGAAAAAAGCAGAGCCCAAAAGAAGAAAGAATGAGCAAGAATGAAAGGAAGGTAGGGAGAGGAGGAGAGAAGGAGGAAGAAATAGATTGAGAGAGAGATTAAGAGATTGAGACAGAGAATATAAGCGCAAGCAAGCATCTGGAAGAAATAATTTGAATAACTGGATCCAGCTACGCCTGAAGCCAGCTGCACTCCAGGATTTTCCAGTTTATGGGAAAGCCAGTAAGCACCTTTTCTTTTTTCTGTTTAAACTAGTTCAAGTTGAGGTTCTGCTATTTAACTGTAAAGATCCTGTTTACAATATAAGCTTTTTATATAAATTATCCCACTTGATTTTCTCAACCACCTTGTGAGATGGATATTACTATGGTCACCATTTTATGAATGTGAAAATTGAGGCTTTGAGGATGTCTAGTGATTGGCCTAAGGTTATAGAGCTTTATGAAAGAAGCCTGTGTTACTCTTTATAAGATCCTTTCTTTTTATCTATGAAAATCTTGCTGTTGAAGGGTTTAGGCTGAGAGGCCTGGACACTAGCTTTGTCCTTTCCTGGCGTGGGGAGGGGCTAGCTGTCCTCTTTGCTGACTGTTCTTCCTAACCTGGTGTGTTCAAGCATCATTAGCTGCTAAGATGATGCTAAGTAGATGAGATAACTATACTTGGCCACATGAAGTGGAGTATTTGAACGCTGAGTCCGGGCATAGTACGCTCACCCAACAGTCAGAGGTAGGCTCGTCTCCAGTTTTGTGTGGGTGGACGCTGTGTCTATCGCCCAGGCTGCCGCCACCTCCTCCAGGACCACAGCAAGCCTCCATGGGAAGCACAACCATGAGCCGTTCTCCTTTGAGGTCAGCGTGTGGTGCAGCCGGAAGCCTGTGGTCAGCATGTGGCAACCCAAATAATATGCTCCACCAGTGTGAGAAAGCCACAACACAGCACGGAGGAAACAGTTGCCTAGAACTTTCTACCTCCTGTCTGCTGGGTAAGATGGCTGCCGCAGCTGGAATTTGAGCGACGCCTCTGAGTTCAGCAAATACACACTCCCTGGAGAATCGTGTTAAAAGACAGGTGGGCTGTGACAAAGGAGAGCTCCTATAAACACAAGCTTACAAAGCCTGACTCTCCCTGTCTGGTTTATTTCCCCCAGCAGTGGGGCTGGATGAGGACACACAGACACGTCCTTCTATTTCTGGGGTTTCTATCCGTTTCCTCAGAGAACACGCCAAGTTCTGCACCTCCCTGATGAAGACACCCAGCCATGCGGGGTGTGACTGGATTGTTTTTTGGACCAGTTCCTCAGATCACTTGGTGTGTCCGCCTCAGTGTTTCTTCCATGTTCCTGTGAGCCATATGGTCCAGCACTACAGGAAAAAAAGTCTGGGAGTTACCGGTCCTCTGACTTGTGAGCACATTTCGCCTCTGATGTCTTTTTCCTGAATGTGTTTCAGCTTGACTCTTCTGATTCTTTCTCTCCCATCTGGTTTCTATCTGACCCAAGCAGCTGTTTTTTCCATTTAAAATAACACACTTACCTCTTTCTTCTTTACATGCCGTGTTTTCGGTTTTGAAATGCTTTTTCATATGGACTGAAACAGATCAAGTTTTTTTTCTTCTTCTTCAAGAAAAGAAGTACCTGTATTTTGATTTACATCTGTGCAAATTCTTTAAGCAGACCCACAGAACAATCGCAATGAATGTCTTTGCTCCCCTGGCTAGGATGCCATTTCATATATCCATAATCACCGTGCTCTGTGCACAGAAAGACTTGAAGCCGTGACTGATAGCAGCAAAGCACAGTAGATGTAACATGGCCAGTTGTGTATCATAAATATTTATAAAGACCGTAGGAACCTCTCTCATACTGCAAAGAGATATGTCCAACAAGAGCTGAACACTATGTGCTGGACATTTTTGGAAAATGAAGAATAGATGACTTTTTTTCCAAATGACAAAATGCCCCTCCCTCCCCCTAACCTCTTGAATTTTAAAGATAGCTGGGAAAGCAAAGCCCTGGAATTTTCTCTGCTGATTGAAGAGTGGAGTGGAACACTTTGCCATCAGCGATGGAAGAATTTATTCCCATTTTAAGTAATGTTTACACTATCCAGCCACACCATAGGGAAAGGAATACAGGGAGAATTTGAAAAACAGTGAGGTTCAATATTCGAGACAGCGGCCGTTTAAACAAGAGGCAGGGGTAAGGTGCTGGGATCAGAAGGAGAATCAAATCCTGACTCGCCGATTTGTCAGTCGTGCAACCTCTTTGTGCCCCTAGATTTCCCTTCCTTCTCAGGATCTTTGCACATGCTGTTCCCTCCATGTGCAACACTCTTCCCTCATTTTGCATGGTGGTTCCTTCAGGTCTCTGCTTTGATGTCACTTCTTCAAAGAGCCCTTCCCTGGCCACCTCATCCGTGCAGGCCTGGCCATTTGCCTTGTTTGTTTCCTTCATTGCATGGAGCACCGGCTCTGGTTATGTCTTTGTTTCTTTATTTGGCATCTGTTTCACTCTCTGTAGGTCTTCATAATGATAGGAAGTGTGGTCTTCCCTTCCCATTAAAAAAAAAATCAATAGACTTTATTTTTTTGAGCAGCTTTAGGTTTACAGAAAGATTGAGTGCAAAGTACAGAGAGCTCCCATATAACCCATCATACCTCCCTCTCCTAAAACTCCCCTATTATTAACATCTTGCATTAGTGTGCTACATTTGTTACAATACATGACCAATGTTGATGCACTATTATTAACGAAAATTCATAGTTTACTTGAGGGCTCACTCTTGGTGTTCTACATTCTATGGGTTTGTTAAATGTATAATGACAGGTATCCACCATTGCAGTATCATACAGAATAGTTGCACTTCCCTAAAAATCCCCTGTACACCAGCTATTCCTCCCTCAAACACCTGGAAAACACTGGTCTTCTTACTGTCTCCCTAGGTTTGCCTTTTTCAAAATGCTGTATAGTTGGAATCATACACTATGTTACCTTTTCAGATTGGCTGCTTTCACTTAGCAATTCTTTCCCTGCCTCATTTTTTTTTTTTTTAAGATTTTATTTTTTTCCTTTTTCTCCACAAAGCCCCCAGGTACATAGTTGCATATTCTTAGTTGTGGGTCCTTCTAGTTGTGGCATGTGGGACGCTGCCTCAGCGTGGTTTGATGAGCAGTGCCATGTCCACGCCCAGGATTCGAACTGACGAAACACTGGGCTGCCTGCAGCGGAGCGCGCGAACTTAACCACTCGGCCACGGGGCCAGCCCCACCCTGCCTCGTTTTTAACCCCTGTATTCCAGAGTCCCAGACGTAGGAAGTGCCCAGTGAATAATAATGAAGTGAACAAATGAATGAGGCTTAAGTTGTCCTAATTTGTAAAATGGGTCTACTTTATAGAGTTGTGAGGATTCATGAAGGTGACACACCGGAAGGGCTGGCCCAGAGTATGGCCCCTGGTAAGCCCTCAAAAGGCGTGGTTGCTGTTTTTTATCTTCTAGGCAACTAATCCAGGTCTTGGTGATGCTAGTGTGCAGATGGGGAGTGTTTGGGGGCTGATAGTGTGTTTATGAAACTCAGACTTTTTTCAAAGCTCTGGTAGGTAAAACTACAATTTCTCCATCAGCCTCTGTCTCAGGACGGTCACCCCCTAAAATTATGGGGCTCTTAAAAAGTCTTGGTGAACTGCTGATAGGAGGTCTCTGGTCATTGTTTTCAGTGGAAAATATTTCCACTATTTGATATTATTCTGAGAGATGCTTCTCTCATAATGATTCTGGGGCTCTCTATCTGAAATGCTATTTCTTTTCTCCTGCTTGCTGTTTAGTGACCCCAACGTTTCTTGAAGAAAATCTTCACATGGTGTTTCCAGTTCCACTTCCTTTTGCTGTGGAGTGGAAATTCTGATGGCTTTCCCAGTGGGATGTTGATGAGACTGGCTTGGTTTTAAAAGTGTGGCCTGCCTGTGTGATGTCTCTATATGCTCAAACTCTTCAGTCTTCTGAAAATTCCAGGTTGCAGAAATAACTTCTGACACGAGAAATGTGAAAAGCATTTCACAAGAGCTCCTATCCTCAGATTATTTAAAATGTTTTTGGGATACGGAACATTTCTGTGGTCCTTTTAGGCCAAGATAGAAGTTGTGTCTTCAGTTGCTATGTTTTGTCTATCTAATGCCATACATCTGGATGCTTGGCAATGGCCAGGTGATTTTTGCATGAGTGCTCTGGCATTTTCTGGCATGTTAGAATCACTGTTTTATAAAAATAAAGTGCAACTTTTTAGGTTTTTTACATGGCTTGTACCAGAACTGGTTACAAAAGTGTATACAGCCTTTGGCATTTTAATTGGAGAAAAACAATTCCCCTTTTTGCTCTGGAAAGAAGAAAGTGCTACATTCAAATTAACAGAGTGAAAATTTTAAAGCAAATCCTTCATGGAATAGTCTTATAATCTTTATAGGCTGTTAGTTCTAATAATTTAAAATCCCAGCTGTAGTTTTGCAACTTTAGACATAAATGGGATGTCTTCTTGGGACTCGGCCTGCTTGAAGGTCAGATGAAATTAAAGGTGAGACCAACTGGCAACGGGTTAGAGGAAGGGTTGTTAACACCATTGCTTGTAGGGATCATTCGGGCACTGGGTACTCATTAAAAATGCAGATGCCACCCCGCACCAAGATTCTCACTTAATTGCCTGGAATATGAGATGAGGTCCAAAATCCTTCATGCATATGGGACCCAGAAATTTACTGGATTAGTGTTGTTTAAACTAATATTTACAGAACACTGTTCTAGGAACTTTACTTGTATTCACTTATTTAATCCTCACAACCACCTCAGGATGTGGGTATCTTTATTATCCTCATTTCACAGGGGAGGAAACTGAGACAAAGGAGTTATGCAGCACACCCAGGGTCACATGGCTCCGGCTGGCTAGAGCAGAGCTGGGATTCAAACTCTGGCAGTCTGGTGTCAGAGTCCAAGCTTTTAGCCACTTTGTTACACTGCCTTTCATGGGTTATCACCGCTTCCTTACTTTGAATCTGGATGATAAAATTTTTTTTCTCACTTTTTGTCTGGATGAAAATTTGCATCCATCTGTGCAACTTGTGCAGCCATGGATTCTACCAAGATGACCAGGCATATAGACGTAGAACCGTTTAAAAAGAAATGGATGTACCCATTAGGATGGCTAAGAATAAGTGTAGGTGAGGATGTGGGGAAACCGGAAGCAGCATTGCTGGTGGGAATGTAAAATGGCACAGCCCCTATGGAAAACAGTTCGGCGGCTCCTCAAAAAGTTAAACATAGAATTGCCATATGATTCAGCAATTCCACTCCTAGGTGTATATCCCAAAGAACTGAAAGCAGGGATCTGAAAAGATTTTTGTACACCAATGTTCACAGCAGCATTATTCAAAATAGCTAAAAGGTGGAGCAGCCCACATGTCTACCAATGGATGAAGACATAAACAAAATGTGGTGTATGTATCCATACAATGGAATATTATTGAGCCACAAAAAGAAAAAGAAAGTTCTGACACATGCTACAACATAGATGCACCTTGAAAACATTTAAGTGAAATAATCCAGACACAAAAGGATAAATATTATATGATTCCACTTATATGAGGTGCCTAGGTAGGCAAATTCGTCGAGATATAAAGAAGAACAAAGATTACCAGAAGCTTGGTGGGGGAAGGGAGTATTGGGGAATTATTGTTTAATGGGTACAGAGTTTCTGTATGGGATGATGAAAAAGTTCTGGAAATATAGATAGTGGTGATGGTTGCATACATTGCAAATATACTAAATGCCATTGAACTGTACACTTAAAAAAAGTTAAAATGGTAAATTTTGTTATGTATATTTTATCACAAAAACAAAAAGAAAGAAAGAAAGAAAGAAAGGGAAAAGGGAGACCACCAGTCAAATGAGGAGAGACAGTGAGGCAAAGGGACTTTGGATTTGATTCAGATTCTTATCTCAGTTCTTGGCATTTTTTCCAGATCATTGTCCTCATTGTTATCCATTTCAATGTGTGTATAGACACAGCTGGGATAACTTTAAAGAGATATCACTGAAATCCATCAAATGTTTACCTTCCCTATAAAGAATAAAAGTGTTATTAATGTTGAAAAACTTTAAAACATTAAACTTCTAACAAGTCCTAAGCAATGTAATACTTGAGATGAAGAAAGCCTCTGATTCTTGTAGGGGGGTTTACCACAGCATAGCTCTGACTATCTAGGGTGTTGTAACAGCCCATTCATAAATGCAGCCACCCCAGTTATTGGCTGATCACAGCACGTGTTATTGGAAACAGAATATGCAACCTTGACCTCCGAAATGATGGATCTTTGCCAATTGCACTGAAAGAGCAACTTGTAGATTGTATCCAGCTAAGGGCTGTGGTTTGAGCAAAGACAAACATTACATAAAGCAGAGTTTGTTGTTCAACCCTGCTGAGGATGAGTAAAGTTCGCAAGAGCTCAGTTCAACATGTGTAACCAGATATGGACACCAAAGAATTAATTTGGATCAGGCAACAGAATGTTACTGTGCACGGGGACCGAATTCATTACAAGCCATGATGTTCAGAAGACATACTTCATGACTCAGGAATGAAGGAGTGGCCTCTGGTTGATAAAGGGAATGATCACACTTAAGAAAACTCAAAGTTATATCCTGATCAGGCTACTGTGAGGGATAATAAAGCTTATGATGAATTCTATTAAGTGCTTCCTACCACATGGTAGATAAATAAACTCACAGTATCTCTGTCCTCTTATATAGGGCACTTTCGTAGAGTCCTTTTCAACAATTCAGTTGAAGGAGCGATGTGCTAATCTTTGAGTCAGTTTATGACTTCTTAATGCTAGTGTCAACATCTCGACAGCTAGTATCTGCCAAATAACAGCGTTGATGAGAGCAGCTAATCAGAGCAATTTAGGAAAACTTCCCCCTAAAAAAAAACTATATAGGTGTGAATTACTTTATTTGCTTAACTAAGTGGACAAACCGAAAGTGTTTACTTTTGCTCTGTAGTTGTGCCTCTGGTCTCTCTGTTCAGGATATAGGGACAGTGGAATGATAGTCATTTCTCAAATCTCTCAGACTAGTTGTAGCTCTCTAACCATCACTATAATCCAAGCCACCCTCAACTTTCACCTGGGCTACTGTAGCGGTTTCCTAGCTGGTCTGCCCAGGGCCAGGCTTGCTCTTCTCGCTCCAGTCTCCGGTCCCCAACCTGAGGGATCTCTTCAAAATGGAGATCTTATCATTTCACTTCCCTGCTTAACACCATCAAATGGCACCCCGTTCGTTGTTCTTATAAAGCTCTTTTTTGAATTGAAGTATCGTTGACATACAATATTATGTTAGTTTCAGGTGTACATCGTTACAGTGATTAGATATTTACATACATTAGGAAATGATCACCATGATAAGTCTAGAAACCATCTGTAGCCATGCAAAGATATTACAATATTATTGACTATATTCCCTAAGCTGTATATTAAAACCTCATGACTTATTTATTTTATGACTGGAAGTTTATACCACTTAATCCCCTTTACCTGTTTTGCCCAACTCTCCACACCCCCTCCTCTCTGGCAACCACCGGTTTGTTCTCTGTATCTATGAGTCTGTTCCTATTTTGTTTTGTTTTTCAGATTCCACATATAAGTGAAATCTTATGGTGTTTGTCTTTCTCTGTCTGACTTATTTCACTCAGCATAATGCCCTCTAAGTCCATCCATATTGTCGCAAATGGCAAGATTTTGTTCTTTTTTACAGCCGAATAATGGTCCATTGCCTGTATATACCACATCTTCTTTACCCATGTTCTTATAAAGCTTTAAAAAATTATTAGGCCCTGCCAGATTTAGTCCCTCCTTGGCATTCAAGGGTGCCCGGTCTTACCCTTGACGTTGTACCTCACCCGGCTGCCCATCATAATTGCAACGGTCACACCAGCTTTCTTTCAGGTCTCTGAACTCACCTACCACTTTCCAGCCTCAGAGCCTCTGCCAATGCTCACCTCTCTTTCTGGAGCATCCTTGTTGTTAGTTGTGACTTGGCCTTCTCTTGCTTCACGTCCCTCTTGGTTTGTCACTTTCTCAGAGAGGCCTTTTGAGAGCACCCCGTCTAAATTAGATCCTCTGTTCTCTCTCTTTCTCTCAGATCCCTTTCCTCTGTAGCTCCTATTACAATTGGTAACTATATTTTTACCTGAGTGATTATATACTTAATGTCAGCCGTCCACTGCACTGTAAGCATAAAAGGGACAATGTGTATCTTATTTATTAATGTATCTTCAGAGTCTGGCAGATAGGTAATTCGGTACATAGCGATTCCTCAATAAATACTTGTTGAATGAGAAATATTTAATCATAGCATGCTCACTGCAGTCAGAAGGAAGATGTAGGTGGAGATGTCTTATAAACAAACCACATACATTCTTTAGGACTCGGAGTTAGTTTTATTAGTGTCCAGATACCTTGTTAAATTCTGAAATCTGATTAATCATTTAACGTTCATTTGTATTTAATGTGACTTTCCCAAACAAATGGGGAGCTATGCCAGCCTTGTAAATAGATTCATACAATTTGCACAGTCAGAATGCATACAAAGCAATTCCATCATTTCCCTCCTTTTCTGCTTTTATTCTTCTTCAGCTCATCATAACCCAGAATCAGTCTAGTATTTGGCAACAGAAGGTGTGGAAATGAACCGAGGACATGAGCATCCCTCCAAGCTCCCATTAGGTGCACGTTCTCAGGAAAGCCAATGCAAGAAGTGTATGGAGAAAAGATGGGATAATAAATGTCTTTTCTAACCATTGCTCAATATTTTTAGATCCACCTTGACCAGGGCTGCCAGAACTGTTTTAAAAAATGACCCATTTTATTCTTAAAGCTCTCCAAGAGAAAGGAATGCCACAATCTCCATAGGGATGAAGTAAAGATTAGATCAGATAATCCGTGGAAAGGATTTAGCAAAGTGGTCGTCATATAGCAAGCGCTCCATCACACTGTCGGCGAGGATTATTAGTATTCAACAATGCTGGGAGAGCCTCTTGCAAATCCTTAGTCTTGGAACCTCTCCTGATTATCTTAGAACTCTTGTGGCCAGAAAGGTTTTGATAAATCAAACCTAGAGTCCCCTCGCTATCATTCAACAGTCTTTTCTACACTTTAATATTTAATCTACTTTTCTTAAAATATGAAATTAGAAAATAGTAACTATTTCGTGATAACGATGTCTAAGAGAGTTGGGCTGCATTGTAGGATCCTAGCAATTAGCCGAATAGCTCAGCCTAGATTTTCCCCTCCTTTCTAACGTCGCCCTCCTTGTTTGGGTAATTGCATCAATTCTACACTTCATTTTGCATGTATCCCCAGAGTCTCAGCTGTGCGAAAAGGGATGTCCTTTAATGAGTTCCTTTGAATGGCTTTCCATCGAGGGAGGAAGAGGGCCCCTCTTGTTCAAATACAAAGGAACCATCCATCCACCAAGACCTTTCTTCTCTGTTAAGTATCTCTTGAATTTCAAAGGATGACTTGGAATTTCTCAGTCCCAGTCTTAAACTGCGGCTCCCAGAACTGCAGTATTTTTTTTCTTTTTTGTATCCCTTTAAGACCAGAAAACTCTACAGGCAATGAAATAACGGTTCGTATTTTTCTTGGGTTCAAAACAAGACCAGATTCCAACCTGCTAATGCTTACCATTTCACAGTAACCAGGCAGTTTATGATAATCAGCTCAAGAATACACTTTCCTTCCAAACAAGAATACGGCTACTAGCAGCAACAGCTGTATTTTGCTAGTCAATCCTCATGTTAAAGATTTACAGTTTTAAATTCTGTCACTTGGTTTGCCAACTGTTCCTCTTCCTGGAGCTGCCCAGTTGTTTCTGAGGGGCCTTGAAGTGGTTTCCTAGCTATTTAGACTCCCCCTGAATGACAATACATCCTTAGAGTCTGACTGAAGAATGGAATTCCCTGTTTATATCCACAAGACTTCACTCGCTCTCCTTCTTTTAAACATATGCAGAGTCACCGCAGAAACTGGAACCAGATTAAAAGAAAGGCTGGCTTTTAAGGCGAGTTTGAAAAACGTAAAGCTGGGAGCCGGCTTCGCGCTCTCTCCCTCATCCGCTTTCCCGGCTATGTGATTCATTTGTTCTAATCCATCACCGATTCATCATGCTCGTCCGTCAGAACCTTCAAAGCAAACCCCACAGCTGCTTTTGCCATTTATCAGTGGGAAATAAAAGAGAAAGGGGGGAAAGTAAGGAAAACACATCACTACGTCCTGGGATAATGGGTGTGAAAAAAGGGGGGAGGGTGAGCTTATCTAATGAAACCCAGAGCCTTCCTGGGATGTGAGTTCCTGAACAAAGGATTATAACCGAGAGCAAGACCAGCAGCCAGTCTGCAATAAAGCTGCGGGGATAAAGCCTGACAGAAACAAAAGGTGGAGCGGGAAACTAGAGGAATGTGGACAAAATGAAATCCACGCTAGTGGCGTTTAATACCTAGAAATATTTGCAGAAATTTATTCTCTGTGACCAGTCTCTCAGCTTTCAGCTGTGCAATATCGGCACTGGGGGTGGGAAGAAACATTTGACCTGCATGCCCTTCCTTGCAGACTGGGAAATGACTGATCTGGTAATTCACAGGTCTCGTTTTCCTAAGAGGCCTTGCAAATCGCCTCTTGCTTATACACGGCTGGCGTCTGTCTCAATCTGGAGTATACGATGCACCAAGTTTTGCTCCCAGATTTGAGAATCAAAAAGCAAGGGCTATGGCTCAGTGATTTCACTTCTAGGAATTCAGCCTATATATTTATAATCCATGGGAAATGCTAAGTGGAGAGATTAAGCTCTTTGTGATAGCAGAAGGTAGAAATAGCCTAAATGTCCATCAATAGCGGTATGATATGTAGTTAGTAAGAAGAATGAGGAGGGTGAGCAGACTGTGGGAATACTGTGGAATATATTCCACACTGTGGGAATACCCAGCAATAAAAAGGAACAAACTACTGATATGTGCACCAACATGGGTGAATCTCAAAACCAAAAGAGGACTCACTGTACGATTCCATGTATAGGAAATTCTAGAACAGGTCAAGCTATTCTATGGTGTGAAGAGAGCAACAGTTGCCTCTGAGGAGATATGAGTAGGAATTGACTGGTAAAGGGCGTGAGGGAAATTTCTGGGGTGATGTTAATTTTCTGTATCTTGATAGGGGTTTGGGTTGCACAAATGTATTCATTTGTCAAAACTCAGTGAATGTACACCTATGATGTGTACGTTTGTCAAAATTCAGAATATTTACTTAAAATTTGTGCATTTTATTATATGTATAGTTTACCTAAAAAGAAAAAACTGTGAATAAATATTGAACCCTAGCTGCACCTGCAGAAGTATTTGGGTGGAAGTGTATTGATGTCTCCAATTTACCTTCAAATGCATCAAAAAAATGATATGGTTTGACGGATGGATAGAAGATTGGCAGGTCGGTGGATATTTGGTAAAGCGAGCACAGTAAAATGTTAACGGTAAAACCTGGCTGGTGAGTATTCGCAGTAAAACTACTTAAACTGTGCTATGTTTTGAAATTGTTAAGAAAGTGTTGGGGAAACAAAGAATGAGGAAGCTTTTTATGTCCTGATGTGGACTTATCTCCAGTTTTATTGTTGAGTGAAAAAAGTAACAGTATTCGTAATATGCTACCAATTATAGAAACAAGAATGAATGCATATGAGTATTTGTTACTATATACTATATACGATATACTGTATATTTGTGCATATATAGGGAGACCCTAGAAACAGATTACCATAGCGGTAATCACCCTGGAAACACTTATCCTAGAAGAGGGAGGCAGGGATGAGAAGCCATATTTTAAATCATAAATCATTTTATACCTTTGGATTTTGTATAAGTGAATGGATTAGCTATTCAAAGAAAAAAAAACCAACAAAGACATATGTCTGAGCCATCTCAAATATCTACAACTGACTCCCCATGCGTGGCTGACACTTGGAATTTCTTTTCTTAACGTCCATTCATTCACTTAATAGTCACTAATCTCTGAGTGCCAGGCACTGTGCCAGACCCTGGCAATAGGATAAGGAACAAAAGCCAGAGGTAGTCCTTGCCCTCATGGAGCTAACTGACTGGTGGACCTAATTAAAGGCCAGGTACATGTCCTGTGGTGACCCCACCCAGTCTGGAGTGGGGTGGGATGGGTTGTGGAGGGCATTCTGGACAGGAAGAACAGTTTGTGCAAAAGTGTTGCAGTGGGAGGGAGCATGGTGGCTCAAGAGCCTGAAAGAAGGCCAGGATGGAGGGTCACAGAGAACACAGAGGGAGAGAATACACAGGGAGAGGAGGACGCACCAGGGTGGACCAAACGTTCATGATATTGATCTTTATCCTGTTATTTAACATCATAACTTACTTTCTGAAAGTCCTTTTTATGGCAAGATATATATTTTTTCTCTCTGTATTTGCAAGTTTCCCCCCCCGAAATTCTAAGAGGACACAGAGCAGGATTTGTTACAGGTCTTCCCAGGAGAAATGCATCTCACTAAACCTCCTGGCATATCAGACTTTCACATCTCTTTGTCCTTTCCACCTCGAGACACACTGGCCTGACTTCCAAGGGCCAGGGCCTGCATTTGTTGCCTGAGGCTTTCTCTGGTTGCTGACGTCCTCTTTGCCTCATGAGGCAGGCAGATGGGGATCCTTGAGAGTTAATGTCCCTGGAGAGCAGCTCTCAACCAATGACTGGGGAGAGCTGGGATATTCACACCCTCACTTGTCCACTTTGGCTTTCGCAGGCCTTTGTCCCTTTCCTCAGTGGGAACTGCGGGGAGTTGGCTTTGATGAGTTCAGATGCAGAATTTGGACTTGGTTAAGGTCCTAGGTCTTTTGACCTCCAAGCCTGAGTCTCATCAGAGGAGCATGTGTTGCTTGTCACATTATAACTTCTCAAGAGCACGGCTAGTTATTTCTTTGATCTCTCATCTCACTAAATATAGCCATAGAAGATACACTCACTTGGAAATTGTTTTGGCCATGGGCTGGCCCGGTGGCGTAGTGGTCAAGTTTGTGTCCTCCACTTGGGGGGCCTGGGGTTCACCCGGTTCAGATCCTGGGCATGGGTCTATGCACTGCTTATCAAGCCGTGCTATGGCAGGTGTCCTACATATAAAACAGAGGAAGATGGGCACAGATGTTAGGGCCAATCTTCCTCAGCAAAAAGAGGAGGATTGGCAGCAAACGTTAGCTCAGGGCCAATCTTCCTCAAAAAAAATAAATTGTATTGGCCAGTGGAATACTACTCAGCCATAAAAAAAGATGACATCTCAAGGGGCTGGCCCCATGGCTGAGTGGTTTAGTTCGTGTGCTCCGTTTCAACAGCCCAGGGCTTCACCGGTTCAGATCCCGAGCACGGACATAGCACCGCTCATCAAGCAGTGCTGAGGCAGCATCCCACATAAAACAACCACAAGGATCTACGACTAGAATATACAGCTATGTACTGGGGGGCTTTGGGAAGAAGAAGAAGAAAAAAAAAGAAGATTGGTAACAGATGTTAGCTGAGGGCCAATCTTTAAAAAAAAAAAGGATGACATTTGTGACAACATGGATGGACTTTGAAGGTATTATTCTAAGCAATATAAGTCAGAAGGAGAAAGAAAATTACGTGTAATTTTACTCAGATGTGGAAGATAAAGAAACAAACAAACACATAGATACAGAGAACAGATTGGTGGTTACCAGCTGGGAAGGGCACGGGGGAAGGGTAAAGGGGCACATGTGTATGGCGATGGATGGAAACTACGCTTTTGGTGGTCAACACGATGCAATCTATATAGAAGTTGAAATATAATGATGAATACCTGAAATTTATGTAATGTTATAAACCGATGTGACCTCAATAAAAAAAACCTCATAGATTAAAAAAATAAAAAACAACAATGAAGGAAAAAATTTGCATTGGCTTCTATTTTCTATCAAGGTGTCTGACAAGTCATACTTCTAGCTTATGGTCACTTTATACTCTTCTGTAGTTCTCCTCAATGCACGAATACCATTATTCTTGAGATTCTCAAGAACCAAATAGACAGATGCCAAGTTGCCTGGTTGCAACAAAAATATTACCTCATTTGACTAAGTATTTCTGAAGGAATTTTGCCTTTAACTACTGTACATGCTCGGCACAGCTAATTCTCCACATCCTGTCTTTTACATCCTTCACTTGCTACTTTTGAAAAATTAGTGGAATTTTTTGCAGAGATCAGATGTGAAAAAATTCACGACCAAGTGAAATTTTCTAGCCTGGACGCTGCCTTTCTCTGAAGGTGTCATTTCCCTTGCTTAAGGAGAATGAGGCTGTTTTAGGGTGGGTCTCTGTGAATGACTCAAACCAAAACCCTTTAGTCTGGGAAGTCCAAGTACCAAGATAATTTTCACGCTGGGATTACTTGTCCAGATGGTCAGAGTACAGTTTTCTTGGCCTGCTTGTAAGAACACAGGAATTTTCAGGGGAAACCAGAGAACACAGGAGGGCGGAGGAGAGGTGAGGGAGTGCAAGCCGTGGCCGAGAAGTCAGAAAAAAGTTTTGGATTCCACAAAATGGCACTGGCTAGCTGAATTGGAATCAGTCCTAGTTACATCTGGCAGTGGTATCCGTCGCCCTTCTCCAAGAGCGCAGACTTCCCCTCTTCCCAGTGGGAGTTACCTGGCTCTCCTAACAGAGAATGAAGGAGGGAAGAACCAGAGGGAAATTCACAGTGCTTGATGGAGGTGGTAACTTCAGTACAGCAGAGACCACCACCATCACCAGGGAACCTGTGCTGCACTCCTGTGTGCCTGCTTGGGGCACTGAGCTAGGTGGGGAAGGAGGCCTGTCGAGGGAGAGGTCGTTTCAAACAGCTGGGTCCAACCTAGAAACACAGTATGGGTAGGTGACCCTCTTGGATAGCCTCAGCAGCCATTGTTTAAAAACAGGAATAAGGTGTGGTAGGCAGATCTCTGAGATGGTCCCCCAGATTCCGCTGGTGGACACACACTTCTCCCAGTTATTCAATCCATCACTATTCTAGGCAATGCTGTGAAAGAATTTAGTAGATGTAATTAAGGTCTCAAATTAGTTAACCTCAACATACGGTGTTGATCCAGGTGGACCTGACCTAGTCACATGAGTCCTTTAAAAACAGAGTGTGGCAGAGGTGGAAGTCAGAGAGACCTATTTCTGCTGACTGAGAAGAAAGCAATTGTGCATGTTTGTGAAATGCTTATGGAGGCCAGGTGGCAAGGAGCTGCGGGCCACCTGTAGGAGCGGAGAGTGGTCCCTGGCTGACAGCTAGCAGACAAATGGGGACCTCAGTCCTACAACTGCAAGGAAGTGAATTCTGCCAGCAGCCATTGTGCTTTGATGAGGACCCAAAGCTCCAAATGAGAACTGCTGTCCTGGCTGACGTCTTGAGTTCAACCCTGGGAGACCCTGAACAGAGATCTAGCCACCCCATACCCAGACCTCTCACCTACAGAAACTGTGAGATGATACGTTTGTGTTGTTTTAAGCTGCTAAATTTGAGGTAATTTGTTACTCAGCAACAGAACAATAGTACCTAAGACAATAGTCAGATTCATAGCCAGAGACACAGTGTAGCATGGTGACCAAGAGAACTTACTCTTTGTTCCAACTTCTCCGATTAACATCCTGGATCCGCTGCCTACGAGCTATATGATTTTGAACAGATTACCTAACTTCTCCAAGTCTCAGTTTCCTCATGTGCAAAATGAGGTTAAAATAGTGGGTGCAATTAACAGAATGCTATGAAGGTTAAGTAATATGTATCAAGTTCTAAACATGATACGTGGTACTTAATGAATGTTCAAAAAGTAAGAGTTAGCAGCAGCAGCCTCGCTTTGTGGAACATAGACCATGTGTTGGGCACTATGAATCTTCACAGAAACCCTGCGAAGTTGGAATTATTATACCTGTTTTACAGATGGGGAAAATGAGACTCAGAGAGGTTCAATATCTTGCCTAAGGTTATGCAACTAGTAAGTGGAGGAGCCAGGATTAAAATTTAGGGCTCTTTGACCATAAATCCTCTCTGCTGAACCTCTTAATATTTTCAGCTCTATTCGTGGTGAAGAGGTCATAACTTTTCAGAGTCTTCTTTGCAGGAGAACCACGGTGACCGGTTGGGATTCTGGCCTGCCAAGTCTCTCAAAATGAAGCCAAAATGATCCCCAGTGCTCCAGCCGTGGTCTCTGATGCATGGATGCTCTCCCCGGGGTCCCCCTGCCCGCAGGTCTGGGTACCTCTTGCTTACCTTCAGACCTCAGTTCAAGCATCTCTTCCCTAAGAAGGCCTCCCCTGACCCCACAGGCTGGACTAGATTCACCTTGACACATTCTTGTAAATTTTGTAATTGTTCTCACATTTTATCATTATGTGATAGACCAGTGGTTGTCATCTAGGGGCAATTTTGCCTCCCAGGAGACATGTATTCATGTCTGGAGACACTTTTGGTTGTCACAACTGGAGGAGGGTGCTTATAGCATGAATAGGGGTCAGAGATGCTGCAAAACATCCTACAATACATGGGACAGCCCCCACAATAAAATTTATTTGGCCCCTAGTGACAATCGTGCTAGGTTGAGAAACTCTGTGCCATATCTATATATGTCTTTAAAATAAAAATGAGATCACGTTGTACGTATACTTTTTATCACTTGCTTTTGCAAGTTAAAAGCAATCTCTGAGCGCTTATTTATTCTTTTATCTAATATTACTAGTTTCCTTCTAGTGTGCCAGTACACATAGGAGAGGAAGAATCATTTCATGTCATCACATAGCTTTCTACAGCATCATATTTTCATGACTGCATGTCATTAACGTCAAATGGCTGTGCTATAATTTCAACCAATACTCTATTGTTGGACACTCAGATTGCTTCCTCTCCCCTTTTTTTCTTTTCTTTTCTTTTTGGCTATCATAAACACCATCGTCATGAACATCTTTATGGCTTAACCTTTACATGTCTCTGATGACTTCTTGAGAATCAATTCGGCCCTCCATGCTTTGGGAATCACTTTGTGTCACTGAATTTAACCGAGATCACACGGCCATTTCAAGTGAAAAATGGATGTTTGCTCCCTCCTGATAACACTGATGGGAGAGCCACGGTAATCAGAGAAGTGACACAGGGTAGCCAATTCTCAATTGTGGTTTTCACATTGTCGAAACCTGCTGGGGCAGGCCAGCCTTTGGCCTTTGTAATCTCTTCTGCCAGAGGCTTCCAAAGATTCTGAACTTATTTTTGAGTTCCCAGTAAAGATTCTTGACATTCAGGGAGGGTTAAAGAAGAAAAAGATGTACTCACGGACAAATTAAAACAGCAAACGCCAATTGGCTAGAAGTCATCCTTTCTGTGTATGAAAGGTGGGGAGCCCAGTTGAAGCCCTAAGTAAACAGCTTATGAGACAGAAGACAACGTGTTTTCTTTTCTGAGCACTGGAAATTCAGGAACAACTTGCGTCAGATTTTACAACCTTCACAAGAGTTTGGGTATCATAACACAATGGTATTACTCCTGGAACAGTCTCAGAACCAATTACTAGGTTCTTTTGCCTGAAAGCCAAAGATGGCCATGGAACCAACCCAAACCAGGTTAGGTTTGGGGGACTGGTGGAGAGAGAAATGGGGTTAGAATGAAGATGTTGGAGACAACAAGGTGTGTTTGTAAAGATACAAAAATCATTCCTACTCTCAACTCTCACAACTGCTTGACTCTGTGTCAACATTTTGAGCTTGAAACATGCTCCAGGTGAGCACAGGACAAAGGGAGAAAGGATATGTTCTGGTCAAAAAAAAGAGCACACCTTGTCAATGAGGGAGGCGACTTCTGGCATCGTGTTCTCAGGACATAAGGGGCTGAGATGCAGAAGAAGCCACCCATCCCAAAGGCATTGAAAATCGTGTGGTTTTCCTGGTCATAAAGTGTAGGAAAGAATGCAGGGGAAGGGAGGAGTGTATTGTTCATAAAATATAAAGCTAAGCAAACAGTGCAGGTTGGAAAGGAATCATAATGTTTGAACATTGTGCAAAAGAATAGGTGATAAATCCATTTAGAATTGACAGGAGTATCCATGTGAATAATCCAAAAAGCATTGCTCCAACTCCTGAGAATGAATAATGTGATGTCTTGCCCCAGCATCTTTCTTTTGCTAAACTTGTTCCCTATAATTTATTGTTAAACTGAATGAGCCTTCCCTGAGTGGCTGGAGAAAGGTGACCTGTATGTTGGGCAGCACGAAGAGACTTCCCTGGGGTCCGAACATTCCTGTGGATAACTTATCCAGGCATCAGTGAGAGATGACTGGTGTGCTATTGTCTAGGACTTTTTTGAATTAAAAACCCTTGAATCCACTATTGCCGATTAACATTATTAGTGTATATTCCAGGGCCCTGCACTCTATTAACCACTCAGATTTTGTTCTCTGAAGAGGACATTCGCTGTCTCTTGTCACCTGGTTTTATTTTCTTATTTGATTACCACTAGATGAAATTATCTTATTTAATTTTAATTTTAGTTTTTTACTCAAACCAGAACATAGGCTGTGAGGTTCAGGAGCTCCTCTGTTCTGTTCACTGTTGTAGTCTTTATGTCTGATACAGTACTTAGCACATAGTAGGTGCCGAGTGAATATTGCTGAATCAATCAACACACATTGTCATCTGAGCACCTTCTGGGGAGGAAGTCAGGGCTCCCTGAAGACTCAATGTCAGCAGAGCTCCCTCGAATGATCTTTCACCCTCACCTCTTCTTTCTTTTTTCTCTCTAAAAATTAAGGTAGAAATTACAAACAGTAAAATCTGTTTTTCTTAATGTACAGTTCTGCAAGTTTCGACAAGAACTACATTTTATCATGTAACCAACACAATGAAGATACGGAACAGTTCCATCACCACCAAAATTCCCCGTGCTCCTTAATAGTTAACCCCTCCCTGCATCCTCCGTCCCTGGCCACCATTGCTCTGATTTCTGTCCCTATAGTAGCGAACTTTTTGAATCTGGCTTCTTTCACTCAGGGTAACGCATGTGAGAGTCATCGCGTTCTGTCATTAATTCTTTCCTTTTGATTGCTGAGCAGTGTTCTGTTGCGTGGATGGACCACAGTTTATTTATCCATTCCCCACCTGAGGGACAGGTCCTCGTCTTCTCTTACACGGAGAAGCTGTGCTCTCATGGTGGCTAAGAGCAGAGACTTTGGGGTCAGCCGGACATGGGATTGAATTCAAGCATTTAAATGACATTTCTTAGCTGTGTGACCTTTGGGCAAGTCAGCGAAATGCTATGACTCAGTTTCCTCAGGGAGAGGAGTGGAGATCGTTCATATAAAGTATTTAGCACAGGGGCTGGCCAATAACAAGTGCGCGATAAATGGCAGCTCCAATCATTTTTTGGGTGGAGTGGGAAGAGGTCCTGTTCAAACTTCCCTTCCTCTGATCACCTTACCAATTTTTGGTCATTCAGTCATTATTTAACTGGTCTGAACCTCAGTTTCTTTAACTGGAAAATGGGGGTAATAATACCAACTTCACAGACTTGCTCTACAGTCTAAGTGGGCTGAGATACACAGCTATCCTAGTGTGGTGGGCCTGGCCCAGAGAAGCCGCTCCAGAAATGGCAGTTAGAGCATGAGCACTGAGAGTCCTTGGTTAACGTGACTCATAGCATTTCTGGGTCTGCATGGATTAGAAGGAAGCAGTGATGTTTAGAGGGAGAGAGAGGATAGTGCTTACTTAGCACAGTGCCCAGTGCACAGAGATGAGGAAATGTCAGCTGTGAAGATGCTGCTCCTGATGCTTAGATACTGCACGGGTCTGACTCTCCTTGATCGCCTGCCCTTTAGGTATTTCTGTCATATCATGGAACAGCGCAGTTCCAGGCACAATGTAGGAGTTCAATGCACGTTTATTGAACTGAATCTGAATAACAAATCTCCCTTTGGGTCACATTGTGATCTCAAATTTTATTACATATATTGAAATGCAATGCAAAACAACTTATCAAAGGATATATTCTGAAAAACCATCTACAATGAGATTCAAAAAAGCCATTGAGAACATACATTACCCTTATAAGAGGCCTTTTGTTAGGATGGTCGTGTAAAATTTTTCATACCGGCACGTCTTTTGGAGACTATCATCTTTGATTATTCTAAAGAGCTCTTTGACATTTTACTTGTATTTTCCTCCACAGAAGAACAAACAGCTTTTGCGATGGCTCGGTGGCCTTTGGACAAATCAGGATTTGTCTGTTTTCTGGCTCCAGGACTGGCCTGCTGTGTGACTCCAGA